>NC_072793.1:169785680-170410680 GCF_028583425.1 Eublepharis macularius | reverse complement strand
TCCCTTTAGTCACTGGAAAAGACAGTAATGCTAGGAAAAGTTGAAGGCAGTAGGATAAGTGGATGATCTCATATGAGATGGATTGACTCCATAAACAAAGCCACAGCCTTCAGACACATTTTAGTCATCATTGACTTTTCCTCTATGGATCTGCCTCTATGAGTCTATGCTCATAGCCATCACAATATCCACTGGTAGTGAATTTAGCACTCTAAACAACACCACCAAAAAAATAAAAAGAGTCCAGTAGCACCTTTAAGACTAACCAATTTTATTTTAGCATAAGCTTTCGAGAATCAAGTTCTCTTCGTCAGATGCCTGATACAGAGACTGTCCAGTCTCTGTATCAGGCATCTGACGAAGAGAACTTGATTCTCGAAAGCTTATGCTAAAATAAAATTGGTTAGTCTTAAAGGTGCTACTGGACTCTTTTTGATTTTGCTACCACAGACTAACACGGCTAACTTCTCTGCACCAAAAAAATAATTTCCTTTGATCTCCAATCTATATGTGCAGTCACATGAATCCCATGATGCTGCCTTATACTGAATCAGACCACTGGTCCATCGAGGTCAGTATTGTCTACTCAAACTCCTTTTAAATGGAGATGTCAGGAACTGCATTTGGGATCTTCTGTATGCCAAGCAGATGTTCTACCACCAAGCCACTGCCCCTCCCTGATAGGTTTTAGCAGCCCGGATGTTTCAACCTGCCAAGGTCCAAATGATGAGCTCCAAAATCTGATAGCTCAAGATGGGTAGCCGTGTTTGTCTGTAGCAGTAGAAAAGAGCGAGAGTCCAGTAGCACCTATGAGACTAACAAAATTTGTGGTAGGGTATGAGCTTTTGTGAGTCACGGCTCAGTTCAGATACTCAGATATCTGAAGAAGTGAGCTGTGACTCATGAAAGCTCTTACCCTACCACAAATATAAGATGCTACTGGATTCTTGCTCTTACTGTTCCAAAACCTGAGTCTGAAGTGGGAGATCTGATAATCTTATTAGTAATGTTAATGATCATCCTAATAGAGAAATATAAAAGCTCCTTCCCCTCAGCTTCCAGCTTTCTTTTTGTCCATCGAGAATATATGAAGTTGCCAACCTCCAAGTCAGGCTTGCCATCCCCCCAGTAGGGGCAGGCCCTGCTGCCTGTGGGCGCTTCTCACCACTGCTCAGCTGGCCAGCAAGGGAAACAATGGTGGGAAACGGGAGGGGATTTCAGCAGTGTCCCATAATGCTGCTGTCACTCTCCATGCACCCTGAAGTCATGTCAATACATTGCTGGGGGACCCTGGGATGCTCCGGTGTTTGGGCACAACTCTTTCCCCAAATACCAGAGCGTCCCCTGGGGTCACCTGGACAAGCACTGGCATCACTTCCGGGCACACTGGAGTGACATCAGCGCATTGCTGGCAGTGTAATGACATCCACAGCGAGCCCACTCATGACCCGGTAAATCTCTCCCACCTACCATTGTTTGCCAGGAGGACCTGGCATCCCTACTCCAAGCGTGGTCTGGATATCTCCTGAAACTATAATCACTCTCCAGACTACAGAGATGAGTCATAATGGAGAAAACGGCTGCTTTGGAGGTGGACTCTATCCCAGCTGGCAACCATCCCCCAACTCAGCCCTTACGAGGCCCCACCCCCAGCTCTCCATGAATTTCCCAACCCAGAGTTACCAACCCTAAAAATACGCCTCCCACAACACATCACCGATTCAAGACCTTCTGGGATGGTCTGGATTAAACATTCTCACCTGTTCTTTCCTCTCAGCCACTTGCCGACTCAGTAAATATCCTTCTGCCAGGGCCACTGCCTGGGAACAGGTCTCGGGGCCACTTTCCCTGACCCAGCTCTGCATTTCCGGTGGCAGGACCGTCAGGAACTGCTCCAGGATCAGCAGTTCTAAGATCTGCTCCTTGGTTTGCTTCTCAGCCTTCAGCCACCCATGGCAAAGTTCACGGAGCTGGCTGTAAACGGCCCTCGGCCCCTCAGCCTCCTGGTAGCAGAAGCATCTGAACTGCTGGCGCTTCCTTTCCCTGTTTATGGCATCCCACTGCAAAATGGTGGCCTTCACCTTTCCATAATCTTCCCTGTCTCTAGGATCCAGCCTGCTAACAGCCTGTTCAGCTTCTCCACTGAGGGCCGGCAGGAGTCGGATTGCCCACACTTCTTTAGGCCACTGGCAGGCTCTGGCCACTTGCTCAAAGGAGGCCAGAAAGGCCTTAGTATCATCCCATGGGGTGGGCTCCATCAGCAACTGTGGGATTCCCCAGTTTGAGTGAGGGGACTCCACTGTTTTCAGAAACTCTTGCCACTGGGTTTCCCAGTGCTGTAAGAGTGCCTCAGTTGATTCCTTTTTAAGTTGTTGAGCCGGTCTTCTTTGCAGGAATTCTTTGATGCTCCCTGCCTGGATGACCAGAGGAGCTTTCTTTCTCCCTACGAATTCCTCCACTTCTTTAGAGCCTTCAGGCTCTTCATCCTCCATTTTCATCCTGGGAGGCCTCCAATGTTCTACATCTGTCTGAAAATGGACACCAAATTTTGACAGAATTCCCTGTTCGGCAGCCATTTTGTCTCTTGGGCCAATGTTCCTCAGGCTTCTCCTCAGTTGGGACCTACACTCTCACGTCAATTACAAACACAGTCTTGTGTTATGTGCAACCTTTCTCACATGCAGGAAGAACTGAGCATTCACTGAAACTTTTCCCTTGGAGGAGGGGTGTGTGGATAAAAAAAAATCACTGTGTCCTAAATGGACTCTGAAGCATTTAAAGACTGGTGGGCCACTAAGCGTACCCCAAAATAAAGTGTACCCCAAGTGAACACACCAAAATACTGTTCACGATGTCTTATTTGTAAGCAAACAGAATATTAATTACAGATTATATCTGTATGAATTCTACAATGTCATTTAGAATCCATCAGAACCTCAATGAATTTTAAGGTCTTGGGATTTTCTCTCTCCCTCTCTCCAAAGGATGGCCCCAAATTAGCAACGGACGTCTCTTGGAACTATTGCGGATTATTTGGATCTCCCAGGATTTGAAGTACAAATTGCTGATATTCGGGATAAAGAAAATATGCTCCTTCCTGAAGGAAAAAAGAATGACAGAGACCAAGATCATATTGAGGGGAGGAAAAAATCCTCAATATTTCACTTCTATCAAATTTTAATCCCACCCTTTCTCTGAGGAGCACAGGGCAGTGTGCAGTTCTCCCCTCCACTATTTTATCCTCCTAATGACTCTATAAAGCAAGTTAAAACTGTCAAAGCAACCAGTCTGAGATCAGCCAGTAACCCTCAGGGCTAAGTCCATTTGCCCTGGCCTATCGGGTTGCGAATTCTGGCTTGGGAGATTCGAGAGCAGTGCCTAGGGAGGGACTTAAGTTTCTCCTAGGCTCTGTGGTATACCATAGAATCCATCCTCTCTAGGTGATCTATCTCTATAGTCTGGAGATCAGTAATTCCAGAAGAAAGGTGGGCTCCACCTGGAAATGATAATGCTACCATTCTAGTTTGACACTATAAATCACTCGGGGTTGGGCTGATGGATTCTGTGGAGAAACAGTCTATGATGAGCAGAAAATAGCCTGTTTTATTTGCATCTCATGCTAAGATTTTAGTCTTTTCCCTAGAGATCCAAAGCCTAGGAATCCAGGTCATATCCTGAGGCCTGGCAGTCCTCTTTACTTGAAATATTTTCACCTCTTCTCAGTCCAAGAATCCCATAGCAGCTTACAAAGGTTTCCATCTACAGTATAATTTAAGCAATCAACTAACAATAAAAAATAATTTAATGTAAGCAGCAACTTAACATAAATTCAGCAGCCATAGTCAAATAAACTTGTGCTGCAGAAATAAGCCACATATTCATCACAGAGGAGCAATTATTTTTTTAAAATTGCATGTAAAACATTTGTAACTGCCGTTCCTGAGAAGGCTCAAGGCACCTTACAGTTTCAAAACATATAGCCCTCATTTAGTTGTATGTTAAAATACATGAAATCCATCTCAAACGGCAATATAATCATTTTTATTAAAGCTGCAATAAATTTCATTAAGCATCTGTTAACAGCGAAATGTAGTTACGTAGTATTAAGATTTAAACAAACAAGCTTTTGTTTGGGGGGGGGGAACGAAGGAAGAATAAAAAATCAACACAAAAATGCCTGAGTAAAGAACACTGCCCCCACCCCCTGCGCACCACAACAGCATGTGTTAAGACGTGGGTCTTCTTATGCCACATTAATAATTGCAGGTTTGTTTGTGCATACTGGCATTCGAAAGACCCCACCTTCTGTTTCATAATTACTCTTTCCACCCTTGCAGAAGTCACCTCCTGGGAAAACCTTTGCCCTAACTCACCTTTCCTTTGATTTCCAGGTGTGCGCAGATGCTGCTGAGAATCCCAATGTGAAAAGGAGGGGGATTCACTCTCATTTGTTTAAGAAAAAAACACACTCCCCCCCCTTTCCCTTTCTGGTCCTCTCTAGGAAACTGAGCTTGGTTAGTTTAACCCTTTGTGAGCTGCACTTCCTCCTTCTTTCTCTTAAAGGCTTTGTTAACCCACACACTTCCCATCTCCATCCTGCCTGCGTAGTGAATAGACTTGGTATGTCCGATACATGTTATGTATTTAACACATTATTTGGACCTCTCTCCTTTCTCAGGTATTCAGTTCAGGGTACCTTAAAGACTAAACAAATTTGTATTCTTCCATAAAGATTCCACTTTGTCAGATGTATGCAATGGGACCTCCCTAGGCAGACATTTTGTTATACACTCACGGAGTTACAAAGATAAAAAGCCAATATGGTTGTTATTTTGGAGGAGGATCTGGGAGACCCAAGTTGGAATCCCCACTGGTTGCTGGGTGACCTTGAGCCAGTCACCACTCTCAGCCTACCCCAGAGGGTTGTTGGGAGGATAAAATGGAGGACAGGAGAATGATGTAAGCTGCTCTGGATCCCTGCTGTGGAGAAAAAAGTGGGGTACAAATAAGTAAATATATATGAAATACAGGAAATAAAAAGTGATAGGCAATTATTTAAAATTCAGATGTAATCAAGTAAAAGTACGAAGCCCCTTCACAATATCCATAAGTGGTGATAAAATACTTTCCCATCGTTTTTTAAGCTAGTTAACACCAGAAATGATTGCACAGTCCTATGTATGAGTCTATGTCTTAGGAACCAGGGCAAACGTTTCTGAAACCAAGTATTTATTTCCTTCATTTATACCACTTTTCTCCCCAAAGGGGTACCTCAAAACAGCTTATAATGCTGTCCTCCATTTTATCCTTACAACAACCCTGTGAGGTAGATTAGGCTGAGAATGTATGTGACAGGCCCAAGCTTCCACAGCAGAATGGGGATTCAAATTGGGGGTTCCCAGGTCCCTAATCTGACACTCTAGCCACTGCATCATGCTGGTTTCATTTGGCTGTAGTGTAGATGGTGGATTGGGGGACATGTTTTGAGCAGCAGCTGGTAACATGTAGAGATATGTAGCACTCAGTGTTTTTGGAATAAAGTGGATGCTTGTTTTTCATTGTGCAGTTGTACCCTTGTGGCCTGTAAAATGAACCTATTATATACATTAGACCAGGTGCAGGTTGAAAGTTGTTGAAATCCTGATGAAATCTCTAGTGCTTCCTTCCCATGGGCCCAGAGGATGAAAATATCCCTGACACACAGGACTGTAGAGATGCATGGAATTTTACAGTGAATATGTTCAACAGTTGAACATACCATGTTTGACTGTAGCCCTCTGATGCGAGCTGATCACTGGGTCTGTTCCATTTGGCACGAATGACTCAAATGCCTGAACAGCTTTGCGGCAAGCTTTTGCAAAACTGCTCGTGTGAAAACCCAGCTGAACAAAATGAATCAGCAGCTATGAACTTCGTTAAGGCCTACTTAGAAGAACAATACGAATTTTTTAACACACTGTTTCTTTAGGACCGTTCTACATGATTTATACCTGACTCAAGTCTACGTAAACACTTCCTTGCTCAGCCAAAGAGCAGTGTAGCAAAATGGGGGGGGGGGGGGATGAACTCCAGTAGACTGCATAAGAACGCACATGTGTGAAAACCCAATTGTGCTGTACTTACTGAGAGAAAAAGATCATTGAAGCAACCTGTCTCACAGCCACAAATGGGTCAACGAACAAACAAACTGGTCTGTCGAAAAATCCGCTCCTGTTCGTGAGTGGCAAACAGAATGTGAGCTGAAATGAAGCGGGTGTTCGACTGTCCCTGTAGGAGAGATGTTACTGGGAAGGAGCTAAGAAAGTTCTGCTCTCAATCAGCCATAAATACGTTTGCATATTATGTGGCCATAACCCAGCAATAACTAACACTAACACTAAATATTCGTATTTTATTTTTAAAGTCATTTATTATTTAAATTGTCAAAATCAAAACAACTTAACTGTAAACTAGATGTAAAGCTATAAATCCATGGGACAGATAAAACTATAACAGCAAAAAAACCCCTCAGTGTGGTGTAGTGGTTAGACTGGTCTGAGAAGCGCCCAGGTTCAAATCCCCACTCTGCTGTGGAAGCTTGCTGGGTGACCTTGGGCCAGTTTCTCTCTCTCAGCCTAACCTCCCTCACAGGGTTATTGCGAGGATAAAATAGAGGAGAGGGGAACAATGTAAGTAAGCTGCTTTGGGTCCCTATTGGGGAGAAAGGCGGCATATAAATGAGTAAATAAATAATAAAATATAACAGCACACAGTCATTTCATGACTGGGGGCAGGGAACTAACAAAAAGAAGACATTATATATTCCAAAAACAATCAGTACAGACGGGGTAAGGAGGGGTCATACTCCGAGAAACTATATGAAGGAGCAGCATGGATGAAAAAAAAAGCCTAGAACAGTGAAGTGTGTGGCTAAGAGATGAGCTGTGGTCCAGGAGTCCATGGTTCAAATCCTACCTCTGCCAAAAATTCACTTGTTGGCTTCAAGCCACTGTCTTACAGCCAGTCTGCAACATGGGTATCATAATACTGGCCTACCTCACAGGGCTGCTGTCAAGTTGCAAGATGCATGTGTGAAGTGCTTTACAGATGCTCAGTAGTCAGAAAAATCTGTCATGCTTGAATTCAGATGACATTTAAACATTTGGAAAACTCCGAACAGTTATTTCACTTTCTCTTCACTCCACCTGGTCCTTGGTTTGTTTATCCAGTCCCAGAGAAGAGTTATATGTAAGAAATTGATGGAAACTAAACTGAAGTCCAGTCGAACAAAGTACTTCTTCAAAGGATTAAGTGATGTGATTCTCAGGTAGGAGATATGAGGGTGTCTCCTGACATGGTGTTAGAATGGATTAGACAAATTAATGAGGGCTACTTCTAGTTGCTACTGGCCAAGATAGCTAAATGGAACCTCCATGTTCAGAGGCAGTGTACCACTAAATACCTATAACTGCAAAGGAACTAACAAATGTGGGCCGTAAACTACCCTCCACTTCTCAGAGACATCTAGAGGTCACTGTGAGAAAACAAAATGGCTGCTTGTATAATTCTGCAACTGCCTTTTCCAGACCATCCTTTCTGGGGAGGGAGAGACCACGACAAAAACAAACAAACAAAAAACTCTAGACTTGATTTAAATTAGAGATAACCCCAGCATCACAGCAAACATGCAAGCGCAATCACATGCCTTCCATCCGCCTCAAAAACCTGTGTATTTGTGCAGTGAAAGGATTCTACCCAAGGTCACAGATGGCCAGGTCAGGGAACTAAACGTCAGAAGGGGAGGGGGCATACTGGCCATAAGGCTGTGCAAAAATGCGCATACATGAAATAATGTCAATAACCCAGCTTTAAACTCAAGAGTTTTTAAAGAGTGTTCCAGAAGACATCAGAAAATCTCCCACTCTCCTTTTTGCAAACTATGCGAAATTGAAAAAAATTCAGGAGGGCTCTCTTGCGCAGTTAGTAGGCTGTAGTGTAAGGAAATGATTCAGAGATGCTTTGTTAAGAAATAGGGACTATAGACTATACTACTGTGTATTGCTACTGTAAGTATGTTTCTACTGGATTGCTTCCATGATATTTAATATGTTATATCAAATAGTTATGTTGGTTTCAAGTGTTTCAGCCTTGTATTGGATTTCCTTTTGTTTTCACGTTTCTGCTACCTATATCCTATTGTATCATTTATAGACTGCCCCAGCTGTTGATCGTGTTGACTTACACTGTGTAATCTGCCTTGAATCTCAGTGAGAAAGGCAGATTATAAATAAAATATTTATAGGATTGACTTAGACATATGCAGCAACTGCAGATCTGGAGGGGGTTCCTCCATGGCAGCTTCGCTCATCTGAACAGGGTCTCCTGCAGGTGCCAGCCTGCACATGGGCGAAATCAACAGCAGCCCATTCAGGGGCTTTCTCTGTGGTGGCCCCTATCCTGTGGAATGGCCTGCCTGAGGAAGTCAGGAGAGCCCCCACTCTCCGGGCTTTCAGCAAATGATGCATAGACCATAGACCTCACAACTTTAAATATGTACTCCTATATACTACCCGCACTTCATGTTGTCTAATGTCAGTCCTAGAACTGATTATGTTCCGTTTCAGCATTTCTTCAATTCTGTATTGGATCCTTAATATTGCTATGTCTTCATAAACTTGTATTTATTTACCTTATGGCATTGTTTATGGAAATGTCCTTGATACTGATTGTACTAATCACACACTATGTAATCCACCTTGAGTCTCAGTGAGAAAGGAGGACTATGAATGACAAATAAATAAAATAGGACGCCCATTGGGTTGTGCAATAATGCACATGCATGAAACACTGCCAATTGCACTGTACTGTACGAAAACATGAAAAGTAACCTAACAAACAGGATCAAAAGTAGAGATGGGCACGATCCAAAATATGAACCAAAATTAAGCACAAACCCGGCTGGTTTGTGGTTCGCGAACCACGGTTCATCAGATCCCATTTCTGATGAAACACCACGAACTTTTAGACTAGTTCGTTTGGTTCGTTTTTTGGTTTGTCACTGCAGAGCCTGGTGCTGACCTTCTGCTGAGCCAGAAGTGAACTTCTCCTGGCCCGGAAGTGATGATTTTCTGACCCGGATGTGACGTTTTCACTAACCAAACGAACCGGTTTGCAAACCAGGGGTATGTTAGTGAAAGTTCATGGTTCGTGAAATTTGACGAACCACAAACCACATGGTTTGGGTTTTTTCCAGTTCATGCCCATCTCTACTCAAAAGTTTCAGAAACAGCTGAATTGCCTGATGAAAAATCTGCTCCCTATTCACAACTGCCAAACAGATCATGAGCTGAGCTGGCAGGTATTTAAGCATCCTTTAATTAAATGAGAAAATGGGCAAGTATAAAAAACTTATGCGTAAAGCGCCATCAGCCAAATTGTGGTGACCCTGTAGAGTTTTCAGACGTGCTTACCCTTTCCTGTCTCCTTCTAGTGATCGTGGACTTCCTTGGTGGTCTCCCATCCAAATACTAACTATCCAAGCCAACTCTACTTACCTCCTGAGATCTGATGAGATCAGCCTAGCCTGAGCCACTCAGGTCAGGGCATCAAAAACTTACCCATACAGCATGGTACACAGATCACGTGTCACTTAATGCATGTGCATGAACACAGCACCCTATGAGGTCTTGATGAACCGTAACTAAACCAATCACACCAACCCTTAGGTTAACTCATGACTTCAGAAAGACGCAGCAGCAGTTCTCAGCCATGGTTGGTTTGTGTTTTCAGAAACATCTGCATGGTTTTGGTTTCAGATTGTGGCTTAGCACATACCGTGATATCTGAACCCGTCTAATCTACTGACTCAGGTCTCACCACACCCACTCCCCCTTGACTTCCTTGCCCGCTCACTACCAACAGTGCCTGTTAGAAGGGTAAGCCCCTCCTAGGAAAACAAACTATTGTTAGTCAACCAGGCCAGGTCCAGGTTTTGGGAGGCCTAGGCTAGATGCCCACCAATGACTCGATTTCCATGCTTATGTGCTCACACATATGCAACACTTGCACACTCCTGGTGCTGGCGAAGCGAAAATGAACATAGACATACACTCCACTCCTTCCATCATGAAGTGGTAGTCTTTGCCGAAGCCTCCATGATATCTCCTATTCCCACTGGGAGCAGATGAGCTAAGGATCTCTGGCCACAGCGTGCCATCCCATCAGCGGCAACGTAGCGGCATGCCTCAACTCCCAATGCTGGCTCCACATCACAGACTCCCATTTTTCTGGCCAAAGGAGACCTCTCTTCTTTTCTGGTATTTTCTAGTTCAGAGGTTAGAGAAAGCAACCCTCCAAATAAAGACACATCAAAACAGATGAATGATTTTTACTAAGTAAAATGTGCAGAACATGTAGCTATTGTAGGGGGAGGGAAGTTGCCACCTGAGGAAAATGTCATGCAACATATTATACTAAAAGAACATTATCTTCATTGAGAGGCACACAGACAAGGGAAATTGGAAAGAAACCTTGAAAGGGTTGCGAGGAACGCATTTTCCAAACAGAACAAAGAGCAAAGGAAATTTCATACGAAACTTATTTAATTCTGCTTTTCAGCACTTCCTAATAACTTAAAAGTACTTTCAAAAAAGAAAAGAATGCTACGTGGCTTAAATACTTTAAGTATGAACTGTATACTGTCGCTAGCTATCTGAGAAACAAGCCTCACGTGATTTGTGAAATCAAGTGGCCCCTGAAAGATCCGATGAGATCCAGAGATGGCCATATTTCCCTGTTAGTCTCCAGGTTTAGAGAAATTATTGGCTCAGGCCATTAAGGCTTCACATATCAAGGTACGGAAGCACCCAGAGCAAGACCGGCCCTCGAATATGACCTCATCCAAATGCATTTGAAGCTCCACCTTATAATTGAACTCCTTAAGAGCATGCGGGAGAGCCGGCCTCTACAAATAAAAGAACAACAAAAAAAAGGATTCGTGTATTGTAAGGGGAAAAAACGGTTTAAATTCAGATGTGAGAACATGCAGAGATCAGAGACCTGATTTAATCAGCACATGGACGATATTGTTCTTACAATATTCGGAAGAGGAAGGACAAAGAAGGAAAGAAAAAAGATCGGCAGCGACAAGTGACGGCAGCACATTCAGTGGCACCGAAGGCCACAGGTTTCTAGTCAAGGGTACCGCAAATTGCTGGGATGTTGGAAACTGGAAATTATTCCTCAAGATGGGAATGCAAAGCTTTGAGCTTTTTTTTTTTTTACTCATCCTCTGCAAAACAAGAATGTTGATGGGCTTTATGTGGGGTGATAAGCGGAGTGATTTTAGTTTCTAATTACGGCAGGATTTCTCCTCCCACCGCTCCCCATTTACTCCTTCATAACCTTCTGTTCACTGCTGTTTTTCTCTTCGCTGTCAGTTCTCTCCGGTGCAGGAGCCCCTGGGTTACCCCCCAGACTTTTCTCTCCCACATGGACCGTGTAATGCCTGTGAAGTTCCGATTTGGATCGGAAGTTTTTCCCACAGTCAACGCACAGGAATGGCTTCACTCCCGTGTGGGTCCTCTGATGGGAAATGAGATTTGAGTTGCGGTTGAAGCTTTTCCCACAGTCTGTGCAGGTGTACGGCTTCTCCCCCGTGTGGATCTTCTGATGTCTGGTCAGACTAGTGCTATCACAGAAGCTCTTCCCACAGTCAGAGCAGATATATGGGGTCCCTCCTGTGTGAACTCTCTGGTGCCTAACCAGGCTCATGTTGGAGTAGTAACTTTTCCCACATTCAGCACATTCAAATGGTTTCACCCCTGTGTGGGTTTTCTGATGAGTAATGAGATTTGAGCTCCAGCGGAAGCCTTTCCCACACTCCAAGCACGTGTACGGCATCTCTCCTGTGTGGATTCTCTGATGGAGAGTGAGATCTGCCTTCCGGCAGAAGTTTTTCCCACAGTCAGCACAGTTGTATGGTTTCTCTCCCGTGTGGATTCTCTGATGGATTCTCAGCTCTGATCTTTCGCAGAAGCTAACCCCGCATTCAGGACATTTGTACGGTTTTTCTCCCTTGTGGATGATGGAGTGCCGAATCAGGTGTGACTTCACACGGAAGCTTTTCCCGCAGTCCAAACACTGATATGCTTTCTCCCCGGCATGGATCCTCTGGTGGATTGAGAGGCCTGAACTTTGGCAAAAGCATTTCCCACAGTCCAAGCATTTGTACGGTTTCTCCCCTGTGTGGATTCTCTGGTGTCTCACCAGGCTGGTGCTGTAATTGAAGCTCTTCCCACAGTCCAAGCATTTATAGGGCATATCACCTGTGTGGGTCACCTTAAATTCAATTATGTCTGAATTGTCCACCAAGCTGCTCTCATCCTCCACACACTCACTCTTCACCATGTGGACTTTCTGTTGGCCGGCACTTCCACTCAGAGTTTCCTCACTTCTGTGAAGCGTTTCTGTTTTTTTCCCTGGAGAATTCCTCTGAGGCTGTTCTGGACTTTGCCAACTTCCAGAAGCTTCTGTCGGCTCCTTGCACCGAGAAACTTCCTCTTCAGCACGGCCCATCAGAACCCTGTTGGTTTCGTCCTCACCAGAACCATCACGTTGATTACTCGCCTCATCCTTACTCGTAGCCGACAGTTGCTCCCCTGCTGGAGTAAAGAGAACAACTGAAGCTTTACAAAGGGTATTTTTAAAAAACTAGCTAAAAGTAACTCCCTGTGCTGGATGAAATATGTGGCAAGAAAACTCTGTACACAGCAGAGACTTCTGGGGTGGGCTGGCTGCAATCCATCTCCCGCCCGTACATGCAAACATATAGCACTCCCCTCGCAAGATTCCTTCTGCTAAGGATGACAACACCCAAACGGCAGTCATGGGCTATAGTCACGTGAGAATGGACTATAAATCTAATAAATAAATAAAATAAACTGTCCAGAAGAAAAGGGCCAGTGAGGATTAAGTCTGTTTCTAACGACATCTCCTCCTGCTCCATTGTTCCAGGCTTTAAATAGGCTTGCCAACTTCGGCGTGGGAAATGCCTGGAGATTTGAGGGGGGGTGGACTCGGGAGATTCTTCACTGGGGTATAATGCTATAGCATCTACCCTCCAAAGCAGCACAGGGGAACGGATCTCCTGGAATTACAACTGATCTCCAGTCTACAGAGATCTCCACGGCCAACCCGACACTTGGCAACCCTGTCGTTAGAAGAGATTATTGACTTGTTGTTACGAGTATTTTGAAGGGTTTTACCCCTCTTTTCTGTGGTGTACAATTAAACCCAATTCCTATTTATTTACTTTTAAAAGGTTCGCCTTTCTCCTGAAACTCAGGGCAGCTTGCAATATTCCAAAGCGTCACATACGGCTTGCATGAAAACTTAGGGGGTTTCACAACAGGGCAATTTTGTGTTAAAGCAAGCAGTGCTTAAGGTACCCCCAGTCCCAGGAAGAATTTGACAAAGACAGCTAAGACCCAGGTCTTTCCCCCTCGGACCATCTTCTCCCATAGGAACCTGCCCATCTGTTAAGACTGTCATTGAGACCCCACACAAGGTGGCCCCACCTTCAAAAATCAAGCAGCTGGTTACTGGAGACAGAGCACTTATATTGCACTTTCAGCATTCAAATCACTTATGTTAAAAAAAAATTTAAAAACTTAATTAAAGTGCTGCAAGATATCCATTTATTTTTGCTGCAACTGACCGACATAGCAAGCCCACAGAAATTATTTGCTTGTTGCAAGCTGTACAACAATCCTGTGAAGCGGGTCGGTATTATCACCATCCCCATATTGCAGATGTAGGGTTGCCAACCTGCAGATCTGGCCTGGAGATCTCCCAGAACGGCTAATGATCTCCAGACTACAGAGACTAGATCTCACAAAGAAAACGACTCCTTTGGAGGGTGGGCTCTACGGCATTATACCCCACTGAGGTCCCTTCTCTCCCCAAATACCACCCCCAAATCTCCAGGAATTTTCCAACGCAGAGCTGGCAAAAATATGCAGATTGGGGGGGGAGGCTTGTAGGAGAGGAAAAGAGTGGTAGGGTTCAGATTACCTGGTTTTGCAGGATTGCAGCTCATTCGTTTCCCCGCTACTCTCAGCCCTAGAGCATGACAGAAGCATTGGCTACCAGCAGATGGAATGGATCAATATTCCCAGACTGATATCTCCAGAAGCTCCAGGAAACCCCGCCCCCCTTTTTTTTTACCGCACTCAGAACTTGACTGCAAAGCAGTTCTTACCTGTCAAGTTCACACCCCCAGAGCCACCCTCTGTCCCAGCCTCCCTGCCAACTGGCTTCAGCTTGCAAGGCAATAGAGCCTGCTCTGTCTCGGAGAAATCTGGGATTCCTTCTTTAGTTGACACCTTGACCTGAAAGCAGAAATGAAGGGCACATTTAGGCAGGGCTTTTTTTCCCTGGGAAAAGAGGTGGTGGAACTCTCAAGAGGAAAATGAGGGAGAAACACATGGGATTCTTTGAAGAGATCCATAACAACTTCAACCGATGTGATCTTTCTATGAAGACCTTTATATGTGCTCTGCTATATACAGTTTGTCTGTGGATTCTCCCACAGCAGGTTAGGCAATCTGGTAGCAGAAGGAGTGCAGGCACTGCATTTTCCTTTGGAAACCCATGCACTGCAGCAGCTGCTAGCTAAAACAGGCAGCTGCAGTGGTGGCATTTGCCCCAGATGCAGTCCAGGCTAAATGAGATGCATGGCACTAGTGTGTGCCCCAGCCAGCCGCGGGGACTCAGAGAGGGGAGCGAAAGACTCCTCCCCCAGCACCAGCAGCAGGGACACATGTGTGTAAATCACTGCCTAGAATTCCCTGCTGGCTTCTGGGATTTGTAGTTTACGACTAGCAAACAGGACAAGGGGAGCTCTTGTCATGCCTCCTCCCACGCTTGACACAGTAACACGGATTTTGCTGGGGGAGGGAGAGGAAAGAGGTGCCGGAACTCTGTTCCACCACGTTCCAGCCGAAAAAAAGCCCTGCATTTATGAGACTGGAAAGGAGCTCATTGTTAAAAATGGCAGCTCTCGGCTGCATCAACAAGTCAGGGCTGAAAAAAGGGGCAGAATCCAGAGTGGAGGTTTGCCCCAGCATCCAAAAAATGGCACTTTGAGAATGGAGCCTCTGGCTCTATTTGGCTCACCCAAGCTGGATGCAGTTTAAACCCTACCAGGATGGCAATAACAACGGAGCAGGGGTGGTGGTTCTGTAACTGCAAAAAGGTTGTGTTGTTCCTGGGCTGCAGCACTGGGGATTTATTTATTTAAAAAACTGATCAGCTGCCTCTCCAGAGAACTGCTTAGAGAGACTCACAAAGGAAAAACAAACAATTGCAAATCACAAAACCAACCAATATTATCAATATTAAAACAACACGCATAAACAAAAACTCTATGGCATAAAAATAACCTTAAGAAGCATCCATAAGACAGACTTCAGACCATAAAAAGAAGTAACCCCCTCCATTAACGTTTGAACCTGGGTCTCCCAGACCCTAGTCCAACACTCCGACCACTACACCACATTGCCTACCCTTAGAACAAGCTGTATTCTCACCTGCTCATCATGCCTCTCAGGCACCCGTTTCCTTGGCTGGAAACCTTCCGCCAAGGTCACCGCCTGGGCGCAGGTCTTCGGGCAGCCTTCCATGACCCAGCTCTGGATCTCTGAGGGTAGGATATCCAGGAATTGCTCCAGAACCAACAGCTCCATGATCTGCTCTTTAGTGTGTCTCTCTGGCTTCAGCCACCGGCAGCAAAGGAACCAAAGTCGGCTGCAGGCCTCGCGGGGACCTTCGGCCTCACGGTAACGGAACTGCCTGAAGTGCTGGCGCTGTATCTCTGAGACAACTGTGTCCTCATCCGGGACCTCTTCCTCCATTTTCTCAGAGACATTTCCCAGCCTAGGGGCTTCCTCACCCAAGCCTGGCTGTGTTGGGACCTCCCACTCCTCTGAGGGGTACTGGCTGTCATCTGCCTCTCTTTTAATGGAGGCCAGAAAAGTCTGAGTAGCCTCCTGGCATGAGGACTCTGCCATCTGGGGCATCCTGCTGTCAAACCCAGGAGACTCTGCTTTTGGGAGGACTGCCTGTCTCTCTCTGGCATCCCTTTGTGGAAGAAGCCCCAGGCTGGGGTCTTGTTTAAGTTGCTCTTGCCATCCTGGCACAGAATCCCCAACACGCTCTGCCTGAGAGACCCCAGGAGTTTTCTCCCACTCTTCTGGCTCCTGCTTTGGGCCCTCTTTCTCCAGCCCCTCCATTACCTCTTCTGTCCCGGGTTTTACTGACCCTGGCTCCTCCATTTCCTCCCCCAAAGCAGCAGGGCCTGTTACCTCCAGCTCCCCCATTTCCTGCCTCATAACAGGGCCTGCCCGTTCCAGCTCCCCCAACTCCCTTTCAAACAGTGCCTCCTGCTCTAGTTGGGGCTGGAACTCAACCCCCAAACCAGATGGTGCTCTGTGCTCAGCAGCCATTTTGTCCAAAGCAAACAGTTACCACAGGATCGTCTTGTGAATTCTCTCAAGACCTCTGCAGGTTACTGGAGTTTCCAGGCTGGAAGGGTGTTAAGAATGGGTGGCGATGTCGTTCTGGAGCGGATCTTCCCTGAAAGAAAAGCCATTTGTTTTTTTTAAATGTTTCACAGCTGCACAAAAAGAAGTTTATAACAGTATTTTAAAAAGAAAAGAAAAGAAAAAACAAGAAAAGTCAACAGCCAATAAAACTGATCAACTCAACATTTGAAAAACGGCAGCATAGCACAACCTTAGCCAAGAACTCCTGCATTCTGCCCCTCCTATCAATCCCACTCACAGCATTCACATCCCATCCTCTCTAAACTCTGTGGCCCGGTTCATGTTTCTAGCCCTTATTTTAAATTGCTCAAAATTTACCGGCATAAATTGCATCCTGCTTTTATTTTTATTTTATTTTATTTTATTTATTTATTCAATTTATATATCGCCCATCCCCAGGGGCTCTGGGCGGTGAACAGTTAAAATCGATAAAAAACAAAAACTAAAATCAATACACAAATAATAAAACAAATTAACAAGGTGCAGTGGTGGGGAGAACCTTATGTCATTTATGGTCCACCCTTCTCACTGAGACTCAAGGCAGATTACACAGTGTGAGCTTACTACAGTTAGTATCAAGGACAATTTCATAAACAATGCCATAGGGTAAATAAACACAAGTTTACAAAGACATTAACATTAAGCAAGAATCCAGCGTATAGCTGAAGAAATACTGAAACAGAACATAAGCAATTCTAGGGCTGACATAGGAGCACATATTTAAAGCAACATAGTGGTGAAGTCTATGGTCCCGAACTCATTAGCAGAGTATCTGAGACCCCCTCCCTACAATACAAAAGCCTTTTAAAGTAATTCAGTTTTGCATAATTTGCGGAAAACCAGGAGAGTGGGGGGCTCTCCTGACCTCCTTAGGCAGGCCATTCCACAGGGTAGGGGCCACCACAGAGAAAGTCCGTGAACAGGCGGCTGTTCACCCATGTGCAGGGTTGATTTCGCCCATGCACACGGTGGCACCTGCAGGTGACCCTGTTCAGATGAGCAAAGTTGTCCTGGAGGAACGTAGAGAGGGAGGGCCAATTAGGAAACTATGAACAACCATGAGCCCAGATAAAGTAATTTATAATCCAGATTTCAAGAAGACACTGAAAAAGCTCACAGTGAAAAAACATCCAGGATGCTGATTTAATCCTCTGCTCCTTTACAGAAGGGATGGGATGGCTCAATGGTACAGCCCATGTCCTGTACACTGAAGGCATTAAATTTTACTCCTGGCATCCTCAACACCTACTAAAAGCCAGATGAACCAACAGGCTAACTTGGCAAGTTTACAAAAGCATGAAGAACGCTGGTAGATTTACTGATAAGGCATCTGTTTTGAATGCAGACATGCATTTAAAACAGTGCCAGAAAAGTTCAGAAAAGGTTTCTCCCCAGGATCCTGGGGGAAACAATATAGGTGGATAAATTGGATTGCTACATCCTCCTTATTTTTACTGCCATTAGAAGGAACTCAATTTTACCTAAATGGCTTTGGATAGCATGATTGACATGGAAGGAAACAGGAGATAGAGGAATGCAGGACTGAGCAAAGCAATCCGTTTTAAAAAGAAACCTGCAAACTGGCGTGTGTGTGTGGGGCGGGAGCTATGGCTATAGGAAGCTAGCCTCAGCTTTAAAGGGACTTCCCACCTACTATTGAATAGCAAAAGGGAGGAGAAGAAGCCCCATCTTCTAAAGGCTTTTTTTTAAAAAAGGACTATAGGGAACGATGTATTGTCGAAGGCTTTCACGGCCGGAGAACGATGGCTGTTGTGGGTTTTCCGGGCTGTATTGCCGTGGTCTTGGCATTGTAGTTCCTGACGTTTCGCCAGCAGTTGTGGCTGGCATCTTCAGAGGTGTAGCACCAAAAGACAGAGATCTCTCAGTGTCACAGTGTGGAAAAGTGTCCACACTGTGACACTGAGAGATCTCTGTCTTTTGGTGCTACACCTCTGAAGATGCCAGCCACAGCTGCTGGCGAAACGTCAGGAACTACAATGCCAAGACCACGGCAATACAGCCCGGAAAACCCACAACAGCCATCGACTATAGGGAACGCTTGAAGAAGAGTTCTGTGTTAACACTAAAACTTGCACACTTTAGATCTGAGCTTGTGCCTGTGAAATTGTTCTTATGCAGACTGCAAGGTAAGGGAGCAGATATCCCTATCAAAGGATTTAGGTAACTGCCCGGGGGAATTACTTTGCCTTCCGGCCTTACACAGTGCAGCCAAGCCCCTCCCTCCCTGCATTTTCTGTAACTTTACCCCTCCCCTATGGGACACATCCCCAGTTAAGCCCCCTAACTCACCACGAGGCCGCCATTCACCTCCTGCTGGGCAGCTGCTGAAAATTCCAACCGGAAGGAAGGAACTCGGGTCTCTGAAGGTTTTTTTGCCTCTCTAGGACTTTCATTCTAGGGAACTTGCTTGTCTTAACCCTTCAGATTGCTTTCTTAGAACAGCCATCAGCAAGAAGAGAGGCGCGCGGGGGGGGGGGCGCTTTGAAGTAATATGGGCCTCTTCTTTTGATTCTCAGAAGCTCACACTCTGACAATTTTGTTGGTCTCTAAGATGCCACTGGACTGAAAGCCTGCAGTGCTAAAGCTGAATGCTTTACCTGCTTTTGACAAGGAAAGGAACCAGAGTCCTGATGCACCTTTGTTCACAGCCTGGCTCCCCTTCCCCCCAGGCTATTTATTTATTTATTATTATTTACTTCAATTATACCCCACCTGTCTCCATAATGGAGACCCAAAGCAGCTTCCATAGTTCTCCTCTCCTCCCTTTTATTCTTGCAACAACAAACCTGTGAGGTAAGTTATGCCGAGAGGGTGTAACTGGCCCAAGGGCACCCGGTGAGCTTCCCTGGCGGAATGAGGATTTGAACCGGGCTCTTCCACATCCTAGTTCAACACTTTGGCCACGACACCACACAAGGACCCAGCCTTGAGACAAGGATGGACAATGCTAGCAAGTAACACAAAGAAAATTTTCACAAGATAATCCCCCTTGAGTTTCAGTGAGAAAGGTGGACTAATGTAAATAAAGGAGGACTAATGTAAAAGGTGGACTAACGTAAATAAAATAAACGTTTCCCAAAAGGACAAGAATGGATGTGGGTGGATGTGACTGACCAGGATTGAAAACGGAATATCTGAGGTAAACAGAGACCATTGACTAGAGTTGCCAGGTCCCTATACCCTCCCAGTGGGAGGGGAGACCTGGCACTCACCTTGTGCCTTGTGGGTGTTCACTTCCACACATGCGCAAAGTGCCCATGTGCTCCTGGCACTTGCATGATGGCATCATTTCTGGGAAGTGATGTCATCACGTTGGTTATGGGTGTGCTCATGCACTTCACACCGGGCTAACTCTAGCCCATTTGGAGCCAAAATTGGCCCCAGGGAAGTGTGGGAGCACACCTGTGGCCAGCGCAATAACATCACTTCAGAAAATGACATTATCACGCCCCACAGGGAGCACGCCCAATGCATGCTTTCCCGAGCTGAATGCCACCAATAGCCAGCAATTGGCAAGCAACAGGGCAAACCCACAGGAGAATGCCTGCCACCAGTGGGCAACTGGGAACCCTACTCAGGGCTGGCCCGCCCATTGAGGCCGGTGAGGCTGCCACCTCAGGGCTCTAAGGCGCCAGAGGGGTGCTGGCCCATGGGCAGGGGTGAGCACCACAGAGCTGTCGCCGCCACCGCAGGCCAGGAGCACGTGTTGGCGGCAGCAGTGTGGGGCAGCTGAGCGGGCAGCCTCCCATTCAGTTGCTCTGTGGGCCAGACGCAGCCAGCGGCCAGGGTGGCTGGCTGCGCCTGGCCCACAAAGCAACTGAAAGGGAGGGCTGGAGGCCCCCTCCGGCGCGCGCCAGCCCCTGCGTGATGACGTCACATGCAGTGACGGCATCACGCAGTCTAGCGTGCGCACGTGCGCATAGAGGCAGCATTAAGCTGCCTCAGGTGCCGGCGATGCTGGAGCCAGCCCTAACCCTACTAATGGATCTTCTATTCAGGCAAGGGGACTCTGTGGAAAAATGTTCCCCTCCAGGGAGAGATGCTTTGGAGGGTGGGCTGCTTTGGGTCTCCATTATGGGGGGCTGATTGTATGGCATTATACCCAGCTGAGGTCCCTCTCTTTCCCAAACTACTCCCTCCCCAGGCTTCATCCCTAATTCTTCAGGATTTTCCCAACTGAGAGATGACAATCCTAGCTATATTTCAAGATAACCAAACTCTGTACCAGTGGCTATGGCTCAGGCTCCTGCTAAAGGGAGAGGAGCAGGCTGGGCAAAGATTTTCTGGCCAACTGGTAACCCTTTTCCTGTGTCCCAAACACCACCCTTTATGAACAGAGGTTCTTGTGTTTGTTTTTTTAGCAGCTGTCTACTTAGCAGAGCATAACAGGTGTTGCTTTTCTGTGGGGTTTCCATGCACTACCCCCCCCCCGAAGTTGCATAGTTTAAAAGAAATGTGTCTATGGGAGAACAGGAGAGATTTGTAAAAATACCAGTCACGTTTTTATCCCAGCCAAGAAACTCAGGCATACATGTGGTGTTGCTGATGAGCCAGGAGAAAGACATGCTGTCCGTTGAATAAAGGCTTAATATATAGAAACGGGTAGCTGATGCTTTTCCTGGCCTGGAGAGAATCATATCCCATTAATCTGTTAAAGGGACTGAACATTTTTCTCCAGGCCCATTGGCAGCCCTCCATACATGGTTCTCACTTCTTCCATCTTATCCTCTCACAACAACCTTGTGAGCTAGCTTAGACTGAGGCAATAGCCTAAATCACCCAGCTGGATACATGGCAGAAGGGGAGGGATTGGTACCTGGGCTGCAGTCCGAGGCCGACACTGAACTGTTGCCAGTGGACACCCCCCTCCCCCTGTTATGGAACCTGCTCTGAACTGTGTCCATTTCCTGCCTTGCTGTTCTTGAGATGCTACCAAAGACTCTGTTAGGGGCAGCATGGCCCATGCCTGCTTCCTGCCTCTCTGCTGTTATGGACTGTGTTACCTACCCCTCTTTCTCGCCTCCTTGGACACTAACCCCACCTGGGCCCAGAGCCATGCCGCTAGCAGCACAGTGCCAGCTGAGAGGACCCTCCACGAGCCTGGCCAGGCACCCCCTGGTCAGTTTCCGCGGGGAGTTCCTTGCAGGACAGTCACTGGGTCTGCCCTCGCCACTAGGCAGCCTGCTAGTCAGCCTGGAAGACGTGCCAAGGAAGAAGCTATGTCCTCAGGCAGCAGAGAATCACAGTTTATTCTGAGGGTGCCATTGTTGGACAGTTTGTTCTGAGGGTGCCATTTCAAGACCAGGCTCCCGTGACGTTCACGGAGTCCAGCCGCGGCCTGATATGCATATCGCTGGAAGCTGCCCTGAGATGGAGGCTACGTGCCAACTACCCAGAACACCTAATGGACGCATATCAATGCAACCACTGCATTCCAGCACAGATTCCATTAAGACAACTCCAGCTTCCTGTCAGATCCGATCAACCCACCCGGCACTCCCTCCTTTGCCCCCTCTTCCTAAGGTTTCACAATCATACATTCAGACCCTAAAGTGGCCCATTAGCAGTAGTTATAGAGCCATCAAGCTTTTGTTTCACCTCCTGAAGGCTCCCGCCTCAGGGTACATTTTTGGGTATTTAAGCAGGCTCTGCCTGACACTGGGTGCTCAGGGGTCAGTGCCATGCCCAGTGCCCGGCGCCATGCTCGGCCAGGCACTGTGCCCCGTCCCCGACCCAGATGGACCCTCTGCGTGAATGGTGCTGGCATTATACACTGCAGACCCCCCCCCCATCCCCGCTGCTGGAATCTCTGCTTCTCACCGTGATCAGGTACGTATTGCCTCTCTGCCATCGATCTCAAGTGGGAACCTGCTCATGCAAATGTCTCCATAACTCTTTCCAACCTTTATTTCTGAGTTCTTGTATGTCTGCTGTATGTAAGCGCTATGTCAGGCATATGCCACACTTTTAGTAAACATTATTTAATTGAATATTATCCTCCTCTTTCTTGTCTGAGTAATCTGAAGGACTGACTCTGGTATACGTTGGTTAATGATCCGCACTAGCTCAAACCGAACTGCTTGCTAATTTCCCCTATAAAATAGCAGTTCTGGTAACAAAACCACCCTGGCTCATGGACACTACACAGGGAGAAGTATTTCTGTTTCTCTCTGTGTATGTCTTTCTCACTGATACACATAATAATAGGAGCGGAAAGCCAGTTGAGGCTTGAAAATAAAACTGGCCCTGTATCCTTTTGAGCACAGTCACATTTGAAAGAAGATTTAGAATTCTGGTTACCCAGTCTCAAAACAGTCATGAGGTTCCCTGTGAGACAAAAGCTAAATTCTTTGGGTGCTTTTTGATTTCAGTGGATCCTCCAGATCCAGAAGCAGTGTGCTTTGGAATATCAGTGGCTGTTGAAGGAAGGCTGTTGCCTTCATGCCTTGCTTGTGGGCTTCCTGGAGGAAAAAGGCTACTGGACTAGATGGCCTTTAGATCCAAGAAGACAGATAAATTCAGAGCAATTGCAGTTAACTGTCAGAGCTAAAAATTGAACCTCCAGGATGTTAGAGATTTATGGAATTTTATATATTTAGTTTAGTAACTTAGCAGAGTAACATATAGCAGAGTAATTTAGTCAGAAGCGTTTAAACCCTCACTAACGTACATTAATTAATCCTCAGACAAAATTCATAGATAGAACTTACAGTTTATTGTAGCAGATTTCTCCATAGCAATATCTTCTGGTAATAACAAGGGAAAGATCCTATTCTAAAGAGTTACATTCTCTAGGCTAATACCACGGCCTGAAACTAGGCAGCGAGGTTGTAGGTGCAGGTTTGTGGACAGAGAGAAGGGCTCCATGAGGAGCATGGTGGCTTTACATCTTTCTCTTGGAAGAGCATGAGGGAAGGTGTGAAATCTCCCAAGAGGCACAGAGGCAAGAGAGGAGGAGTCAGTAGGCGTTCCCACCTTAGACAAGAGAGTGGCAGATTGCTAGACTTATACATTACATTCAAAGAGACATGCAGCGCCCCCCAGTGTCCAAAGGCAGGCTGAGTCGCCTATTCCAACACAGGAACAGGAGCAATATATCTCTGCCACATGCAAGAGAGGACTGTTAATTTCATACCCTGCTTGCAAGCTTCCTAGAGACATCAGGCTGGCCACTGTAGGAAAAAGGATGCTGGGTGACTAGGCAGATCCGGCAAGCCCTTCATCTATAAGATAAAATAAAATGGTAGGCCTGTCAACAAGTATTATCCAGAACAGGTATAAACAGGAGCCCAAGGTGTGCTCTAAGAATGGCAGCTGCCAGACACGGTCTCCAGACTTCAGGGACGCATGATGTGGGATGGCACAAAACTTATTTTGGGATGCAGCGGCCTTCAACTTTATTCTTTAGTTCCTAGCAATGCAAACCTAAGGGATTCCAAGTGGCACCCCACTCTTAGAGCCCCCAAACCCCTAGGGATTGAACCAGGCACTCTGAACACAAGAAGCCACCTTATACTGAATCAGCTCTTCGGTCCATCAAGGCAAGTCTTGTCTACTCAGAGTGGCAGCAGCTCTCCATCCCCAGAGGGCTTTCACATCACCTGTTATCTGATCCTATTAACTGGAGATGCTGAGGATTGAACCTGGGACTCCTGCCTGTCAAGTAGATGCTCTACCACTAACCCATGAACCCCCAACCCCTCTGCTATGGAAGCATGAAGGATACATTCTCCAAAGTCCAGGGATACATCATTTGGGGTGCTCCAAAGCTACCTTTGGGATGCAGTGCCATTTAAATCTCATCAGTATTGTGGTTGGATTGAAGAAGGAAACGGAAATCAATCTGAGCCCCATCAGAAACATTGGGTTTATTTCACCCCATAAAGCAATTCTGACCTTCTTATTCAAATCAAACAAACCTGGTAGCACCTTAAAGATGCACAAAATTTATTCCTGCATGAACTTCAGCAAGCCAGAGCTCATTTCTTCAGACGCCTGTGAAGAAGTGAGCTCTGAGCTGCAAGAGCTCAGGCTGGAATAAATGTTGTGCATCTTTAAGGTGCAACTGTACCTCTTATTATTAAAAGGCGTGCCAATATCTTGTTGGCTGTGTGATACAAAAGGTGTTTAAGGGCTGGAAGTGTATGGGCCGGGTGAGGTGCCTTGCAACGGAATTTGTATTTTTTCGATAAAATGAAGTGAAGCCCAAACTGAGTCTATTGCTCCACGAGAAAACTGCATTCTGTTGTGATCTGACCTAGGGATATTTTATGAGGTGGGTGTAAAGATCCAATTGGTGCAACTGCTGAAGGCTTTGATTACAGATAATTAAATCTCCTCAGAAATTTACAGAGCACGTGTGTGGAAAGTGTATTGTTCTGCCACGGTGAATCCTTAGGAACCATCAGAAGAGCTCTGCTGGATCTAGGCCAAAGGCCCCATGTTCAGTCCTCAGCACCTCTGCTCAAGGTTCCTGGTAAGTGTAAGATCAAGTGTAAGACCAGCAAGTGACATCAGTCCTCTCTATGAATTGCTGAGAACACTATGGTTTACCATAGAGTTTCCAATGATTCCTAGAGAAGTGTTATGTCATTTCCAGGTTTTTCCAAGAAGTGATGTCACATCATTGCCTATAGCCACACCACATGCCACTCATCAGGTTTCCAACTGGTTGCTAGGCTAGGCCTGGCAACCCTATCACAGCCCACTCCAATTCTTTTCTGTCATTTTTAAGAAACATGAGAAGTATAGAATAAGTGGGCGAAATACCACTGCTCAGTATAAGGTTTTCTTTATTTTTTTGTTTATTTATTTGGGCTTGTTTATTTTTGCTCAAATGCCGAATTCTTAGCTGAATTTAGATCGTTGGAATTTTTCATGGTGTTTCAAATTTTTTATTCATTCCACGATTTCTCATGAAACTTCTGATGGTCCTGTGGAAACCTTGTTGGGAAACACTGGACTAGAAGGCCCAGGTTCGAATCCCCACTGAAAGTTGCTGGGTGACCTTAGGCCAGGCACACATTCTCAGCCTAGCCTACCTCACAGAGTTGTTGTGTGGATAACATGGAGGAGAGATCAGTGTAAGCCACTTGGTTCTCCATTGGAGAGAAAGGGAGGGTTTGAACTTCCTAATCAAACTAATTTTGCCTACAGTTTTCCAGAAAAGGAGAATCTCTGACGCTGTTGCTTCATCCGATTGCTGTAACTCTTTTGACAGAAGGCAACACTAGGGTGGTCAGCTTTGGGTTGGGGAACTCCTAGAGATTTGTGGGCAATGCCTGGTTATCACGGGATTTGGGGAGGGGAGGGACCTCAGCACATTACCATAGACCCCACCCTTCACCCTCCAATGATTTTTCTACAGCAAGTGATCTCTGTGGTGTGAAGGTCAGTTGTGATTCTGGAACTCCAGGTCTCACCTGCAAGATGGCAACTTTAGGCAGAGCTGTTCATTCACTATTCAAGCTAATTATTACTAGCTGAGGAAGCAGCCACACCTCTAGTCTAATGATAAAATGGCTGCCTCCTACAGGGAAACCCAAAGCGTCAAGATCAGGCCTCCCACTGACAAGATAACCTCAGGCAGGTGGACTCCCCTATATGCAGAAAAATAGAACTGTTCATTAATCAAGGACGAAAATAACACTCAACAGCACCCCAGAGTGGCGTGGTGGTTATTGTTCCTGCTGGATCAGGACTGAAGAGAGCCAGGGTTCAAATTCTGGCTCAACCACAAAGCTCCCTGGGTGATCCTGGCCTCTCAGCCTAACTTTTGTGGAGCCACCATGAATGAAAATGCTCTTGGGGATCGCAAGTGGAGGGATGCCAAATCTATTGAGAAAGTGGGCTGCACTGGGGTCAATGGCCAATGTCTCAACTTGCCTTCCATCTTTCTCACTTGCAGTTCCGGATATGAAACAGTAATCATCTGAGGGCTTTAAAAAAAAATCTGAGTTTCAGACAATGACTTATGAGTTCTCAAAGAGCGAGGTGGGTCTTGGTTGCGGCAGATGGCAAGCAGAGTGTTTTGATTAACTGGCAACCTCCATTAATGCTGAATCACAAAGCTTTTCCTGTACGTCTAGTCAAATCCATTCAGTTTGTTTGAAAGTCTGCTGCCCTGCTTCGGAACAACTTGATCAGGCGGACCATTTCTGCTCTAATAAACACCAACCGTTTTAAATACAGATCTTGGCACAATTGCGTACTGTTGTGAGGTCAGCCAAGCCAATGGGAGCAACGGAGGACAGTTTTCAATGTGTCCAAGCAATTTAGAGTGTTAAGAACACAAGAAGAGCCCTACTGGATCAGACCAGCGGTCCATCTAGTCCAGGTTCCTGTCTCATACAGTGACCAATCAGTTATTATGGAGGGCCAACAACGGGGCACAGAGGCCTGCCCTTCCCTTGATGTCGCTTCCTGGCACTGGGATTCAGTGATTCGCTGCCTCTGAATGTGGAGCTTCCCTTTAGTCACCACGGCTAGTAGACCTGTCGCCCATGACACTGCCCAGTCCCCTTTTAAAGATATCTGTGGCTGTTGCTCATTCTCTGCCAGTGAATTTCACAATTCAATCACTCATTAAGTAAGGAAGTATTTCCTCTTGTCTGTCTTGAATCTACTGCCCAACAGCTACATTGGACGCCCTAGAATTCTAGTATTACGGGAGAGGAAGAAAAAGTTCTCTCTGTGGTGGTAGAAAGTGGCATCAAGTCATGGGTGACTTATTCCAATTCTTGCTGAGGTTTTCAAGGCAAGAGATGAACAGAGGTGGTTTGCCGTTGCCTGCCTCTGCAACCTTGGTGTTCGCTGGATGTCTCTCATCCAATTATTGACCATGGCCGACCCTGCTTAACTTCTGAGAGCTGACAAGATTGGGCTTGCCTGGACTGTCCGGATCTATGTCCACTATTTCAACCCTGTGGATTATTTTTTAAACCTCTATCAGAGTACCCCCTTAGGCATCTCTTTTCTAAACTGAAAAGTCCCAGACACTGTAAAGGTTTATTTACAAGTATTCACTGAGCTGGAAGGAGGGGATTGAACAAAACGGCACAATGACATCGTGAGGATACACAACCCTCCAAATCAATCGCTTCATAGATTTAGTAACGGCAGTTACAGCCAAGAGTCCTGTGGTACATGTGAAGTCAACAGCCGGAGCATTCATAGGCCAGAGTATCATGAATCAGATGCAGGATGAAGATACCAGCGAGGTTCCAGAATCCTCTGCCTCATTAAGAGAACTGCTAGAAGAAAAGCAGAATTTGATGGTAAACTGTAGACATGGGCCCGGATAGTTTAAAGGGCCCTGCCACTTGCAAGGGGCAGGAAAAGTTTAAATGGCCATTTCCCTGGGGAACTGGCCGTTTAAATTTCCCCCTTAATACGAACCAAACGAACCAGTAGACCAGTTTGTGGAAGTTCGTGGAAACGAGCTTCCACGAACCACTGGTTCGCGAACCACGAACTGCCCTGTTCGTGGATTTTTTTGGTTCGTGTTTAGGTTTGTGCCCATCTCTAGTAAACTGTCAAAACCTCTGTGGAGAGCACAGAGGGTGGAGGTGTATCAGAGCAGCATTTGCTGAACAGATCTCATGTGCAGTTTTAAACTATGCAACAGAAAATGCCACCAAGGAAGGGATCCCTAAGTCCTATACTGATGATGCCTTTCTTACTGGGACTTATTGGATACTCCCTAAGAATACAGAAATATGCTAAAGGATTTCCTGGAATGGAAAAGTCTCACAGGGTCCCTGTTCTTTGCAGCCTTGCTTTCTATTTGCCCAGAGAAGAGGGAATTCTGTGAGGATCGACCTCCTCCTACCATGGGGGGCACAGGGAGGGAGGTGATTTGGGTACTGTGTATCTATCTTCCACCCTTCAGGCCAAATCACGCACCTCCTAGCCCTGCAATTTTAGTTCAGGCTTTCTTTCACCCCATGTAGCTCCTTCTGCCCATTTCTCTCTCTTCAGAAGGGGTTTGGCTTTGAAATCTGGTTTTGTTTGTTGTGTTTGTATGAGGGGAGGGGTTTTTGCATTTATTGCAACTTTGATTTTTCTTTTTAAAAACCTTCATGATCTTATGAAAATGCAGAAATGAAATTCTTTAAGGCCTCTGCCATTCGGCTCAGCAGCTGCAGCCATCAATCGTCTGCAACTGCTCTTTAAAAGTACCAACCGGAAGGAACTCTGGTGAGCTCTTTGTTTGGTTCCACAGAAGGAAGAGGGAGGGAACCACTCTGATAAGTCTTGGCCCCTGTAGGAAGGAAGCAGTTTCTGGGAACTCTCTTGCTTTAACTCTTTAGCTGGGCCAAAGTCTCGGCCACAGAGAGATTTTTCTGAACATGGGATTCTTTCTTTGTTCTTCAGAGAGGTGCTGGTGATTGCAGAAGAATTAATATGAATCTAATGTGTAATCTGGAGCTTAGGTTGCCATAGGTCGGAGACGACTTGATGGCTCATAACACACACATAACGTGTAATCTGAGTGTCAAGAATCACTTCAAATACATTATTTTGTTGTGACCTTACAACTCTGTAAGGTAGGCCAGCATGATTCATATATCAGTCCCAGTGGCCTGTATGAAAGCTTATCCCTTATTCTTTAAGGTGCCAGAAGCCTCCTCTTTCTTGTGTCTGGAAGAGGTACACTTCTGGCAATTTTTGCTTTGACTTGCTGGGTTTTTTAAATAAGATTTTATTTCGGAGGATGGAGCCAAAGGAGGCAGATCCAAACTTTTTTTTTTTGGAAAGGATTGAAAATCTGAGTCTATATTTTTTGTATTTACTTTGGTCTGTGATTTTTAATTTTTTTGAATTTTTAATTTTTTTAACTTTAATTTTTTTTGTTATTATAGATCCAGAAGAGTTACCATGTTAGTCTGTAGTAGCAAAATAGTAAAGAGTCCAGTAGCACCTTTAAAACTAACCAACTTTATTGTAGCATAAGCTTTCAAGAGCCACAGCTCTCTTTGCCAGTTGGTTAGTCTTAAAGGTGCTACTGGACTCTTTACTATTTTGTTATTATACTTATTCAGCTGCGTATAGCTTTCTTATTTATTTTCTTTGTGCTCAGATAAAACTAAAGAACATAAATAAAAAGTACCTTCTCCTTTTTGTACTGAACAAACATGCCCTTTCCTTGGCCTTTTGGTAAACTGGAAAGCAAAATGCTGTTGCAAATTCTCACCTTTAAAGAGAGAATTTACAGAGCTCAGGCAGATTTATTTGCTGGAAATAACTATTTTTCTCGTCAGTGGGATTTGAGAGGGCACTCACTGGCATAGTAACCTTGTCGATAAAGATAGTAAAACTTTCTGCCACATTTCTGTAAATCCCATTTGAGAGGCCTGATCTAGCAGACAACCATGCCCCCCTGTGTGAACGTGTGTGCCAATTATACTGCTCAAATCAACAACAGTCAATCAATAAAAAACAACAACAATCAATCTTCCTGTGTGGTCAGAACGGCCTTGGTCAGCTCCAGGGCCTTTTTGCCAATGGCCCCAGGTCTTTGGAACAGGGCTTTTTTCCAGCCAGAACATGGTGGAACAGAGTTCCGGCACCTCTTGAAAATAGTCACATGGCCCATGGCCCTGCCCCCTGATCTCCAGACAGAGGGGAGTTTAGATCGCCCTCTGTGCTGCTGGAGTGGTGCAGAGGGCGATCTAAACTCCCTTATGTCTGGAGATCGGGGACAGGGCCACCGGCCATGTGACCATTTTCGCCGAGGGTGATTTAAACTTTTAAAAACTCCCCCCTTGTTCCAGTTTACCCAAAGTGACATCATTGTGCAGTCCCAGGAACGTGCACGCACTATGCACATGCGCGTGTGGTACCAGGGGCACCACTGCCTGCCGGGAGTTGCCCCCTGTACTGGAAACCCACTGAGTTCCACCACCACTTTTCCCAGAAAAAAAGCCCGGATACTGCTTATGGACATTAGAACAGGATTGCTAACTCCAGTTTGTAAAATTTCTGGAGTTTTGGAAATGGTGCCTGAGAAGGGATTTTTAGGAGGGCAGGGATTGTTTGAGATGTTCTTTGATGTGTCATTGGTGTTTTTGATTCCATTGGGTCCCTTTTATGTGTGTGTGTGGGGGGGGAGGGGGTTACGGTTGCTGACAATGGTGTTAGAAAATGTCCTGCTCCTTTACTAGAGGCTTTATGCATGGGAATTGGAGTTGCCAGCCTCCAGGTGGTGGCTGGAGATCTCCTGGAATTACAACTGATCTCCAGGCCAAAGAGATCAGTTCCCCTGCAGAAAATGGCTCCTTTGGAGGGTAGACTCTATGGCATTATACCCCATTAAGGCCCCTCCCCTCCCCAAACTCCACTCTTTTCAGGCTTCACCCCAAAATCTCCAGGAATTTCCCAACCTGGACCTGGCAACCCTAATGGGAATAGGTAACTGAAGCTTTTTGTGGCATTGGAGGTAAATAATGTCACCTGGTAAATAACACCCTGTTAAGCCTTTGTTAAAGGGGCAGGACGTTTTTTTCTCCAGGCCTGTTGGCAACCCTAGAAGGGAAGGTAATCATAAATGTTTGAATAGATAGAATTCAGCAATTTCCCCTGACACGGATGACCCATTCTTGCTTCTTCCTTCCTGCTGCTCCCTGGTTGCGTGGTATAGTGGTATGGTACAGTGTTTGCGTGTCTGACTAGCAGACTCATGTTCAAATCCCCCTCTCTGTCCATGGAAAGTTGCTGGCTGACTTTGGCCCAGCCACATACTCTCAGCCTAGCCTACCTCACCATGGTGTTGTGATAACAAAATGGATGCGGGGAGGACAGCGTACCCTGCCCTGAGCTCCTACCAGAAAGAGTGGGATAAAAATGTATTAAATAAATGAGTCAACTATTTCACATTTATTTTTAAAGTTAGGATTGCCATCTCTGGGTTGGGAAATTCCTTGAGATTTGGGGCTGTAGCCTGGTGACGATGGGGTCGGGGAGGGGAGGGACCTCAGCTGAGTAGAATGCCCTAGAACCTACCCCCCCAAAGCTGCCGTTTTCTCCAGGGAAACTGATTTTTGTAGTATGGAGATCAGTTGTAAATCTGGGAGGTCTCCAGACTCCATCTGGAGGTTGGCAACCCTACCTTGTGGGCACAGTCCACCTGAAATTGTGTATGTGATGTGATACTAATGACCAAATCACCATTCAAATCCTTGGTAGGTACCTCTGTCAATTAGATTAATGGTGGTGGGTGGGGGCAGAATTGCCACACGAAAGAAAAATCCAGTCTGTGCCCCTGGCTTAAGTATCGTTTAATTAAACCCTTAAGGTGGCTTCTCATGTCTTTCCTTCCCAACCCTCTCACAAGCAGGGCTGGCGCGTCCATTGAGGCAGGTCCAGCCCCCGCCTCACGTGCTGAGGCGTCTGAGGGGGCGCTGGAGGGGGCGCTGGGGGGCAGGGGTGTGTGCTGTGGAGCTGGTGGCAGCAGCACTGGTGGCTGAGCGGGAGGGACGGGAAGCCGCTTGTACGCTGCCCCGGCCGCCTGCCGTACCTGGCCTGCAGCTGCTGCAGCCTGCCAGCACTCCCTCCCTGCCAACACACGCCCTCGGCCGGGTGCAGCAGCCACGGGCCAGGCGCGGCAGGCGTCTGGGGCAGCGTGTGGAACAGCGGAGTGGGAGGGCTGGGAGGACGCATGTGCACCTCCCCAGCCACCTGCCACACCCGATTGAGTAGTCTCCGTGCGTCATCCCAGCTGCCAATGAGGCCGGCTCGCTGTGTGATGACGTCACATGAAGTGATGTCATCACGCAGTTTGGGGTGCGTGTGCACACATTCTGTGCACGTGCGTAGGGGCAGCCTTGAGATCCAGAAACCCTGGCTCTGCCCATGCTCACAAGTATTTATTCAGCAGGTGTGTTGAACAGGGTAATAAAAATGATTCTGCTATGACTCCTACTGTCTTCCCCACAGTCAAAGGAAGGCTTCTTAACCAAGAAAGAAGGTGACAGATTTATTCAGAACTGGGGAGAGGAAGGAGGGAGTCACATTATAACAGACGATGTAAGGTGTGGTGAGCATTCACATCCTGTTGAAAACTATTTATCATATTTATTTCATCTGAAACCAGCCTTTCAGCCCAGGACCCAAAAGCACGTTACATCATTCTCCTCATCTCCATTTGGCCTCACAAAATCTCTCTGGGGTATGCTAGGCTGAGAGGGTGTGACTGGCCCAAGGTCAACCAGCAAGCTTCCATGGCAGAGTGGGGATTTGAACCCGGGATCTCTCAGATCTTCATCAGAAAATCCTGATCCAAGAAGTGATCTGTTTGCATAAGGCTGCAAAAAGGCAAAAACATTTAATCCAATATTTTAAAGGACATTTAAATGTGACTATATGTTATTTATAATCCATCTTCTTCATCGAGACTCAAGGCAGATTACATAGAATACGTCAATATGATCAGCACCTGGGGGATTTAATAGACAATAGCAGTAATTTGAAAACAAGTAGAAATCTGGTACAGAGCTGAAAAACTATGCTGAAATAAAGCAAGCAGAAATCCAATGCAGTACTGAAAAAAATAATGGTGTAACACAAGCAGATTGATATGACATGTTAAAGGGAGACTGAAAAATCGGCCCGAATCAGGCTGAATCGGACTGCTGTGGAGCACAGGAGCGCTGCCAGAGTGGCGCAACAGGCCCTGAAGTGGTCCTGTGCTCCAGAGTGGCCTGATTCGGGCTGAATTGGGCCACTGGGGAGAGCGAGAGTGCTGCCAGGACTGCACAACGGGCCTTGGAGTGCTCCTGTGCTCCACAGAAGCCCGATTTGCCCCAAATTGGGCTGCTGTGGCACGCTGAAGCATGCTGTGCCACCTGAGAGCACACCCTAGGAGGCGCGTTCCCCTGCCTTTTCCCCTGCCAGTGGGAGCAGGGGACTGGCAACCCTACTTCTACGTGCCAAGCAGATGCTGTGCCACTAAGCCACAGGCTGTCTCCATAAATAACTAATATTATTTAATAGTAAAGAGCAATAATTATACTGAACAATAGTAATTAATTAGGTCCTGTATTACTACTACATTTATCATTACAACTATTCTCAGGTGCTCAAAGTGCTTAAATACATTATTTCAGAAGCCTTTACAACAGGTCTGTAAGATAGACTGGTACAATCTCTGTATGACAGATTGGCAGGGGGAAGAGTGTCTGAATCCGGAAATGGAGATCTATTAAATCCATCAAGTGTCCCTGCTGGCCTCCCATCTGTGGGGGGGGGGGCATATGGTCACACACACACACACACACACCCCGTGTATGAGCAGCTGCAGGATATTAATCCACACCTTCACCCTTTTTATATATAATGAGCAGGTGAATTGCTGAAATGCTATATTGTAAGATTTGTGATTTTATTGTTATTCCTGTGTTTCCTATTTTTGTTGTAATTCGCCCTGAGCCCACTCGTGGGAAGGGCGGGCTATAAATCAAATTATTCTTCTTATTATTATTTATTATTATTAATAATAGAGATAATAATGATAACAGATGCTCCATTTTTAACCTTTTCAAAACCCTATGAGCATCCTGGAACTTGGCAATCTGTATATCTTGATAGGTATATATAGTATTTTTTAAAAGTGTGTGTGTGGTCCTCATATATATGGTTGCACTGACTTCCACCATCCCCCCCTCAGGATTTGGGTGGTCCCCCAAATAAGGTGCCCATACTTTGTACCAGTGAGTACTGCCAATGAGTACTCGTGTGTTTGTGTTTTCCCAGTCACTGTATTCCTTTGCATGCTAGGAAAAGCAGAATTTTGCCTTCTTTAGTGAAAGGGGCACCAAAGACCATCCATCATTATCATCCTCATCATAATTATTTTGCTCAATTAATACTAATCATTCTTAATTTTAATAGTTTTTACATCTTTTTCTTTCTTCAGTTGTGGGGAGGGGGGCGGTAGGAGGGATAGGTCTGAAAACGGAGATTTCTAAAGCATTTCTCTCTTTGGAAAGACAATTCCACCTTTTAAGGGGAGGGGGAGCTGAGCTGAGTAAAGATTTCAGAAAGGGGTCTTAGGTGGTAGCAAAATTACACCGGATTGCACCTTAAAGGGTTAAACCAACAAAGCTCAGCTCTTGGAGAGGCCAGAGAGAACAGCCTGGAAAAGGGGGGGGGGAGAGTGGAGAGATGCAAATCATGATGTCTCTTCCTGTTTTGTTATTGGGCGGAGCTCCACACAGACTTCCCCCAGGAGAAGCAACAGCGCCAGGGAAGGAGCGAAAAATCAGGCGTGATTCTAGATCTGGAAGGAGAGGTGAGGGCATAGCACAAGAGGCAGATATTTACTCGGGATGAGCACGCTCCAGACGGGGCCCGATGGCTTTGCTTTCCTCTGCCTCGCTGTGATGGGACAGACAGGCAGAAATGGAGAGCAGGCCATGGAAATGGAGAGTTGGACCTGTGATTTTCAGTTGTGGTGTAACTTCTAGTCGCAAGGCGGGTGTAAGTGGGATTGGGGGGTTGAAGGTTTGGGTAGAGCAAAACTTTCTGTGTACCTAGTTTCAGGTGGATAGCTTTGTTGGTCTGTAGTAGAAGAGCAAGATCTGGGTCCAGTAGCATCTTAAAAACCAACTAGATTTTCCAAACTTTCAAGTGCCTGAAGGCATTTCTCAAAACTCGTGTCTGAAAATGTCTGAGGAACTAATTTGCTTCTTTTTCGTCTTAGTTTTGAAAGGGAGGGAATGCTATTTGTTATGCACCAAATTTCTTAGCTTGGGGACTCTGCAAAGGCGTGCTCAGACTTGTGTTAGTAAGTAGTTAAGTAAATAATGCCCTCAACACCTTACGCTCTCATTTGGCTTAACGTGCTTAGAGCTGACATTCTTCACAAGCAGAGCTATGCTGGTTGCTGATTAATAGGTTATGCAATGAGAATGGCTGGTATAGCATCCATGCCCCCGCCCCATGATACATAGGCACAGTCAGAGTGTGGAATTTGCAAGGTGGAAGCGCCAAATGCCAGAGAAATTACATTCCTACATGCAATTGGTAAATAGCAATTAAGAATTCTGTCCTAAACTAAAAACTCCCCGCAAATAGCAAATCGGCACAGCAAGTATTTATGTATTTCATTTATACCCCACCTTTCTCCCCAACGGGTCCCAAAGCAGCTTACCATCTTATCATCTCAACAACCCCGTGAGGTAGGTTAGGCTGAACGGGTGTGATTGGGCCCAAGTTCATCTGGCAAACCTCCATGGCAAACTGGGGATTTGAACCTGTGTCTCCCAGCTCCTAGATAATGGAAGGGGTAGAAATTGTCTTCCTGTTGTTTCTGTTTGCCCCCCACACACACACACACATTTTAATGCAAAGGGACCATGACGAAGCTGGTATTTACCACTTGCACTCTGAAGTGGTTTGTTTTATTATACCACCTCTTTGCTGCCAGTCCGTAGGTGCTACTTTTGTGAGAGTGCACACAGTTCCCCTCCTGAGAAACAATGGTGTCTCTCTGGCTCGGTGGCGGAATATCGTTTTTTGCACAGCAATCCCAGGTTCGAAGCACAGCATCTCCAATCGAAAGGCTCAGGAAGTAGATGAAGGGAAAGAGTTGCCGGTCAGTATTGTTTACAAGGACTTGTTAGGCCGAGGGCCCTCCTGATTAGAATGAGGAGGGGGCATGGAGCAGTAGTAGAGCTTCCGCTTGGCATGCCGAAGGCTACACGTTCAGTCCCCAGGCGTCTCCAGCTAAAAGGATCCGGTAGCAAGCGGTGGTAAAGACCTCTGCCGGAGACCCTGGAGAGATGCTGCCGGGCAAGCAGACAAGGCCGGCCTCTGCACGAGGCTGGCTCATGTATTCATGTGCCGCAAGGAGAGAAGCCGGACTTCACAGGATTTCTGGCTATTATGCAGAACAGCTTCATGGTCTAGGGTTCCCTTTTTCTCCTGATAGAGCCCCTGTGTCCTGACAATGGGATGGAAGGCAGAAATGCAGCCAGGAAAGCATTTGGCCTCACTGGGTATGCAACGAGGAAGAAAAAGGAAGGTGCCCTGCTTGCCTTTCTCACTGCCGTACTTTGTGTGCGAGGCTTGGGTTTCGCTTTTCTAAAGTGTGTTTCTTGGTCCCTTGTGAGCTCTTACGAGCTGAAGGTGGTGGCTCTGGACTCCTTCCCACCAAAATATCAGTACTCTTTCTCTTTTTTGTGTGCATTTTTTATTCTCTTCCCCCTCTAACCAGCAGGGTGCAGTGGCTACAGTGGCAGGCTAGGATCTGGGAGACCCACGTTCAAATGCACACTCTGCTATGGAAGCTCACTGGGTGACTTTGGGCCATTCACACACAATATATAGCCAGATAACATTGCTTTCTGAACCCCTTGTCTCCCCCCACCCCCCAATTCTCTCCCCACCTTTCCCTGTGACACATAGCCTGACTTATTCCAGGTTCTATAATTTTTTTTCCATCAGCCAAACTGAATTTCTATTTCTCTGTAACCCTGCTGATAGCTTTCACTCCTGTCTCATGTTTTTCTTGGGCACTGGTGGCCCTTCTATGACATCACAGCAGCTCAGCCAATGACAGAGGAGAGGGCTTTTCTATATACGTAACAGCCTCTCGTCCCTCTGTTACACCAATCAATGTGAAACTAATTCAAGCCTGTTTGGTTTTTCAGGAGCCTGTGAAAGAACTTTTCAAAACGACTCCCTGGACACAAAACCAATGCAAGGAAGTCATGCAAGGTAATCATGAGAATGCCACTGGTTTCGATCCGGATCCCCACTTGTTCTCGGTCCACTCTCAAAGAGGTATGCATGAGAATGAAAGTCTTGCCAAGGAAAATTGCTTATCCTCTCTCTCTCTATATATAGAGTTAAAAACACACATGCTGTTTTTACAGTTGATTTTAATGTATTTTTGCTACCTTGAGGGTCCTAATTGGGTGGAAAGGCAGGATATAAATGTTTTAAATAAAATAAAATATTGGGGAGAAGTCTTGGCCAAAGCAGAGATTTCCAGTACCACAGAGTTTTGGGTGGGGATTACTGGGGAAATCCCCCCTCTGCAATCTGGAGTGGTACAGCCCAGCAGGGCTTCTACTTGGAGCTCTTTCAGTATGTTTGAATAATTCCAGTAAGTGCAAGAAGGAAGGGAAAGCAGACTTATTGCAATCTTAATTGTTTTTTTTTTATTTTCCAGGTGACAAGGTGCAAGCTTTTCCCACAGACTTTTCCAAGGAATTGGATCCTCTGCAAGATGGTAAGACCTCTTCCAGGTCCTATACAGAGAACACTATCTTTAATCTTCAGCAGAAACCAGAGATTATGCATGAAGAGCATTCATTAGAGGGGGTGGGAAATTCTACTCCTTTCTGGGGAGGCTTGGAAGACCTCAATGAATCTACTGGCTGCCAGAGAATCCCCACAGTAGAGACTTTTGAGAAGCGGACTAAGAGCGACGAAGGCCTCAGCTGGAAGTCAGACTTTGTGATCAGTAGGAGAATCCCTAAGAAACGAGACAAGCCGTACAAATGCTCTGAGTGCGGGAAAAGCTTCAGTGTGAGCTCGGACATTATCCGGCATCAGAGAATCCACACTGGGGAGAAGCCTTACAAATGCCTGACATGTGGGAAAGGGTTCAATCAAAATTCCCACCTTGTTGCACATCAGAGGACCCACACAGGGGAGAAGCCCTATAAATGCTGGGAGTGTGGGAAAAGCTTCAGCCTGAGCTCAGATTTTACCAGGCATCAGAGAATACATACGGGGGCAAAACCATATAAATGTTCAGAGTGTGGGAAAGGTTTCATTCAGAAATCACACTACATTACACATACAAGAAACCATACTGGGGAAAACCCATATAAGTGCCCCGAATGTGGTAGAGGGTTCACCTCCAGCACCCTACTCATCAGGCACCAAAGAATCCACACTGGAGAGAAGCCCTTCAAATGCTCCTATTGCGACAAGAGGTTCTGTGCTAGTTCCAACCTTGTCACACACATGAGAACACATACAGGAGAAAAGCCATTTAAGTGCTTGGAATGTGGGAAAAGCTTCAGTCAGAAATCCACCCTGATTGCGCATGAGAGAACGCATACAGGTGAGAAACCGTACAAATGTTGGTGCAGCAAAATGTTCAGCAAGAGCTCGGACCTCCTCGCCCATGAGAGAACCCACACAGGAGAGAAACCCTATATCTGCCCGAGCTGCGGAAAAAACTTCCGGATGAGTTCTCATCTTATAAGACACCAGCGGATTCACACAGGAGAGAAACCATACAAGTGTTCAGAGTGTGGACGGAGCTTCAGTGCCAGTTCACACTTAATCAGACATCAAAAGATCCACTTAGAGGAAAACTGAAGAGCCACAATGTGGTTGCAAAAATCCTACTGCTGACACAAGACAGGGTGCAACTGGAAGCTAATTCCATTGGAACCAATGAGACCTAATAAATGCGTTCTGAATTGCTTTCTTCTGGAATGCTGAGCCAGTGTCCCTTAGTGGCTTCTCAAATAAGACTGCATCCTAAGACAATAAGATTAAGTTCTTGGCTGCCTCTGTATAGTACTCCACCAGCCTATCTGTATGTGGTTGATGCCTTCCTCTTCGAATGGGGATAGTGCTAGGCAGGGCTTTTTTTCTGGGAAAAGAGGTGGTGGAACTCAGGACCACACAATGATATCACTTTGGGTCAACTGGAACAAGGGGGGAGTTTTTTAAAGTTTAAATTGCCCTTGGTGAAAATGGTCACATGGCCGGTGGCCATGTGACCATTTTCAAGAGGTGCTAGAACTCCATTCCACCTCGTTCCAGCTGAAAAAAAGCCCTGGTGCTAGACCTATACTACAAGCCTTCTAGATTCACCTCTGAAATGGCACCCAAAATTTATCACCTTGCTTCGTGGTAGGGACAGCTCTGTTCTCAATTTTATAAAACCATGAAATAAATTTTACAAAAACCACAAAATCAATGCTGCAAAGTTGGGTTGATGTTCACATTTGGGAGGGCCCCTAGCTCAGTGGTAGAGAATCTGCTTGGCATGCGGCAGGTCCCTGGTTCAATCGCTGACATCTCCAGTTAAAAGGATCAGGCAGTGGGTGATGTGAAATACTTCTGCTTGAAACTTTGGAGAGCTGCTGCCTGAGTGGACAAGAATGACATTGATCTGGTTATATTCAATCTCCTTCCAGTTTACGGTGGAATAAATAGACTGTTTTGATCACCATTTTGGCTTGGCAGTTTTTAAACAACTTCTTCCATGAATTTGTATTGTTCCCTTGAAGATACTGGGAAGGCCAGGCCATCGAAGGTTGAAGGTCGAACAGGCCATCTTAACTGACAGGGCAATTTCCTTGCAGGTCACTACCCTACATGGACACTGGTGGCCAGAAGCAAGCAAAACCAAGCTCTAGTAATTGGTGTCAGTTCAACTCCTGCCAGTTTTCAGGAGGAAACAACAGGTGTGCTAATACCCATTGTTTGCAACCACTGAGCTGAGTGACCCCTCCAGGCTGGCTTATAGCACCACATGGGCCACTCAGCTTGGCTTTTCCCAGGGTCCTTTGTATTTCCAAGTGAAGTCTGGCTTCTCACGTGTTGCCAGGACAAGTTAGGCAACCAGTGGGAGGGCTGGGGGAGAGTATATGACATCACTACTTCATGTCCAGGTATAATCCAGACGTGACAATGGGTAGATCACCAGATTGGTGTAGTGGTTAAGAGCAGCGGGACTCTAATCTGGAGAACCAGGTTTGATCCCCCACTCCTCCACTTGAAGCCATCTGGGTGACCTTGGGTCAGTCACAGCTTCTTGGAACTCTCTCAGCCCCACCCTCCTCACAGGGTGATTGTTGTGGGGATAATAATAACATACTTTGTAAACCACTCTGGGGTGTTATGTTGTCCTGAAGGGCAGTATATAAATTGAATGTTGTTGTTATTAACAACTCATGGTAATACTCTATGGTTTTACCATAGAGTTTACCATAGAGTTACCATAGAGTTTCCACTGATTCCTACAGCTACCCATTGTCACTTCAGGTTGTACCCAGAAGTTATGTGCTGTCAACTAGGTTAGAGCCTTTCCTCCCCTCTATTTCCCCACACCATATGGAGTGGCCTCAGGCAATGGAGCAAATTCCTTAGAGAGTGCCCACCATAAGCGGTGGGCACTCTCTTACAACATGGTAAGCCTAGACTGCCCCCTGACTAGGTTTGCCAGGCCTTCCAAGCAGCAGCAGGAGAAAAATAACATTAAAAATTGCCCTGTCAACTTGTCGCAGGGTAGCTCCAGGATTTGCTGGAAACTCTATGGTTTTACTGATACAGCTCAAAGGTGATGCCCCATTGCCCTCACCCCTAGCTAACCCTGATGCTGATTCCAAGAATGGATTTTACCTCAAGTTTATTATTTTTCCCTCCCTTTTGGACCCACGCCAAAGATTATGATGGGCTTGTATCCCCCTGCTCTGCTTAGCAAAGCTTGAAACCTTCCTCTAAACTAAGAAATCTTATACGCTACTTATCCTTTGGGAGAAGAGACAGTTCCGTTGCAAGAAGCCTTCCAGCTTTGCTGTGACTAAGGTGTCAGGTGGCCGGGGGTCAAAGCAAGGAAAAGGTTCCTGCAGGGGGTAGAAGAGGCCCCCTATGGGAATTTCCCCCCCCCCCAATCTCCAAGTCTGGGGTGGGGGCAGTCCATTGGATCATTCAGGCACGTGGTTCTCATGTTGCCAAGGATATTGCAGGAAACTGGGAGCCCTCACCAAGCTGGGTCTGTGGTTTGAGCGGTTAAATGGAAATGTATGGGTCCAATTTGATATAACTACTAGCCTAAAAGAAGAAGTTGAGATTGGAGGAGGCATGTCCTGTAGTTAGGGTTGCCAACTTCCAGGTGGGTCCTGGAATTCTCCCAGAACAGCAACAACAACATTCGATTTATATACCGCTCTTCAGGACAACTTAATGCCCACTCAGAGCAGTTTACAAAGTATGTTATTATTATCCCCACAGGGTGGGGCTGAGAGAGCTCCCCGAAGCTGTGACTGACCCAAGGTCACCCAGCTGGCTTCAAGAGGAGGAGCGGGAAATCAAACTTGGTTTTCCAGATTAGAGTCCTGCCGCTCTTAACCACTACACCAAACTGGCTCTCACGCCGACCGATTTCTCCTTTGGCGAAAGTGGGAGCTTTGGAGGGTGTTTTCTCTGCCATTATACCCTGCTGAGCTCCCTTGCCTCCTCAATCCTGCCCTTCCCAAATCACCAGGAATTTTCCGAATCAGTATTGGCAACTTTACCTGCAGGACATGTGTTTTGGGTCCATTTCCACATCCGGATTCTTTCCGAGAGACTTGCCCCACACTCTCTCACGAACTATTGCTCATGCTGCCCCAATTAACTTTTTAGGTTTATGAACTTCAGATGGGCCTTTAAAAGGGAAAACCAAATGTCTCCTGGCAGAGACCCAGTCTGGTGTAGTGGTTAAGAGCAGCAGGACTCTAATCTGGAGAGCCAGGTTTGATTCCCCACTCTTCCACTTGAAGTCAGCTGGGTGACCTTGGGCTGGTCACGGCTCTCTCAGAGCTCTCTCAGCCCCACCCACCTCACAGGGTGTTTGTTATTGTGGGGATAACAATGACATACTTTGTAAACCGCTCTGAGTGGGCATTAAGTTGTCCTGAATGGCGATATATAAATTGAATGTTATGTTATTATTTCCATGTTGGTTCACTGCACAGGGAGGCAGAGTGGGCATGACCGTGCTGGCCTGACCCACCACGCAATCATCAAGTCCTCCCACAGTGCATCTGTTCTCCTCCCCATTATCAGTGAAGCTGCTCTCTGAACATTGGTGCCCTTGCATGTTCACACCATGCAGACAGCTTGGCCTAGTGCCCTCGTGCCCCCTCTCCCTCCCTGTGCACTGAGTCAGTGCCCAGATGAGTCATCTGTACAGGACTAGAGAGAGAAGCTAGCATAGCCTAGTAGGTTCGCTGGTTCAAAGCTCACCTTACGCACACGCTCTGTAGCTGGAGAATTGTAATACTGACTTATCTCACCAGGCTGTTGGAAGGATCATCACACTAAATAATCAGAAGGGAACAGCGGAGTCATTTAGCCCAACATGCTGCCCAGTGCAATAACTACAACTATAATCTCCCCATCAAATAGGTGTCCAAATAATACTTTAAAACCTCCAACAGCAAAGAATCCACCACGAGGGAGACTGTCTCAGTGTGGAACACACGGCACCATCAGGAAATTCTTCCTCAAATTTAACCAAAACCGCCTTTGCTGTATTTTATATCCAACACAACCGAGAACATATCCACGTGAGGGCTGAAAGCAGTACTAAGTAGGGACACGTGCAGAAGGTGGACGGCCTCTGATCATGCACAGAGTGCCGTTTTCCCCCATGGTGAAACAGGAATTAGGGAGACAGGGTTCCTGTGTCAGACAGGGAGGCTGTAAGGCCATCCCTGACTGCTGGCTAAGTTTGTTTATTCGTTTAAATGTCCACCTTAAGGTGAACTACAAAGTATAAGCCAATACAATCAAAGACCTGGAACATTCAATAAACAATACAATAGAGTAAGAAGAGCACAAATCTGCAATCAAGCAGATATCCAAAAGCTGAAAAACAATGCTGAAACAAAATATAAGCAGATAGTTATGCTATATTAATGAACTATCCTATAGGAATATACTTACAGCAACAGACAGTACACAGTAGTATACCGATCCTGTTGCCAAAGCATCTCTCTGAACCATTTCCTTACAGCACAGCCTAATTACCTGTGTAAGCCTATCAGAATAATTTATTTTGCACAGTTCATAGAAAGTGAGGAGAGGGGGGGGGGCTTTCCTCCACTCTTCAAGCAGGCCATTCCATAAGGTGGGGGCCAGCACATAAAATGTGCGCGCACGGGCAGTCATAGATTTGCATGGTGGCACCTGCAGAAGGCCCTGTTCAGATAAATGAAACTGCCTTGGTGGAGCAGAGGTAGATGTGCAATCCTGAAAATATGAAGGACCTGGACCATGAAGGGCTTTGTATGCCGTAGCCAAACCCTTGAACTGAACGCAGTAACTGATGGGCAGCCAACAGAGTGCTTGCAGAATGGGAGTAATATGCATGCTTAGCCTAGCTCATGGTAATAATCGAGCTGCAGCGTTCTGCACTAACCAGAGTCTCCAAGTTGACTTTTAGGGGAGACCTATGTAGAGTGCAAAATAGTGAAGAGTCCAGTAGCACCTTTAAGACTAACCAACTGTACTGTAGCATAAGCTTTCGAGAGCTACAGCTCTCTTCGTCAGATGCAAAAGATGTAGTTCTCGGAAGCTTATGCTACAATAAAGTTGGTTAGTATTAAAAGTGCTACTGGACTCTTTACTATTTTGCAACTGCAAACTAACAGGGCTAACTCCTCTGGATCTATGTAGAGTACATAATCAAGTCTCTCGATATTACCATGGCATGGATCCAGGGCCCCGATTGGCCATGTTGTGGTAGGGAGCCATCTTCTGGGCTAGAATGAGATTGTAGAAAGCTTTTTTTTGCAGCTGCATCAACTTGCTTTTCTAGCAGCAGAGCTGGATCCCGTATAACCCTAGGCTCTTAACTGAGTCTGCAACGGTCAGATGAACTCCATCAAAAGCGGAGAGTACCGTGCCCTTCACGATCTCTGCCTTCCCAAACAGCATCGCTTCCATCTTGTCTGGGTTCAATTTCAGTTTATTAGCTTTCAGCAATAGGACCACAGATGTTACTGCAGCCTTGGGTGACTTGGATAGTGAGATACAGAGTTGGGTGTCATCCACATATTGATGGCACCCCATTCCATAGTTATTCATAACTCCTAAAGGCTTTACATAGGAGGTTGAATAACAAAGGGGATAAGACTGCACCTTGTGGAGCCCCGCAAGATAATTCCTGTTCTGGAGATAGCTGGTCTCCAGCAGCAAACCTTTGAGTCTGTTCCATAAAGTTTTAGAGATGGAATGGCTGCTTTGAAGGGTGGACTTTATGGCATTGTACCCTGCTGAGGTCTCTCTCCTCTCCACTCCTCCCCTCCCCAAACCCCATCCTCCTTAGAGCCAAGCTACAAGTGACGCCTTACACAGGTTGGACACTTGTCAGCTTACCTCAAGTTTTGATGGGAAATGTAGGCGTCCTGGTTTTACAGCTTGGCTCTCCATTACAGCTGCAAGACCAGGATGCCTACATTTCCCATCAAAACTTGAGGGAAGCTGACAAGTGTCCAACCTGTGTCAGGCGTCACTTGTAGCTTGGCTCTTAGGCTCCATGCCCAAACCTCCACAAATTTTCTAACTCAGAGTTCCCATCCCTATCCTTGGCAAAGAAATAGTGCAACCCTCTCCTTTCTTTCAGCCACACAGTCAGGGCAATCTCCTTCTCCGCCTACCAAATCAGCCCAGCACTAATTTTGGCTTTCTGCAAGGTTCCCCACCCCAGCAAAGCTTCCCACGTGTACCATTTCAACTCAGATCAGAATATATTTTTGTAACCTCCAACAATGCAGCTTGGAAAGAGGGTGAAAAGCCAGAATCTGTCCAGGACAGGACATTCTCCTCCCCACCCCACCCCTCATAGAAGTCACACTCCTTTCAGCAAGTCCATGAATGTTTTGGAGGTGCTCCAAAGCACACTATTAATAATAATAACAACATTCGTTTTACATACTGCCCTTCAGGATAACTTAACACCCACTTAGAGCGGTTTACAAAGTATGTAATAATTATCCCCACAACAACAATCACCCTGTGTGGTGGATGGGTCTGAGAGAGCTCTGAGAGAGCTGTGACTGACCCAAGGTCACCCAGCTGGCTTCAAGCGGAGGAGTGAGGAATCAAACTCGGTTCTCCAGATTAGAGTCCCACTGCTCTTAACCACTACATCAAACTGGCTCTCTTCCGCATCAAAATCACAAGAGGTTTGGCACCTTTTCTCCCAAAACAGCCTGCTCCCCCTCTTCTCCACTGTTAGTGTTTCCAAGCACAAGAAAGACAGACAGCAGCTTGTACATGGCTTGTGCAAAGTACGTGATATTAAAAAAGCAGGTGCCACAACAAGGGATTCGAGTATGTAAGAAGCAACATTTTCTAAAAAGAAACAGGTAGCAAAGCTTGACGGTCAAGAAGGTTGTGGGACAGAGGCATCACCTGATCTGCCCATCAGAACAACGGTGGAGTACACCCAATTTTTATCGGTGTGCCCCTCTCTGCCATCCCTCTTCCACATGCCACAAACTGGACATCATACTCTTTAATGGATTCCAAATTTAATAGAGGGTGGAGGGAGTGACTCTTTAACCCTTTCTCTGCCAGCCACGTGTTCTGGAGGGTGGGTCTCACTCCCTCTTTCCCCTCCATTCCCTCTGCTGCATTGATCAAATCGGACACACAAACACTCCCCCCCCCACAGCTTCATTTAAAGAACAACATCCAGACAACATTTTGCAAGCCCCCCAGGTGATGTTTTGATTTACTCTTCTTCCTCTAACAAAACCTGTGATAGCAGTTCTGGCAAAAGGGGGGGGGGGGAACGAAAGTTACAAAGCACCCCAGAAGAATATTCCAGTCTCTTCCAAACACCTTTCGTCATCCTGGCATCAACAGACACCTGGATTTCCTTACTATAATTTCTAATAGCTCGACACGGCCCCCTTTTAAGCAACTTTTATTGATTGTTCTAAACACGTATCACGTTGTAACTGTTTAATGAGACCAATTAATTTTCCTACATTTAAGACTGCTTCTTCCTGATCAGTTATGTTCACCCTACCTCTGACCGCTCTTATCACCCGTTAGGTGTAACAACCTCATGTGTTCCAGCCCTTTTCACATAGAATCACAACTGAAAGATTTAGGATGGGATTCACACAAAGCCTCTCTCTGCTCCCAGCTCCTCCCTTTTCTCACCTCTCCTTCTATAATTTTATTAAAAAGGCAGGAAATAATTTCTTCTTCACATTTGATGAGGTGAGCCCTGACTCACAAAAACTCATGATCGAATAAATGTTGGTTTTCAAGTTTCCAGAGGAGTCACCACAGAAATGGGTGGGTGGGAGGACCCACCTGGGCCCACTCCACCCTCTCAGCCAGGGCAGACTGGCCACTATAGCTACCAAGGAATTTCCCGATGAGCCAATGATCTGTCCCCTACACTTGGGCTGGACCAGCTTAGGATAAAAGGGCTGTACATGGCCCAGAGAAGGCAGCTCCCAGCCCAGTCAAGCCATGCCTAGCCTGGAAAGGGCAGCTCCTGGCCCTGATAAGCCACCTGTAGATCTGTCCAGCTCTGCTAGACTGGGGCCAGCTGAGTTGCAGGAGATACAGGACTGGCTGGCTCTTTCACCCTTCCTCCTTTGTGAGGGCAGGCCCTTGTCTTTTCTTCCAAGTCTGCCCCTGTTCCCGACCCTAACAGCTCTTGCCAGGAAAGCCAAGAGCCCTTCTCCGTTCAAATCCCTGACATTTCTCCTTTTATAGTGCCCCTCTTTCCTTTCTAGCTGGCAGCTGGCACTTCGCAGGGTTCCCCCTGGGTCTTAAGGCTCACTTGGTTTCCCCTCCACTCTCCCTCCTATTCAAAGCATTTCCAGCCTCTCCCCCCCTCCCCCCACACTTCAGCATAAGGTGGCACAGGTCTGTTTCTCCATCCATTTTATTTTAATCTATCCATTATTATCCTGTTCTTCCTCTAAAGAGTCCAGGGTGATACACATGCTGCTCCCACCTTTGTTCTTATCCTAACTGTGACGTAAGTTAGGCCGAAAGAAGATGACTGGCCCAAGGTCAACCAGTAAGCTGCACTGTTCTGCAGAGATTCAAACCCAGGCCTCCCTCATCCTAGTGTGGCACGCGCTAACCACAACCACAGCACAGCTCCTGTGTTTAATCGTAACACTACTTAAGGGTTAAAAAACGTTATTGAGCCCCTTCTTATTGTTTACCTCAAGATCAGGGCAGTGGCGTCCATGTTGTCAGAAATAAAAAACGCACGCACACACACACACACACACACACAGAGGATAGCATGCCAAAATAATTTGCATTCTTGCTCTGATGAAAGCCAAATTTTGCAAGCCATGTAAATTATGCAAACTATGCATGCTTGCTGGTTTTGCACAATTTATTCCATTTTGGTAACAGTCATGGGGAGTGATGTTATACGCCCTAAATTTTGGAAAGCCTGTTCACACATCACTGAAGTTCTCTCTTCCAACACTCCACCGGGTGTTTTCCATATACATTCCAGCATCTCTTTCCACCTATGACAACTAGCGACTTATTTTGTAAGGTCTTCGAGATGTTGAGCTCTGCCTCAAATCCCAGCTTTGGCACTTTTGCAGTGCAAAGAAGCTAGTGGTTCAAAATAAAAAGAACAGTTACATGTTGGCAGGCACATTATGTTAGTCATCTGCAGAGTGAAAGGAAACAAAATAAAACACCTCTATCTTATGCAAAGCTTTCCTGTCTGATAACCCAGAGGCAATTTTTACTCACCCTAGGTGAGCTGATATTTATTAGCCTGGCTATAAATAACCCCACTCAGTGTGAAGGAGGACACACATGTGCCCAACCTTCTGGGTAGTGAGTTTTTGACCAGTTTCAGCAACTTCCTCCTTCGTGGTAAGTCCGATCTCAGCAGCGCCGAAACTCTTCCCGTCATCCAAGTGTTGCTGGTACAGTTTCTGCCTGGTGTGCCTCCTCTCATGTGTACTACAGTGGGATCGCTGACTGAAGCATTTCCCACAATCCAGGCATTTGAATGGCTTCTCCCCCGTGTGGGTCCTCCGATGGCGGACAAGGTCTGAACGGTGGCGGAAAGTCTTCCCGCAGTCCGAGCAATTGTACGGCCGCTCCTTTACATGCATTCTCTGGTGCCTGCCAAGGAGGGAGGGTTCGCTGAACTTCCGCCCACAATCAGGGCACCTGTATGGCTTGTCACTGGCCGTGTGGGTCCTCTTGTGCACTACCAGATTCGAGCTATCACTGAAACCTTTGCCGCAGTATGAGCACTTGTATGGCTTCTCCCCTGTGTGGGTCCTCCGGTGACGGACGAGGTAGGAGTTCTGGCAAAAGCTTTTCCCGCAGTCCAAACACTGATACGGCTTCTGGTCCGCGTGGATCCGTCGGTGTGCAATGAGGTTGGAGCGGTCGCTGAAGCTCCTCCCACAGTGGAGGCACTGGAAGGGCTTCTCCCCCGTGTGGGTCCTCCGGTGCTTAAGCAGATCGGAGCTCCGGCAGAATGATTTCCCACACTCTGTGCACACTTTTTTCCGTCGGTCCTTGTGAATTCGTGACTGGGCTGTGGCTTCACCACATTTCTGGCTGACCCCCTGGCAAAGGACTGGTTTACACTCTCTGCCCCCCAACTGGTCGTCCTGCAGATTCTCCAGTTTGTGCTGATTTTCAAAAGGCTCCAGCTGCTCAGGGCACAGCAACGGCCCCTCTCCAAATGTCCCAGAAGGTTCCGCTTTCTCAGAATCTTTCGGTGCAGGTTTCTCCTCCTCATTCTCACTTGCCCATCCGTCACCCGCTGGAATTAAGCAGAGAGAGAAAGAGAATAACAACAACAACATGCGATTTATATACCGCCCTTCAGGACAACTTAATGCCCACTTAGAATGGGTTACAAAGTGTGTTGTTATTATCCTCATGACAATAAATCTGTGAGGTGGGTGGGGCTGAGAGAGCTCTGAGAAGCTGTGACTAGCCCAAGGTCACCCAGCTGGCTTGAAGTGGAGGACCGGAGAATCAAACCCGGCTCTCCATATTAGAGTCCTGTCACTCTTAACCACTACACCAAACACCAAACCACTACACACCTAGAGAGAAATATTTTAAGCTGAAGTGATGAGGGTGGGCAGGGACTACTGGTGAAGGGCAAGGGCAAGGGACTCCATGACTTCTTGCTGCCGCAATACAGTGTAAAGCTACGTTTGACTCTACTTTGAGTAGTTACGGGGAGCTATTCAGGACAATGAATTCTCACTGATGCCCTGGGGAGAAGCTGTGCTTTGGTGCACAGAAGGCCCCAGGCTCAATTCCTGGCATCTCCAGTTGAAAGGATGAGGGAACTCAAGGGTCTAACTCAGTAATAACAACATTCGGTTTATATATTGCCCTTCAGGACAACTTAATGCCCACTCAGAGTGGTTTACAAAGTATGTACCCCACAATAATCACCTGGTGAGGTGGGTGGGGCTGAGAGAGCTCCTAGAAGCTGTGACTCACCCAAGGTCACCCAGCTGGCTTCAAGTGGAGGACTGGGGAATCAAACCCAGCTCTCCAGATTAGAGTCCTGCTGCTCTTAACCACTACACCAAACTGGCTTGTTCATTTAGAGAGAGGGCCGTAGCTCTGTGTTAGAGCATCTGCTTGGAAAGCGAAAGATCTCAGGTTCAATACTCAACATCTTCAGTTAAAAGGATGAGGAAGACCAAAGGTCTTAACTCAGTAAAAGGCCAGTTCATTTAGGGAGGGGACCATGGCTGAGTGGCAGAGTATCTGCTTGGTATGTAGGAGGTACCAGGTTCAGTCCTCAGCTTCTGCAGTTGAAAAGATGAGTTAAACCAAGAGTCTAACTCATAAAAGGCAAGTTAATTTAAAGAGAGAGCCGTGGCTCTATGGTAGAGCATCTGCTTGGAAAGCAGAAGGTCTCAGGTTCAACCCTCAGCATCTTCAGTTAACAGGACCAGGCAGGAGGTGATATGGAAGACCTGCGCCTGGAGAGTTGCTGCCAGTCTGAGTAGGCAATACTGACTTTGATGGACTCAGGGTCTGACTCAGTATAAGGCAGCTTCAGAAGGCACTGACTGTTGCAGATTGTGCCCTCGTTTCCTTCCCTACAGCCCCAGGAAAGATGATTCCTGGGACCCATGTGGGGTCTGGAGGCAGCGGAAGGGTAAGGAAAAGGGAATGAAATCGGACTCTTTCCTCATCCATCAGGACAGCTACGCTGACAGAAGTGGAAGGGAAAGGGGGTTGGTCCCCCTCCTCCACCGCTGCTTCCCACCCCACGTGGTTCTTCGTCCTCACAAGTCCTGCGGGGTTAGGATTGTCAACTGTGGACCGGGAAATCTGTGATTTGGGGGTGGAGCCTAGATCTTAGCAGGACGTAATGCCACCCTCCAAAGCAGCTGTTTTCCCCAGGGGTCCCAACCTCTGTAAGCTGGAGATCAGCTGCATTTCCAAGAAAGCTCCAGGTCCCACTTGGAACCCGATGCAGGGAACCCCAGGAATAAACATTCCCAAGGTCAGAAAGGACTGCTGGGGGGAAGGGAACAGGGAAAAGATCCTGTGCCTCTGAGGATCACAGAACTGAACCTGATGCTATGCGCTAGGAGCAGCGTGCTTTTCAATCCTGGCCTCCAAACCCCTCCGGCAGAATCACTGTGAGCATCTTAAGCCAGCCATGAAACCACTAAAAAGGTGTCTCCCCATTTGCTTCTGTGCTCATTTCAAGGTGCTGCTCCTTCCTCGTACAGATCTTCACTGTACAGAGGCCTACGTGCCGGCATCTCTCTCCTCAAATAAGCACGTATGCTGATCAAGGTCCTTGCAGAAGTCCCTCTTGGCTTTGCTCTCTCTTTGGACAGCGCACGAGTCTTCACCACAGACCTCAGGGTAGTACCCTCCTGCCCCCGCCCCGATACCAAGGAATGGGCAACAAGTGTCATAAAGGGCGCAGGCAGATTAATTGCATTTATCAAGAAGAGCTAAAGACCACGCTTAGCGGCCTATGTCTTAAGGGGAGAAGGAATGCCCACCCAAGGAGCTGGCTTCTCCGTCACTGTCCTGCTTGGCTTCCCTATACAGCTGCCACTGCCTGGCATCCAACAGGGCCTGCTCTGCTTTGTGGGCATTCCCGGGCATTTCTTGGAAAGACCTTGGCACCTGCAATGGCAATAAGGCAAAATTCCATTTTAGAAAAAAAGCAATACTATTTATTCATTTATTGCAATCAAAGCATTTTCTGTGTGGCTCAAACTTTTTAAAAAATCACCAGACTAATACCTTAAAATTGAACCAACAAATCAGCAACAATAAAAATACGTTCCGCCAACAAAACGAAGACATTATCGTTAATGAAAAGCTTAGGTCAGTACAACAGGTTTGGGGAACATTTATTAAATCATAGAAAAGTGATCAAAACCAGTGTTGCCTGGTCCCCTTACACTCCCAGCAGGAGCAAGGGCGGTGGAGGGGGGGCTGGCACTTAGTTTTACTATCTTCTTATGCATGTTTGCACACTCTTGGCATGGTGCGGGACTGCACCTGCTGTGCACTGCCCTGGGAGGTTTTTTGCCTCCTGGGCCTGTTCCCCAGGCTTTCTGCCCCCCCCCCCCCCCGTCGGCCAGGTGAGTGGTGGTGGGGGGCAGAGGCTGAGAGCAGGATATCCCCCACCTCCACTGGGAGACCTGGCAGTCCTAAACAAAATACAAGCCCCATGCCATCACCTACAAAAAGCAGCATGTTACCATGAAAATATATCGGAATACATAATATTGGGGTAACAACGGCAGTTTAAGGCAGCAGAGTGGGCCCTGGACAGAGTACGGTTACCAACTTCCAGGTGGGGCCTGGAGTTCTTTTGGAATTACAACTGATCTCCAGACAGCAAAGATCACTTCCCCTGGAGAACGTGGCTCCTTTAGAGATGGACTCTGTGGCATTATAGCTCATAAAGGTCTCTCTCCTCCCCTAGCCCTGTCTTCCACAGGTTCCATGCCCAAATTTCCAGGATTTTCCCAACTCAAAAGTTGGCAGCCCTCTCTCTGAGGAAGGGAGTGTCCTGTAATTGGGGTGCCACCACAGAAATGTCCCCACCTCCCGCATCCTCCCACCTAACCTCGGAAGGCAGGCAGGGAGCACTGAGAAAAGGTTCTCCAAAGATGCTGTGATGAAGCAGGTACGCTTCCTGCTGGGTACATCGAGCTCTTCATATCTACTGGCCTCAGCCCAGCACGCACCGCAAGGCAATGCATCTGAGCTGACCCTCCTTCCTCATCCTGGTCATGGGAGCCGGGGATAAGCAGAGCCATTGCAGAGAAGGGTCGGGGCCAAAGAAGACACGCATCCCATTATGTTCCCTCTGACGGATGACTTAGTGGGGGTGTTTTGGCCTTATCCATGATTGATCAAACCAAGGAGTTCAAAGTGATTTTAAGAAGATTAAACAATCGGATTTCACTACATTTTTATCCCATACATCTTCCAAGGATCTCAGGGTGGCACACATTCATTTCTTTACTTCAGTCATACCCCACATTTGTCTTCTATGGGAACCCAAAGTGGCTTACATCTTCTCCTCTCTTCCATTTTTTCCTCACGACCACCCTGTGAAGCAGGTTAGACGGAGTGTATGCGATTGGCCCAAGGTCACCCAGCGAGCTTCCACGGGAGAATGGGATTCGAACCTGGGTGATCCCGGTCCTAGTTGGGCACCCTCACCACCACATCACACGGGCTTCTCCCTTTTATTATCACCAACATCCCTTTTAGTTGGTCCGGTTGAGAAAGGGATAGTGGCCAAAGGTCACCCGTGGCTGAGTAGGGAACATGAACCCAGGTTTCCCCCAGTCTTCAGCCAGCACTCTAACTACTACTCCTGTTGGCTCTCCAGTGTCTGTGGTTTCATGCTAATGGATTAGAGGATGCCAGAGGATCCTTGATGTACATACATCATTACTGACAAGATCACCATTGTTAGCATGTCACCAGGTAGTCTTCTGAATAATAAGATCATGGTTAATTTTGGACCCAGCCTAGATCCTGGGCTGACGAGAAGTTGCTGTGGCTAGAAGTATTCTTTTAAAATGTTAAGTTGCTATAGCACCTGCAGCCCTTCCCGGAGAAGTCAAATCTGGCCACGGCGACACTCACTGTGAGGCAGCTTTTGAAAAATTCTCAGAAACTTCAACTCATTCGAAATAAAGGTGACTGGGTTATCATCCCAAGCTAACTAATAGGATCAGAATGGCACCTACTTGGATCCCGTTTTGTGGGCTTCCAAATTCCATTCCAGGCTTAAAATGCTTTGAGACAAGGATACCTAAATCACCATCTTCTCCAGTATGAACCTACCCACATGCAGACACCATTTGGAGAGAGGCCTGCTTGGCATGCCACATGTGATGGAGGCTCAACAGGAGGCAACACGTGACAGGGTCTTTTCAGGGGTGGCCCCCAAATCCTGGAACATCCTCCCCCAGGAAACTATAGAGTTACTATGAAGGGTCGACAACAGGGAACAGAGGCCAAGGCCTTCCCCTGATGTTGCTTCCTGGCCCTGGGATTTGATGGTTTACCACCTCTGAATGTAGAGGTTCCCTTTAGTCACCATGGCTAGCAGCCACCAATAAACCTATTCTCCATCCATCTGTCTAATCCCTTCTAGAACTATCTATGCCTGCAGCCGTCACTACAGTCTTGGGTACTGAACTCCACATTTTAATAATTTGTTGAGTAAATTTTCCTTTTCTCTGTCCTGAATCTATTACCCATCACCCTCACTGAATGCTCTCAAATTCCAGTATTTGGAAAAAGCATCCTATATCTCCACCTTCTCTACCCCTCTGCACAATTTTAGAAACCTCTATCATGTCCCCCCTTAGTTGTCTCTTTTCTAAACTGAAAAGTCCCAGATTCTTCCGTTTTTCCTCATAGGAAAGGTGCTCCAACCCCCTAGTAAGCTGCGTTACCTTCTTCTGTACTTTTTCCAGCTATGCAATGTCCTTTTAGAGAAACAGCGACCAGAACTGACTATTCCAAATGAGGCCCCACCATAGATCTATTCAGGGGCATTATAATATAGGCTGTTTTGTTTTCAATCCCTTTCCTAATAATTCCCAGCATAGAATTTGCCCTCTTTACAGCTGCGGCAAACTGAGTGGACACTTCCATTTTTGCTGAACTTCAGGTTGATTCTGCGTCTCTCTTCACACTGCTATCATCTGAACAGTTAACCAGGAGGGGGTGGGTTATGCTGTCAGGTGCAACAGAACCATTTTAATAAATACTGATTTAACAAATCGATAAAGTTCATCCTGGCATGTTTTGCAAAACCATAAAATGAATTTTTCAACTGGACAGTTTCCACCAATCAGCTTTGGTTCCCCCTTCCCTGACAATCTGGCATGGGCTCCCCTTCTGGTTGCACCACGGTCTGCCCAGCACCCGGAAGCGATTGGGTCCAGGTTTGGGGTCATCTCAGCAAGATGTCCTTGCTGGCCCCGTCCTGGTGCCTGCTGCTGCTCCTTTCTGCCATTCTCCTTCATCCAGCTGCCCAAGCAGGTTGGACAAACAAGAAGCAATACTGATAGTGACGGCAAAGGTAGGACCGAGGTCAGCAGTCACCATAGGGACTTTAACAGCTGCCCAAGGATGCTGGCCCCCAGCACTGGTTAACTTCTTCTATTTTTCATCCCACAGTTCGGATGAAGAGCACTCACCTGCTGCTCCCACCTCTTGGTCTCTCGCTGCCTTGTCAGGAAATCCTCGGCCAGGATGACCGCCTGGGAACAAGTCCCTGGACCACCTTCCCGGACCCAGCTCTGGATCTCCACTGGCAAGATGGTCAGGAACTGCTCCAGGATCACCAGTTCCAGGATCTGCTCCTTGGTATGCCTCTCTGGTTCCAGCCACTGACGGCAGAGATCCCGGAGCCGGCTGCAAACCTCTCGCGGCCCCTCGGCCTCCCGGTAGCAGAACTGCCTGAAGCGTCGGCGTTGTGTCTCTGCACTGACAGAGTCCCCTCTCAAGGCCTCTGCCTTTAATTTCCTACTGTCTCCCTTTTCCCTGGCTTCCAAAGTGTTGCAGAGCTGTTGTGGTTCTCCGGCCGAGGGCCGGGCCACCCATTCTCCTCTTGGCCACAGCCACGAGTCAGCGACTCCCTCAAATGGGCTAGTAAAGGCCTTTCCATTATCCTCCCATGGAGCAGGTGCCAACAAGTGCGGATTTCCCCACCCTGGGTGAGGGGACTGAACTGCTTTCAGGAACTCCTGCCAAGGCCCATCCCAGCTGTCTGGCATCCCCTCACCTGGCTCCTGTTTCACCTGTTGAGGGGTGGCCCATCTCGGAAGGCCCCTTGTCGTCCCATCCTGGAAAACAGGGGCTGCTTTTCCTGCTCCTTTCATGCCCTTCCTGGGTTTAGGGCCTGCTGGGTTTCCGTGTCCCCCCGTTTTTCCCTCTGTTTGTACCTCTTCCTCTGGTACAGTCTGGAAGTGGAGGCCCATGGATGCCACGGCTCTTTCCACAGCAGCCATCTTCTCTTAGCCTAGAACAGAAGATCACAGGTGCTGCCTAGCTGAGCAGAATCAGGGCTTATGTAACCCAGTTCTCTGTCTCCAGCAGAGGCCAGCCAGGTGTCCCTAAGAGACTCACTGCCAGGCCCTGCTGGAAACAGCCATCCTTGAGAAACCATGGGGGCAGGAGCTGTGGCTTAGTGGCAGAGCATCTGCTTGACATGCAGAAGTTCCTAGGTTCAATCCTCAGCATCTCCAATTAAGGATCAGGTAGTAGATGATGTGAAAGAGACCATGTCAAATCACTACCATTCTGAATAGGCAATACTGACTGTGATGGACCAATGGTCCCTGAATTTACTGGGCAACTCTGAATTGTAGAATTATTGGAGGAAGAGGGAAGAAAAAGTTCCCTCTCTCCTCACTATTCATCACATAATAGATTTACACCATACCCTCTCTTGTTACCTTTTAAAATAAAAAGCTCAAAATAAGTTTCCAAAGTCTCAGATCTCATCTCAATATTTATTTATTTACTTCATTTATATTCCCTCTTTGACCCTAATGGAGAACAAAAATGGCACACATCATTTTCCTCTCCTCCATTTTATCCTCACAACAGCTCTGTAAGGTAGGCTAGGCTGAGAGTGTATGAGTGGCCCAAGATCACCCCGTTCCTGTGGCAGAAAAGAGATTTGAACCTGGGTCTCCCACATCCTGGCTCGACACTCTGACCACCACACTACATTATACTGGTTGTTTTGGCCATCATAACCAGGAGAAATTGTGAAAGAAAAATTCCACAAAGTGAGATTTAGCTTATACATAAAAATCTTGAAGGTGCCTGATTTTGATTCATGCCTTTGGCCTCTCTAACGCAGTTTGGGGTCTCCCCAGAAACAGGTTGAAGGTATCAGGGAAAGGTAGATCTTTCCATAGCAGCACCTGAATCCAGAGATTAATAACAACTGTGTATATACCACTCTTCTGGACTGATTAGTGCCCCACTCAAAGCAGTGAACAAGGTCACTGTTGTTATTATCCCCACCATACAACTGGGGAGCTGGGGCGGAGAGGAGTGGCTTACCCAAGGCCACCTGCTGAGCTCATGGCAGGAGTGGGATTTGAACCAGCGGAGTGCTGATTTACAACCTGACCACTTACGCACTATGCCACAGCAGATCTCTACAGCAGGAATCAAGACGGGATGTTTATAATAACCACAATAGCGTGCTTAGACACCACCATTCTGGACAAATTAGTGCCCCTGTCAGCGTTATCCCCATAATACAGCTGGGGAGCTGGGCAGATGCTCCACCCCTGAGCCACACCCCCTTGCTCCAAAACTATTGTAGCAAATCAGTCCATCATCTACTGTGACTGACAGCAACTCAGTCTAAGGTCTCCAGCAGAGAAAAGCTTCCCCAAGATCCTTTACCGGCATGTCAGGAGATTGAACCTGGGGCCCTCCTACCACGCAAAGTATCAGCTGTACCACTGAACTGCTCCGGACTTGAAGGTCTGGGATAGGGATATCATGTGAGAAAACATTACCATCTGCATCTATCCTAGCCAGGCGCTTGGTCCTTCAGGGGCAGCAACTCAGCGAGCGCAGCATTCCCCCTTAATACCTTTTGGAGAGATCGCAGCCCAAAGGAAGATCAGATGTGTTTGGCGGGCTGAAAAAGTAGCTGGCTTATGCCAGATTTTGCCACGCGGAGGGAGTCTCAAGAAAGGGCTGCACCTGTTGAATTCCAACCCTTCTGTGAAACTGCTAGAAAGCAGGCGCATGCTCAACCCTCCCCAATACCATCTCACTACCCCTCTGTACGCGTGCCATAACGAGGTACACAGCCCCAGGCCAGGGCGAAGCATGCAGGGCGCCCCAGGATCTGCATGTGGAGGGGTCTCTCTTTTCAGCCTCCACTCATCCTCGGCCAGATCGCCCCACCTCGATCATGTTGTCCCTCCTGCCCACCTTTTGCACGTCTGAATGCTCGTCTAGCGGGCTGCTTCCGCCCTTCACCCGGTTCTTTTCTCCCCCATTGCAACAGCCCTTTAAATCCCCCCCCCCCGGTAGCCCGTTCCCCCCACGTGGGAGGCAGGAGGGGGCGTGGCAGGAAGGAAGGAAGTCTAGTGATCTCCTCCCCAAGTTCCCACGCCTATCTAGGCTGCGCTGCTCGCTGTCCCGGTCACTCTTTCCGCGCCCAGCTGCCGCGTAGGCTCATTCTCGGACCCCTCGTACTGGCGTCGTTCTCGTCTTGCAACCTTAATAAATACAAAACTTGGTAGGGCAGGCAAACATTCTTTTAAAAAAATTGTGCAAAGTAGAAGAAGAAGAAGAAGAAGAAAAGACAACAAAACAATACTAGCAAATTTATACGTAACTTCTGTAAAGGTTTCCAAAAATCTAAAAATAAGCTGCAATTGGTATGCTGCAGTATGGCGGGGAGGGCGCTTCTTCACCTGATGAATTTCCTGCAAGTGTGTGACTGAAAAAAGTACAGGCCTGTCAACATTACTCTTTTTCCAACCATTTCTTTTAGCTTGTTAAGAAAGAGCCTCAGGACAGGGTGGAACCACAACAGTGTACTTACTGCCTGGCAGGTTTTTGCTACTGTAATGTTGCCACCTTGAGCTTGGTTTGGTGTAGTAACACAAGAGTAATGACTCCTGAGGCTCTGGGCCGAAATTTCTTCCATCAATTCTGCGTAGGGCTGACCACAGGGCTGGAGAAAAGTGCCCTGACCTTTTAATGGAGACTAACATAAATAAAAAATGAATTTTTAAAAAGTGGTTGGGCTGCAAATCAGCAATCTAATGGTTTGAATCCCACTACTTCAGTAGGTGGCCTTTACTAAGCCTCTCCTCTTAGCTCCAGCTCCCCAGATGTATTGTGGGGATAATAATAACACTTGAGTTTATAACACTGATAGCCAGTTTGGTGTAGTGGTTAACAGTGGTAGGACTCTAATCTGGAGAGCCAGGTTTAGGGTTGCCAGCTCCAAGTTGGGAAATTCCTGGAGATGTGGGGAGTGAAACCTGGAGAAAGTGGGATTTGGGGAGGGAAAGGACCTCGGCATGCCATAATTCTATAGAGTCCACCTGCCAAAGTAGCCATTTTCTCCAGGTGAACTGATCTCTGTGGCCTGGAGACCAGTTGTAATTCCGGGAGATCTCCAGCCCACTACCTGGAGGCTGGTAACCCTAGCCGGGTTTGATTCCCCACTCCTCCACTTGAAGCCAGCTGAGTGACCTTGGGTAGTCATAGTTAGGCTTGCCATTCCTCCACTGGGGGTGGGGGAACCCCTGATTCCACCTCCTCCCCCTGCACCCTGGGTGCCCCCAAGGTGCCACAGTGCCCCCGCAACCTGCTGTGGCGTGCTTCTGCACCCAGCAACAGGCCCGTTTCAGGCTGAATCGGGCCCACAGGGGAGGGGAATTCAGCCCCACAATGGCCCATTTCAGGGTAAATCGGGCCTCTGGGGGATGCGATTCAGCCCTTTGGCGAGCGCAGGAGTGCTCCCGGGCCGCCCTTTGACCTGCATGATGACATCACTTCCTGGAAGTGACATCATCATGCATGTCGGGAGTGTGTGCACACACACGAAGCAAGACACAGAAGTTGGCAAGGGGTAAGTGCCAGGCTCCCAGGCTCATGCCGGGGGACTCAAGGGACCTGGCAACCCTAGTCACAGCTTCTAGAAGCTCTCTCAGCCCCACCCACCTCACAGGATGTTTGTTGTGGGGATAACAATGACATACTTTGTAAACTGCTCTGAGTGGGTGTTAAGTCATCCTGAAGGGCAGTATATTAATCTATTATTACTATTACTATTACTATTACTATTACTATTACTATTACTATTACTATTACTATTACTATTACTATTACTATTACTATTATTATTATTATACATCACTCTAAGTGGGGCACTAATCTGTCTAGAAGAGTGGTATTATTATGTCATTTACGTCCGGGCCATAAAAAGCTTTACCTGTCCATTTCTACACATTAAGGCTCTCTTCAAGGGACAGGCTTACTTGCATGCTGTTTGTAAAGATTGCCACAGCATAATTTAGTTGGAGAAGTTAAAAGTGCTATTAAAATGTGAAACCTGATGCTGGACTAGATGGACCACTGATCCGGTCCATCAAGGCTCTTCTTATGTTCCTTGGTAGATTAACCATTTCTTGCTTCGCCAGCACTTGAACATTGTCTCCCGAACTCTCCGTCGCAGTTAGGGCAGCTGGAATTCTGTCGGGGAAGCTTTTCTCAAATGAATCTCACAGGTTCTTATTGTTGATTCCAAAGGATCCTCATTGTCCGTCTTGCTGGCCATCTCCCAAGTTCTTCCTCCTGAATATCCTTAGCTCCCAAGCCATAAACCCAGTCAGGGATGTTTCCCCCCTACATCATCTCAGTATTAGAAGCCACTATGATGTGGTGGGTTGCATGTTGGATTCTGATTGGATTTTAAATCCTTCCTCAGCCACAGGTAACTCTAGGCCAATTTGTTTAAGTTCTCTCCAACTTTTTTTGTCTAATCCAGAGGTGATCTTGTTTTTTTTTTTTAAAAAAAAATAAAGCTGTTAGCCATGGCTGTTAAACAGAACCTCCTTGTATAGAGGCAGTTTACTTCTCGATGCCAGTTACTGGGGAAGAACAATGGGGAAAGTCTGTTGAAATCAGACTCTCTGTCTAATGAAACCAGGGCCCAGCAGGATTTATTATCTTTCTGCCGGGCCTGTAGGACAGAGATGTTCCGCCAGGCATATGGCAGAGGCTAGGCTGGGCCCCCGCTGGCCATACTTGACTTGACTTGACTTGAAAAGATCTGTCCACCACCCTATATATATCTATAGATACGGATATATGGGCCATGTCTGAAATGAAGGAACTCTTCCATCGCCATCTGAGGAGAAGTTTTTATTGTATGTAGTGTTTTAAATTTTATTGTAATGTTTGTATCTGCTTTTATGTGTTTTTATGCAAATTAAAATGTTGTGCTCTGCCCTGAGCCCGCTCGGTGGGGAGGGCGGACTAAAAATCTAATATAATGAATAAATAATAAATAAATGCCTGGATCAGGGGATTTTCCAGAAGTATCTGGTTGTCCATTGTTGAAAACAGGAGGCTGGGCAGGATACCCCCCCCCCTTCTTCTTTAACCTATTTCACAGGGTTGTTGAGAGGAGAGCATGGAGGAAAGGGAATGTTAATTATACTGAGGTGCTTGAATGACGGGCAGGATGCCAGCAGGATCTCTGTCCACATGGTGAAAACTGCACTGGTTGAATTTCTGCCTGTGTTTGCTACTTAAAAGGAGAAGGATGTCCGCCAAAACTGCTGGCAGCTGCCAACTGCATACCCAACTGACAGAGACTGGGGTTTAAGATCATGCCTTGAGATGGGTTAAAGGGACAAATGTGTGATTCCTAGAGAGGACCTTTAAATGCCTGTCACAGTTCCATTGGCGGTGGTGATGGGAAGTCGCCTCCCTCTTCCTCTTCCTGCCCTCCATCCTCCCCGTCTTACTTGCTGGAAACGAAGTAGCTGTTTTGAGAGTTTTCCCTTGCAGTGAGAATTTGGGGCCTGGATGGATTTGCCTGGCTGACTGGAGAATCAAGAGAATCAGTGAGTTTAAACAGAGAGGTGGGAAATATAAGAAGAGAGTGGTACACATGGCAACAGGGCGTGATCCTTGACTGCAAGGTGGAACCTGCATGTAGGCAGTGTATCGCTGAATACCAAACATCAGCGGGTGAGGAGTGAGGGTGGACTGTTCCCTTGGTACATCGTTTGAGGGCTTCCTGGAAGGATCCAGGTGGCCACGATTGGAAAGGGAATGGAAGGGCCCTTTGGTCTCTGGGAAGAAGAACCCAGTCTCCTCCAGCTGTCATACTAGGTTTTTTTTCTTTTTAAAGGATTAGACAAATTAATGGACACTGGGCCCTGCCAATAAATATCACGTCGGACCCCTTTTTTTGGCATGGTTTCCAGCTTTGATATCCTAGTACAGTTGATGTCTCATAATACTTAATTGCATTGTTTGTTTATTATATTGTGTAGTCTGCCTTGAATCTCAGTGGGAAAGTAAATAAATAAATATTAACTGTGACAGTTAGATGGACCGTCTCTGTCTGAGGGGGGGGTTCTGTCTGTCAGAACTGTGGCTAAATAATAGTTGTATCTAGACTACCTTCTGCAATCAGACAAGAGTCCGTTGTTTTCCTCTCAGCCAGGTACAAATTTGTAACACTTTCTCTACCAGCTACTACCATTGTATACATACAAATCTCATGAAAGGATATTATGTAGAGCTGCTAGTGTTCAAAGTGCTTTCCTGTACTGCCCATGCGCTTCCTGAAAGCAACTGGCTGCCCACTGCTGGAAACGTTGGGAAAAGCGATGGTCTAATACAACAGGGATTAAAAAAAAAATTGGTAGAGAGAGAGAGAGGGAGACAGAGAGGGAACCCCCAGAGATGGATGGGTATATCAATGGCTATTAGCCATGGCTGTTAAATAAATAAAATGTCCTTATTCCAAGGTAGCCTATCTCTGTATCCACAATAGAAAGGAGCCTACCTGCTGCACATGCGCCCGCACACACACACATACACGTACATACGTACATATTTATGTCTCAGGGGGCTGAGAATGATACAGTGGTTCATAAGGTGACTATCTATTCTGTCTCTTCATTTCTCCTTTGGTGTTTCTTCTCCCCAAAAGCTCTCCTCTGGAAGTTCCATGGCTTCTTGAGTGGCTATTGAGAGACCTTGCCAAGAAAGGCCAAGTCCACCCTGGAGGATCAGTCTGGGCCCCTTGAATATCTGAAGCTGTCTTATACCAAATCAGGACACCAAACCTGGTGTCTTCAGCTCCTCTCAGAGGACTCAGGCAGCCATCTTTCGTAGTCCCACAAGGAACTGAAGGAGCAGCGTGGTGAATGGCAGCAGAGGAGCACAGAACAGGCCTGGCTTCCCCACGCAAGGCACCCATAGAAGAGCAGCCCATGACTAAAGGCCAGGAGCAGAGCATCCAAGTCCTTGAATCTGGGATGGGGGTAGTGGAAAAGGCCCCCCACGTGATCCAGGCTGGGAGTATTACAGAACTGTTGCAAAAGACATCTGGAAAGCAATTTATACAGGCACCTGGCGAAGGATTGCATCAGCTGTGGGAGGCCCAGTGGCAGGAGTTCCTCAGGACCTTGGAGTCCCCCCACTCAGGATGGGGGATCCCACCGGCGCCAGAGCAGCCCACTGCCCCATGGGACGATGCCAAGGCCTTTTTGGCCTCCTTTGAGCAAGTGGCTGAAGCCTGCCATTGGCCCAAGAAAGAGTGGGTGGCCCGGCTCCTGCCTGCCCTTTGTGGAGAAGCTGAGATGGCCTTTAAGAAGCTGAATGTCGGGGACAGAGAGGATTATGGGACAGTAAAGGCAGCCATCTTGCGAGGGGACATCTTTAGCAGGGAGCAGAAACGTCAGCAGTTCAGGCATTTTAGCTATCAGGAAGCTGAAGGACCACGAGGGGTTTACAGCCATCTGCAAGAGCTTTGCAACCAGTGGCTCAAAGCGGAGAAACAAACCAAGGAACAAATCCTGGAGCAGCTGATCTTGGAGCAATTCTTGACTGTCCTGCCCCCGGAAATGCAGAGCTGGGTCCGGGACAGCGGCCCAGAGACTTGCTGTCAGGCAGTGGCCCTAGCTGAAGACTTCCTGTTGAGGCAGCAAACTGCTGAGGCATGGGAACAACAGGTGAGGCCGCTTCATCAGGGGCAGGAAGTTTGGGTGGCAGTAGGGTTGCCAGCCTCCAGGTGAGGCATGGAGAATGACAACTGATCTCTAGCCTACAGAGATCAGTTCCCCTGGAGACAATGGCGGCTGTGAACAATGGGGTGGACTCTATGGCGTTATACCCTAATTAGGTCCTTCCTCTCACCCTCCCCAGACTCCAGTCCCAAATCACAAGGAATTTGCTTTGGAACTGTCTTCTAAAGTGATTATCCTGTCCTTCATGCCTACCACCCTGTCACTCAAGTTCAGCACGTTTTCCCACCCCAGCCTCTACTGAGTGAGTGGGGGAACCATTATCTGAACAATGTGCCTGGAGTATCATTTTGTCTCTTCTTATCCCAAAACCTGAGCAAAGCTACTTAAGAGTGGAAAAGATCCACCTTCATGGGAATACCTGTCTCTGCAAAATCGGATTGCTGCCTGTCGACAGACAGATTGCGCCTTCCTTCAGCAACTCACAGAGAGTCACATTTGCTAGAGCCACCTGCTGTATGCCCGGTGAGCCACCTAGGGTTGCCAACTCCCCGAGGGGTCTGGGCTTCCCCTGAAATTACAACTCATCTCCAGACTGTAGAGATCAATTCCCTTGGAGGAAATGCTACTTTGAAAGGTGGGCTCCCCACTGAGGTCCCTCCCTTCTCCTAACCCTCCACCCCCAAATCTCCAGATATTTTCCAACCTTGAGCTGGCAATCCTATGTCAAATCACCTCTGAGCTCCTTCCATAAACTCCACTCTCCCCAGGTACCACCCCCAAATTGTCAGAGATTTCCCGAGTTGCAATGCAAAATCCTCCCCTCCTTTTTCACAGAAAGCAAGTTGGTTGTGTCATTGAGTCTTTCACTGGCATGACAGATGGGGCGGAATCCAATTCCAACCTGAGATGTTAACCCTCCCTGTTATGTTACTGTATCCTGAATGGGATCTAGGTGCCATCCCCTGTCCAGGAGATGGAGGCGAATTTCCCTGAAGCAGAGGAGGACAGCCAAGGTTCGGAGCACAGAGAGGTGTGCAAAGAGGCTGGCTGGGAGACCTGCAACAACGAGGAGGCCACATCAGGTAGGGATATTTTGTGCCTTTAAAAGCGAGCCTTATGCACACAGTATGCTTTACGAGATGCACTATACACTACTACGCTACTCCAGATTGCTCTTAGAATTGCTCTTCTTTGGACCAAACAAGAAGGTATACGCTTGAATTACCACTCAAGACACGTGTCCCTGACTAGGGCAGAAGGCGATTTTAAATGAGGCTTCTTAAGTACATCTCTGCCTTGAGTTACTGATATTAATTAGAACGTAATTCCAACTGTGTCCTATAGTGACTAATTATTGTAATATTTTTGCATTGTCTGGAGCTAATGTGTAATAGCTATGCTTGACCACTGAAGAAAGCCATATGGCTGAAACGCATTTGGTCAGGGTCACATAAGGTTCTTGTTTGAGTTCTCTGCATGATTTTAATCTGAACTGAGGCTCTGTTTGGGCCTGTAATAGTTTTTATATTGTAATAAATACATGTATTTTTGTATAGAGAGCCAGTTTGGTGTAGTGGTTAAGAGTGTGGGACTCTAATCTGGAGAACTTGGTTTGATTCCTCACTCCTCCACTTGAAGCCAGCTGGGTGACCTTGGGCCAGTCACAGCTTCTAGGAGCTCTCTCAGCCCCACCCACCTCACAGGGTGTTTTGTTGGGGGGATAATAATAGCATACTTTGTAAACCACTCTGAGTGGGTGTTAAGTCATCCTGAAAAGTGGTATATAAGTTGAATGTTGTTGTTGTTGTTGTTATATATTGATATATATTTATGTCCTATATTTAGTAATTTTAATACTGGGCCCTTCAATTTGAACTCATTTAACCTTCTTGGTTCTTAATTCATTTTTGGGGAGTTAGGTTCACCCCCATCCCCCCTTTTTTTGTCTTTTTCTGATTGGACCGTCACCAGCTTAGCTTTCCAGGGTCTCAGGAGGAGTTCTTTCATAGATATTGCCAGGGTCAGCAGACCAGTGGTTTGCCAGAGACTTTGCTGTTTTATTACAGAAAAACCTTACACTTTATGCTGGCATGTATCCCTGCCAACAGTTCCTCTCGTGGAAGAGCATTTCCATCTGTGGAGGAGGGGGTGCCGATTACTACCATTCCTTCCTCCCACCGCAATCCTCACTTTGCCCTATATCATGTGGGTCCACTGACCCTCAGGAACAAATTAGGGTGGGGGAGATGTGCAGTGGTCTGTGGCTGGAGGAGGAAGCAGGAAAGCCCTGCTCCATAAAGTCTGTGCAAGGCTGGATACACACCCGTTTAATTAGTTTTCTCTGAGATGGGGAAATTGATGTGGCATAAAAAAGGTAAAGGGAGTCCCCTGTGCAAGCACCAAGTCGTTACTGACCCATGGGTGGGGGGGACGTCACATCATGATGTTTTCTTGGCAGACTTTTTGTTACAGAGTGGTTTGCCATTGCTTTCCCCAGTCATCTACACTTTACCCCCAGGAAACTGGGTACTCATTTTACCGACCTCGGAAGGATGGAAGGCTGAGTCAACCTTGAGCCGGCTACCTGAACCCAGCTTCCGCCAGGATCGAACTCAGGTCATGAGCAGAGCTTGTGCCACGGGGCTCTGTTTGATGTGGCATAGGGCTAAGCTATCTCCAGAATGGGAATTATCTCATGGGGTTCCACAGGGTGCAATCTTATTCTCCAGGATTCTACAGGATGCAGTCTCAGAGCCAAGCTACAAGTGACGTCTTACACAGGTTGGACACTTGTCAGCTTCCCTCAAGTTTTGATGGGAAATGTAGGCGCCCTGGTCTTGCAGCTGTAATGGAGAGCCAAGCTGTAAAACCAGGACGCCTACATTTCCCATCAAAACTTGAGGGAAGGTGACAAGTGTCCAACCTGTGTCAGACGTCACTTGTAGCTTGGCTCTTATTCCCCACATTATTCAATCCCTATGTAAAGCCGTTAGAAGAACTCATTCATAGCTATGGAGCTGGATGCCTTCAATATGCAGACGACACCCAGCTCAGTATCTCTCTAGCCAGACCATTGCAGATTGCGGAGATCTTGAGTTGCTGCCTGACGGTTGCAGTCAAATAACTGAAAGCAAACCAGTTGAAACTGAACCTAGACAAGAAGGAAGTGATGCTGGTTGGGAAGGCAGAGAGCTTGGACATTTTACTCCCTACTTTTGAGAGCATTTGTCTGACCCTTGCAGACTCAGTTTAAGAGCCCAGGGGTCATACTGGATCCAGCACTCCTGCTAGAAAAGCAGGTTAAGGCAACTGCAAAAAATGCTTTCTGCAAACTCTGATTAGCCTGGAAGATTGCCCCCTGACACAGCCAATCAGGCCACCTGGATCCATACCATGGTGCCATCAAGACTTGACTACTGTAATACACTCCACACAGATCTCCCCTCTAAGTTAACTCAGGTACTCCACTGCAGCTCAGCTATTATTGGGAGCTATGAGGACCACGAATATTACTCCCATTCTGCAGTCAATCCATTGGCCGTTACCGGGCTCAGTTCAACATATTGGCAGTCACAAAGCTCTTCATGGCCTTGGCCCAGCATACCTCTGGGACCATGTTTCTTCCTATGTTCCACCATGACAGCTTCACTCATCTGAACATGGTCTTCTGCAGGTGCCACCTTGCAGATGAGCAAAAACAACAGCTGCCCATATACGTGCATTCTCTGTGGTGGCCCTTACTTTATGGAATAGCCTACCTGAAGAGTTTAGGAAAGCTCCCGCTTTCCGGACTTTCTGAAAACTATACAAAACTGAATTCTTCAAAAGAGCTTTTTAACTCAGATTGGAGGACTGTAAGATAAGGAAGCAGTCTCAGAGAGTTGCATCAGTAAAGGGATAGGGAGCGACTACAGACTTTATTACGACTGCTGTGAGTAAATGATCCTGCTGGGTAGTTCCTCTGTTGTGCTGAAACGTGCTGTTTCAGCATTTCTTGAACTCTGTATTGAATTTCTGCTGGTTTAAATCTTTGCAAATTTGCATGTATATACACGATTACATGTTTATTGGAATGTCATTGGAATTGACTGGACTGACTCACACTGTGTAATCCACCTTGAGTCTCAGTGAGAAAGAGGGACTATAAATAATGTAAACAAGTAAGTTAATTTGGACTTGTGGGTCACTATGTCCGAAAGACTGGGAACTGCGGACCTGGAGGACTGATTGGAGATCTGAACGTGGGCCAAACATATTTCATACTACGGTTTTCTTTGTCTCTTTGTATTTTCACAGCAGGACAAGGGCCAGCGAATGAAAGTAAAAATAGCAACCTTCAACAGGAAGATGCATCTCCGGGAAGAACAGAAGCAGATGCTCTCCAAGGTGTTGATCCAGGGCAGACCTCAGGGAATCATAAGAGTCTGGTCAAAGATACAAAGAAAAAAGTTGGAAATAAGGTTAATAAACCCACTGAGGTGGTCCCAAAGGGCAGGAAAGAAAACATGTGTCCGAGTGAGGAGAACCTTCGGCCAAAATCACATCTTGTCCATTCTGCTGAGAAACCCTACAAATGTTCCCATTGCGGGAAGAGCTTCTGTCGACAGTCACACCTGTTCCATCACCATCGAGTCCACACAGGCGAAAAACCCTATCGATGTTCGTACTGCGGCAAGAACTTCCGCGAGCACTCGCACCTGACAAAACACGAGCGGCTGCATACAGGCGAGAGACCCTACAAGTGCACTGACTGCGGCAAGAGCTTCTGCCAGTCATCGAACCTCCGCAAGCATCTCAAGATGCATGTTGGCGTGACCATCTACAAGTGCTCCGAGTGCGGGAAGAACTTCAGCCAGCGCTCCAAGTTCTACCAGCACCGCAAGGTCCACTTGCGAGGGAAACAGTACCATTGTGCGAACTGCGGGGAGAGCTTCGACCAGCTCACGCAGCTTTACGGTCACCAGAGGACCCACAAGACGGAGAGACCTTACCAGTGTACCGAGTGCGGGAAAAGCTTTCACCACAAATCCAGCTTTATGAAGCATAAGATGACCCACACGGGAGAGAAACCCTTTAAATGCTCAACGTGTGGCCGGAGTTTCAGTCAGTCTTCCAATCTTTACAAGCACTACAAAATCCACACTGGAGAAAAACCATACACCTGTGCCACCTGTGGGAAGTCCTTCACCCAAAGCTCCCACCTCAACTTGCATCAGAACACCCACAAAGGATTTAAAACATTTAAGTGCTTAGATTGCGGCGACAGCTTTTCTGACCGCTCCCATCTCATGAAGCATAAATTGATTCATAGGAACCCAGATAGCTCTTCAGTCTGATATCCTGCAGGATTTAGCCCCCTCCCCTCAAAAAAAAAAAAAGGTTTTGGAAAAGAAAAGACCTTATCGTCATTGAAGACTTGGGCAGCACTTAAAAACTTTTTCTGCCTTAGCGAAATCACAGCTGTTTCTACCAAACAAATTGGGAAGGCTCGAGTTTGAATCTACTCTCTCTTGCAAATTCATTAGATAGTCTCTCTCTTTGCCTCAAACACACCATCTGCAATGGGGAAGATAACCATACTGATCTACTTTGCAGTGTTGTTGTAAGTATGACAACAACATAACAATGGTGATGGCTTTTGACACGAAAACGCCGACCGCTCTGATATTTTGAGGAAAAGAATACATGAAGAAGAGAAGAAAACCAGACTCTATGAAATGGGCGTGTGTGCATGTGAGACTTTCAGTAGCTGAAAGAGAATCAGATGAAGTGTTGTGTCCAAAGACATGGCTGATGCAACAGAAGACCCGGAAGAAAGGCCGGCCATGAACTTTCTTCTCGTCCACGAATGTGGCACAGCTGCAACCCAGCGGGAAAGGGGCAGCAAGCTCCTAGGAACACCCACTGCTGCACTTCAACATGTGCAGAGAGATGAGGAAGAGGCCCACCTGACAGCATCTTACCTCAGGGCCTCCCAAAATCTGGGGCTGTGGGCTACAGCCTTGGAGGAATTGGGGCCTTTGTTCCTATAGGTCAGAGATCCCCTAATGTGGTGCCCATGGGTGTTTCCTGGTGCTAGGGTTGTCAGACCAGCACTGGCAACCTGTGGAAGGTTGCGGGGGACATGCACATAGGCATTGTTGTGGTTCCACAACATCCTTCTGGCATGAGGCCAGAAGTGATGTCATTGCATCAGTGCGATGCTCTATGGTTTTATGGTAGAGTTTGGGGGAAGTCCTTGAGTCATCCCAACATGATGACATCACTTCTGGAGTCACCCCAAAGTGATGTTGTTGCATTAAAATGGCACCTATCCACCCCACCCCTTTACTGAGCAGAGCTGAACCACAAGGGCTGCCAGCAGGCGGTCTTCTGCCCTAGTAGGAGACCTGTCAGCCCTACCCAGCATGCATTTGCTTCTCCAACAAAGCTTTTCTTCCTCCAAAGAAAGAGCCAATCCTGACTTTCCCCCACCTCACAGAAGTACATAATTCTTCAGGACCCATCTGCCATCGTAGTAGCAGGGCTTTTTTTCAGGGAGAATGTGGGGGAACGGAGTTCTGGAACCTCTTGAAAATGGTCACATGGCTGGTGGTCCCGCCCCCTGATCTCCAGACAGAGGGGAGTTTCGATTGCCCTCCATGCCGCCGAGTAGCACGGAGGGCAATCTAAACTCCCCTCTGTCTGGAGATCAGGGGGCGGGGCCACCAGCCATGTGACCATTTTCACCGAGGGCAAGCCACTGAGTTCCACCACCTCTTTCCCCAGAAAAAAGCCCTGCGTAGTAGGATACTTGACTTGTAACCACCCAACATTTTCTACCTGTCCTCAGCACCACACAGCAGCCTTTTTGTGGCAGCACCCACTCCCCATTCTCAAAAATCAAAGAATGCCCACAGTAGGGTTAGCAGCTCCAGGTTGGGAAACTCTTGAGAGATTTGGGGAGGGATCTCAGTGGTGGTGTGTTGCCATTGAGGCCACCTCCCAAAGGATCTGTTTTCTCTAGAACCGATCTGTTGTCTGGAAATCAGTTGTAATTCTAGTTCTCCAGGCCCCACCTGGAGAGTGGCAACCCTAGCCCACAGGCTTAACAGGCTTGGGGATCCCTGCTATAGGATAATCTACTTGGCACCCTAAGGGAATAACCCTATGCCCTTAAATCAGAGATCTCCATAGGAGTGTAGGTAGATTTGATGCCTGCAAGTATGCGGAACTGCTATATTGATCCATGCCATAATTTGGGACTTTTCACATTATGTTGTGGGGGGCATGAAGGAATAGCACCTCTGTTCACGTGCACAAGAACTATTGCCCTCTGTCCCTGGAGGCCCACTGGGAAGTCTCCCTTTTGCACATCTCTGCTACACATGCCCACAAAGGCCTGTCAGCAATCAAGAAATGTGAAAAAGAGACTGGGGGGAGAGGATAGCTGTGGGGGGTAAATGCTTCAGTCTGGGCTCTCATGTCACAATGAAGGGGGGAGTATCCATGTATGTATGCAGAACTGGCCCTACAGTTCTTGTGCAATTTAAACAGTGGCCCTTTTTAAAACACCAAGAGACAAATCAGAGTAGGGTTGCCTGCCATCTGCCAGATTTGAGGGAGGGGGCAGGGCATGGTGAGCACTGTAGTTCTACCACAGAGATTTGGTGAATTCCTAGAGCATTGCTATGAAGATATGATGTCACTTCCAGGTACATAACTGGAGGTGATGTCATGGCATCTCATTTTGTTCCTACTGCTCGACTCAGCAGCAGCAGGGAGCCTGGAGCTGGGAGATGCCCCACCATAGTGGGAGACTGTGGCATCCCTAAATCAGGGCCTAAGTCTTTAAGAGAGGGAGTTACACTATTGTGATATCTGTGTGATTGGCTGTGGGAAAGGGCAGGGGACACTGGTGGCACGAACACTTCTGGCTTATGGGCAAAGTCTTCCATGGCTGTGAACCGCTTCTACCTTTATCTTTCCATTCTCGTATCCCAATCCATCCTTGCTGTAAACTTCATTCCTGCTGCCCCATTATCTCAAATTATAGATTTTACACCCTAGCATCGTACAATCTTTAGATTGTACAATTGTTCTCTAAGCTTCCTGTTATTTTGCAAAGCACCAGCCCCATTAATAGAGCCACGTGAAATAAGAACTTGGGACGCATGCCTCAGCAATGCTATTCTACAAGGGCTCTGGATTCCCCTTCTCTGGGTGACACAGCTTGCAAATATTGCCCACCAAGGGACAGAGAGCTGCCCCTGTGTTCTATTTAGGCCATGCAAAGGCCACTCAGCAGTGCCAAATGCACCATGAGTCTTGTGGATGGAAAACCATTTTGTTTCTTCACAAGCAGCAGCAACCAGGGGATGTGGGGCAGTGGGGAACTGCCCAAGCCAGTAACGACTAGATTATCATAGGATGATTTGCTCTGTAGAAAACGTAATAAAAACCTACTTAGCGTTCTCTATTTAGGGTCTCTGTTTTGTGGCTTTTATTTATTTATTTACTTTAGATTTTTATTCCGCCCTCCCCACAAAGCAGGCCCAGGGTGGATTACGTCAGGTAAAAACATTCATATAATTTACATCAAAACAATTTAAAATGACAGTAGCAAAACAGTACAATATAAAATATGAATATAAAACAGTTGACACCTGAAATAGCAGCAGTCAATTCACTAATCAGATTCACTAATTGGAGGCAGGCAGTCCGCCAACTGGGAAGAACTAGATGGTGGGCGATTCTAATAGGGAGGGCTCAGGTCTACACTTGCCTCCTACCAGGCCGGCAGCGGCCCAGCCTAACCTCAACCATATGCCTGGCGGAACATCTGTCTTACAGGCTCGGCGGAACAACAGTAAGTCCTGCTGGGCCCCCATCTCACTACACAGAGAGTTCCACCAGGATGGAGCCAGGACCGAAAAGGCCCTGACCAAGGTGGAAGAGAGACCAGCTAAGTTGGCAGCAGCCAAACTTGAGAAGCTGCTAACCCCACAATAAACTTAGTAGATGAATTTGCTCAATGCTGTCATTTTACTAAAATGTCTTCATGTTATAGATTTTGACAGTTCATGCATGACACGGAAATCGTGCGTGCCAATCAAAAACTTCGCTTATGACATATGCCCCATGTCTACCCTCTCGTCAATCAAACAGGCCCAGGGAGTTCTGTGCTCCGAACATAATTCCCATGGGTGCAGGGCCCTGATTCAGACTGGAGGGACAGAAGCATAACTGAATAGGTTTGCATCCTGGATAACTCCCTTCTGTGATGGAAAAGCAAATTAAAGGTGGGAAGCTTGTAGTCTGCAAGCCATCTTGAATATTCTGTAGAGGGAAGAGAGATCATTTACTCTTTTCCAAGATGGCCACACTGTAGATTTTTAAAAATCCACCAACCCTAGGAGAACATTTTTCTACAAATCTGGGGAGACTCCATGTTGGCAGAAAAGAGAGACCCAGCAGTGAAGCCAAGAGGAAATGGCAACTTTGGAGGGCAGACCCCACGGTATCCCATTCCCTCTGAGCTTCCTCCCCATCTCAGGCACTGCCCTCAAACCTCCAGAAAATTCCCAAGAGTAGGGGACAGCCCTACAGCTAGGTCAGATGGATCATGGTTCTGGTTTAATAAAGAGTTTTTAAGTGAGGCTTTCTTTGGAGAGGGCTCAGAAGCCCCTTCCATTTCAGAACAGAACCAGTACTTGGACCACCTAGCTCCAACTTAGGGGGCATCCCCACTGGCTACCATTGATTTCTGGATTCCAGGACCTTCTCCATACAAAACATGTGCCCTATGACTAAATTACAACCTCTCCTGGTTACGGTCACTTATTTCTGGGAGTTCTGGTCACAAAAATATTCAGAAAAGTCCAAACCACCTCTGTACTATAATCCAGAAATCTTCCAAGCTGCAGCTTGCAGGGACAAATATTATAAAAACCAAGGTTGCCGGTCAGAGGCACTGCTTTAGGTTTGGACTTTCCCCCCTTACGACAACCCATTGAGGTAGGTTAGCCTGAGAGAGTAGAGCGTCATGCTCAGTGGAGAGCTGAACCCAGATTTCCCATCCAACCACAGCACACAGGCTCTGTCTGTATTCCACAGTGATGGGAGGCACATTTCCAACCTTACCGAGACATTCAACAGCAAGCAGGTTTTACAGTCACTTTACTCAGCCCAAGATTTTCCAAAGGAGACTGGAGATGAAGACTTGAAACTATACGTCTCATGACCTCCGTATGGGAGCATTTAGCTTTCTACAGAAATTCTCCCCCCTTACATAATGACCCCACATTGTTTGTCTTGCCTTACCAATTCCTCACCAGTCAGGAGTGGTCCACAACCACTTTGACTGGATTGTGTTTTCTGCTCTCTACAATACTCTTTCCCCTTAGAATCGAGTTTTCTATTCCTGCTCTGTAATACCAGCTGCCCCCCTTTCTAACTGTTTAACTATCTTTCAGTCTGCACATATTTATTTGTCCCATGCAAGACAAACATTTCAAGCATCTGATGAAACATAATCCATAAAAGATCTCCTTCCACAATGAATTTGTTAGTCTTTTAATGCACCACAAAAAGCTGTTGTTTTGGCTGCAATACACTTGACTTTGGAATTTTTTTTTGTTTCCTCCATTTATACGCTGCCTTTCCCCTCAAAAGATCTTACGTTATTCTATTTTCCTCCCATTTCATCCTGACAACCACCTCTGAGATAGGCTAAGCTGAGTGTAGGACTAGCCCTAAAGGTCACCCAGCAAGCTTCCATGGTATACTGTAATCACGACACCACACATAACAGATTACACTTTTACATGTCATGTTAAAAGTTACTATCTGGATTTCTTAAATAACAACGTAGTCTATTGAACAAAACTGACCTTTAATAGCATAAAAGGATAGGTTTGTTACAAAAATCGGCTTGGTACAAAATGTGTTAAAATTACAAACTTTTCAACTTCTGTGAGATAGAACACTATAAAAGTTAACTTTTTAAAAAGCTAGTGTCATAAAACTTCAAATAGACCTAAACAATGCAAAATTCAAAGCCACAGAACTCAACAACAGAATCAAAATTTGTTTCAATATTTTGCAAAAGTAGGTATAGAGGTCAATACTAACGCAGTATTTGAAACGGGGAGAGGGGGGCATTTATCCAGAGAATTGGAGGAGGAATGATGAACAATTGTAGAGACTCTGCCAGTGCCTCGGAAGGAGAGAAAGAGTAATACAACATGAACGGTTTTGTCCCAGAAACGACAGGGCGGCAACGTGGGTCAGCAGAGAAGCGGTGCTAAACAATGCTCTGGAGAAGACGAGCTGGAGAGATCAGGAAGTCTACAGCTATTAAGTGTAAAATGGCTCTGGACAGAAAATGCTGACACCTGCATGGGTAAAGGGTGGTTTATTTCCCCACTGAAAATGGGTAAAAATACAGTAAAAGGAGCTAAACTCCTCTCTAAATGGGAGACCAATGTTCTGATCTCCTGGTGTCTCCTTTAGCATTAAGGAGGAGCCACACGAAGGCCAGATCAGCATCCGGCTACGACAATGTGTTGAGTAATCCTTCCCCAGCTCCATAACCCCTGGAACTAGTATTAGCTGCAATATGGGAAAAGGCAGCTTTGGGAGAGGAGACATTTCTATAAGGGAAATAACCTTCTAATGCTATAGCCCCATTTCTGACCATAGATCTGCCCCACAAAACTGTTATCTGCCCCCCAAATATATTATGCACAAAACACTACAGCTGAAATCAAAGCACGTTTTGCTAAAAGAAAATAAATCCTAATTATTTAATTGTTCTCAGCATTTAATAAAAAAAGAACCTGGTTACTCCTAGATATCCTTTCCCATGTTGCATCCCATATTTTTAATAAATTTTATCAGTTTAACAGGGATGGATGACAAATACGAGCTGCTACAATGCATTGTTTTGTGATGGAGTATTTTCCTAAGGAACGCTGGACAGCAATGCATTTTGAGGCGTTTCCTCCAAAATGACTAGAACTGATCTAACCCATTTGGGTAGAATCATATTTTCCACTCCCATCAATGCAGATTTTCCTAAGATCAACCATGGAACAAGCTTTGTGCCTCCTGCGTTAATGAGAGATGGGAGAATTCTGCTAACATTTTGTATTCACAGAATCTCTCACAAGCCCCACCAACCTTTTATTTTGACTACCCCTCCAATATGAAGAGACCATTTGAGCTTGCACGAATAAACCAGTTCGTAACATCACCTGAATCAGCTCTTTAAAAAAAAATGTTGTTAATGGGACGGGGGGGACACACATCCACTCGGCCAGTAGGTCTCTCTCCCACCCCTGCCCTAATCAAAGCCTCCTTGAGACTTTCACATGTACCAACTCATGCCTCTCCTGTTGCCACTTACGGTCAAACCCTTCCCCACAGAACTGGCACTCATGCGGCTTCTTTCCCGTGTGGATGCATTCATGCCGGGCCAGGTCAGACCGCCAACAGAAGCCCCTGCCACAGAAACAGCATTCGTAGCGTTTCTCCCCTGTGTGGCGGGCTTGGTGCCTGAGGAAGCTCGCGACCCCACTGAAACTCCGCCCACAATCTGGACATATTTTTGTTCTGTCCCTGTGGGGTCTAGGAGCTGGGGAGGCCTTGGAGAATTTCTTGTAGGCCTTCTCCCGAGGTGGAGAAGGATCAGGCTTCCTCTCCGGATGAAGCACTCGCAACCTCTCAGAACGACGCTGTTCCTTAACACCTTCCCGTTTCAACGGATATGGGGAAACACTGGAGGCTCTTCTCCGGAATTTCGGCGAACGTTCGTCTTGCCCCAAATGTTCCCACTCCAGGCTCTTCTTTCTGCCCCCTCTGGCCTCGTTGTAACCTGGTAGAAAGAAAAGTTGACACAGGTGAGCATTGCACTCAGTGCCTACTGGAAAGGAGGTCTTATCCTCACACGGTGTTTCCCAACCAGGGTTTTGTGGACCCTTGGGGTTCTGCAGGACATCAACAGGGGTTCCACGAAAAATCATGGAATATATAAAATGTTTTAAATACTATGAAAAAATTCAAATATACAAGGCAAAATATCACATGGAAAATAAACTTTATATTGACTTTGGATGTGAACATTATTGTGATGTTTAAATAAACTTCATTTTAATTTGATATTGAAAAAAATTAAATATAAAAAAAAAAGACAGGAAAAATGCTTCACTTTTTTTTTACGATGTAAGCTGACACCCACTACCTTATATAGCAGCTCTTTACAAATAAAATTTGTTGGACTATAATTTTGCAGTAGTTGAATTGTGCTCCACGCCACCAATTATTTCTGGCCTGTAAACGTTTTCATAGGTAAGGATTTGAAAAATTAATATAGGGACAATTCCATGGAAAAACATCCTAACAGCAAAATAAATGGATTTCTGTGGTGGTTTTAGTTGGGAACTTCTTGGTTTAAAGAAAGAAAAAACTGTATGGGGCAAGTGGCTGTACTTCAGGGAGCCGTAATGTGGGTTTGCAGGGGGAAATTCTGATTTAAATAAATGTTAGCAAAAGAAGGTGAATATATACCACATACAAGCCTAATACCGAGACCTGGATGGCCCAGGCTAGCCCAATCTCCTCGGATCTCGGAAGCTAAGCAGAGCTGGTCCAGTTTAGTACTTGGATGAGAGTCTAGGGTTGGTCTGCAGAGGCAGCCAATGGCAAACCACCTCTGAAAGTCTCTTGCCTTGACAGCAGGGTCATCATAAGTTGACTGTGACTAGATGGTACTTTACACACTGTGGCAGAACAGCCCCCATTGACCCATGAGTACTGCCCTTTCTTGCCTTCTGGGGTAACCAGTGACAGTCCTGACACATGCTGCTCACATGGTGTCCCTCCAACCGTCAGAGGGGCTTTTGCTCCTCCTCTCTTACACCTGCTGCCACCTTTTGGCCTTTGAGGGAATTGCCTGTGGGGATGACCAAGCTCTCCCACTCCCCGGGCACGGGGCAAGCTCACCACTCTGAGCCCTGTCTTGTGCCCAGTCTCCTGCTATCCACCACCTGGTTACTGTGGGGACTGTTGACTGAACCTGTGCACCACTGAGGGAACCAGCCTGTTACTAACAAACCACTCCCTTCTCATGGTGCCTGCTTTAGGCAGCCCTGTTGAGCAGTGGAGGTCTATGTGGTACAGAGAACAGCTACCAGCTTTTAAGAATTAAAAACCCATTTATTAACGAAAGGAGGAAAAAATGTTCACATACTTTTAAACACTGCTCCAAAGCAAGCAAGGGAACTAGTTCTAGCTTATTAAGAACTCCTCGTACGTATCCTGGTTCAGGCCTCCAGCCTCCAGATGGTCAATGGCTGCCACCTGCAAGGGACCAGCTCTCAACTCCTTCAGCTTCCAGCTCAAGTCAGCCAAAGAGACCTTCCTTCCTGTGCCAGGAGGTTTTTATTCTCACCCTTTGCCCACCCTCTGGGAAGGTCAAAGGGGCAAGTCAGAGAGGCTATTCCTAGAGGTTCAGGAAGAAACCTTTCTGGTTTTTTAGTCCTCCCTGCTCCCCTCCCCACATACACACCTGGAAAGGCAAGCTTCTAGTAGAAAGCCTTTTGGCCACATAACTAAAGCCCAAGGCTGGGTGCACAAAAACCTGGACCATGAACATGTACAGGGCTTTGTCCATGCTTCATATTCCACATTTACTCCGTCTAACAGGATGGATTCGCAGTACAACAGCCCTACTATGGGAAACAGACTATATTTACAAATGGGGGAGGGATTCCTTCACAGAAATGCATGCCATTGGAAGGTTTTCCACACTCCCCCACATCACTGCTTTGCGGGTATGGTTTACTAATGTCCAAGTGACCCTAAAGCTACAGCATCACTTTTCTGTGCGTTCTCCCTCCCAAACCTGCAACCGGGATAGACCTCTTTCCCAGATGGATGGAAAGGTACTAGGAACTGAACCTTCTGTATGCAAACTAGGTTTATGATCTATTATCAAACTTTATGACCTAAAGTTCTGACAATGGAGAAAGAACAAAGGCAGCCAGAAAAAAGAAGAAAATGGCTCAGCTCCATTGGTCTGACATGTTTCTCCTCCCTTTGTAGACAGTGCAGTATTTTTGCAGTCAGGAGTTCCCTTGATATTGTTTCTGCACAAATTAAAAAAAAAACTCTGAATTGCAAAGAGGAGAAGGATCCTAAGATGAAAATGCTGCAAACATTCCTTACTTGGATAGGACCTTTTTGATGAACTGGAGTCCAGGCTGATTTCCTTCTTGGCCCACAGGTCTCTATCCTGTTGAGCTTTGGCCATGGAATAATCCACTGCTGTATTGTCCAGATCCTGAAAGTGCTCAAGTGTTTGGGAGGAACAAGATCAACAAGTCAGCAAAAGATTTTAGCTCAACACACTTGTATGAGGAAGCTGGGCATGAAATTAAAGCAAGGGATGCCTTTCCAAGAGGGATACAATTTGGTTTGGCCTGAGAAATGGAATGAACACCTCCCATATTGTCCACCCCATCCATTAAAATCTATATATTAGATAGACAAGGTATATAAGGTAAGGCCTCCTAATGTAGCACCCGGAGACACCTTGCTTGGTGCCTGCCAAGAGTTTTTGGAAAGTGAGCAGGGCCAGATTGGGTTTTGCCCAGCAGCGCTTTCGACTGGCCATTGCAGATCTCATTGGCTGTACAGATTTTTTTTAAAAATGTTCCTTTAGCAGCAGCTGCCATCACGGCCCTAGAATCTTTACTGCATGTGCAAGAAAGTATTTTAAGATACTATGTTTCTGTTAAAAGGCATCCTGTTAAAGTCTCTGCCTGAAACCCTGAAGTGTTACGATTAGAGTTATGCATAGCCTGTCTGCTGTTGGCTTGGCCCCCTGAGGCAGCCATTTTGTGGTTGCTTCTGCCTCCTGAGGCAGCCATTTTGTGGCTATGCCCCCATCCTGTGTCAGAGTTCCAAAAGAGCCGACATGCTCAAAAAGGTCAGGACCCCTGGTGTAAAGCATATTGAATGTTTTGTCGTGTACCAGATACACACACTACTTCCCTAATTCACAGTGACCCCAACTCTCTGGCCTGTCTGACTTTCAGGACAAAGCATTCTCCTCACCTGTCCTTCCTGCCCCTCGGCTGCAAGCAGCTTCCTCAGGAAATCCTCTGCCAGGGACACGGCACGATTGCAGGTCACTGGACTATGGTCCCTGACCCAGGCCTGCATTTCCTTGGGCAGGATGTTCAGGAACTGCTCCAGGACCAAGTTCTCCAGGATCTGCTCCTTGGTCTGCCTCTCTGGCTTCAGCCACCGATGGCAAAGCTGCTGGACCTGAAGGTAGACCTCTCTTGGGCCATTTGCCTCCTGGTAGCAGAATCGCCGAAACTGCAGGCGCTTCTTTTCCCGGTTCATGGCTTCCCTTTGCAAAATGGCCATCTTCACCTTCCAGAAATCGCCCTGGTCTTTGTCATCCAGGCTACGGAAGGCCTTCTCGGCTTCTTCATCCAGGGCTGGCAGCAGTCGAGGCACCCACTCTCTCCTGGGCCACTGGCAAGCCAGAGCAACTTGCTGGAAAGAAGCCAAGAAGGCCTCTGTGTTCTCCCATGGGCTTAGGCCATTGTGCAATCGCGAGTCTTCCCAGGGCAAATCTTCCGCCTCCAGAAACCCCTGGAACTCCAGTTCCCAGTGCTGAAACATCCTTTCATATGGTTTTGGCTCTACCTCTTGTGGCAGCATCTCCAAATTCCTGAGCTGTGTGGTGTCCGGGCCTCCCAAGCCCTCCTCAGGCCTCGATGGCATTGCTGCTGCCTGCGCAAATCCAGCTTGGAACTCAGGATCCAAGGCAGCTACCTCCCATGAGTCTGTGGCGGCCATTTTCTGTCAGGCAAGCAAGGACTCGGCTGGGCCTAACTTCAGCCTACTCTACACTCTCACTGCGAACAGGTGTGTTAGATGGCGTCACTGCTCTAGCTGTGTTAAGGCCGGTACAATGAAAACCAAATGTCATGCAGGTGATGGGTGGGTCTCTCTCCGGTTCCCTGCAGGCCTTAGGGGTAAGAACTAGCAAGCTTCCCAGCAAGTCAAGGGCTCTTCCTAAGAGAAGGAAAACAAAATAGAGCGAGGAGGAATTGCTTCAGCACAAATTGCCAAGTTCCCGGTATGCCTCCAGCTATAAATTCATGTTCTGACCATTCTGATACACACAAGAAACAGCTCTCGGAAATGCTAAAGGCAGAACCTATTTTCTGTGACCCTCAGCAAAGGTCACCTTTAAAAACAGAAGAAAAAGCTGCCTTATTGTGGAGAACCTTGGGATCAGAGAGAGACATAAAGAACTGCCACCTCCCACCACCCATACTTCCCCTGGATTCCTCTATTTTTTTGGAAAACAGCAGCTCAACAGGCAGAAATTCAACAAAATGGTAAATTGTAGAATTCACTACAGGTAGTGAAGGCGACGAGCACAGACGGTTTTAAAACGGGGTTAGCTAGCATCATGGCGGAGAGGTCCATCAGTGGCTACTAGCCATGGTGACTGAAGGAGGCTTCCTTATTCAGAGGCAGGGAAGCTCCGATACCCAGTGCCAGGAAACGATGTCAGGGGAAGACCTTGGCCTCTGTATCCTGTTTGCTTGGCCCCTCAAGGCGACTGGCTGGCTGGTGCATGAGAAAGGATGATGGACTAGATGGACCCCCCCAGTCTGATGCAGCAGGGCTCAGCTGTTCTCAAGGGTCCCCTTGTAGATTAACCTGAAGGAGGACAGGAGGGGGAATCACAGCTCGCCTGCTGAATTTTTGAATCTATAATTTGTTTATCATCTCCTTCAGACCCATCGATCTCAGGAGGTCTTCCCTGAAGGAAGCTTACACCTGGGATTTCAAGCAACAAAACAGAACTGAATTTTAACGATGGATTCTTTTGTGTTGAACTGAGTACAGCCAGGTTGGTGTAGTGCTTAAGAGCGGCAGGACTCTAATCTAGAGAACTGGGTTTGATTCTCCACTCCTCCACTTGAAGGCAGCTGGGGGACCTTGGGTCAGTCACAGCTTCTTGGAGCTTTCTCAGCTCCACCCTCTTACAGGATATTTGTTGTGGGGATGATAACAACACTTTGTAAACAGCTCTGAAGGGTGGTATATAAATAATAAACTTATTATTATTATTATTATTATTATTATTATTATTATTATTATTATTATTATTATTATTATTATTATTATTATTAAAACGTAACCCACCTCAGGTATTATTTCCACCCACCCCCAGCAGAAAGGTGGCCAAGAATTTTTCTAAATAAGTTAAAAAAATGTAAGTGAAAAGAACAGCACATGATATCAAGAAAGCCCACCTCTTTCAAATAAAGTAAGCATGAGAAACAATTCTAACAAACAGTCTCAAAATATCAGTGCTTCCATAGGGGCACTTCCAATATTGTAAAACACAGATTTTCAATTGTTATATATATTTTAAAAAACCCTGATCCTGATTTATCTTTCTTCTTCTTTCCTTAAACCTAAGTAAAATGTGTAACCATGATAACTGACCAGATTCTTCTTAGCCGATCCCTTAAACAAGAGTTTTCCTGGCTGAAAATCTACCTGTTTGGGCAGGGGAAGAATCAGATACAAAAAAAAAGCTCTTTAAATTATTACTTCTTTTGAAAAGGAAATATTTTAAAATGCAACTTTTTCCCTACTAGAACACCTGCTGTAATTCCATTTTGAAGTCAAGTATTTAGGGGCTTGGTGTTCCATAGTCCTTTCGCATCAGTGCACACAGGGAAATGAAAGAAGCAGGTATATGACCATCAAATTAGCCCACCACCCAGCATTCTTAACCAATCTTGCTTCAGATAAACTTCCAGCCCATCTAATCTGGATTCTGCTTGTCAGCCCAGCTTTTAAAGTTTCATATCTGAACAAGTAAAAGCCAAACCACCAAGCCCAAACAACTAGCACGCACCCCCGCCCCTCCAGCTCCACAGACATTCCTAAAAATCCAATTTCAAGCCGTGTTTTGGGGCATCTATCATTTCAGCCCAGGAAATGAACTATTGCGGGGGGGGGGGGGGGAGAAGGCTAGCAAAATCTTCAAAGGCAAAGAAAATGTTTGAAAATAATGTTACATGTTTAGGAAAAAGGGCAATAATACAAGGCATGTTTTTACTTAATCCTAAATCCAAAGAGATTGGCTAGCATCCTACAAATATATATATTAACAACTACCTACATAAAGGATTTGGGGAGATATACAAACTTAAAAATCTAAACTAAGATACTCAGCAAACTGCCCACAGTTTTAGGTCAGCAGTTGTTTTTACAGTGCAATGCTATGCCGACGAGGAGAACTGTGGTTCTTGAAAGCTTATGCTGTAATAAAGTTGGTTAGTCTTAAAGGTGCTACTGGACTCTTTACTGTCTTGCGACTACAGACTAACATGGCTAACTCCTCTAGATGCTAAGCGGAGTTACACCCTTCAAAGTCCAATGAACTCAGTAGGCCCAGACAGTGTGATTGTGTTTATTTGATTTTTGTTTCCCCGCATTTCTCCCTAGTGGGGAGTCAGACTCAAAGAACATCATTCTCCTCTCCTCCGTTTTACCTTCACAACAACCCTGTGGGGTAGGCCAAGCTAAGAGCGTGGGACTGGCCCAAGGTCACCCAGCAACTTTCCATGGCAGAGTAGAGATTTGAACCTGGATCTCCCAGATCCTAGTCTGACACTCCGGCCACTACACCACACTGGCTCCATTGCACTGTTAAGAATGTTAGTGAACCTTAAACCACAGTTCCTACTTCAGAGTAAATATGGAAACTGGAAACAGTCCAGCCTGTGAATTCAGTACCATTGGATCTGATGTGCCTGCTAATAAAAGGAGGAACGTAATCACTGTGAGCATTATGTGCCACTAAGTTGCTTCTGATTTACGGTGAGCATACAAATTAAAGACCTCCAAAACATCTTATCATTAACAGCCTTGCTCAGATCTTGCAAACTGGAGGCCCTGGCTTTCTTTTCTGAGTCAAGCCATTTCATTTTAGGTCTTCTCTTCCTCTTTTTCTACTACCTTCCACTTTCCCTAGCATCATTGTCTTTTCCCGTAAGTCCTGTCTTCTCATTATGTGGCCAAAGTATAATAGCCTCGGTTTTGTCAATACACTTAATTTTTTAATTAAAAGATGGCTGCACACTTCACTTTAAAAAAAGCTAAATCTAATGTTAAGAACCCAGATATTCATCCCCATTTATATCTGGAAAAATAAACGGGTGTTTTGGCTGGCAAGAAGCATCAAATGGAATTCACTGACTTCATCTACAGCCTGCTTTTCACACTGAAACTGAGGTGGGTGGGGGGAGAGATTTCTGGGAAAGGCCTATCAAGATACTCACTAGGTTTTGCGATACACAAGGCACCCAGATGCTCAATTTAAAGAGGCACCTTTCACTTTTATTTATGTACTTCATTTATACCCTGCTTTTCTGCCAGAGACACAAAGCAGCTTGCGCCGTTCTCTTCTATGCCCATTTCCCCCTTACAACAATATCCCTATGAGGTAGGTAAGTCTGAAAGTATACGACTGGCCCAAAGTCACCTAGCAGGTTACTATGGCAGAGTGGGGATTTGAACCTGGGTCTCCCAGGTCCTAATACAACAGTGTAATCTTTACACCATGCTGGAAACATCTTTAAAGCGTTTAGATCTAAACCCCACCTAGAGGTGCCATTTCTGGTTACTGGCTGGTTGTAAGAATTTGGCTTCAGAAAGAAGCTGCTATCCAGAGTCACCAATCCGTTGTAGTTTCAGAGAAGAAGAAAAAAGTACTTGATTAATACCTCCCCCTACTCATACATATAGCTGAAGCCTGCGTGCTGTACGTGCCAAATTTAAAAGCCAAGAAGGTATACTTAAAAGTACATGCAAAGATACGATCAGGGGAAAAAACCCAGGTGGCTATTGATTTTTACAGGATTTATGTCCAGGATTTTTTTAAAAAGTCTATAAATTTGGGGTGTGCCTTCCTTTCAGGGTTGCCTTCCTTTTGAGTAAATACAGCAAACAGGTGGGGTTTTTTTAAAAAATCCTTAACGATTCATTACCAAACGCTCCAAAGAAGCCTCGCCAACTTGTACAATGCCAAGCCAGGCAAAGCACCTTACTAGTCAGGCACAGGCATTCAGCGCAGTGTTCAGTTTCAGTTCCAAGGTCTCCTGTCTCATCTTCCTGAATTCAGTTTTATTTACATTAAAATAAAAAGATACAGAAAATCCAGGTTTTCTAAAGACACCTTTAAGGAAATTCAGATTTCTTGGTGCCTCCAGGCAGTGAGGAAGTCTGGAAATGGAATCTAAGAAGGAAACTCTGCCGGGGAAAGAAAACTGCCTTTTGTGTTTCTAAGAGTGGCAGACATCACCTCAGGCCAGCCTCCCTGAACCATTTCTCCTCCCTAGACAGCTCATCTCCATAATGGCTTGCTTAATGGGGCTCCCAACAACCCCCACCCCAAGCCTCTGGCCTGGTGTTGAAATGGTAATGTTTGGCACCCACTCTTCCAGACAGAAGGAGCTCAAGAGGCACAGTTTGGATAATGGCCCGTGGTTTTAACCCAAGACCTTTATTCAAGGAAAGCTGCTTAACTGCCGCCTTTGATCCAGAAGAGATGCCAACCTCCAGCTGAACTTTGGAGCATCCCGAGATTAGTTTGTGTCCACACACTGCACCATGCCTTCAGACTAGTACAAGATTGGGGACTTTCCCAGCTTTTTCTCTACCCCCTCACACGCGTGGCTGTTGTAAGGATAAAACGAAAGCTGGCAGAATGAGGCTGTAAGCTGCTGTGGTTGCCCACTGGGGAGACAAGTGTAGAATTATGCAACAGATGTGAAGCCGGGCCCTCTTGCAGCCGAAATGAGACACTTGTTTCATTTTTCATTCAATTACTTCATTTATATCCTGTCTTTCTCACCAACGGGCCCCTACAATGGTAACGATGATGATGATGATGATGATGATGATGATGATGATGATGATGATGATGATGATGATATCATTCAATTTATATACTGCCCTTCAAGGCAACTTAACATCTACTCAGAGCAGTTTACAAAGTATGTTATTATTATCTCCACAACAACAATCACCCCATGAGGTGGGTGAGGCTGAGACAGCTCTAAAAGAGCTGTGACTGACCCAAGGTCACCCAGCTGGCTTCAAGTGGAGGAGTGGGGAATCAAACCTGGTTCTCCAGATTAGAGTGCTGTCGTTCTTAACTACACCAAACTGGCTCTTAACCACTGGCTGCTCACCAAACTGGCTCTCTTAATCACTGGCTGCTTTTAACCACTACACCAAAGCAGCTTACATTGTTCTCCTACGTTTTATCCTCACAACATCTCTCTGAAGCAAGATATACTGAGTGTGTGTGACTGGCCCAAGGTCAACCAGCAAGCTTCCAAGGCAGAGTGGGGATTTGAACCCGGGATCTCAGATCTTAATGAAACACTCTGACCACTGCACCACACTGGCTCTCACACCATACCGACATGCCCATAGACCAATAAGCTGGGAGATGCTCTCATTAGAGGGCCTTAATTCATCCCTTCACCTCCATCCTTCTCCAACATTACCAAAGTCCTGTAAGGAGAACTGACATCCTCTATGAGACTTCTCAAGAGGCCGTCTGCAAATGCTAATTATCATCCTTCAAGTAAACACATGGATCCCAATTGTCCCAGTTACCCATCTCATTTTTATCCTGACCTTCCTCCAAGATGCTCAGACTCCCCCCACCCCTCCACCTTCTGGCCTGTGAAGTATATTAGGCTGAGACCAAGCTAACCAGCCCACGATCATCCCCATAAACTCCACAGCCAAGCAAAAATTTCAGTGTGGGAGCACACACTCCTAGAAAGGCACTGATCTCTACAGCATACTTCATCTCCCACAACTTGTTATTAGCGCAAAGAGATCTGCCTTAGATCAGCAAAACAGAGCATGTGCAGAGTCTGCTTCACCACAACAACCTCCTTTCCATCTGGGGAGTTAAAGGAGAAACTTCCATGCTTTAGCCTCTGAACTTGCGGGGGGTGGGGGGTGGGGGTGGAGAGACAAGCACCACGTCCAGGGCAAGGAAAGCGCCAATTAAAACTCACTGCATGGAAAACGTGAGGCCTACAGGAAGAGGCCCTCGGACCAACTAGCCTCTTCCTATCCTTTTCACTGTGGCCAGGCAGATGCCTCCAGGAAGGCTATGAAGATAGCTCCCTCCACCATTTATCTTGTCACAACTGGTATCCACAGGTAAACTGCCTCTGAGCATGGAGGTTCTACACGGCTAACTACAAATGACCATCCTCTGTAAGAACTACCCTTCCCAACCTCCAGGTGGTGTCTGAAGCACTCCTGGAATTACAACTGATCTCCCGAAGCGAGATATTCGTTCCCTTGGAGAAAATGGCTGCCTTGGAAGGTAGACTATACAGCATTATATCTCCAGCTGAGGTCGATCCCCTCCCTCAAACCTCCCCTCTTCAGACTCAACCCCCAAATCTCCAGGACTTTCCCAACCTGGAGCTGGCAACCCTAGTAAGAAGACAGAAATACTGCCTCCCTGGATCAAACTAAATGTCCACCTAGCCCAGTTCCCCATCTCTCGGAATTCACAAGCAGAACATTTACGGCCACACATTTCTATGTTGCTGCCTCCCCGCCCCCTCCCTCTAGCAACTGGTATTCAGAGGTATCCTACCTCTAGCCATGGAGGCTCCGCTTAACGTGAAGCCTCCTTCCAAGGATTGGTGGCTTGCATGAAGGGTGAGCCACAGCACGGAAGTGCAGTCCTATGTTGCTAGCCAAGAAGGCAGAGAATGGAGCCCCCCCGCCCTTGTTCTGAGGCAGTTTATCTCGGAGAATAAAAGATGGCTGCCCCCACCATGTTAACTTTCGCGGGGCTGCATTCAGAAAGAGAATACCAGTCAGATCCAGTAACTTAAATAATGGAGGGACTCAAGGTATCGGGAGCTTTCTATTTTTTCTTGGGAGTCCTAAGGGAGCCATGGAACACCGTGAACTGCGTGGCGCTCCCGCCCCCCCCCAAAAGTTCTAGAACTTGGGGCCACCCAATGACAGTGCCTTCAACTGAGGGGGAGAAGGGAAAGGAAAGAGTTTTGTGGCCATAAAAGGGTTACCCTACGGAACTCATTGCTACCTGATCATGCAACCATCTCTAGTTCGAACGCATCACATATATGTAAAGAAAAGAAAAATCACAGCAGGGGAAGAACAAGCAAAACGGGCAACTCCATCCGCTGGAAGAACTTGCTTGCTGGGGTATCTAATCGGCGAGCAAATTCTGGGCTTCTGCGAAGTCACTGCCACATTCTGGGCACGCATTTTTTAAAAATGCTGGCTAGCCTTTACGGCCCTTCGTTTAAATTAGGTACCGGCCCAGATTTTTTAAGCTCCTGTTTGCAATATTAGTTGCACTTGTTCCGCTCCTATGTGAGCAAAATCTGAATATATTTAGTTACTTATAAACATGCATTTATTTCTATTGATTTGCAAGCGTGTAGACATTTAGAAAAGGTCGCTTGTTGCGGCAAAAAAGTCTACTCGGAAGTCAGTTCCGCTGCTGAGTTCCAACATCAGAATGAATTTTGCAAATGCTGATTGGATTAAGGTAAGGAGGTTGCAACGGATTTAATTTAATACGAGACGTTTCCAAAGGCCTCGTGGGCCAAAATTTCCCTGATATGCCCCAGCCATTAATATCCAGCCTAAAGAGAGAGAAGAACCCTTATTCAATAATCATAATTTTTTAAAAAAATCGCCTCGGCGGATTACAGCCGGGGTCCACCGACCTCGATTCTCAACAGTTTCCGCGAGTACCCAATGAAAGCAACGGTCTGCCCCTAAGTTTAAATGCAGGTTCATGCTCCCCACCCCTTAGAGGTAGACTGCCGCTAGACCAGCAGGTTCCACAGTTATTGCTTAATAGATCTCGCCATCTGTGCATCTGTTTAATTTTTGTTTAAAATCATTTAAAATATTGTCTATTATGTGGCAGTGAGTTCCACACGCTCGACACTCGCCCATAGCCGCTGTAGAACCGTTCCATCTGCAAACTCACCTGGGCTCCCAGCCTCCCGCTCCTTCGACGGACTCTTAACTAGCCACAAGCTTACAAATGGGACAGGGAGGGATAGCCTCAAGGGTTTGACACCCCCTCCCACATCTCGGGGGAATGTCGGGAATCGCCGCCACGTGGGTTATTAACCCTTTGCAGGCCAGGCCTGCCCTGCAAAGTCTCTCTTAGAAACGGCTCAAGTCGGAAACTTGCATTTGACTTTTGCAAGGCCATTGAACAGTAAATGAATTGCAAATGAACTAAGAGAGGAGGGAGATATTCGAGACTGGGAAAATCGACCTGCCAGTTTATCTCCCCCCACCTCCCTTTAACAGCTGCAGGTGGGCAGAAATGCAGTCGGTTTAGTGCCTTCCCCCACAAATTGTTTGCTATGTCTGAGGCAAGCTGCATCTGTTGAATTTATGTGTATGTCATCCTCTAATCGACACAAGTACACATGTACTGTTCTGTTTGGGAATTTTACAGAATTTGATCCAATATGGTGGTGCGATTAAAGTGCCAAACTGGGATCTGGGAGGCCCAAGTTCAAGTCCCCACTCTGCTATGGAAGCTTGCTGGGTGACCTTGAGCCATCACTCTCTTGTTCAACCTAACCTACCTGTCTGGCAGGCAGGAATTCATCCAGTGCAGCACCTGCTATCACTACATTTTGCAAAAGTTGAACCTGTAGGAATTCTGCCTCTCACGCTTCTACTGAATACACCGCCAGAGAAGAGGATGGCCAATCCATGCAGAAGGGAGCTTTGATTCTTGAAAATTTATTCCCTGAAAATCTTGTTGGTCTTTAAGGTGCTACTGGACTTAAATGTTCTTCCCGGGTGTTGTTTTAGATGCCCCCTCCTCCTGCAAGTGTTTCTAGGCAGGGCTGCTGTCTTAATTCATCTGCCAAATTTAGCAATTGCTTGTGGGTTGCCTATCAGTGGGACACAAAAGGGAATCTTTCCCCCGTTTTATCAAGCAAGATCTGGTCACTCCCTGGGAGGAGGTTACACAATACCCACCTCTCTATAAAATGGAAGTTTCCTTTGTTTTCTGGGTGTGTGTGCGTCAGTGTTAAGGGCAGAAATTTGTAAATCAGGTTAAGAGGCATGACCTTGTCAGTCTATTGCTCCAATCTTGTGGCCCTTTAAAAAATAACACATTTTTACTCCAACACAAGATTTCAAGGAAGCTGATGCTCCCTTCATGAGTTGCATGGGGTACAGTAGGCCTCAAATTTTTGAAAGTGAACCCCATATTGAAACTTCAGACATTTCCACACAGCCATGATTCTTCATCTTGTTTTCATCGCTATTGCTAATGACAGAGGCTTTCACATTGGGACCCAGTCTTCCACAGGGGAGGTTTTTTGGGCACCATCTTACCCTCAAGCCCTGGAAGCCCCACCAAATGCTGGTGCTAGAATTTATTTACTTCATTTATGTCCTACCTTTCTCATCAATGGAGACCTGGGCGTATGACATTCTCCTCTTCATTTATCCTCACAATAACCTTGTGAGGTAGGTTAGGCTGTATGACTGACCCAGGGTCACCCAGTCAGTTTCCATTTAAGAGTGCAGATTCAAACCTGGGTTTCCTAGATCCTTGTCTGGCACTCGACCGCTACACATGCTGTCTTGGGTTCTCACTGGGCAGGCATTCTGCCTGCTGTAGCATAGTGGTTAAGTGGCTGGGTTGTGAATCAATGCACTGCTGGCTCTAGCTAAATTGTCAAATTAGTAAGCTAATATGCTGAACATAATAAGATTGAATATAAAATGTAAAATATAAAAGGCTGTATGTAAAGTATTTTAAGTATGTATGGGGATGGAGGAGAGAAATATTATGTAGTTCCACTATTCTGCTGGTTCAACTCACACTACTGCCTTGAGCTCAGCCGGTGGCCTTGGGTAGGCTCCTCTTCTCAGCCCCAGCTCCCCAGTTGTATTGTGGAGATAATAATAACAATGACCTTGTTCATTGCTCTGATTTGGGCAGTAATCTGCCTAGAAGAGTGGTATATAAGCACACTTATTAATATATGAGATTATGGAGAAAAATAGCTGTAAATGGGCAGATCCAGAAAGGGAGATGGAATTGTGTAATATGCCATGTAATGAAGCAACACATAGGGGACAAATTCAGGAACACCGACTGTAGCCCAAATAGCAGAAGAATCCTGTGGAATCCATTCCTTATGGATAAGGTTTCCAACCTTCATGAAGGGGCCTGGAGATCTCCCAGGATTGCAGTTCCCCTGGAGAAAATGGCTGCTTTGGAGAATGACTTCTATAGCATTATACCCCACTGAGGTTCCTCCCTTCCCCAAGCCCTTCTCTCCCCAGGCTCTGCTCCCAAATCTGCAAGAATTTCCCAACCTGGAGTTGGCAGTCCTACTTGTGGCCAAAGCTTTTTTGAAGCAGAACTCCCCCCCCCCCCCAAATTTCCTCAGAACAGCTAGATGGATGGAGGGCCAAGTTTCTATCGATGCAAATGAGTGGTGTGTGGAACTCACCCCAAAGCTCTTCATGGATCCATTTCCCTGCCTTTTAAAACACTGAAGAATTAGTTGACTTCTAGGAGTAAGGATGAATTATTACCCACAGAAATACAGTCTCTCCATCCCTTTGAGAAATTGAGAAAGTAAATCACTCTAGTTTCCTGCTAATTGCTGGGAGAGAAAACCCGGATCTGGATCCTGTGGGTATGGTCTGCTCATGGTGGCGCTTTTCTCGCAGGCTCTCACCAGCTTCCAGGCCTCTAATCCTCAGCATGGTTACTAGGGAGTGAGCCTCATTGAAGTCAGTGGGGTTTACTTTTGAGCATACATGATTAGGAGTGCAGTGCTAGAAACAGCAAATTCAGCCACAATAAATATCTGTTCCATCTTTCGGGAACCACAAGATTCTCCCTTTCATAATCACTGCAACACACTAATGCCTCATCTGAAATCCTGTCCTTGCATTTATCCTTCCAGATCATCTCTCTGTGCAAAGACACAAGCCTCCCGCTCTATCAAACCCTTCATGATGGGAAGACAAAGATGATGCGTGTTCTGTGCATAGCATTGGAGAGAGGTGAAAGAGCGACAAGCCCCCCTTCACTTTAACTGCCCCCTCCCCAAACCAAGTCACTGTCCATGGGGCTTCTTCCCAGCCAAGGTGCCTGGGGAAGAGACTGGAAAGAGCCATTCAGTTTTGGAGAAATTTGACTTTGGGTCAGACCTGTTTTGTTTTTTCCTTCCTCCATAGCTACAAGAGGATAATTGGATCAGTAACCACAGGGGTTGTCCCATCACAAGTGTAATGTTTTACATGTAAATAAGTTTGTGTGTTTTATTTCTTCTGGTTAATGAGGGGTTTTAAATAATTGTTGCTGTGGGTTTAAATGCAGGCCTCTGAGGAAAGAAGGAAGGAGGCTGGATGGCTGAGTAAAATGTGCTAAGATTGGATGGTAGCTGTACCTTAGGGAGTGAGTGAAGTGTGGTTTTCACTCAGAGTGCTGAGGAAAAAAAGTGTTCATTCGTCAAGTTCAGTGAAAAATTAGTCTTTGTAACTGAGCCAGTGAATATACCTGTAAGAAGATGTAACTAGGTTTGAAACCATCAAACTTATGAACCTATTCTGAAACCAATATGCTTATCAAGACTCTGTAACCATCATGCATACGTTCTTATAAAGAAATCTGCTTCTAATTAAACGAAGAAAGGATCCATTCTATCATTCTGCCATCTATAACAAGTCTTCCGATAATACCATCGAAACTGAAGAGATTTAAGGCAAATACATTTGATGGCAGCAAAAACCTCTGGGAAGCAGCAATATATTGGGCACACAAACAGGGCAGAATGCCACAGGTAGGGTTAGCAATGGGATTCAAGCCCTAAAAGAAGGCTTTCGTGAGGTATAAGCCTGAGTAAAGTAGAGAACTCCTGAAGCTCTGTGTGAGTGGAAATAAAAGGACTGTTGGTTGTGACCAGGGCCCTCTTGAGGTAAAAGATTACAGTAATGTAAGAAGGAGCTGATCCAAGGCAAGTTTAAAACAAAACAAAATAGTTACAATAGGATTTTTGAGTATGAGATGATCAGAAGTGGTTTACCATTGCCGCCTTCTGTGCTGTACTAACTAGGGTTAGCTGAAACAACACTGCCATTTTCTAGGAAAGATCCTCTGCCAGTGTTACCCTCCACTATTGCTGCAGTCCAGTAACTACAAGGATCCCTCCCATTATGTGAATTCTCTTCTACCGATGTGACTGTTGACTCCTGAAGGGGGTGGATACAGTCTCAATTGTAGCTTTAAACAAGGCTGTCAAGGATAGGACGTTTAATGATAGGACATTTTGGAGGTTGTTCATGTGTAGATTTGGAAGTGACTTGAGGGCACATAACACGACCGCAAGGAAGGCGAGGTAAGCAAAGTGGAGGAGATGGGTGGGGTTGCCCAGGATGGATAAAGAAAAGCCCTATCCTGTGGAGAGAGAGAGGGAAGATTGAGATAATGAATGAGAGATGGGCTTTCTGATGGGAGAAAAGGATATGTGGTACTGGGTGGGGTGGGGAGACGTGACCAAGGTTTTTAAAATTATGAATGGCGCAGAGAGCGAGACCGAGCGAGCAAGAGACAGAGAGAGCACGCGCTCCCCAGACTGCACCCTCCACTCTCCAGGAATTTCCCAATCCAGAGCTGGCAACCTTACTTCCCCTCAGTCAGTTCAAGAATCAAATCCAATTTCCTCCCACCAAAGATAGACCCAGGGCTAGCTAGCAGCTGTCCAGGGAAAGGGCGACATTTTTGTTGACTGTTGTTTTTGTGTTGGCAGGCAGGCAGGTAGGCACACACTGCAGGAGTGGAGATGCCTTCTACAAGTTCTGGTGGATTTCTCATTCAGGAACACTGAGCTGTTAGGAAAAACATTTCCTGACAATTAGCTCCCATTGAGGAAACGTCCACAAGCCATTAAAGATAATTAACCATCTCTTTGTCAAAGGTCTTTGACACCCATCCGCTAACACTTGATGCCAAACAATCAACCTCCAAGCGACCAGGCAGCAAACTCATAACAATATTGTAGTGCTGTCTTGATTTGATTTGTTTTATGCAACATGGCACGTTCCTTTTATATAAACCAATTAGATTTAGAGAAGGTGTTGTTGTTGATGGGATGAGTGTGCTCGGACAGTCCCTCCATCTGGTCCGCCTATATAAATTTTCTGAGCCTGGAAGCTCTAGACTTCGATATGACTGACTGTCTCTGAGGTGTGGATGTTGGGGTGGCTCCATGTAAAAATATAAAAAATCCACATCAAGGTCAACCAAATTCTGTGAGGAGATTAGCTGAATTAATGCTAATAATGTAAATATCTGTAAATGAAGGACAGATTCACGTTTTTAACAATTTTACATCATTTCTTCTAGTTTCATGGGTCACAGAAACAAGCAAACACTGCTGGAAATTTGATTTTACCTCTAGCTTCTGGAATGGTAATTTGTTCACAAGCATACGTTGGTAGTCATTGGGTCTAGAAACTTACTTATTCTTTTTATTTCTCATTTGTTTATTTACTTTGTTTCTAGCCTATCTTTCTTGTTGGAACTGAAGGTGGATTACAGAATTAAAAGACAGTGCCATAAAAAGAGAGTATGATGTATATTACAAACAATGCAAACAGATTACAAAATTAGAAAACAGAACAATGCAAGTGGCATAGTACATGCAATAAACAACACAAGAATGAAATGGAAGTTAAATCAGAGGTTTTGAGAAAACATTTAGTAGCCAAAGTTGGCTTTTCTGGAAAATGCAAGCCTGAATGTCTGGTACAAGGGGCCACTCTTATTACAAAGAGCTCTACAGGTGATTTACAATGAAATCCCCAAAAGAATTACTCTTCTAAACACATTGATTTAGATGGATTTAGAAGGGTGTAACTCTTGATAGCCTTATCTGGATAGTTTGCGCTAGCCTGATCTCATCAGCTCTTGGAAGTTGAGCTGGTTTGACCTTGGTTAATACTTGGATGGGAGACTACCTGAGGCCTTAAGCTGAGGCAGAAAACGGCAAGCCACCTTTCTTCATCTCTTGCCTTAAAAATTCCTTGGGAGGTGTCACCATAAGTCTGCTGCAACTTGAAGGCACTTATTTATTTATTTGACTTCTATACTGCCTCTGCACCATATTTAGTGCTCATGGCAGTTTGCAACATAAGATATAAAAGAACCAACACTTAAAAATTAGTAGTCTAAAATACAATAAGCAACACAATATTTAAATAACATAAATACAAACTTTAAAACTGATAATGCAATATAACACCAGTACAAACATAAAAACACATAAATCACAAAGAATAGTGCTATCACTATGTCCTCCTCCAGTCCATTATAGGTCAGTCATATGCAGTCAGGCCAATGACAATATCGCTATCAGAATTCAAATGCCAGACAAAATATCTCTGCTTTGCAAGCCCTCAGGAATTTCACCAAATCCAGGAGGGTGGGAGTCTCTTAATACATTCCAGAGGGAGGGAGCCATAACTATAAAAAGCCTTCCCTCTCACAGAAGTAGGGTTGCCAGCCTCCAGGTAGTGGCTGGAGATCTCCTGGAATTACAACTGGTCCCCGGGCCACAGAGATCAGTTCACCTGGAGAAAATGGCTACTTTGGGGGGTGGACTCTATGGAATTATGCTATGCCAAGGCCCTTTCCCTCCCTAAACCCCACTTTCTCCAGGTTTCTCCAGGTTTCACCCCCTAGATCTCCAGGAATTTTCCAACTTGGAGCTGGCAACCCTACACAGAAGAGAGTCAGAAGGCTCTCAGCCAGGAACCACCAACAGGCCCTGAAATGCAGACTGCAGGGCATACAAGGAAAGGGGGAGTTATACTAAGGGAGGTGGTCCCGTAGGTATGAGGGTCCCAGACGTCTCACCTTATGAGACACCAGAAGTACCACATTACAGAGAGAGTGTTAAGGGTTTTGTTTACTTCATTTATATCTCACCTTTCTCCTCAATGGGGACCCAAAGCATCTTACATCATTCCCCTGTTTTCCATTGTATTCTCACAACAACTCTGTGAGTAGGTTAGGCTGAGAGCGTGTGACTGGCCAAAGGTCACCCAGCGAGCTTCCATGGCAGAGGAGCTGCTGCCAAGTCTGGTACGTGTGCGTACATCTGTTTGTCACAAAAAGCCAATGAGTGTTCACTTTACAAATGAATGTACCAGCTGTGGGGAAAGTCATCTGTCAAAATACACAGGAAGATGCATACTGGAGAGAAGCAGCAGTCCCATCCCAGCCTGGAATGTGGGAATGTGTTCCAAAGACCATCACATCTTGTGAGATACCACAAGTGCCACATCACAAATGCTTAGTGTGTGACAAAAGTTTTGTTCACAAGAACAGCCTGAGGAGACACAAGTGGATTCATGCTAGACGGGAACTTACCTACGAGACAGCAGGTGTCCAAATGCCTCCTTTAAGGCAGTCTTAGCCACTATGTTGTGCTAGTATGCCAGTATGGTGCCCCAACGAACATCTCAAGAAGTGCTAGCTCACCAGTGCCTCATTTAATTTCATTGTGTGAAAGATTTGTGCACATACTTGAGAGCTGATCTGGGCAACTTCTGAGTCTCGGCTGGTCCGAATGCAGTGGTGCTTATAATTAACTGATCACAGTCAGTTACTACTTGTGAGTCACTCAGACAAATGCGCCTCTCAAAGGGAGATTAACAGAGGTGTGAGAAACAGTGACAAGCTTGATCTCAGAAGATCTTGGAAGGTAAGCAGAGTCAGCCTTGGTTCGTGATTGGATGGGAGACCTCCCAAGAGTCCCAGGGTCACTACACAGAGGCAGGCAATGGCAAACCACCTCTGGTAATCTCTTGCCTTGAAAACCCCAGCAGGGGTCTCCATAAGTCAGTTACAACCTGATGGTGCTCTTTACCACCACTGTAGACTAGAAGTAGTGGTGGGAGATCATCTAGCAACCGGCCAGTGTGTTTGGATTGGAGATTCCTAAAATATTCTAGCCTCTTAAGGATGATGAAAACATGTTGGCAAATCTACATGCACTTCTGTAAAAGGTTTCCTAATTAAAAATAAGTCCATATGCAATTGCCGTCTATATGTGATACGTTCAAATGTTGATCAATGACTTACTATTTGCCAAAATTCAGGAAATCTGTTTTTGTTCTTTTTTTGTCTCATATTTCACGAGACCTAGAAAAATGTGTACAGGAGAGAAGCCATTTGCATTGACAATGGAGAAAGAATTCTGAGGGACCCAGGGTTGCCGACTCCGGGGAGGGTGAGATTTGGAGAGGTACTTCAGTGGGGTATAACAACATAGACTCTACCTCCAATGCAGCCATTTTCTCCAAGGGAACTGATCTCTGGAGATCAATTGTAATTACGGGAGATCTTCAGGTCCCACTTGGAGGTTGGTGACACTAACCAGAACTGAGGATCTGGTGGGAAGAAAAACAAGTAGTCCATTTGCTATGGGAAATGTTTCAGTGGGAGCCAAGAGATCCTCTTCTGGAGAGTTGATAGTCAGAAGTATTTCAGAGTTATTTGGAGGAGAGAGATTTGAGATTAAATTTATTATTTATTTATTTTGCTTCATTGATATCCCACCTTTCTCCCTAATTGTGGGGGGGGGTCAAAGCAGCTTGCATCTTTCTCCTCTTCTCCATGTCATCTTCTCAACACCCCTGTGAGGTAGCTCAGGTTGAGTGTGTGTGACTGGCCCAAGATCACCCAGTGAGCTACTATGGCAAAACAGGGGTTTGAACCTGGGTCTTCTAGAGCCTAGTTCGACACTCTAACCACTACAGGCTTGGATTTATGTGCTCAAAGCTGAGCCTAATAAACCACAGGACGAAACCGAATGAACAGCAGGCGCTCTTGAATGTGGCCAAGGATTATCCTCCTTGGTCCTGTTCCAGTTCCACTTCCACGTAAGCCAGCCATGGGAAACAGAAGCCTTGCATTGCACAAACTGCACTGAAAAACAGGAACGATCTTCCCCCATTTTTGAGAAAAATAAAAACTGCCAAATGTACTTGATTTGCCCATGCTTGCAAATCCTGTAAGACGGGCAAAACTGAGGTGATAGATTTACAAGGCTCCTCGTCTAGGCATGAGACAACTATTCATTTGTTTACACCACAGCACCAAAACTATCAAAGCACTTAAAAATAAAAAGGGCAAAAAATTATGAGACTGAAAAATGGGGGGGAAATCCAGAAGTGATATTCAGCACTCCTTTTGACAAAATGTACAAAACCTTGCAAGACTGATTTAAACGATGTTGTTGTAGAAGAAAAATTATTATTAATGACAGAAAAATCAGTGGCCTTGGCATTCTGCCAAAATTGTAAGAGGCAGTTGGAAGCTTCTTGGGCCTTCTTGAGGATCAGTTTATCTTTATATTCCTTAAGGCTGTAATAATTCTTCTAGGAAAGGGATAGCTTGCATTGGCCGTTGGTCTTCATAGGAGAGGACAAAAATTTAAGAACATAAGAGCCTACGAAAAGCCCTGCTGGATCAGACCAGCAGTCCATCTAGTCCAGCAAACTGCCTCATACAGTGATCAATGTTACTCTGGAGAATCAACAAAGGGTTGCCAGCTCCACGTTGGGAAATACCTGGAGATCTGAGGGGAGAAACCTGGAGAAAGTGGGGTTTGGGGGGGCAAAGGACCTTGACATGGCATAATTCCATAGAGTCCACCCCCCAAAGTACCCATTTTCTCCAGGTAAACTGATCTCTGTGGCCTGGAGACCAGTTGTAATTCCGGGAGATCTCCAGCCACTACCTGGAAGCTGGCAACCCTAGATCAACACCGGGGCATAGAGGCCTTCCCTAATGTTGCCTCCTGGCTCTGGTAGAGGCTGACTGCTTCAGAATGTGGAGGTTCCTTCCTTTTAGTCCCCATGGCTAGTCCCCAGTGCCCTCTGACAGATCTGTTCTTCATGAAATTTAAATCCACAATATAGCACCTTTTTTAGATCAAGTTAGAATCAAGGTTCTTTCCACTGGAAAATGACAGCACTCTTCAATTTATAAGAGATAATATGAGGTATTAATCTCACTGGCTTGGTGAACAATCCATTAACATAAAAAGGCTTTTAGAGAGTACAGAGAATAATATGTATGTTTTGATCAGCAGGTGGTGCTAAATACATTTGTTTGAGGCTGAGGGAAAAGGAGGAAGCGGGATGGACAGAAAGAAGGGAATTGGGCACACAGATGGGCCTCAAGGGCAGCTATCATACAACATGGTCATGGCCACAAACTGACATGGACAGCTAACTTAACTGGTTTCCTATATACTAACTGTGATTGCATGGCTGTTCCCATGTGAATCCTGTGGTGTAAACTAAAGTTTCAGCTGTAATGGAATGCCTTTGCAGGCTCCAGGCATTTATATGCCTTCTCCCCTCTGTGAAACCTTTGATGTTTAGTTAGTTCCCTAGACAAAGACAAGCAAAATTGAGGTGAGAGATATTCAAGAGCCCTTGTCCAGCCACAAAGCATTCATTTTTAAAACAAGAGCGCCAAGACCATCAAACCACTAAATGTTAAAGTTATGACACAGCTGAAAAATGGAAGAAATCAAGAGGTAATATTTAGTACTCTCTGAGTTAAATGTTCTTTAAACTCAAAATCCAACCAGCCTTCATAATATAACAGTTTGTTGGCCATGTAATTATTACTTTTTGTTTAAAGAGTTTCCTTGTAAAATCCAAAATCTCTTGAGATGCACAAGCTTTCTCACAGTTCAATTGCCTACTCCCCAGATTGTGGTTATGCCTAGAAAGGTCTGAGAAGAACCCTGTGTGTGGTATGCAACATGTAGCATCTCGCCACTTCACCCCACCCCACCCATCCATTAATGCATCACGGCCTGCTTAGAACAGGCCTTTGGTTTGTTAGAAAAAGTAGAAATAAAGACATGAAGACCATAATTAGCTCAACTTATGGCTGCCAAACAGGAGAGTCAAAATAGCACAGATAAAGGCATTTAAAGCAGGAAAATACCGTCTTTATGTATTTCTAGAGCGAAACACGAAAGGTAATATTTTGGGGGGTCAGAAAAAAGCACGTTTAATTTTTAGTGTTCTTAGTTGGTCTGTTCCCTTTCACTCAAATTACTAGCCTGTAGGATTTGTGTCTTCTTACCCAAATGCTCAGGAATAGAAAGACATGATCAAATGGGTAATATTTCCCTCTTTTGGGGGCCACCAATATCCTTTGAGGAGGTGGCCATTTTCTTCACGCAGGAAGAATGGGCACTGCTGGTTGTCACCCCAAAGAGCTCTCTACTGGGAAGTCATGACAGAAAAGAATGAGACTGCGACCTCCCCGGGTAAGGATCATTGCCTTTTTATTATAAACTAGCAACAAAGCTGGTTGTGATTGGGCTGTGGAGGGCTGACAGGGGGCTGAGGGATTGGGGTGGGGAGGGAAGGCAGGCCGGGAAGGACTGGCCGGGCTTTCCTGCCCTGGCATTCCCGCCCTGGTGCCAGGCCCATCATGACTGGGAAGGGTTTTGAAGGCGGACCCTTCCTTCCCACTGCTGGCCGTGGCCCAATCGGGCTGGGGAGAGCAGAGCTGACCTGCCACAGGCCCTTCTGAGGCTGCAAAGGTTTGGGAAGACTGCACCTGCGCCTGGATAAAAGGTCAGTTGTCGCCAATACGGCTCACCTTTTATATAGGAGTAGATAAGGAAAAGGGGGGGGACACATCTTCCTGGGGCCCTCTTTGACTTCACAACCTTTCATCCCCCACAGAGGAAAAAATGCAACTCCCCCATCTCAAAATGTTCCAGCGACTGACAACCCATGCATTGTATAGATACTACAAGGAGAAATCCATCGATAAAGAAGACTCTGATCAGAAGATGCAGATCATATCCTAATTAAATGCTTACTATCAGACCCCTGCAGCTGGCTCAGTATTTTCTCCAGCCTTTCTATTTTGGAATGGAGGGGTTCTCCCACAGTCCTTTGCTTGTCAGAAACTGAGGGGAGAACAGCAGAAATTGCCGGAGATTCTGCCACCACAGGGGAGGGATAATTGCGGAGAAGGGAAGCTAAGCAGGAGGGAACATACTGTAGTCCCTTGCAGGCAGGTGAGGACTAGCCACCTTGTTGGCCCTGATTGTGGGGGAAGGGGGGATATAGATGTTAAATATGTAAATAAAGATCTTCATCTTGTTTTCTGTTTCTGTTCCAAACCAAACTTCTTAATCATATCCCAGGGAAATGCTCTTCCTCCAGAGCTCTGAGGAGCTGGAAAGGTGTGCACTGCAGGCAACCTCCTGGCAGATAAGGTTGGGGGAAGCAAGACAATAAAGAGGCAGGGGGATGGAATTTGAGAGCATTTTTCAGAATTGTTCTATTGGGGCACCATTTGTTCTGTTGTCTCATCAAAGACCCACTCATTGTGAAAGGAGCCCTGTATTATAGTGCCACTTCCTGTAATTTCTGAACTAGGTTGGCCCTGTGTTAGGCCAAAGTAGACAGGAAGGCAAATGCCTCTTCCAAGAAACAGCAGCCGCAGGTCTGGTTTCTTCTTCCTTTACCTCACTGATGATCAGAGCATATCACAACCTTCTGCTTTAAATTAGACTCGTAGCTCAGTATGTAGAGCCTGGTCTGCATGCAGGAAGTCCTGGGTTCAAACTCCCCCCCCCCCATGTCTCCAGTGTAATGGATCTCGGGTAGAAAAGCAGCATTTGAGTCCAGTGGCACCTTACAGACCAAAAAAATTCTCAGGATATGAGCTTTTGAGAATCAGAGCTCCCTTCTTCAGACATGAGTAGGAATGAAATGGAGATCCCTGAGCCTTTATATCCCAGACAAAGGCAGGTGCGATGTTACAAGGGAGGGCATCAGAATGTAACAGTACAATGCAGCTCTATTAGATAGGAAGGGTGTAGCAGAGGAAGACGTCAGATTTTTGAGAGTCAGCACTGATGATCAGTATCTGAAGAAAGGAGTTCTGACTCTTGAAAGCTTGTATCCTGAAAATCTTGTTTCTCTCTAAGGTGCCACTGGACTCAAATCCTGCTATTCTTTTCCATACCAACATGGTCACTTACCTAAAATTACTTGTACAAGTAATTCTCATGCTACATTCAAAGGACGTACAGCTGAACACACGAGTGAAACCACACGTGTAAAGCGAACCAACGACTCTTGCTTACAAAACAGGCATATGCGTTTATTTGCATTATTTATAACTCATTTTCTCACTAGGGTGGGTTACACAGACTATTCTAAGTCAATACAATCAACCGTTGGGACATTCAACAAAACGATAGGGTATAGAAATGTACATTTGCAAAGATATGAAAACAAGCAGAAATCCAATACACAGCTGAAACTGCTGATACAGAGTATAAGCATTTCTAAATGTGACCTAATGAATAACACAGAAACTACCTAGTAGAATCACAGCTACAGCAACAAAGAATTTGTAGTGCTATAGCGCATGTACAGGCAGGTTATACCTGCGTTCACTGTAAGATCTGAACACGGTTGGTATGCAAACTGTGTTTGCTTCCATTGCAATCAACAGAAGGGGTTTTGTGGAGCTAATCTGTGCCAGGATGGTCCAATTCACTTTATTTTTGGCACTGCAAGTCCTACCATTGACCTGAAGCAGGTGGCCAGTTTTGAGACTCCTAGCTTATACCTGCCGTAGTAAAAAACAGTTTCTGTACAAATGGAGGGGGATCTGGAAATAACCAGCACCAGGTGGTCCAATTCTGGGCACAGCAATATAGTAAGTTTGATCAGAGATGGGGAGACAAGCATAGGTGTAGAGGTAGAAAGTGCAGAAAATGTATCTACAAAATACTTGAATACATAGATTAATAGAAAATTAGCACTTTTAGCTATCAAATTACTTGAGAATACATAGATTAACTTATATACACAGGGGATTTTTACCTGAAGTGCACCACCCTCCCAAGACTGGAGACTTTACTTGAGAACAGGTAAAAGCTTATAAAATGCAAAACAGAAAAACACCAAGCAAGCCCTTCAGAAATCCATTAACAGGACAATACTGGAATACTACTGAAGGCAAAGTGAGTTTTAGTAGTCTTGGCTGACACCTCTAGATCTTCAGGAGCCTTTTCCCAGCTGGTTTTAGGAAGGTAGCCCTGTTAGTCTGCAGCAGATGAGCAAGGTTTCAGGCCAGCCATACCTTCAAGAACAACAAAGAGTTTGCAGGGTATAAACTTTTGAGAGTCAAGCTCCCTTCGTAAGATACGCATATCTGTTTTTTTTTAATAAAATTTTTATTGGATTAGATATCATTTAATTATACATTGCAATCAGTTTCCTTTAATTTTCCCAATTCTAACCCCCTCCCTTTCCCCCCCTTTTATTGACTTCCAACAGTTTTCCAACCCCTTGTCCCTTTTCCCTTACTCCTTTTAAATTTATTCTATCTATCAAACATAGACTTTCACTTTCTTCTAAGCTTATCTATATAACACAGTGTTCCTTCTGTCTTCTTACTTACTTTAAGAACTAAATAATACATAACTAAATAATACATTCTTGGCATATTTTCTTTTGATAATAATCATTTAGCTAATTTCGGTACTCTATATTCTATTTTATAGTCTCAACTTCAATATGGGACAAACAATTTATCCCTCATTTAGCATAATTTTAGATACTTCTATAAACAGTACATTCAATATAAGTCAACCAATTTAACTTATACTCTATATATTACTTTTCCTACATATCACATCTTCATACTGTTTTAATTATATAATTATATTATTCTTTCATTATGCAACTGTCCACCAAACAATAGTCAACCAATTTGACCCATTTCAATCAATTTAGTGCATTGTACCATTGTTGCCAGAAATAATATTAATTAGTCTATCCTTATAGTTAGTTAATTTCTATCATTATAATTCTTATGATAACACCTATAATACTTAATACTATATATAATAGTCTAATAAGGTAATTGCTTAGAAATTCTCATTTACCTCTCCACCCCCCGGTAAAGTCACCTCCCTCTACTTTTATTATATTTCAGTAATTTTCAAACTGCCACAGTTCTCCTCCCACCTCCCATTTCTTTACTAGATATTGTTTCAGCTTCTCCCAATCCGTGTTAAACTGTCCTGGATCAAGGTCTCTCAATTTCCTTGTCATTTTGTCCATTTCCGCCATGTACAGCAATTTGTATATCCAATCCTCAATAGTTGGCACATCTTGCACTTTCCACTTTTGCGCATACAAGAGTCTAGCCGCTGCTGTCATATAAAATAGCAATGTCCTATGCTGTGCTGGAATGTCCTCCATTCCCAAGTTCAGTAGCAGGAGTTCTGGGTTCTTATTAATTTGAAATTGTAAAATCTCACTTATTACTCTTATTATTTCCCCCCAGTACTGCCTAGCTACCTCACAAGTCCACCACATATGATACAGAGATCCCTCATGCTTTTTACATTTCCTGCATTTATTGGACGTATTCGTATTCCCTAGCGCAATTTTCTTTGGTGTCATATACCAATGATAAATCATTTTGTAGACATTCTCTTTAATATTGGTGCATGTCGTAATCTTCACTGTATTCTTCCACAAGTATTCCCACGCCTCCATTGTTATTTCCTTGTTAAAATTTATAGCCCACTTCACCATTTGCACTTTAACTGTTTCATCTTCAGTATACCATTTCAACAGCACTTTATATACCTTAGAGATTTCCTTTTTATCCTCTTGTAAAAGTGCCTGTTCTAATTCCGAATTCTCCATTCTTATCCCTCCCTTCGCACAGTCCGAATTATAAAGGTCTCTAATCTGTCTGTACTGAAACCAATCGTAATTTGGAGACAACTCGTCCTGCGTCTTTATTTTAGGTTTGGAAAATTCCATTCGGGTTATCTCCTTGTATGTTAAACACTGTTGTTCATTATCGACATTTCTCGGATCTATTACTTCATATGGAACCACCCATGAGGGGATTCCATCTTGTAGATAATTTCTGTACTTCTTCCACGTTGTGAATAGGCTTCTCCGAATATAATGATGTAAGAACATAGAGTTCGCTTTTACTTTATCATACCATAAATATGCATGCCATCCGAATAATTTTTATATCCTTCTAAGGCCAGTAATTTCTGGTTTTTCAGCATCATCCAATCTTTCAACCACACTAAACAAATTGCGTCATAATAAAGTCTTAGGTTGGGCAGTTGCATTCCGCCTCTTTCTTTCGCATCTTGTAACACTTTCATTTTCACTCGAGGCTTTTTGCCTGCCCAAACAAAATCTGATATTTTCCTCTGCCATTTTTCAAACTGCTTAGAATCTCGGATAATTGGTATTGTCTGTAACAGAAACATCACTCTTGGCAACACATTCATCTTAACTACTGCAATTCTTCCCAACCATGACAAGTTCAGTCTGTTCCATTTAATCAGGTCTTGCTCTGAGTCCACAGTTTTTCATAGTTATTTTTAAATAAATCTATATTCTTTGCAGTCAGTTCAATTCCCAGATATTTCACCTTACTTGTTACTTCGCAGTCTGTTATTTCCATTAACAGTTGTTGTTTTTGTTTAGTCATATTTTTACATAATATCTTTGACTTCTTTTTGTTTATATAAAATCCTGCCAAATCTCCAAACTCCTTAATCTTCTCTATGACTTTTGGCATATTCTCCATTGGATCTTCCACAATTAACATTATATCATCCACAAATGCTCTGACCTTATAGGAAAAGTCCTTTATTTTTATTCCACGGATTGCATCATCTTGTCGTATCTGTATCATCAATATTTCCAACACCAAAATAAACAACAGTGGAGACAACGGGCAACCTTGTCTTGTTCCTTTACCTACAGTCAGTTTCTTAGTCACCTCGTCATTCACCACAATTGCTGCATTCTGGTCTCTGTAGATTTCCTTTACTGCTCTTATGAATCTTTCTCCCATTTGTAGCTTTTCCATGGTGGCAGACATAAAGTCCCAGTTCAGATTGTCAAACGCTTTTTCAGCATCCACAAAGAAGAAACCAACCTCCTCGTCACAACGTTTGTCATAGTATTCAATAGCATTTATAACTGTCCTTAAATTGTCTTTAATTTGTCTTTTTGGCAAAAAACCAGCTTGCTGCTCTTCAATAACTTCCGAAAGCCATCCCTTCACTCTTTCCGCCAGTATCTTCGCAAAGATTTTATAGTCATTGTTAAGTAACGATATAGGTCTATAGTTTTTCACGTTAGTCAAATCTTGCCCCTCTTTGGGGATCAATGATATATTAGCTTTGCTCCAAGTATCTGGGATCCGTTGATCCTTTAAAATACCATTGATCACCTCTTTTAGGAATGGTGCCAGTTCATTAGCCATTACCTTATAAAATTTGGCTGTAAGTCCATCCGGCCCTGGCGCCTTTCCCAGATTTGTTGACTGTATTGCCTTTCTTATTTCTTCCTCCGTTACTTCATTATTCGGTTTGTCTCTCCAAGCTTCCGAAATTACTGGGAGCTTCATTTTCTCCAAATATGTCGCTATTGAGTCTTTATTCACCTCTTTTTTATTATACAATTTAGCATAAAATTTGTAAAAGGCTCTACTGATAGCTGTCTGTTCCAGGTACACTTTATTGTCCTCACAGATTTTGTTTATTATTTTCTTCTCCTTTCTCTTCTTCAATTGCCATGCCAAATATTTCCCAGGTTTATTTGCGCCTTCGAACGCCTTTTGATTCAATCTCTTGAGATTCCATTCCAATTCTTTATTATTCATTGCTGTGAACTGTTCTTGAAGAATTTTAATGTCCTGATAAATTTTCTTTTTCCCTGGTCTTTTCTTTAACTGTATTTCTTTGGCTTTTATTTTCTCCGTGATCTCCTGTCTCTTCTCCTCTTTTTTTTCCCTGGCTCTTTCATTTAGGTCCATTAAAATGCCCCTAATTACTGCCTTGTAGGTGTCCCATACCTTATTGGTTGGTACTTCTCTATTCATGTTGTATTGTATGAAAAACTTTGTTTCTCTTCTCAACATCTCCATATTTTCTCCCTCTTGCAGCAAATCCTCATTTATTCTCCATCCTTTCCTTTTACTCCTTTTCCCCAACGTCCACATAATTGGATTATGATCTGAGCCTACCATAGGCAATATTTCCACCTCCTTAGTCCAAAGCGCTAAGTCTTTTGAGGCCCAGATCATGTCGATTCTTGATAGCGTAGAGTGTCTTGCGGAGAAAAACGTATATTGTCTGCTTTTGGGATTTTGTCTTCTCCATACATCTTCTAAAGTTTCCTGTTGCGTCAATACAAAAAACATCTTTGGTAATAGTCCTCTTTTCTTTTGTGCAGTTACTGACTTTTTATCTAGTTCCAAGTTTGTCACTCCATTGAAGTCTCCAGCAAGAATTATCTGGTCATAAGGAAGTTCATCTAATTGCTTCCTCAAATCCTCAAAGAAGCTTTCTTTTGCTCCGTTAGGTGCATAGATTCCAATCACCAATACTCTCTTTAAATTCCATATACATTCCACTGCTAAGAATCTGGCTTCCGCATCTTTCATCACTAACTTTGGCTGTAGCTCCTCTTTTATATACACCACTCCCCTTTTTTTCTTATTAGAGGCCGCTACAAAATCACTGCCCAATTTGTTCAATTTTAGATACTTTACATCCTGTTTTCTAATATGAGTCTCTTGCAAACATACAATATCACATTTTTGTTTTAATAGCCAGTGGAAAATACTTTTTCTCTTATTCGATGAGTTAAGTCCATTTACATTCCAAGATAAGACTTTGCACTCCATATTCATAATCTTGTTGCTGGTAAGTCCTTTTCATTGTCCCTTATAAACTGCTCCATCTCTAATTCAGATCTGATTCGCTTTTTCGCTCCTCCAAATTCAAAGGACACTCCTTCTGGTAGTTCCCATCTGTACCTTATTTTCATGTCCTTCAGAATCTGAATTAGAGCTTTATATTTTTTCCGATCTAACAACACCGATCTGGGGAATTCCTTCATGATAATAATCGTCTTGCCATCAATCTCCAATGGATCTTGAAACTGTTTAGTCACAATCTTCTCTTTCATATTTCTGGTCGTGAATTGCACAATCACATCTCTTGGCAATTTCCTCTGCGTCACAATTCTTGAATTTACACGATATACCACATCTAGGATAGCCACAACTTCCTCCTCCTCCTTCCCCAGGTATTCAGCTAACACCTCAGTGATCTGTTCTTGAGCTGTCTTTCCTTCCACTTCGGGCAAGCCGCGAAACCTCAGCTGCTTCTCCATATGTTTACATTCTGCAACCGCCATTCTCCCCCTCATCACCCTCATCTCTGTTCGTTGCATATCTGCCAAGTTCTCCACCGCGCTTTCCACTACCTTGACTCTTTGCTGTGTTCCCTGCAGGTCATTTTGCATTGTTTCCATACCTTTCTTCACTTCTGCCAACTCATTTTTCACTGTCTCTTTAACCTCTTTCACCAACTCCGGTTTCATGTCCTTAAGCTCTTTAATAACTTCTAATAGTTTTTTGTCCAGATTTTCTATCACCGATTGCCACTCTTTTTTCGACATCGTGGGGCTTGCTTTGGCTCGCTCCCACGAGTCCACTCTCTTCCTTAGCTCTGTGGCGTTTGATTTAATGTGTCATGAGTCAGCCCCAGCCCCGACTGGCCACCTTACCTACTGCCTCAGAGTCCTCCTCAGAGGATGAGCAGGAAGGGCCAGCAGAATCTCCTCTGGAGTTGGAAGCCCCTGCAGAAGCTATGGGAGAGGAGGAGCAGTCAGAAACTACTGCTGCTGCTCCAGAGGGAATTCAGCAGGAACAGCCTGGAGCTTCTGCAGAGACTGTCAGGGACGAGGAACAGCCAGAAACCTCCACAGAGGCTGTAAGAGACAAAGACTCCCCCAGGGCTAGAGCGAAATCCGAGCCTCTGGGGCCAGCTGAAAGGAGGAAACTTAGAGATAAGGCAGCGTTTCTGGAAAGGCGGAGGAGTAGCCGGCTAATAGCACAACGCCGGGCAGAGCTGTTCGAGGGAGAGGCAACAGCTGGCCCTCATTAGAACAGCAATAAAGGAAGACGCTGAGAAGACCAAGCGTGGAAGCAACTCAGCTTGCCACTCCCTGCTACCTGGACGTTCGTGTACCTTGCTCTACTGCTTGTTTGGACTTGACCTTGGCCTGCCTATTGACTACTCTTCTGCCTGCCGCTCTCTCACTCCCTGACTGATAGCCTGACCCTGGCACCTGGCCTGACTCCTGGACCCTGGTTTGCTGTCTTGTAATACTGAACTCCTGCCTGCTGTGTTCAGCCCTGCAGTACCAGTGAGCCTCCTGCCTGCTGTGCCCAGCCCTGTGCGCGACATAATGTCCTTTTAGTTTAAATATCCCGGTCTTTCAAAAAAAAAAACTTTTAAAGAGTCCAAAATGTCGGGCGTCTTTTCTCTATGGTTCCTCTATGATTTTTGTAATCCAATATGGCTTACTTCCTCTTTCGCTGAAGCCGCGGCTCTTCCCCTTTCAAAAATGGCGATTCCCTACTTCCTGTCCTCTGGCAAGGGCCGCCTCTCTCCAGCAACTCTATTGTTGTTACGTACTTCCTGTTTCCCGACTTCCCACAGTAGTTCTCGCGATGGTGAAACTTTCTCACAGCCTGATATCTCCTTATAACCACAGGTATTCAAAACAATAGTCCAATTCCTTTAATAACTTCGTTAAACTTAGTCCTTTTTCTAATATAATTCTTGCCGGGTCTTCCCCTCCTTATACTTAGTCTGTTGCAGTTTAAAAATCTACTTTAATTCTTCTTTACTTTTAGCAATCTGTCCCGTTTCAAAAGATAGTGATCTTTACCTTCTCATTCACTTTCCTTGGGTTGTAATCGCTGTTTCAATCTTAGATTCCCATCCACTCTTCCTTCCCCTGTTGCAGCTTGGGCATGTAGGTCTTATGCCAACCGCATTGGCCCCAGGACTGCCGCAGAGATTGAAGCCGACCTGTCTTAGGGTGGGACCTCAAGGGTCAGGAGAGGATCCGTTGCGTAGGACCCCCCCTCGCCCGAGATCGACATGCCCTGAGGTACTTGAGCGTTCTTTGCCTGTTCTCCACCTGAGAACAGTCGGCCGCGGGCTAAATTTTGCCCCGCCGGCCACTTAAACGGCAGCCCGGTCAGCTCCACGATTAGAGCTGCGTTAGACCTTCATGGATCCCAAACCGGAAGTCGTAAGATACGCATATCTGAAGGACTGTATGGAATTTGTATCTTGAAACTCTGTAGCTTGGAAACTCTTTGATGTTCTTTTGGGTGCTCCTGGGCTTAAATTTTGCTTTTCTCAGCTGATACAAGATGCGTTAAGCTGGCAGAAATCCGTCAGGGAGCTGTAATTCATTTTCAAATGGTGGGGGAAGAAATTCTGAGACCAAACTGATTCATTACCTCAGGACAAACTGGATTTTCACCTATGTCTATTCAGCTGAGGAACCAAAACCTTCAGCTGTGACAATAAAACTTTTTACACTGGGAACTCTGTGCTTAATGCTGAGCCTTCTAAGCCATGTAAGGAATAGCAGATATCCCATTACCTCACAAATCTGGCCCAGGTTTATCATCCCTGGTTGTAGTCCAGCTCCAGTTCCATGTTGTTCAGCCAGGGAAACAGAAGTCTTGCATCAACTGCACTGAAAGCAGGGGTGATCTTTCTGTCACACTGACAAAGATAAATGTCTTTGATTTATTCCAAAATAGCTAAATTGAAGCAATAGAAAAGCAACCACCCTTGTTCAGAAATGAAACAATCGTTCAGTTTTTTACATCTGAGAATCAAAATTCTCAAACCACCTAAAAATAAACAAATATTACAAAACAAATAACGGGGAAAAAGAATAAATCCAAGTGGTATTCAGTATTCCTTTTGACTTAATGTGCAGAACGCTGCAAGACTGATTTGAAGAAAACTAACTGTGATGAGATGGCTTTCTTGTAGTGTATGGTAAGACAGCAGCTATGAACAGTTCTTTCAACCCTCCAAGCATTTATATAGCTCTTTCTCTTAGTGAATCCTTTGAGGTTTAATTAGGGGACCAGTCTCAGAGAAGTTCTTTACATACTCCAAGAATATGTATATGGCTTCTCTCCTATGTGAATCCTTTGATGTTTGGTCAGGTTGCCATTCTGAGAAAAACTCTTTTCACACACAAAACATTTATATGGTTTCTCCCCTTTGTGAATCCTTTTATGTGCAGTCAAGTGGTCATTCCGAGAGAAGCTCTTTCCACACTCCAAGCATTTATATGGCTTCTCCCCTTTGTGAATCCTTTGATGCGCAGTCAGGTGGCAATTCCGATAGAAGCTCTTTCCACACTCCAAGCATTTATATGGTTTCTCCCCTGTGTGAATCCTTTGATGCACAGTCATGTGGCCATACTGAGAAAAGCTCTTTCCACACTCCAAGCATTTATATGGCTTCTCCCCTGTGTGAATCCGTTGATGTGCTCTTAGGGGACCAATGTCAGAGAAGCTCTTTCCACATTCCAAGCATTTATATGGCTTTTCCCCTGTGTGAATCCTTAGATGTGCAGTTAGGTTGCCCTTCCGAGAAAAGCTCTTTTCACAGTCCAAGCATTTATATGGCTTCTCCCCTGTGTGAATCCTGTGATGTTTGGTGAGTTCCCTCCTCCAAGAGAAGCACTTTCCACACTCCAAGCATTTATGTGGCTTCTCCCCTGTGTGAATCCTTAGATGTACAATTAGGTTGCTATTCTGAAAAAAGTTCTTTCCACACTCCAAGCATTTATATGGCTTCACCCCTGTATGAATTCTTTGATGTACAATTAGGCTGTCATTCCGAGAAAAGCTCTTTCCACACTCCAAGCATTTATACGGTTTCTCCCCTGTATGAATCCTTTGATGCGCAGTTAGGTGACCATTTCGACAGAAGCTCTTTCCACACTCTGAGCATTTATATGGCTTCTCCCCTCTGTGACTCTTGTGATGTCTAGTTAATTCCCTCCTCCAAGAGAAGCTGTTTCCACACACTAAGCATTTATGTGGCTTCTCCCCTCTGTGAAGCCTTTGATGTTTAATTAGGCTGAAATTTTGAGAAAAAGTCTTTCCACACTCCAAGCATTTATAGGGCCTCTCCCCTGTGTGAATCCTTTGATGTGCAATTAGGATACCATTCTGAGAAAAATTCTTTCCACACTCCAAGCATGTATATGGTTTCTCCCCTGTGTGAATCCTTTGATGCACAGTCAGGTGGCCATTCTGAGAAAAGTTCTTTCCACACTCCAAGCATTTATATGGCTTCTCCCCTGTGTGAATCCTTTGATGGACAGTTAGCCTGCCAGTCTGAGAAAAGCTCTTTCCACACTCCAAGCAATTATATGGCTTCTCCCCTCTGTGAGCCTTCTGATGTGCAGTTAGTTCACTACTCCGGTGGAAGCTCTTTCCACACTCCAAACATTTATAGCTTTTCTGGCATGCTGTAACATTGTGATTTTTTTTCAGATTGAATTTGCAGCTGAACCTCTTCTTAATTACGGGACCCTTCTGTCTTCTCTTTCTTATCTGCAATTCATCTTCGGTTGGGGCTTCCAGCATTGTCTTGCTCTCAGAGGCAACCAATTCCTCCCTCTGTTTCTGCTTTGCTTCCTTTTCCCATCTGCATTGTCTCTTTGGTACAAATTTATCTCCAGATTTCGCTTCTACACGCAGATCTTCCTCTCTTTCCACAATCACCCTTCCTGGTTCCTTCTTACTTGCCATCTGCCTTTTATCTGTAACTGGGAGAGAGATAAAAGAGTCAATTAGAATAAAAAGGAACAAAACTAGTTAGCAAGTACAGTCAGTGGTGAAGCGTATTCTCTACAATGAGAGTAGGGGACCTGGAAAAACTTCAGCAATATCTAACCACATGTCAGGTTGTCTCGGAAAGGGAGAACGAGATAAAAAGAGGGGGGGGGTTTGTTCTGCTACAGAAGGTTACTCTTAAGGTTAATGTATTTATTTTTGATTTAGGATGCACAGAGACAGAATGGGAAAAGAAATGCTTTTTTTAAAAAAACTTGAATTTTATTGATAGTTTTTGTTTATATGAAAGGAAAAAAATAAGGAATGAGTTAAATGCTGAGCCATGGACAGACAAGACAGGTCTGTCTAGTTAAAACATGCCAAAATGATAGTAGTAGTACCTGTGGCTATAAGAAACAAATGTCCTTAGTTGCTGTTGCTAGGCAACCACACAGTATAGCCAGCCTTCATGCCTTGGTTTCTGTCAAACACAACCACAGCTAGGGGGAACAGCCTTTTCCATGGCTGGTTTGGTCATTGATGGGGAACACATTGAGGCCCACAGGAACCACTGGGTGACCTGATACCAGATAACTTGCATGACTCACCCAGGACTGGCTGCTTGCTACTCTTCAACAGCAGCCAACTGAAAAATCCAGTGTGAAGTAGTTAGAGTTTCAGACTGGGATCTGGAAGACCTAGTTCAAATCTCCACTCTGCTAGGGAAGCTCCCTGGTTCACACTCACTCGGCTGAACCTACCTCACTGGGTTGTTGTGAGGATAAAATGGAGAGGAGAATTGTGTAAGCTGCTTTGGGTCCCACTGCAGAAAAGTGTGGGGTATAAAGTAAATAAGCAATAAATATAGCTCAACAAGGGGGTAGTTAAAAGGTTGGCTGGTTGGAGGGGGCGGGGAGGAGAGAAGGAAAGAGGGAAAGTTGAGGATATGGGGGCTGCCAGGAGGAGAGAAGTAGTGCAAGAAAGGCCTGGACAGCCCCATGCAACTGCTCTTGGCCTTGGAGCCAGGCAGACACAGCATAACTGGGGCAGATTTTTCCCTGGTAGAGGCTCAGAGGGGGAGAGAAGAGGGAAAGCTGAAGACAGGAGCTGATAAAGAAGGTTGGATGGTGGGTGGGAAGGAGACAAGAAAGCAAGGAAAGGTGAGGTTATGGGGGTGCCTGGAGGAGGGAAAAGAGGAAATAGTGTGGGGCAGGGGAAACAAGTTGCTCCCTAGAAGCTTTGCTGAACACAAAAGGAATTGGAACACGCTGCACCATGCAGTCCCCAGAGAGCCTGTGCTCCAGCCTTTCTTTTTGCACCAGAAGCTACGGCTGATGGTGGAAGTCAGAATTCATGAAATAACAAAGAGAGGCATCTCAGAATTGACCACCTGCTTCAGGATGATGGTGGGACTTGCAGTGCCAGAAATGAAAGCGATGGGACCATTCAGGCACAGATTAGCTCTACAACAGCTCTCTGGTATTTGCAATAGACGCAAATGTGGAAAAAACAAAAAGGGATTTAACCAGTTCCCTGAATTGTCAGAGCTTGTGTGCAGAAGTGGTTAGAATGTCAGACTGGGATCAAGGCGATCTGGTACTGAGTCCCCGCTCTGCTGGCTCTGGATCAGTCAAATACCATCAGCCAGGACTACCTCACACGGTTGTTGTATGGATGAAATGGAGGGGAAGAGAACAATGTAAGCCTTTTTGTTTCCCTACAGATGAGAAAGAAAGCAAAAAAAGGAGTGTGGAAAATGTCTCCTTCTGTACAAAACAAAGGGGGTTTAAGACCATCCCTGAGGTACTGAAATTTAGAACGTAGTGTCTGACTAGGGTGTTGGAGGTTTAAATCCCCAGCTTACCATTGAAAATTGTTGGTTCAACTTGGGACAGGAACATATTCCCAGTGTAACCTACTTCACAGGGTTGTTGTGAGGATAAAGTAGAGGAAAGAACAACGTAAGCCACTTGGGGTCCACACAGGGAAGAAAAGTGGTATTGCATTGGTTAGAAATATAATTTTGTCTACAATTGGCTGGGAAAGGTTGATCTGATGCTGTTGCTTCATCCAATATTGCTGCAATTCCTGTTGGGAGGCAGAGCTATAGCTGTCAAGTACGTGTCGAGAAATTTCTGGAGATTTGGGGGTGCGGCATAGGGAGGGCAGGGGAAGAGGGGAGGAACATCAGCAGAGTAATGCCATGGAATCCACTATCAAAAGGGACCATTTTCTCCAGGGGAACTCATCTCTGTAATATGAAGTTCAGTTGTAATTCTGGGAAATCTCCAAGCCCCGCCTGCTAGGAAGACTTGCTCATTCAGTATTCTAACATTGGCTGCTTCGACGAATGTTGGATAATCTACTTTCAATACTCTTTAGTGAACATTTGATTTTCCACGTGTGGAACAAAAAATCCACTTCCAAAGGATTGCGAAAGTGCATTGAAAGTGCATTATTCAACGTGTGTGGAAATGGCCTATGTTTAAGCATCCTGAGTGGGCACATCTCTAGTAAAATAATATTGCAACTAAGCAAGGCATGAGAATGAGAAACTGAGTGAGAAGGGGTGGGCTCCTCTCTATAATAAATGCAAACAGGAAAAGGCAAGGGGCCTAGAGTTAACCTGGGCCAGGATAAACTTGTAAATTAAGAGGCGATCTTGAGCATTATGCCCATTGCAATCATACTCTAGAGGCAGTGGCAAAGGAAAATCTAGAGGAAGCTGTACTGAAAATACTTATTGCTGTTAAGAGAAAAATATGACTAAACACCACTTTGGGAGTTAACCCATAGAGGGTGCGGGGACAGAGCCTCTCTGGAACAATTCAGCGAGTGCAGCCAGCTTTGGGGTTGGTGGGTTGATTGGGGGAGTTGGGCCTGGTTTGTCTGACTGTCTTTTTATGGGAGCTGTAGCTCATCAGAAAACAAGGCCAAGCATTTGAAAATTCAACTCAGCTAAGGAAACGGGAAAAACCTGAGGTCTGGATAATCTCCGGAACCTCCCTCTGCTGTTTTTAATGCAAACAAAAGTTTTCTCATGAGAAACCAGGAGGCAGCACAAACAGGGGTGGTGACAAATATCCCCTTCCGGGGCTTTTTTTCTGGGAAAAGAAGTGGTGGAACTCAGTGGGTTGCCCTTGGAGAAAATGGTCACATGGCTGGTGGCCCCGCCCCCTGATCTCCAGACAGAGGGGAGTTGAGATTGCCTTCCGTGCCGCTCAGCGGCACGGAAGGCAATCTCAACTCCCCTCTGTCTGGAGATCAGGGGGCGGGGCCACCAGCCATGTGACCATTTTCAAGAGGTTCCGGAACTCTGTTCCACTGCGTTCCTGATGAAAAAAAGCCCTGTCCCCTTCTATACAAAACAAAGGGGATTTAGCCACTTCCCTATCAATACCAGAGTGGTCTAGTAGTTGGAGTGTCTTACTAATATCTAAAGGTCCCAGGTTCGAATACTCAGGACTCTGTCATGGAATACAAGGCCAGAAAAGCCAGAGAAGGAACAGGGATTTTCTAGAGTGGGTATTGTCCATCTCTCCTGAACAGGGCTCTCTTCATCAACAGATTTCTTTTTACAGCATGAATGTATCTAATGCTTTCGTTCTCAGATGCTGCAGAATCCCAGGTCTAGGATGCCCATTTTTTCTTCTGTGGCAAATGAAAGGGTGTCCTAAAATCAAAGCGGGCCAAAGGAAGATGTTACCCCCCCTCACTTTTCTTCTGTATTCACAATAAAGGAGAAAAGATCCTTACCGAGGGAGGCCACGGTGTGGTAATTTTCCTCCATCACTTCCCAGTAGAGTTTTCTTTGGCCTGGATCCAGCAGAGCCCATTCCTCCTCCGTGAAGGACACGGCTACGTCCCGAAAGGATACTGGGGATCTCTGAAAGAAGAACAGATTTCCCAGTTGTTCATTTATGCCTGACCCTGAGCACGCAAGAAAGAAAGAAGAATGCCATTGGCCAGTCAATGGCATGAAATAATGCAATACATTTGGATTGCGTCCGGTCTTGCAGTCTCCAGGACCAAATGTCTTTGCCTGATGAAGGGTATAAAACCTTTTCAGATTTTTTAATTCCAAAATACATCAACTATACAATGAGATCTTTGAGTCTGGTGCCTCGCTAGTGTTGCCACAGAATGATTCTATTACTCTGATTCCAAAAGCTGCAGGTACCACACTCGACGAGGATATTTCCAACCCATTTCTTTGATGAATGCACATGCTAAGATATTAACTGCTAGTGTGGTCAAAAGGTTGTTTCATCTTAGATGCACATAGAACTCGTAGGGTTCATACAAGACAGGCAAGGGCTGAGAGTTCCAGACTGGTCGCTGTGTTGATTGCATCGAAGAGGTCTGATCAACTTTCTGTTCTCACATATGACAAAATATACTGGGAATTTATTTTTACTATGTTGAGTAAATTTGGCTTTCCTCGTACATTTTGGGAGTGGATTAGAATTCTGTGTTCATCTTCCAGATCTAGGGTACTGACTAATGGTCTTTTTTCTGTGCCGTTCCCTCTTGAGAGCTCCCAGACAAGATTGTTCTCTTCCTCCCCTTATTTTTCACTTGTGTTTGGAATCCCTGGCTTGTGCCATCATACAAAACAGTAATATTCATGGCTCTATACATAACTCTTTGGAGTGTCCGCTATGTGGATGATCTTTTCTTGTTTATCTCAGAACCATTCCATCCCATCCCAATATTAATGAACGGGATCAATACTTTTGGTGATTTCTCTGGTTATTCGATTAATTGGACTATTCTGAATGGATGCTATTGGGAGAAAACAGATCACCAAGTATATTTGCTAACAGGCATTTTTGATGGTGCCTTAATGTCAACACTGATCTCAGAATATTGATTCCTAGAAATATTAAGTTTATGATTTTGCTCAATTGCAACAAGTTGACTGCTAGTATGTCATTGGATCTGGACAGATGAGCGATTTTCAATGTGCCATTATGGGGTAAAGACATCTTCAGAAAACGTAATACTTGATTTTGGAAATTCTCATGGGGCTCCTTGCTGCCTTGGATATCTCTGAAGAGGATTCAACTTGCATTTAATGGAGTAGGATTTACTCTCCTGATTATAACTTATATCATGCTTACTTGTTGTACTAATTATTGAGATTGCTCCTCCCATGTGGATCATCCATTTTGGCCTCTTTAGAGGCTTTTTGTTTGGTCCCCCTCATTAAATGGAGTGAATTTAGGTGTATTCATGCTAAAATGGATCATGTTCCTCCAGGAATTTCTGTGGTCAGAGAATTGTGGCACATAATGTCATTGCAATATCAATTTGATCCATTTTCACATCCTAAATTAACATTTTTGGCCAATTCAGATTTAAAAATTAGAAGGAATTCTTTTCTAAGAAGTGCTTGGACAGATAGGGGGATGTTTACTTTGGAGTAATTGATAGGCTGTGATGATGAGTTTGTCATTTTCTCAGCTGAAATATAAAAACACAGATGGAAGGTACCACCAAGGGACATCTAGTCTGACCCCTGCACAATGCAGGAAATTCACAGCCACCCCCCTCCCACGCCCCAGTGACCTCTGCTCAATGCCCAGAAGAGAGCAACAAACCTCTAGAATTCCTGGCCACTTTCACATGGAGGAAAATTCCTTCCTGACCTCAAAGTCGTGATTGGCATTTTCCTGGAGTTATTTTTAGATATTTGGAAAACCCAGAATCGTAGGGTTGGAAGGGACCTCCAGGGTCATCTAGTCCAACCCTCTGCGCAGTGCAATAAATTCAGACCTCCCCCCGACATACACACACAGTGACCCCTGCTCTATGCCCATGCTTATGTGTTGATCTCTCACAATTGTTACCATGCTTTTATTTATATTCTGTATGAGGCTTGTTTAAATTTTTTTTTCTATTAAATTTTAAACTCAAAAATGTAAAAAAGATAGAAGAATCCCATCACTCAGTAAAGTGATTAAAAGAACAAAATACACCGAACCAATTGCATTAATTTTCCCTGCCTCTTACAAGTATCACATGCCCGATACTCAAGTGGTCCCAACATGTGGATACTTATATCCAGTAACTGGTATTACTGACACTGACATAAGCTTTTCCAGCTTTGCAGAAACATCTTATATCTTTCAAAAGAGGGGTGGAGGAACCTTCATAAAACACCCCCCAAACATCACTCATTACTGCGCTTGCACACACTATTTACAGTGCCGGTTTAAAGAGTCACAGATCGGCCTGCCAAAACTTGAGGTCAGGCCTGAGATCCAAGTCACTAGAAATCACCTTCTCCATGCTGGCACTAGGTGGACAAGTCTCTGCTGGACACCAACCTCACATCTTTCTTTACTGAAAAAGGCCGCCAAGGCCAGGCAACAAGGAGCAGCAAGCACAACCCGGATAGCAACAGACTGGCTCAGGCCCTGCTGAGCCAGTTCCAGACAAACAAGAAGTCTCCAAAGGAAACCTCCCCATAACCTGGAGGGGTAAATGACGCAAAATAGCCCACGACAGACCCTGCCCCCACCTGCCCAGCGACAGAGAGGCTCCATGAGTCGCCTGCTCCTTCCAAAATGGGCAGCAAAGAACAAAGTAGCCTGGCCTCTCCAACTCAGCCACCGCCAATGGGGCAAGGCGCACGTCTTCCAAGACAACCTTGCCCACAAACCTCAGATGTGGTTGGACGGAGCTGCAAATGTTCCCACCAATTCCTTCAGGTCAAGCGCTGATGCTTCAGTGTGTTCAACTGAGATAGTTGCCAAACCAACTGGTCTCTCTTGCAGCATTGTGGAGCGCAGGTATGTCTTTATACGTTTGAGTTTTGAGAAACTGCATTCACCGCTTGCCACTGACACTGGAAGCGTAAGAAGGATCCTCAGAGCAATAGAAACATTAGGAAAGCTATTCAGCGTTTGTTGTTTCAGTTGGAAGAGAAGTATTTCTTTTGGTGTCATATACCCTGGAAGTCTTCGGGCTACTGCTCCAAGTTCATCACACAGGTCATCAGCATCAATATCTTTGTTGCCATTGTGCGTCAATGATGTTTCCAAATTCTTGCAGGCCTTAAGTACATCTTCAGTAGTTTTTTGGTTGATACTGTATATATCATACAGGAAGCCAAACAGGGAATTAAATTCTTGTAGCTGTTGGAATCTCTCTTCAACAGACTGTATGGCCATGTCTAAGACAGCATAACAGAAATCTACTTTAAATTTCTCCTTTGGCTCTTGTGGTGCCTCGTCTAGGGCCTCGTACCCAAACTGCCGTTCCGTTCTCTTTTTTCTAACTTCTGTCTCGAATTCTGGTATTATTTCTAGCTCCTTTGCAATGTCAGTCGCATCTTTTAAAACTTGTTGAAAACCCTCATCGCACCTACAGCGCACAAGGTAATCCTTGGTCACTTGCAATCGTGTTGTAGCTGCATTCAAATCAGCTTCCACAGATTGTAGTGTCTTGCTTGTAGCATTAATTTCAAAAAGGATGTTGTACCATGTAACAAGGGAGACCATAAACTTGAACTTACAAATGGCATCAGCAAGGCCCTTAGCTTCAGTTTGAGAAGAAGGATTTGCAGATCCAAAGCGCGCGTCATGATGGATCTCCATTAAAGCATCAACTATACGACCAAGATGAATTCTCAGTGGTTTCAAAGCATCGATCCGACTCTCCCATCTTGTCTGACTAATTGGCTTAACAGTTATGCCTGATACATGGCTGGTTAGAACTTGCCAACGCTGAGACGACGCAGAGAAATAATTATAGATCTGCTGAACCACACCAAAGAAATTTCTTGCTTCCTGAGAAGACTTAGCAGCATCACTGACTACCAAGTTTAAAGAGTGTGCACTGCAGGGAACAAAAAAGGCACGTGGATTCAAGTCTAGGACTCTCCTTTGAACCCCGTTTTCTTTTCCTTTCATGTTACTCCCATTATCATAACCTTGACCACACAGATTCTCAAGCGGTAATCCCATTTGCCCAAGCCGTCCAAGAAGAGTTTCTGTCATGAAGGCACCAGCGGTCTCCTGCAGTGGAACAAATCCCAGGAAATGTTCTTTTATGATAACCTCAGGCTCAGATGTCGTCTCAGAATTGGCTGATCGCGTTCGTGGGATTACACCAACATAACGTGCAATCATTGTCATTTGTTCTATATGACTAACATCAGGTGTGCAGTCCAGAATAACTGAGTAGTATTTGGCTGACTTTATACCTGCTAAAATTTTCTCCTGTGTGGCACCTGCTAGGAGCCGTATAAGCTCATTTTGGATATCTTTTCCTAAGTAGTGAACTATTGTTTCATCATCTTGAACTCTGCGCAAATGTTCATTCATGATAGGATCAAAAAGGGCTAAATATTCTACAAACTTCAAAAAATTTCCATTGTTAGCTTTACACAACTTCTCGCTCGTACCACGGAATGCCAAGTTTTGCATGGCAAGAACTCTGACCAAACCGATCAAGCGTTCCAAGATTTGTCGCCAATACTCTTCTTCTTGCCTGATTTCCTGTTGGTTAATCTCATTGATTGCTTTTCCTTTAGATAAGTGGACATCAAGTTCTTGCCAGGTCTTGTAGGTTTCCAAATGGGCATTACTCTTCTCATGTGAAGACAGAATTCTTCCCATGTTCCTCCACTCTTTTGAACCTGCTTCTTGTAGAGATGATATTGATCCAGTTTTTTTGCCAAACAGCTTACAGCAAAAACAAAAAACCACATCTTTCAAGGTGGAATAGACCAGCCATTCACGGAGCACTTGTTCGCCATTTGGCATCTTCCTCTTGTAGTGCGTAGGAGAAAATCTTCTGTTTTGTGAGTCTCTGGGGAAAACATATTTTACAACCTGCTTTGGTCCCTGTTGTACTATAAGGAGTCGCAAATGATCATTGCATCTGTCAGGCCAGTTAGCAGGGTCACTGTAACCGGCAGGCGGAACATTATCTTCTTCTGCCGCCCTCTCAGTACTCTCACTTTTCTTTAAAACCTCTTTTGCATCACCTACAGTGGGAATTTCAAGGGTCGTCAGAGGAGCAGTTGTAGTTGCAGCATGACTCCTACTAGGAGCATCACATCCAGGCTCAGCTCCCTCAGTGGGTGTTTCAAGGCTAGTCGGAAGATCATCAGTTGTAGTCGCGGCATAACTTGTACTTGGAGTTTCTTCAGGGGACTCACGTTCTTGTTTATCAATGGCTCTCCGTTTACAAAGGTATTTCTGCAAGGCCCCCTGTTGCTTTGCTTGCTCCTTTTCTTTTTCTCGCCTTCGTTTGAGGAAGCCAGCTCCAAATAGCTTTTTTCTATCAGCCATAGCTCCCTAGAGAAATGAATATCTCATTATACATCTCAGTATTTTATAGACTCATACTTTTCAAAGCACTGTATTTCAAACTGTTTTTTCAGAGACGCATGCGCTAAAGATCACAGGACAACAAACTGCATAACCTGCTTAGCTCCATGGATCCCCAGAGCAATCGACACCCCCAGAATGTTGCCCCTCTAGTCCCCTCCTCTCGGTAGCCCTGATCAGGGACTCCAAGGATGGGTCAGAGGCTGGCTGGATGGGGCCTCCAAACTCTCATCAAGCCCAGAAGGGAGCAGGGCTATGCAACAGCCCCCAAGGCTGACGGACAGTCTGAAACGTATGGATTGCTTAGCTCCTAGCACCATGCCACCCTGTTCTTCCTCCAAGGAGCTCAGAATGGCATGCAAGGTTCTCTCTTCCTCATTCTACATTTTTATCCTCCCAACAACAACCCTGTGAGGAAGGAGAGGCCAAGTGAGAAAGGTTGAATATGAACTGACAGTAGTCTGTCCAAGCATTTTGATCTCTTGGACAGTAGCAGGAATTTGCAGAAGCATAAATGGCACAAGGAACAGAATGATTTGGCAGGGACAGCACTAATTTATACTCTGCTACTGCCTCCTGGCTGTTGGCAACCAAAGCTTTAGGAAAGTCCAGGTTTTAAAAGGTCTGCCTGTCTCTCCTTTGAGCAAACTGGGGGAACAGCATCTTGTGACCCACCATGTCTTAAACACTATAAATAGAGAAGGTTGTCCAAACACAACACAGACATGGATACCCTGTATTAAACACACACACACACCCCTTCCAATTGCATGCCTTTTTTTTCCTGGCAGGGTGAAAATGGGGATGTCAGCAACGTGTGTGTTTTCATAAAACTATTCTTGGACATTTACTTTGCCTGGATTCTTCTTTTGCTGTGAATCACCAAGAGAGCTTCTATCCAGGTTGACATTAAGGTGGCATTCTACATGGCGGAAATTTGTTTTATAGCCCACTCACCCTTTTGTACAGCGGGAATGCAAGGGAAATTATGAAGGATGGAAATCCCATACATCTTGCATTGTTCCACCTGTACACTGAATGTGAATGGGAGTTTCCAGAAATGCTTTACAAGCTGTTTATTACATCAGGAGCAGAATCATTCTGCTAGTTCAACCCTGGGCTGCAGAACAGACAGATAATAAGCTTTCCAAATACGCGCACACTGTGCTGTACCTGATCCCCATGCCAGGCCCCACAATGCAGGCAGGTCGCATCTCTTGCAGAAATTCACCTGCAGCCTTTCCCTGCCCAACCTCAGCGCCTTGTGCTGCTGAGCAGCACAAGAGGCCAGCGCGTGCTTCTGCTTGGAGCGGGGCTGCGGGCCTGCAGCTGCGCTCCAGAGCCTCAGCCAACCCGTGTGTGCACCAGGACGCATGACCTCCCGTGTGCCAATGAGAGCGTGGTGGGGCAGGGCTCCGGTGTGTACACAGACACCATGGGGAGGGCCAGGGAGGGGATTGGCGGCCGCGGTGCTGCTGCGCTGGTGCCAGCCGGGGAGAGCTGAGGGGCGCAAGTATGGCACGAAGCAACAGGCACAGCCTGGTTGCTTCTCTGCCGTACAGCCCGTGGGCCCATTGCTTGCTGCTGCTCTGATGCTGGGTCAGGCTGAGGTGTCATTGGGGGCAGGGGCGGGGCCAGCAAACGGCGCCTCCTTTGGAAAGAAGCGCCTGCGGCGACCGCCTACCTTGCCTCTATTGTACTGCTGGACCTGGGGACAACCCACAGACCACTTCCTCACAGCCAGGACAGAAGGCTCCACAGCAAAGTTGCACCTGGACCTTCTACAAATCTTTGAAGGAGTGGAAGGAGAAAGAACCACAACAGCTGCAGCAGCTCAAGGCTTCCAGCAGCTTGTGGGAGCTATTGGTACATTGTGGACTGACTGCCGTTTGTAGAACATGGCTTTGAACTGCAATGAAGCTACTCCGTTATCTTGACAGGTTTTGGCTTTCAAACAAAAGAAACAATTTAATTTATGTTACCTATAGTCTGCCTTTTTTACTGAGACCTCTGGTAGATTACAGTGTAAGTCAATAAGAGCAACAGCTGGGTATGCAAAGGCAAAACGTGCAGATGTTTGAAAACAAGTAGAAATCATATACAGATCTGAAACAAAGCATAAATAATGAAACATGACATATTAAACAGCGCAGAAATTACCCAGTTTGAACACACTCACAGCAACAGACAGTATGCAGCGTCTCTCTGAACCATTTCCTTAGAGCACAGCCCCCCTACCTGTGCAAAGTCCCTCCTGACTCATTCAGTTTTGCAGTTGGCAGAAAGCCGGGAGAGTGGGAGCTTTCCTGACCTCCCCAGGCAGGCCCTTCCACAAGGCGGGGGCCAAGACAGAGAATGCGCATGAACAGGCATTCATTGATTTTGCCCATATGCTGGGTGGCACCTACAGAAGGCCCTGCTCAGGTTGCCATGGTGGAGAATAGCGAGAGAGGCGGTCCTGTAGATATGAGGGGCCAAGGCCAGGGAGGGCTTTGTAAGTGATAGGCAGAAGCATGAACTGAGCCCGGTACTCTGATGGGAAACCAAGGGAGTGACAGCAGAATGGGAGATCCTGCACTGCTGCTAGAGAAGGAAGTGAAGGCAGCTGCACAAAAGGCCTTCTCACAACTCAGACTAGCCTGGAAGATGGCCCCTACATTGACACAGCCAATCTAGCCAGATGGATTCATGTCACAGTAGCGTTGAGACTAGGCTACTGTAATCCACTCTACAATGACCCCCCCTGAAAGCTGACCTGGAGACTCCAGCTGGTGCAGAACGCTGCAGCTCCTTTACTCTTAGGACCTAGATGGAGCATGCATATAACTCCATTGGCTTCCCATCAGTTACCAGGCCCAATTCAAGGTCATGACTATCACATTCAAAGCCCTTCATGGCCTTGGCCCCTCATATCTGTGCAACCGCCTCTCCCCCTATGTTCCACCACGGCAGCTTCACTCATCTGGACAGGGCCTTCAGATCACAGTGCAGCTGAGCAAAATCAAGAGCTCCCCCTACAGTTGCTTTCTCTGTGGTGGCCCCCACCTTACAGAAAGGCCTGCCTGGGGAGGTCAAGAAGTCTCCCACTCTCCTGCCTTTCTGGAAACTATGCAAAACTGAAGTATTCAGGAGGGCTTTTTACCCAGATATCAAGACTGGGTCATAAGAAATAACTCGCAGAGATGCCTTGGTAGGGATGCTATGATATTGGGTGCTGCCCGCTGGTGTAGATCCTCACCTTCTAGAGAGGTTCCTTGCTGCTAACCATGCCACAGAAATTAGTTATGCTTGGTTTCAGGCAAGATTTCATCTCTGTGCTCAGCGTTATGCTTGCTTTCAAGTTTTCTGCAACCAAACCCGATTGTATCTGTTTCACTGAATGTCCTAATTGTCGTTCGTTATTATATTTTGCTCAATGAATATCTTAACAGTTGATTATATTGTATTTCACTTGCACTGCGTAATCTGCCTTGGATTACAGTGAGAAAAATGGAATATAAATAACAACAGTAATAATAGTAATAAGAATAACAACCACTGAGCAGCAACATTTAGCACCAACTGGAGTCTCTTGAGTTGACTTTGAAGGAAGACCTATAGAGAGAGCAATACAGTAGTCTAGGCTTGATGTTAGCCAGGAGAGGATCCAGGTGGCCACATGGACTGAGTCAAGGTAGGTGGCCATCTGGGGGGGCTAGAGTGAGTTGAAAGAAGGCATTTTTTTCCAGACACGCAGATGCATCCCCCAGGCTCTTAACAGAGCCTGCAAGGGTAAACCGAACATGATCGACACTGGGGAACACATAGTCTTGGCTCAAGGTAAAGACATACTGCAGAAATATTAAATTTCGTAGGGGGAGGCATTATGCAGCGTCAAAAACGAAGGGAATCGCAACATCCAGACCCACACTCGCTCCCGAACATCCGTCCTCTATATCGCAAGGGCAGTTTTCTCCTCAGAAGCCGGGGAAGTGGAGGCAGCACAGACGGGGAAGGCCCCGCCCTTTCCAAAGGAAACCTTCAGACCAGTTGCTGATTCAGAGGGCTCCTGCAGGGCGATGCACTTTCCTATCACGCTCCAGAGGAAGGAACTGTATGTGTTGGAAAGGCTTACAGCTGTAAGAGCCAAATGCGGCCAAGGGCTTCTTAATCCGCGGAGCTCGCAAGGCCAAAGAGCTCCTTTAAAACCCCACACGGCGAGTGCAGCGAGCTGCGGGGCCCGTGAGAACAAGGGACCCTCCGGAGCAGAGCAGCGGTCCGTCCAGCTGCGCAGAATAACACCAACCCGGGCTGGTTGCAGGGAGCACATTCGGGGTGGGGTGGGGGACACAGGCGCCCCTGCAGACATCTTGCCCGGGAAGCCGCCCTCCATCCAGACCTCCTTCCCTTCTCCCATTCACACGTATTTTCTCTCCCTTCCTCTTTTCTCGCCCAAAATACGTTCATGCAATCCTAAACTCACCTCTCCTGCAGACGCGCAAAGGTCAGAGTCTCCCTCTGGCCAAAGGAAAGGAGGAAGAGGAGATTCCCCGTTGAACTCCATGGCCTCCCAATTCCATTCCCTTCCCTTCCCTTCTCTCTCTCCCTCCCTCTCTCTCTAGGAGAAAATGCCCCGTCGATGCAGAGAAGGCGGAGACTTCAACTCGATTGTGCACTCAGAGCCTTCTGGGATTTGTAGTTCCCAGCGACTACCAGACCCCAAACTGGATAACAAACCCGAAGGATTTTGGAACTTGGAAGAGGAGGTTTCTTGGCTCTTCTGTGCAGCTTCACCTGATGGCCCACGGCTGGAGAGATCCTGAAGAGAAACAGAAGGCAATTCCTCCTAAGAAGAGCAGGAGCTGTGTTGTTATGATAGCTCTTCCTGCTTTAGTGTGAACGTATACCCATTTTCCCTGTCGTTGCCTGTAACTACTTGTCTTCTATGGGAAATGGGGGCATCCAATGCTTTTTACTGCAATCTCCAATCTTCAACTAGCAATAAAGGATGAATCGCACCTTGACTTTATTCTTATTACTAACAATAAGGACTACTAACAATAAAAACAATCCTCCCTGTAGTTCTTTAAACTTGAAATTCAACATGTCTTATAATATAGCAGTGTGTTGGCCATATGATTATGACCTCCTGTTTTAAGAGTTTTCCTTATGAATCCAAAGTCCCTTTTAGTAATAAGTTTCCCTGGGTTCCTTCCCACCCAGATTGTAGTTATTTCTAAATGTAAAAATGTTGAGAACCATCTGAGGAAAAACAGCATCTTCCCACCCCCACCCATTCAGTGGATCAAAGTCAGGTCTGAAGAGGCCTTAGGCTTCTTAGGGGAAAAAAATGCAACCAAACACACACTGACCATAATTAGGTCATCTTTGATTGTGAAACAGGATGCAAGTTTTACAGTGCAATCTTAAGCAAAGTTACTCCAAGCAGAGTGATTCCAAATCAATGGGCTTTGATTACAGTAACTCTGCTTTAGTTTCAGGGTTGCCAGCCTCCAGGTAGTGGCTGGAGATCTCCCGGAATTACAACTGGTCTCCAGGCCACAGAGATCAGTTCACCTGGAGAAAATGGCTACTTTTGGGGGTGGACTCTATGGAATTATGCCATGCCAAAGTCTTTTCCCTCCCAAACCTCACTTTCTCCAGGTTTCTCCAGGTTTAACCCCCCCAGAGCTCCAGGAATTTCCCAGTTTGGAGCTGACAACCCTATTTGGTTTGCATTGTTAGATTACTATAGAAATCCTCTTCAAAGATATTTAAAGCAAGAAGATTGCATGACAACACTAGGTCTTTGAAGGATAATATTTCAGTGGTCGGAAAAAAAACCACATTTATCTCTTATTGCTATTAGTTGGTTCTCTTCCTCTCAAATTACTAGCCTTTAGGGTTTGTGTCTTCCTTAAATGCTTAGTTATAGAAAGACATGATTAAATAGGAAGTGTTACCTTCTTTTAGACCGCCAGTGTCCTTTGAGGAAATGAATGTTTTCCTCACCCAGGAGGGATTGGATGCAGCCAGAAGAGCTCTCTACTGGGAAGTCACGAAAGAAAATTACAAGACTGCAACCTCTGCGGGTACAGATTTTATCCCTTTTATTGGGACTAAAGAAGAGAAGGAAGCAGGGCGCGTCTTCTTGGCCCCTTCCACGATTTTGTCAGCCAGAGGAAAGAATGCGACTCCCCCATCCCCAGATGATACAGCCGTCACAGGCTTGGTTTCTTCTTCCTCCCCTTCATGAATGATCACAGCACATCACAGCCTTCTGTGTGTGGAGGACTCATAGGTCAATGGTTTGAGCCCCTGCTTTGCATGTAGGAAGCCCCAAGTTCAACCCCTGCATCTTGAGTGAATGGATCTCAGTATGAGATTTGGGAAAGACCTTCCTCTGCCTGGCACCAGGAAGAACCTTGAAAGCTTGAGTAGATGTTTACCTGTCCTATAATACAAATCCACATATACAGATATACAGATTCTGCCCACAAGCGCACACTTCAGTACACTAAATAATCCATAGAACTCTATTATCTAAAGTCTATATTTTTACATTTTTTAAATTATCTGTTTCTCTTGATTTTTCCCCAACTACAGAAGAATCTCCACTTCCCAAAGGTGACTACATCACTCGCCTGGACAAAGAGGAAGTCTTTCTCCTGGACTCCATGGAAGCAAAGCTACTAACAGGTACTTCCTTGAATGTGCAGAAAGACCCTTCAGGGCCTGAGAATTGGGATCCTATTTAATTTGACCCCTGAAAGACAGATGTATCCCATTCTGAGTTTTCCTCTCGTGGGATGACATTCTCCACTTTGATCCACCAGTCTAATCTGAGATGGCCTGTGTTCTCCCTATGTCCAGTCTTTCTGAAATCATCCTAGAGAACACGGGAACTTTCCTGCCTTGGTAGGCCAAAGGTTCTCTCTTTCTCTCTCCCTCAGACAGATGATGGGAAAGGAAAAGCCTTCCTCAGAAGAAGCACTGGAGAGTTTGCCAGGCAGATTTCAAGAGAATGTTTCCTTCCCAGCCGAGCAAGGTGAGAGTCAGTGTCCTTTACACTCCAGCTAAGGAAACAAAGCCAGGAAGACTTGCTTCTTCGTGCCCTGAAGTGGTTTTGTTATCCTTAAGGTTGTCAGCCTCCAGGTGGGGCATGAAGAATTCCCTGAAATACAACTGAATTCCAAACTACACAGGTCAGTTCCCTTTGAGAACATGGCAGCTTCAGAGGGTAGACCATATGGTATCACCTTCCCGCTGAGCTCCATTCTCTCTCCAAACCCAGCCCTTTCCAGGATCCATCCCCAAATCTCCAGCAATTTGACAACCTGGAGCTGGCAACACTTACTTTGTAATGAGATTTGGGCTGGGATGAAATTTCCCCCTCATTCTCTCCTGTGTTTCCTAGTAGTGGATCCTGACTTCTTTCCTCTTACAGCAAAGCAGGGTGACCCCTGCCCAACCCCCTGGGTGCAAAATGGGCCCTACCAGGAAGTCCAAGTGATGCTGTCCAGCGCTTTATTGGTTTCCAGTTTGAGACCATAGTGACTGCTGGCATATCAGGCAGACCTCCAAGACATGAAGGAAAATGCGGGTTTCTCCCTTTACTCTCCAATGGGGAAACGATGCCCTGAGAAGAAGATCAGGAATCCTTGCAAGGGGAAGAGCAGAGTGGAGGGACCAGTTTTCACTTCTGCCCAGGGGCCGCTTGACCAAAGGGAAACAGACCCTCCTCTGGCTGGCTCTGGGCTTCCCCCCTCCCAGAACGGTCAAATGGATGAAGAGAGGAATTTTGTGGGCTGAGTGGAGGCTTCATGTCTGTTGATGGAAGGCCCGAGTGCTCCCTAGTTTCTGATTCCTTCCCACCCTTGGCTCCTGAGGGGATCACAAGGTCTTTCATGTTTGCTACAGCATGGAGTCATTTAGGCAGGAGGCTGCGGAGCAGGCCGTTGTCCATCTGGAGAGTACTTTGGATGCAGTAGCCAGCTACTCACAGCCATCAGGCACAACAGATGGGTTGAACAAAGAGCTTCCCACCACCTCTTCCTCATTTTCCGTGCTGAGGCTGGGGCAACAAAGGCGGGAGTGGGGGTTCCAGCCACCAGTGCCCCCGAGGCAGGAATCTCCACAGCCTTCAGTGTTTGCATCCTTTCCCCTCATGCTCAGGCACTGGAAGTCAAGAGATGAGGGAAGCTGGGGAGCCATACAGGAATTACGAAGGGGCACAGGGTGAACCAGAACTAAATGTGGAGCAGGAGAGAATGGGGAAGTGAACCGAAGCAGGGTAGGTGTCACATTTGTCTCTTCTTCCCCTCCCAATAATACCAGAGGTCCCCAAGTACTACTCAGCATGATTTTGGCACTGGAAAGAGTGAAAGGTCCTTCCCTCATCACTTAAGAAAGGAAATTCTTCACATATTTATGACTGATATGCTGTTCCTCACCTCAGACCCCACCCCCCCGTGAGACCCTCCTTCTCTGTCTGGGATGCCGCCCCATCTGGAATGCTGAGGATGGGAAGCACCTACCCTTTGCCCTCCAACGCCCCTGTGAGGCGGGACGCTGCAATCTCTTTTTTCACTCCCACCCCCAACTAGGGACGCCCCCATGCGACGGGCCAATTGCACAGGGTCACAGCTGCTCCCACAGGGAATGTAGTAGCACAAGCCAGAGGCTGGAACATGCAAGAGGAATTGAGGCAAAGCTTTTTAAGTGAGATAATTTGATTAATACGAAGCACAAATCTATGGTAATACAGGCTAAGGAAAAACAGTTGTTAGCAAAGAGGAACCTACAGCTTCTTCTCATCACCTCCAGCGTGGACCCTAAGAGGTGGTGTATCATAGCCACCTGCACGCCCATGAAGATGCACGCACACACATCCCGGGACCAACTGGAGAACCGGGAAAGCCAAACTCTGCTGGACTGGATTATCCAGGTGCATCAGGCAGTTCTAGGCAGCTGCCACAGGCAGCCACGGCAATGTCGAGAGGGTAGGCATGGAGTCAGTTCCTGCACTGCTGCTGCAGGAGAGTGATGGGAGCGGAGGCAGAGTGGATTACTAGATCACTCTGCCCTTCCCACCACCTGAACTCCAAAACAGTCCTTCAAGCTGATGACACCCATTTTAAATTCCACAGCTTGGCAAGCCGCCCCTCCCCCCACTGTAGAGATTCCCAAAGGGATTCTCTGGCCGGACACTGGGATTCTCTAAGCTACTCTTCATGGCTTCTCTTTCGGAACTTGGTCCCACAAGAAGGTAGGGATTGTGCCTGTGAACTGACAGGGAAAAGTCCTGAAAAATCCCATGAAATGGCTTCTTTATTGTCTTGCTTCTTCCCCCTTACCTGGCAAGAGAATTCTTCTCTGTGCTGAAAGAATTCATTGATTGATTGGAAGAGCCAGGCAGTTAATTTCTGTAATTCTGTTTTTAAAATTCTATTAGTCTTTTATTGTTGTGAGCCGACTTGAGCTTGTTTGAGAGGAAGGCGGGATATAAATATGCTAAAATAAAACAAAGCTGCAGAACCAGCCATGTGGTGGGGAAAAGGGGAGGGAGTTGAGGGAGGGATTGGCAGTGCAGAAAAGCGGAGATCGCGGCCAGCGAGGGGCTCAGGGAAGGGCGGGGGAGAGGGGCACGGGTGAGGAGAGGGGGCTGCACGCAAGAGCGAAGCTACCAAAAGCAGCCAGGCGGCAAAGGGTGGCAAGCACCGGAAGGGGCTGCCAGGGGCATGGAGAAGGAAGCAGCGAGCAGGAGCGCCGGAGGAAAGGCGCCCGAAGACACCGGGGAGGCACTGCAGGGCAAGCAGGAAAAGTGCCCAGGTCCCAGTGAAGAGTGCGGACGCCAAGCAGGCTGCCAGAAGCAGGGGCGCACGTGGAGAGGGGCGCCCAAGGCGGGCAAGGGGACTGACAGTCACCCAGCTCAGGGTCCCCGCCAGGGCTGGCCTATGGCAGCAGGGGCCAACCCACACGGGCTGCAGCCACTGCGAGGGACAGACAGAAGGTGCGGTGCTCTAGCCTGGAGCCGGATCGCAGACGGGTGGTGCAAGGAAGGGGAAGGGACAGACAGCCGTGAGGCAGGCAGGGTTGGGACTCAGGAGCGCCACCCCCAGTTGTGTCAGGAGGAGTCCCTGGGGTGCGGAGAACCGCCGCCGCCGCCGCCGCCCCCAGCCAAACCTGCGCCTGCTCAGCCTCCTCCCTCCAGAATTTCATTGCCAGCGGCGGGCAGGCTCGAAGCTATCAGCAAGAGCTAAAGTCCCACGTGCAGAGCACTTTCCCTCGCCAAGCTTGCCAGCCAGTGCTGCGCCCGGATCGGGGTGGAGAGGACGGGCAGGCGGGCCGAGCATTCCCACCTTGGCGCCGACCTCATCGCAGCTGGCAAGAGCTTCGAAGTCGGGCGTCCTTCCCGCTGCGGCCCGGCCGAATCGGGCTGGGAAGGGCTGAGCCGACCTGCTGCGGGCCTTCTGCGGCCGCAGAGGTTTGGGAGGCTGGAGGGGGGCTGGGGAGGGCTTGCGGGCAAGGCGGGCTGGGGAGGGCGGCTCACCCTTCCCGCCCATTCCCTGGCTCAGTCAGGGCTGCAGCGAGATTGCGGCTTGGCAGGGAGGGACGGCGAGCGAAGCTTGCCCGCCGCCTGCCGCCCCTCCCCGGGACCGCGGCTTGGCGGGGAGGGAGGGTGAGGGAGGTTTGTCCGCCGCCGCTCTGGGGACCATGGCTTGTCGGGAAGGGAAGGCGAGCAATGCTTGCCCGCCACTGCCACACACCCCCTCCGCCCGCCTACGGGACTGTGGCTTGGCGGGGAGGGGAGGTGACTCCCCCCCCCCGTTCCTGCGCCGTTGGCGCTGGATAGCCGCTGCCAGCGGAGCGACTCTTCTTCCTGCAGCCCGGCGGGGGCTTGACAGGTGTGAGGCCGCCTCGCCACCCCGATCCGGACTGCCGACAGCAGGTAAACCGCCCTCCCTCTCGCCAGCCTCTTTTCCCTGCTGGGGGCAGGGGAGAGCACACCTGCGCAGTGGAATCAATGTGAGTCGTCGACACCCACTAAGACAATTATGTTATAGGACTAGTAACAAAGCCCGTTGTGTGAAAAAATGCAACGGGCTCTAGCAAACAGAAGAGGTGCACCATGCCAGGCCCCCCTGCTGCCACTGTGGCCTTTGGAGGCCACCTTGCCTCTGGAGGTATGCGCCACCGCACCTGGCCTTCCTGCCGCCACAGCCTCTGGGCAGGTGCACCAGGAGAAGAACTGAGTTGTCACCAATATGGCTTGGCTTAGATATGTTAGGATTATATCGCTACTCAGGATGTGTCTAGGGTTGAAGGGGCTTGGAGAGCCAAACCACACCCTGCCATGAGACACCCCTGCTGCCTCCTAATTCTGCATTGGGCCTGGCTATTTCCAGATAGGCCAGTCACCCCAGTGTAAAACCTTTGGAGTTGGGCATTGGGCTGCACTGACAGAACCCAACGTCAATATAAAGATGGGCTTTGATGGACTGTAAAGGACTGACTTGCTCTAAAACAGCTTCATGTGTTCAGTTTGTACAGAAAATGTAGGGGATTTTAAGTCCTACTTCCTATTTCTTTCCTATTGATGAACAAAATTTGAGTCCAGTATCACCTTAAATACTAACAATACATTCCTCCGTGCCCTACAAGTCCACTTTTCCTCCTGCAGTCGTTCTAGCATTGTGACTTTTACTAGCTTGGTACTTATTTTTTTCTCATCTTGGGACAAAGACCTTTTCAGTTAGATGGAATACAGGAAATATTTCCCCCTCACAATCCTACAAGGCACACGTTCTTGGAAGGATTCAATTCTTTCATATTTTCCATTCCAAACCTTGTTTCTCAAAGCCGTCTCAAACAAGCAAAAAATAAAAACACCCTCATGAGAACCATAGTAAGATATTATTTCAACTGCAGCGGGGCGGAAAGAGCCTCATTTTCTTTCCTTTAGCAAAGGAAGCGTTGGCATGAGGGATGGCAAGTATCCTGTTTTGAACTGAACTATTTGTTATTTGTCCTTGCTGACCAGGGGAGCTACAGTCAGGCTGTGGGGCCACCAGAGGATGTGGTCGAAGAGGAGCCCACTGTGCTTGCAAAGCCAGCCACCTGGGCCAGAATCCAGGCTGCAGAAATCAGGCAGCAGCTGCAGGGTGCCAGCCCGCAGAAGGCATTGGGTGAAGGCAACCGGAGACACGGGTCAAAGGAACAGCGACAGTTGCAGAGATGCTCCATGCTGCAGCCCTGGGATCCCCACCACCCTAAAGCCTTCTGCCCCTCAGATGGAACCCACTTCCAGTCAGTACCTTTATCCCTGCACCTCCCTCCTCAATACAGCCTGGCTCAATCAAACCACGTTCTGCAACCCACCCATCCTCCCCACTGACTCAATGCTTTTCTGAGGTGGGATGTCCCCCTGTGCAGGCTGAGCCTGGTGATGGAATGCCCAGGAAAGCTGGGTTGATGGCACTGGTGGGAGTTCCTAGCCAGGTGAGCACTGAGGCGGGATTTTCATTGTTTTTTGCTTGTATGGCTAGAGACAGTGCTGGGAAACATGTGTCTGCATGGATTGTGAGGCTTCCACCTTTTCCTGCCTATGCTGTTCTTCCTTTGGCAATAAGAATGGGATTTTCTCAAGTGTGAGTTTTGTTTGCCTCTCAGCTATGCATTGCTGAGTGAAGGGAGATGGGAGAAAATCCGAATGGCACCAGCTTCCATTCCCTCTTATCAAAATTAGAGAGATGGGAATAGAGGTGGGAGCATTTACCCTATGAAGGAAGGATACGCAGGGTTTTTTGTGTGTTTTATGAGTAGAACAAATTAAAAGGACTGTGTATGATGGAGAGTTAATAAAACTATGCCTAGGTACTTTTCTCCCCCTGACCCCCAAATATGAGTAACTGGGATTGCTCTCTTATCAGCCTACACTACCTAACAGGGCTATTGTTCTGAGAGTACTTCTCATGTTACATTCACGCATCTAGAGCAGAATATGTGATTGAAATCGCCTACATACTGGTCCCTGGTTTCGTTTGTAAAGTGAACCCACATTGGCTCTTTGTTTCAAACAGGTCTAGGCATTGATTTATTATTTATTTACATTTACTTATTGTCGACCTAGTTCACTGACACTCAAGGCAGACTACACAGTCTAATACAATCAACAGCAGGGACATTAAAAAAAATGTAATAGGCAATACAAATTCAAATGTGCAAAGATTTGAAAATAAGCAGATACCCAATACAGAGCTGAAACAATTCTGAAAAACAGCATAAGCAATTCTAAACCAGACATATAATACATCACAAAAACTACCCAGAGGGATCATCATTACAGCAGAGAGTTCATACTGCTATAGCCCCTATCCCTTTACACATGTATGGGCAGGTTGTACCTGTATTCACTGTAAGGTGTAAACAGGGCTGTTATGCAAAATGCTTTCTTCCATGGCGAAGGATAGGGAATTTCTAGGGATTCCCTGGTCCAGAATCTTTGATTCCTTTTGTGTCCGGCACTACAATTTTGTGGCACCTGCCGTTATTTTCAGAAGGTGAGGGGGTGTTATAAAGAAGGTCCAGCAGGACTAATGAGACTAAGGACTAATAAGATAGGCATAGAGGTGGCAAGGGCAGAAAATCAGCATCTTCATCTACAAAATACTTGAGAATACATAGAGTAACAGATATACAATACAGGGAATTTATACTTGAAATGCACCTCTCCAAAAGGCTCTCTCCAGATCCTTTTTCCAGCTTGTTTCAGGAGGGTAGATAGATTGTATGGAATTCATATCTGACGAAGGGAGCTGGACTCTTGAAACCCTGTAGCTTGTAAACTCTTTGATGTTCTTTCAAGTGCTCCTGGGCTTGAATCTTGCTTTTCCCAGCTGCTGCAAGATGACTTAAACTGGCCGGAATCCATCAGGGGGCTGTAATTCATCTTCAGATGGTAGGGGAGGAAATTCTGAGACCGGATTGATTCATTACCTCAGGACAAGCTGGATTTTCATTTATGTCTACTCAGCTGAGAAGAGGAAGCAAAACCTCCAGCCAACTTCAGCCATGACAATAAAACTCTCTACATTGGGAACTTCATGATTAAAGCTGTGCCTTCTCAGCCATGGGATGACATGTAATGAATAGCAGGTATCCAGGCGCTTCTGAATCTGGCCCAGGTTCATCTTACCTGGCCTGGGTCCAACTCCAGTTCCATGTAGTTCAGCTAGGGAAACCGAAGTTTTGCATCATCAACTGCACTGAAAACAGGGATGACCTTCCCGATACACTGAAAAATATAAATGTGTTCGAAGTATTCATGCTCTCAAATCCCCAAAACAAGCTAAATTAAGGCAATAGATAATACAACCACTGTTGTCCAGAAATGAAAAAAAAATCATTTAATTTTTAACAGAAGAGAATCAAAGTTCTCTAACCTCCTAAAAATAAAAATGGCAATTGTTACAAAACAAATAGTGGAAAAGCAGAATTCAACCTGGTGGTATTCATTACTCCTCTTGAATAAATGTGCACAACTTTGCAAGATTGATGTGAAGAAAGCAAACGGTGATTAGATGGCTTTCCTGTCATGTATGGTAAGACATCAGCTATGGAATTAGCTCCTTCAGCTCCCCAAGGACTCATATAGCTTCTCACCTTAGTGAATAGTTTTATGTTTAGTTAGGTGACCAGTCTCAGAAAAACTCTCGCCACACTCTGAGAATTTATATGGCATCTCCCCTGTGTGACTCCTTTGATGCACAATAAGGTGGCCATTCTGAGAGAAGCTTTTTCCACACTCCAAGCATTTGTATGGTTTCTCCCCAGTGTGAATCCTTTGATGCACAGTTAGGCTGCCATTTCGAGAGAAACTCTTTCCACACTCCAAACATTTATATGGCTTTTCCCCTGTATGAATTCTTTGATGTGCAGTTAGGTGGCAATTCCGATTGAAGCTTTTTCCACACTCCATGCAGATATATGGCTTCTCCCCTGTATGAAATCTTTGATGTGCAGTTAGACAGCCATTCTGGGAGAAAGTCTTTCCACACTCGAAGCATTTATATGGCTTCTCCCCTGTGTGAATCCTTTGATGCACTGTCAGGTGGCCATTCTGAGAAAAGCTCTTTCCACACTCCAAGCATTTATATGGCTTCTCCCCTGTGTGAATCCGTTGATGTGCACTCAGGTGGCCATACTGAGAAAAGCTTTTTCCACACTCCAAGCATTTATAAGGCTTCTCCCCTATGTGAATCCTGTGATGTGCTTTTAGAGGACCAATGTCAGAGAAGCTTTTTCCACACTCCAAGCATTTATATGGCTTCTCCTCTGTGTGACTCCATTGATGTACTCTTAGGGGACCAATGTCAGAGAAGCTCTTTCCACACTCCAAGCATTTATACGGCTTCTCCCCTGTGTGAATCCTTAGATGTGCAGTTAGGCTGCCTGTCCGAGAAAAGCTCTTTCCACACTCCAAGCATTTATACGGCTTTTCCCCTGTGTGAATTCTGTGATGTCTGGTTAGTTCCCTCCTCCAAGAGAAGCTCCTTCCACAATCCAAGCATTTATGTGGCTTCTCCCCTGTGTGAATTCTTTGATGCGAAGTTAGGTTGCTATTCTGATAAAAGCTCTTTCCACAATCCAAGCATTTATAGGGCTTCTCCCCTGTGTGAATTCGTTGATGCACAGTTAGGCTGCCATTCCGAGAAAAGCTCTTTCCACACTCCAAACATTTATGTGGCTTCTCCCCTCTGTGAATCTTGTGATGTCTGGTTAGTTCCCTCCTCCAAGAGAAGTGTTTTCCACACTCTAAGCATTTATATGGTTTCTCCTCTCTGTGATTCCTATTATGTCTGGTTAGTTCCCTCCTCCAAGAGAAACTCTTTCCACATTCCAAGCATTTATACGGCTTCTCCCCTGTGTGAATCCTTTGATGCGCAGTTAGGGTGCCATTCTGAGAAAACTTCTTTCCACACTCCAAGCATTTATAAGGCTTCTCCCCTGTGTGAATCCGTTGATGTGCAGTTAGGTGGCCATTCCGGTAGAACCTCTTTCCACACTCCAGGCATTTATATGGCTTCTCCCCTGTGTGAATCTTTTCATGTGCAGCTAGGTAACCAGCCTGAGAAAAGCTCTTTCCACACTCCAAGCATTTATATGACTTTTCGCCTGTGTGAATCCTTTGATGTTTATTTAAGGTGCTACTTTGAGAAAAGCAATTTCCACACTCCAAGCATTTATACGGCTTTTCCCCTGTGTGAGCCTTCTGATGTGCAGTTAGTTCACTACTCCAGTGAAAGCTCTTTCCACATTCCAAGCAGTTGTATCTTTTCTGGCGTGCTGTAATGTTGTGATATTTTTTCAGACTGAATTTGTATCTGAACCTTTTCTCAATCACAGGACCCTTCCATCCTCTCTTTCTCATCTGCAATTCATCTTGGGCTGAGGCCTCCTGCATCTTCCTGCTCTGAGAGGCAACCAATTCCTTCCTCTGTTTCTGCTTTGCTCCCTTTCTCCATCGGCATTGTCTCTTTGGTACCAGTTGATCTCCAGATTTCGCTTCCACATACAGATCTTCCTTTCTTTCCACAGTCTCCCTTCCTGGTTCTTCCTTGCTCGCCATCTCTCTTCTATCTACAACTGGGAAAGAAAGAAAAGAGTCAGTCAGAAGGAAAAGGAACAAAATACTAGTGAGCAGGTACAGTCAGTAGTCCATGGCATTTTCTACAGCAAGAACCTTGAACCTGGAATAATTTCAACTATTATGTATCCATGTGCCAGGAGATAGAGATAACAAGGGGGGCACGGGTTGTTCTACTGCAGAAAGTTGCTCTTCAGATTAATGTTGTTTTTTTTTAATTGATTTAGGGTGCAGACTGAGACAGAATGGGAAAAGTAATTTTAAAAAAAATCTTGAATATTTTAAATAGTTTTTGTTTGTATGAAAGGAAAAAATATGGAAAGACTGCAGCTGTGGACAGACAAGATAGGTCTGTCTACAATCTACATAGCTGAAAGAAACTCAAGTTTGCAGAAGAAGCTGAAATACAATGAAGAAATACCTTCAGGGGGAGTTAAAACATGACCAAATCATAGCAGTAGTCCCTGTGGCTATAAGAAACAAATGTCCTCTGTTTCTGTTGCTAAGCAACCACACTGTATTGCCAATCTTCATGCCTTGGTTTCTGTCAGACAGAACCACAGTGATGGGGCATGACTCTTTCCACAGCTGGTTTTTGTTGGAATTTTTGCACATGTCCTACGCTCAGTCATGAAAGAGTTAAATTGTTGTTCTGTTTGTTTAGTCAGATAGCTAGTTAGGATAGGACCACTTAGGCTTCGAGAGAAGTTCCCACCAGAGAAAGTGGGTGTCTTTAGTCTTAATGAGAGAATCCAGGAATGTCTATTGGATGAGTCAGTTTACTGGGGGACAATTAGCTAGCAACATATACTAAGGTTTTATTGCTCTTTGTTCAGTTGTCTGCTACTCCGCTACTACTACTTCACTAGACCATGCTAAGCTTTTCTCTCTCTAGTACCTAGTTGAGACTAACAAGATATAGTCACAAGCTGTTTGTTGTTTTACCTACCAAATGTACCCTTTTTACCCTATTATGTAGTATTTTTATAGAGCTAGAATCACAGAAGTCTGTCTACTTATTTCCATTGCGCTATTATCAAACCCTGCAAACTTATATCTTATTGCTGTGCAACCCGCCAACAGTTTTGTCTTTGAGGGAGGACTCATCGGGGCCAACTGCAACCACTGGGTGACTTGAGACCACACAATTTGAATGACTCACCCAGGACTGGATGTTTGTTACTGTTTAATAACAGCCACACCAAAAAATCCAGTGTAAAGTTTCAAACTGAGCTCTGGAAGACCCAGTTCAAATCTCCACTTTGCCAAGGATGCTCACTGGTTCTAACTTACTCAGCCAAACCTACCCCAAAGGGTTGTTGTGAGGATAACAATGGAGGACAGCACAATTGTATAAACTGCTTTGGGCCCTTTTGCAGAAAAAGGTGGAGTATAAAGTAAAGAAACACGAGATTTATTTGCTCCCCAGGCTGAGCCATATTTATTGTGTGTATTTATTTATTGTTAGTTGGAGCGGGGAGAAGGAAACAGGGAAAGCTGAGGCTGCCAGGAGAAGCAGCACAATGCAAGGAAGGGGATAAAGGGGCAAGTAAGGTGTTCACCACAAGTCCTTGCCGGTTCCTCACACTGCACTTGGCCGAGGAGTCAGGCTGACACAGCAAAACTGGGCCAGATTTTTCCGTAGTAGAGAATGATGTGGGGAGAGGAGGAGGGAAAGCTGAAGACGGGGGCAGATAAAGGCAGGCTGGACGGTGGAAGGGAAGCAAGCAAGGAAAGGTGAGGTTAATGCGGGTGCTTGGAGGAGGGATTCCTGGCAGAGCTGGGGTCACTATCAATCAATACTCTCCATATTTCTCAGGCCAGCACTGCCAGTTAAGTATCTAAGCCCTGACTGCTTCATGCTCTGGCGATCTGATGTAACACAGGCCTAAGAATGACTGTTGGATTGTACTGTGGATCCTCTCCAGTCAATACCTGTTTACCAGCATGTATGAGAGAGGCTTTTGCTTCCATGCCTCCTGCTTTCCACCAAGACAAGAACTGCATGGCATGGACTGGACTCCATTGCTAAAGTCTTTGGTAAGGACCTCCTCAGCCATGAAGCCAGAGATTGCCTGATAGCTACCTTGCAGAATTTTTGTTAGTTAAGGGCATTTAGAATAGTCAAGCTCCTATTTGAGTTTGTGCTTGCTTTAACGTGTATTTGAAGAGCGGTTCCTGCTCAGCATTCACTCCGGAATTCTGTCTTTAATAAACTATATTATATTTACCTGCCCATGTCCAGAGTTACTTGCTGAAGTATAGATACCCTCAGAACAAACCCAGAGGCTGAAAAGCCCCAACAAGCAGATACCCAGAGCCCTTGGAAGCTCCTAGGTGTCCTGGGAAGGCTGTGTTCAGCACCCAGGAATAGGAGAAGGGGGCACGGGGTCTAGACACTGAGATACTGTAGTTTAGTGGGTAGAGATTCTGACTAGGATGTTGCAGTTCCAGGTTTAAATCCCCAGTTTGCCAGTGAACACTGCTGGTTCGCCTAGGAACACGAACACATTCCCAGCCTAACCTATTTCACAGGGTGGTTGTGAGGATAGAGTGGAGGAAAGAACAATGTAAGCCACTTCGGGTCCCCACAGGGAAGAAAAGGGGTCTGGCATTTGTTGTACATCTAATTGTGCCTACAGTTGGCTTCATCCAGTACTGCTGCAATTCCTGTTGGGAGGCAGAGCTAGAGTTGTCAAGTACAGGTTGGGAAATTCCTGGAGATATGGGAGGGCAGCCCTGGGAGGGTGGGGTTTGGAAGAGGGGAGGGGCATCAGCAGGGCATAATGCCAGGCAGTCCACACTCCAAAGGGGCCATTTTCTCTAGGAGAACTCAACTCTGTATGAAGTTCAGTCGTAATTCTGGGGAACCTCCAGGCCCCACCTGCAGGATGGCAAGCCTAGGCAGAGCTGCCCATTCAGTATTCCGACTGTGCTTAAGTATCAAGAGTGTAAAATAATATTGCAATTGAGCAAGGCACGGGGTTTGGAAACAGAGCAGGAAGGCCGGGAAATGGAAATAGGAAAAGGCAGGGGGTCAAAAGTTAATCAGGGCCAGGATAAACTTTTCAGTTGAGAGGTCTTCTTGAGCCTTCTGCACAGTGGACTCATACTCTAGAGGAAGAAGCAAAGGAAGATCTAGCGGGAAGAGTTGTATTGAAAATACTTATTGCTGTTGAGAGAAAAATATGACTAGACATCACTTTGGGGGTTAACCCATGGAGGGTGCGGGGGCAGAGCCTCTGTGAAACAATTCTGCGATACTGTGGGGTTGGTGAGTGGAGTGGGTGGGTGGGGTCCAGTCTGTCTGTCTCTTTTTTGGCATCAGAAACAGGGCTAGTCATTTGAAAATTTCACAAAAGCCTTAGGACGTCATGGAGTAGCAGTGCTAAAAGTCAAGGGAACAGGAACGTCAAGGGCCCAGGATTATCTCTGGAACATTCCTCTGCTGTTTCTAGTGTAAGTTAAGGTTTACTTATGAGAGGTCAGGAAGCAGTAGAAACAGGGATGGGGAAAATATCCTCTTCTATACAAAACAGAGGGAATTTAGCCACTTTCCTGAGCTATCAGTGGCAGGGTTGTCTAGTAGTTGGAGTGTCTCACTAACAACTAAGGGACACAGCTTCGAATACTCAGGACTCTGCTGTAGAATCCAAACACAGAAAGGCCAGAGGAAACAGAAGGTGCAAGGATTTGCTAGTGTGAACCTAACTGGGTATTTGTCCCTCTCTCCTGAACATGGACCTCTTCATAAACAGATTTCTCTTTACAGCCAGCATGAATGTATCTAATGCTTTTGTTCTCGGGGGCTGTAGAATCCCCAGGTCTGGAATGCCTGTTTTTTCCTCTGTGGCAGATGAAATGGTGTCCTGAGATCAAAGAGGGCCAAAGAAAGATGCCACCCCCTTGCTTCTCTTCTGTATTCACAATAAACTAGAAAAGATCCTTACCAAGGGAGGCCACGGTGTGGTAATTTTCCTCCATCACTTCCCAGTAGAGTTTTCTTTGGCCTGGATCCAGCAGAGCCCATTCCTCCTCCGTGAAGAACACGGCTACCTCCTGAAAGGACACTGGGGATCTCTGAAAGAAGAACAGATTTCCCCGTTGTTCCTTTATTCTCAACCCTGAACACTCAAGAAAGAAAGAAGAATCCCATCGGCCAATCAATGGAGTAAAAGACTGCAATGGCAAGAAACCAATGGGAAGAAAATTGGAATACATCTGGTCTTGCAATCTCCAATACAGTGCAGCCTGTTGAAGAGTATAAAACCTTTTCAGATTTTTAAATTCCAAATCATATCAATTGTACAATGAGATCTCGGAGTCTTGTTCCCTGACAGTGTTGAATACAAATGTTAAGATATTAAATGACATTGTGGTTAAAAGGTTGTTTCAGCTCTGGCACACGTAGACCTCTTAGGGTTCATATGAGTCAGACAAGGGTTTCAGAATCTCAGACTGGTCGCTGAGTTGACTGATTAACTATGAAGAGGTCTAATCAAGTTTCTATTCTCTCACATGATACTGAAAAGCTTTTTAACAAAACATACTGGGAAGTTATTTTTGCCACATTAAGTAAATTTGGCTTCCCTCATGAATTTTTGGAGTGAATTAGAATTCTTTCAGAGGAGTTAGCCGTGTTAGTCTGTAGTAGCAAAATCAAAAAGAGTCCAGTAGCACCTTTAAGACTAACCAATTTTATTTTATTGTAGCATAAGCTTTCGAGAATCAAGTTCTCTTCGTCAGATGCCTGATACAGTCTCTGTATCAGGCATCTGACGAAGAGAACTTGATTCTCGAAAGCTTATGCTACAATAAAATAAAATTGGTTAGTCTTAAAGGTGCTACTGGACTCTTTTTGATTTAGAATTCTTTGTTCATCTGCCAGATCTAGGTACCGACTCGGATGTTTTTTCTGTGCCATTCCCCCTCAACAGAACTCCCAGATAAGGTTGTCTTCTTCCTCCCCTTATTTTTGATCTGTGTTTGGAACCCCTGACTTGCACCATTATACAAAACAATAATATTCACGGCTCTGTAGATAACCCTTTGGAATGTAAAAGTATCCTATATGCGGATCATCTTTTCTTGTTTATCTCAGAACTTCAGTCTTCCACCCAGTATTAATGAACAGAATCAATACTTTTGGTGATTTCTTTGGTTATTTGATTAATTGGACTACTCTGACTGGATTCGGGGGGGGGGGACAGATCACCAAGTGTATTTGCTAATAGACATTTTTGAGGGTGCCCTGATGTCATCACTTATCTCAGAATATTGATTCCTGAAGATATTAAATTTATGATTTTGCTTAATTGCAACAAGTTGATTGCCGGTATGTCATTAGATCTGGACAGATGGGCAATTTTCAACCTGCCGTTACGGGGTAAAGTAAATACACTAAAAATGAATATTATATGTAGAACTACATATGTTATGTGGAATTCCATTTCTTATACCTTGCAGATATCTTCAGAAAACTTAATACTTGATTTTGGAAATTCATATGGGCTCCTTACCTTGTTCGATTTCTTTAAAGGGGATGCAACTTTTATTTAATGGAGAAGGATTTACTCTCTTGATCTTAGTTTATATCACCAGGCATACTTGTTAACTTGTACTTATTGTTAAGATTGCTCCTCCCATGTGGATCATCCATCTTGACCTCTTTGGAGGCTTTTTGTCTGGCCTCCACATTAAATGGAGGGCATTTTGGTCTATTCATACTAAGATGGATCATGTTCCTCCAGTAATTTCTGAGATCAGAGAACTGTGGCGCGTAATGACACTGCAATATCAATTTGACCCATTTTCACATATTAAATTAACATTATTGGCCAACTGAGATTTAAAAATTGAGAGGAAACAACAGACTCTGCCCCCCATCTGCCCAGCAACAGAGAGACTCCGGTAGCCGCCTGCTCCCTCCAAAATGAACAGCAAAGAGCAAGGAAGGCTGGTCCCTCCAACTCAGCCACCGCCAATGGGGCAGGGGCACGTCTTCCAAGCCAATTTTGCCCACAAACTTCAGAGGGTGTTGGACAAAGGACCAGTTGGGGGAACTACCCATGGCATTAAGTCTCCTGTAGCTGGCCACTTGCCCTCCAAAACACCTCTCTTCCCCACCCTTCAGCAGCCCACCCTTTTCTTGCTTTCAGCTCACTATACTTCATCCTTAAAGCCCCCTCCAGTTCCCCCTTTGCCCTTGGGTGCCAACACTCAGTGTTTACACAAATCCTCATTTTGAAGGTTGAGAAGGCACCCCCAACTGACAAAATCATGCCGTGATTCTCCATAACTGGGACTTCGGTGGCCACAGAAGACTCCATGGCAAGGCTGCACCGGGATCTTTGGCAGTGGAAGGAGAGGGAATCACAACAGCAGCAGCTGCTCAAGGCTTCCAGCACCTAGTGAGAACTTTTGTAGTTTCATACCATGCTGCCTACTGCTGTTTCTGCTTTGGGTCCAGGGGCTTCTTTTTGCACCACCCAACGTATACCTTCCACGGGGAATTGCACATACTCAAAGCAGATCTTCTGGATACTTAGCATGGGGTTTGTGACTCTTGCAGGAAAATCCCTATTCAAGAATCTTTCCTTTCAACTTCCATGCCGTCAGGTGTAGGTAGCCATGCTGTGTGTGAATGCCACGGCGGCCCCTGCTGGAGCATATCTGGGCAGGTTGGAATCTGCTGGGGGTCTTCTATCAATAATTCCACTAATGTTGAAAACCAGAGTCTGCGTGACCAGTTGAGGGCTATGCAACACATTCAACTGGGGTTTGATCTGCTTTGCTGACACAGACTTGAGGTTCTGCTCTGACCAACCCATGATCTCTGCTGTCTGTGTGGAACCAGGAGGGCTTGGGATATGCCAAAAGATTACAAATGGCATGTGGCAAAAAACAATGGAACTCAACAATCACAACAGCACTTATATACTGCTCTCCAATACAGATTAGTGCCCGACTCAGTGCAGTGAACAAAGTCAATGTTATTATTATCTTCACAATACAGCTGGGGCTAAGAGGAGTGGCTTATCCATGGCTACCTACTGAGCTCATGGAAGTAGTGAGATCTGAACCAGAGAAATGGTGATTCACAGCCCAATCACTTAACCACTATACTACAGCACCTAAAAATAAAGCCAAAGCAGGAACAAGAAGAGGCAGGTGTGACGGACTCAGCTTCAGATGCTGAGATTTCCAGTCAGTGAGCTATGATTGACAGGTTCCCCCCCCCCAAATATGGCTAGCCTGAAATGGCAGTTGGGGATGGAGTGTTGGGGAAGCTGTCAGTTGGAGCTGGAGAGTAAACAAGAGAGTGAAGGAGAGTTGGAGTCTGGCTTTTGACCAGAGAGGGTCAGCCAGAGAATCCTCTGTGAGAGGAAATAATGTTTGTGAAGCACTGTTAGTCCTTGGACTAAAGTGGGAAAAACCAGCACTAACTCCTGCTTAGATTGGAGAGATCTGGGAATTATAGTGAGCCAAGGAAATGGGTAGAATGGAGTCTCCCCTTCAGTGCCAGGAACAGGGTTATAGCTCATAACTAAACCCCTGCCCAGTATCTAGTAAGGGTCTGTCTCAGTGGAGCACCCTTAAATATGGAGAGGAGGGGAAATCGTGCTGTGTCTGTGCTTTGAAAGGGAAACATTTGTGAAGCAGTGCCAACCTCTGAAAGAAGCCAGCAACCTAGTGTTAAACCAAGTGTTTTGTGCCTCACACCAGTGAAATTCCTGTACAAAACCCTTTTTGTTTCTTCACTTCAAACACCTGCCTACCTGCCTTTTTACTTTAACCTACTGTAAATAAACCTTCTGTTACCTTTTGAACCTCCCCAAGCCTTGTGTGCCAGTTTCTGCTAAAGGGAAGCACAAACCCCTGATCTGTTCCCTACTAAGACTCGGCTGGGTAACCATTTTTAATAATCCTTTTGGGTGGGACAAGAAGGAAAGTTGAAGCTTAACATCAACTACGCTACCAGAGGCTTCCCAGCCCAGTATACAGCTTCATAGGCTTAAAGAGGAGAAGTTTTACCTCAGGGTAGGGGAAGGTCAGCCTAAGACTGAGTTGGACATGGGTTTGTGCTGTGTCTCCATGAGACACTGAATGTTTCTGCTTAAGATTACTCCTTTAAAAAGAAGTCAAGGCAGTCCCCTGTGCAAGCACTGACTCATTACTGACCCATGGGGGGACGTCGCATCATGACATTTTCTTGGCAAATTTTTTGTTACAGGGTGGTTTGCCATTGCCTTCCCCAGTCATCAACAATAAGCAGAGGACTTCTGGCTCAAAGCACAGAGCGGGACAGGGCCACTGAAGAAGCAACAACATTCAAAATGAATTCCCATCTGAGCCACATATTTGCTTACATCTGAGCCTTTCAACTACTGTGCGATGCTACTCACCAGTGGAAAAAAATTCAAAAATAACCCCTGTGAAGACCTTGCCAGAAAAACACCCTCACCACAAAGTTACAACCTGGCACTTCAAGAAATAACTGACATTTTAAAAAGGCATGAGTTATCAAAAGAGAAGCTAGGATTGCACATCCTGCTGGAAAAACGGGCTTTGCCATTTCAAGAAGGAGATTAAGAAATATGACTACACAATGCATTACCTATGAAAGTACAGGCTACTCCAGAATAACTATAATAACAGAAGAAATGGTATCCATAATAAAATGCACACGGCAAACACCCAAACATACTTTTTAGATGTACCAGGATGTTGTGGGAATATTTTCTCCCACAAAACATTTGTATATCAAACATTGTAACACATCTTATTGGAACAAGGAAAAGACGTACTGCAGTAGCCTAGACAGGAATGGCGGCCATGTGACTTTAAAGGAGGAAGGAGTGCATATAGTCAGTTTGCCATTTAAATTCACAGAAAACTCAGTATCAAGGCTATCTCCTAACAGCAAAGAAGCCAAGAATATTCAGGAAACATCTATGCAAAGAGGCATAAGGCTCTTATGGTAATCCATACCATACTAAAAGATATCATGTAAACAGATAAACAAAACAACTGGGTTTGCAAAGGCAAAACTTGCAGATGTTTGAAAACAAGTAGAAATCATATACAGAGCTGAAACAAAGCATAAATAATGAAACATGACATATTAAACAGCGCAGAAATCACCCAGTTTGAACACACTCACAGCAACAGACAGTATGCAGCGTCTCTCTGAACCATTTCCTTAGAGCACAGCCCCCCTACCTGTGCAAAGTCCCTCCTGACTCATTCAGTTTTGCAGCTGGCAAAAAGCCGGGAGAGTGGGAGCTTTCCTGACCTCCCCAGGCAGGCCCTTCCACAAGGCGGGGGCCAACACAGAGAATGCGCACGAATAGGCATTCATTGATTTTGCCCATATGCTGGGTGGCACCTACAGAAGGCCCTGCTCAGGTTGCCATGGTGGAGAATAGCGAGAGAGGCGGTCCTGTAGATATGAGGGGCCAAGGCCAGGGAGGGCTTTGTAAGTGATAGGCAGAAGCATGAACTGAGCCCGGTACTCTGATGGGAAACCAAGGGAGTGACAGCAGAATGGGAGATCCTGCACTGCTGCTAGAGAAGTGAAGGCAGCTGCACAAAAGGCCTTCTCACAACTCAGACTAGCCTGGAAGATGGCCCCTATATTGCCACAGCCAATCTAGCCAGATGGATTCATGTCACAGTAGCATTGGGACTAGGCTACTGTAATCCACTCTACATTGGTCTCCCCTCAAAGCTGACTTGGAGACTCCAGCTGGTGCAGAACACTGCAGCTCCTTTACTCTCAGGAGCTAGACACAGCATGCATATCACTCCCATTCTATAGTCACTGCACTGGCTGCCTATCAGTTACCAGGCCCAATTCAAGGTCATAACTACAACATTCAAAGCCCTTCATGGCCTTGGCCCCTCATATCTGTGCAACCGCCTCTCCCCCTATGTTCCACCAGGGCAACTTCACACATCTGGTCAGGGCCTTCTGCAGACACCACCTTGCAGTTGGGCAAAATCAACAGCTACCCACATACTTGCTTTCTCTGAGGTGGCCTCACCTTACGGAAAGGCCTGCCTGAGGTGGTCAGGAAAGCTCCCACTCTCCTGCCTTTCTGCACGCTACACAAAACTGACTTATTCAGGAGGGCTTTTTACCCAGATTACACAACTGTGTTAAAAGAAATTTCTCACAGAGATGCCTTGGTAGGGACAGGGGCTAAACTCTATGCTGTTAGGTACTGCCTATTGATGCAGATAAGTGCCTACTAGGGAGTTTCCCTGCTGCTAAACGTGTGTTTTACTTTCTTCCCAGTAATATTACTATTTGGGGTGGGCAATATTCTCATCTATAACAATAAACGGAAAGTTAGGAGCCTCAAAAAGGGCCACCAGCTACAGGCCGATTATGGGAGATGCAGTGTCAAAAATGAAGGGAATCGCCACACCCTGACCCACGCTCCCTCCAGATCAACCCTCTGCTATTTTGCAGCGGCGGTTTTCTCCCTAGAAGCCAGGAAGGTGGAGGCAGCGCTGAGGGGGAGGTCAGGGAATATCCCCCCTTTCCCAAAGGAAACCTTCGGACCAGTTGCCGATTCAGAGGGCTCCTGCAGGGCGATGCACTTTACTATCGCGCTCCAGAGGAAGGACCTGTATGTCTTGGAAGGACTTACAGCTGTAAGAGCCAAATGCGGCCAAGGGCTTCTTAATCCGCGGAGCTCGCAAGGCCAAAGAGCTCCTTTAAAAACCGACACGGCGAGTGTAGCGAGCTGCGGGGCCCGTGAGAACAAGGGACCCTCCGGAGCAGAGCAGCGGTCCGTCCAGCTGCCCAGAATAAGATCAACCCGGGCTGGTTGCACGGAGTACAAGGGGGGGGGGCACAGGTGCCCCTGCAGACATCTTGCCCGGGAAGACGCCCTTTCTCTGCGCTAACTCCAACCCTTCCTCTCTCCCATTCACACGTATTTTTTTCCTCCCTCTTTTCTCTCCAAAGATCCCTTCATGCAATCCTAAACTCACCTTTTCTGCAAACGCGCAAAAGCCAAAGTCTCCCTCCGGCCAAGGAAAAGGGGGCAGAGGAGAGTCCCCGCTGAACTCCATGGCGCCCCGATTTCCCTCACTCTAGGAAAAAAAATAGTAAACCTCGCAGTTGCTCGCTGAGCCTTCTGGGAATTGTAGTTTCCTGCAAATACTGCCAATAAACCCGAAGTATTTGGGAACCTGGAAGAGGTTTTTTGGCTCTTCTGTGCAGGTTCACCTGATGGTCCGCGGCAGGAGAGAGAGGAGCTGATGGGGTGGAAACCTCTCCAAATCTCCCGGGTTTGTTGCTATTGCACTTTGCGCTCCTGCTGGGAATTGTGCTTTTCCAGCAGGGATGCCTTAAGGAGACTCTATGCCTCTATGGGTAGCCATGTTAGTCTGTAACAGTAGAAAAGAGCAAGATTCCAGTAGTACCTGTAAGAGTAACAAAATTTTGTGGTACGGTATGAGCTTTCGTGAGCCACAGCTCACTTCTTCAGCTATGGCTCACAAAAGCTCATACCCTACCACAAAATTTTGTTACTCTTACAGGTACTACTGGAATCTTGCTCTTTTCTACTGTTACAGACTAACATGGCTACCCATCTTGATCTAGCTAGAGAGAGAATGGCAGTTGGCAATAGAATGATGATAGTTGGTGCTAACAGAAAGAGGGCTGACAGAGAAAAAAAAATTAAGGGTAGAGGAGTTGAAGGGTGATGCCTGACCAGAGGTATCTGTGAAGAAAACACTCCTTTTCGAACTCAAATGGGAGCCATTGTTCTTTGAAACTTTGGTCAAGAGGCTTTGTGCTAAAGAAACCTCTTGCTAGGAAAATTCCTCTTTGCTGTAAAACCCCCCTTTGCTAGAAGCCTGCCTGAGAAAGGAACTGCTTCAGTTCTCAGGTCACTGTGGCCTTGGAGATAACGTGTTCCGCTTGTGGACCTCTGTGGAAAATTTCTCTGAGCCAATTAACATTATTGACTACTTAAACTATTTGCAGCTGCGAGGACGGATGGGTGGTGCCAAAAACTGCAAATTTGGTCTCGCGCCTCCTCCCCTCAAATATGCACCTACCTTTAGGGACATCAGCATTTGGACACCCGATCGGCTAACAGGCCTGAGCCACTTAGGTTCCCAAATGGCATAAAAATAGCTAACCAACATGGAGCTTCAAGTTTTAGTTGGGATTCAGTAGTTTGACTGTAACTGACCTATGGCTTCACTCCTGGCTCAGATTCTATAGATGGATGGCCATGCAACCATTCTTGTTTTGCTGTGATGCCTAGCTGTTTGCGCCTCTTGAAAAGAGACTTTGACTTCTGCATCTTTGACAACATCTTGTTTTGCCTTCGGAATTAATGTGGTATGTATTAGCCAGAGCTAATGTGCTATAGGACTTATTGTTTACCCCCCCCCACACACACACACAGTCTGTCTTGTGAATTTAGAATAATTTTGTGCCTTAAATAAATCATATTTTTTTGTTTTTGTGTGCTTCTTTACTTTGAAGCCTCAAAGCTATAAATCGTTGTTGAACCCACTTTGTGAACCTTTTGGACCACCTACTGCGTTAAAACTTTGTGAATTCTGCTTGCAAGTCACCCTTGCAAGGTAGACTTCTGTTTAGTTCCCTGACAGGCTTGGAGATTTGTCTCTTTACTTCTGCACCTTGGGACAGACCAAGGGAATGGTGGCAGCATACCAGGGCAATTGTGAGGCTTTTCTCTCATTGCTAGTTCTGTAAGTTTTGTAACTGGTCTGCCAGGCTCTGCGCAGCTCTTCCCCTCAGCTGGGTTGAGACAGCGGGACCAGGTAGTCGTGACAAGAGAGGGTCAAAGTCCTCCGTGGAATTAAAAAAGTGGTGGCGCATCCTTACTGTGAAAACAAAATTTATGAACCACTTTTAGTCTAAGTACTAGAGTAGGCCAGTCCTAAATTTTACTGAGATTCAAGAGATCTGGGAAATTATAGTTGGCCCAGGAAGAAGTAGGTAGAAAGGCGTCTCCCTTTCTGCCAAAGGAACAGGGTTATAGCTTCGATATAAGTATAACTCACACCCAGTATCTAGAGAGGGTTTTTAACTCAGTGGAGCAGCCTGAAGTAAAACTGAAGGGGTGCTGTGTGGGCCAGAACTGGAGCACCTGATGTGAAGAGGGGTGACAAAGGAGGAACGGCACTTTAAAGAGATCAACACTGATAACACCAACCTCTCTCACCTAAGTCAGCAACCATAAGAAATCTAACCAGATGGAACCAGTTTAGAGTAGTGGTTAAGAGCAGCAGGACTCTAATTTGCAGACCCAGGCTTGTTTCCCCACTCCTCCACTTGAAGCCAGCTGGGTGGTCTTGGGTCAGTCACAACTCTTCCAGAGTTCTCTCAGTCCCACCCACCTCACAGGGTAATTGTTGTGGGGATAATTCTATAATATAATTCTCCTAGCGGGTTTCCGATGACGCACATTGATCCTAGTGCGCATGTGCGGGCGCACCAGGATAAAATGGGCACCATCAAACCCAGCCTCTGGAGGGCGCCGCTGGCGGCGGAGGTCCAGGCAAGCCTGCCCGTCCGTCTGCTGGCAAAGCTGGGGCAACGGGGCCAGAGTGAGGCATCTGCTGCCGTGCAAGCTCTGGTGGAGCCGAGGTGAGCTGGACTCGGCGGAGCCTGGGCGATGGGGCCAGAGCGAAGCGTCTGCTGCCCTGCGAGCTCCACTGGAACCGAGGCAAGCCATTATCGGTGGAGCCGGGGCGATGGGGCCAGAGCAAGGTGTCTACTGCCCCGTGAGCTCCGCTGGAGCCAGGGCAATGGGAGCGGTGCCGCCCGGCTCCGACAGGGTGGCGGGAGCTTTGTCCCCACCCCATCACCCCAGTTCCACCAAGAGTAGCATGGCTCCGGCAGGGCTCAGAGGATGGTGGGTGCTTCACTCACACCCTGGCTCCAGCAGAGCTTGCAGGCATGCTTTTGGCTGAGCAGGGGCAGGGGGGGGGGAACCGCCCGCCGCCCTCTGAACCCTGCTGCAGCCAGGCAGCATCACTCCCATCACTCCGGCTCCGACGAGAGCGGCAAACCCTGGCTCCAGTGGGGCTCACAGGGCAGTAGACGTGTCCCCACCCTGCCTTTCAGCCCTCCCTAGACCCCCCCTTGCCCCCTTCCTGCCAATCCTCCCAGACCCTTCTTGTCAGCCCTCTCCAGACCCTGCTCTTGCCCCTCCACCTGCCAGCCCTTCCCAGACCCCTCCTGGGTCTCAGCCCTCCTGAGACCCCCCCATGCCCCCTACTTGCCAACCCTCCCCAGACCCCCCCTTGTCACTCCACCTGCCAACACTCCCCAGACCCCCCTTGCCCCTACACCTGCCAGTCCTCCGCAGATTCCTCCTGCTTGTTAGCCCTTCCCAGACCCCCTGCCTGCCCGCCAGCCCTTCCCAGACCGCCTCCTGCCTGCCCCAGCCCCAGCTTTCTAGAGCCCGTTGTATTTATTTGCACAATGGGCTTTGTTTCTAGTCTTCTTACTATATAATTGAGTAAGCGTATTTCAGATGACTCACTTTATACCCTGGTGCACCACCAGAGGGTGCTACCATGGAGGGAAGCCTAGGCAAGGCACCATGACCCTCCAGAAAATGTGCCATGGTGGGAAGCCCAGGCCGGGAGCAGGATGGGAGCAGGTGGCATTGCCCGCCTCCTGCCTTCACCCAGCTGGTATTAGGAGTGAGGCCAGTGGCAATGCTCACCACCCAACTTTAGCCAGCTGGTATTAGGAACAGAGCAAGTGGCAATGCCCACCCCCACCTTAACACAGCTAGTATTAGGAGTGGAGCAGATGACAATGCCCACCTCCCCACACCTTAACCCAGTTGGTACCAAGCTAGTAGTTATATAAATTGACGATAATTGTGAGTAACAGAGTATACAGGTTTCAAAATGAATCTCTTCCCCATCTGCATTTGTATTTCTTTCCTTCATGTCTGTCTTTTTCCAATTTGCATGCCTTGAGTTGATTCTAGCAATGTGTTGAGTTTCTGAAAAGCTGTAGAATAATCCAAGTTGACCAAAGTTTCTCAAATTCTGCAAAACCCCAGGTTATTCCTTCCGAGTTCCGTTCCCACTATTTCCATTCTCTGGTCTACTCTTTTATTCAAAAAGGAAGCTGTAGGCTGGAGTAGGCATGCCACACAGCCTCCATTAATTGCTCTTTACATTTCTACATTCCTGATCATTTCTACATGCCTGCTCAGCAAAGGCATGTGGAAAAATTGTGTTTTTTAGTCAAGAAGTCTGGCAGGACCAGCACTTCAGCTCAGATAGCAAGTCTCATTCAACGTCTTCACCTCCATTGTCCGGCATATCCGGAAGGAGGTTCCCTGAACCTACGGGACTGGGAGAAAGTAGGGAGAATTTTGCACATGGAGCCACGAGCTCCGGTGGAATTGCTACAAACTTGGCACCAATGTCGCTATGCTGTGGAGTGCTTTAGCTGGCCTTCAAAACCTCCAGCAGCTTCCCTTCTAAATGTCCCCCCTTCATCTTCCCCCTGGCATCTCTTGCCTCCTTTGGCACCTGCTGCTCTTTCAGCTCAATTATCTAAGGAATGTCCACCAAAGTATGCCGAGGTGCAGTTGCTTCCTCCAGCACCGCTCAGCTTTCTCTCTTCTCCACAACATTCTGCACCCCCCAGTAAAGATTTCAATCCTCCACCTTCTGCTGAAAAAATCTCAGCAAGTCTTGTGAGGGAGGTACAGGAACAAGATTGCCTCCAGGCTGCTCTAGCCGAGGATCCCACTGAAAGCATTCCAGAACCAACGGAAATGCTGTCAGTGAGCTCAGTGCATTTCACGGGGAATGTGGATGCTGCAGAATTAACTGAAATGGCTAAATCTGAGGATGTGGCAGAATTAATTGAAATGACAGTTCATTTAACAAATCAAGTTACTGATCAGAGCCACCAGATTGTGGAATATCAGCCTCTTTCTTATACTGTTCTTACTGAGTTGAGAAAAACCACAGAGCCCTATCCAGATTTTATCCAGCAACAAGTTAATAACACTGGCTCTCAAGAAAAGTTGCTCCTTAACTTGGCTAAAGAGAATGCTACTTCTGAGTACCAAAGGGTTACTGCAGGTCTGGGAAAAACCCCGGACCTGGCAGACATGGTTAGAGCTTGGCAAGAGATAGAAAATCCCTTTCATCAAGACTTTTGTCAGGATCCTGGGGGTACAGGTGTAAAACAAAGTCCTACCAGCCCGACTGGAAATGGAAACCCCCCCACACTTGTAGCTTTACAGCAGCTTCTGGGTACTCTAAATTGGGTCAATCCCTCTTTTGCTCTTCCTACCAGTCTTCTGAAGACTCCTGTTCTCTTCACTGACCACTGCAAGAAACATCCAAGTGATGTTATTCAAGTCTTACAATCAGTTAATGGCATTCTGGCTCAGCAGAGTGTCAATCAGATTCCTTCCATGAATTCAGGATTTTCCTTGTGCATTTTTCCTACCACTCAGACTCCTACAGGAGTTTTAGCAATTTCTCAAGAGTCTCTCCAACCTTATGGCTTCATTGTAGCTCCTGAAACGGTGCAAATTGTGAAGCCTATCACTCCTTTGCTGCTCTGATAATTCCTTGTTCAAAGTTCCTGTCTCCGCTCACCCCCGTTGCTTTGCAGCAACTCCTAGGCAACCTTAATTGTCTATCAGTATGTTGAGTCCAATGTTTTCCTTGCTTCCTACCACGAAACATCCCAGCAATCTTATCACTGCTCCCCTGCCAACCCAGGCAGCCTTTACAACAAGTACAAGAGATTTTAGCTCAGCAGTGTGCTAACAAAATCCCTGTGGGGCTTGATGGCCTTCATCTTCTGGGAATATCATGGGAATGTCTTTCTTGTAGAATGATTATATCTCTCTCTCATGGCTCACAAAAATGTTCATGCCACGGCTGATCTCTGTGCTATGGCACGAGAGCATGCTATTACACACTCTAGTTATGTTTTGCTGTTCATAAACTCTGCTTTTTTCCAAAAAATGATTTCACTCACCTGTGTAATTCTGTGCAAGTTTCAGACTGTTCTTGCAAACTTTGTGGGAGATGTCTTTTTTCAGTTACCTAAAGATAATAGTTTCTCTCTTCTACAATCAGTGCCTGTTCTCCTTTAATCTCCTCAGCCACATCAGGCACAGTTTTTTTTCTAACAGTAGCCGCTCCAAAGAAGAGTTAAGTTTTTCAGAACGAAGGTCACTGAATTACTAAATATTTTCTTCAAGCTCATCTCTAACTCACATTATGTTTATAAACTAATCAGCTGTCTTCCTGGTGCTTATTTAGCACCCCCTATCAATTCTAAATCTTATAGCTCTATTTCTACACTCCTTCTTTCACTGTTATAAGTGACATTCTATCTTAAAAATCTTCTGCCTTGTAGGATCAACAGAGATCCTGGTATCAAAGTACATAAAGCCTAAAAATTTTCTGAAAGCTGTCATCTGCCTCAAAAACTTCTTTGGTTTGATTGGTTGTCTGTTCCTTAATTATTCACATTATTTCTAGTTTGTCTTTCTCACTGAGACTCCAAGTGAATTACAGCTTGGGTCTGTAAGTTCTCCTTAAAATCTTAAATCTCTAAAGCAGCTCTTCCTTCCTCTCTTAAAGTCTCAAAAGGTTACTGCTTTGAAGCATAAGGGTTATGCATGCATTCTTCCAACCAAATACTAACTAGAGCTAACCCTGCCTAGTTTTAAGAATTAGCAAGTGTTTACTTTCAGTCAAAAGAAATAAAAGTTCAACTGTTTGTGTTACTTATTTGCATGTAACCACTTAGTTTCTAGTGAGGATTCCCACCATGGAAAGGGGAGTCTCTATTCTTCATGGAATAGACTTAGAATTCTCTATTAGACCACTCCTCAAAGGGGAAAAAACTGCTTCTCTTGTTCTTTCCCATCTCCTGGGATATAACACTGACAGCTACTCTAGGATACAACAAAACAAAATTAAATGTTTATTTTTCAAGAAGCATATTGGTTTCATAAAAGTAGTTCTTAAAGTTACTTCATCCAAACTCATTCACACACATCACTTATAAGGTTTTACACACAGCTATCCTCTCTGACTCTTATTCACAGATAACATTTCTCTCATCATCACTTCAACATATTCAGGCAGCGCACAGCCAGCCTGCTTTCTTCTCACCCCCCCTCTCCCCCTCACTTCCACAAACAAAGCTAAGTTAGTGAACATTCCTGAGGTGGGAGATGCTTGACTCTCAGCTTGCCAGCCACTCTTTCCAAGCAGCTCAGACATTGTTCTTACTCAAAAAATCCCTTACAATTCTACAGGTCAGGCGATTGTACAACATGCCAATCGCTCTATTAAAACCCTCCTCTCTAAACAAATAAAACAAGGGGGGAGGAGGGTCCCAACTACCAATGCTGGGAATGACTATGCAGCAAATTCATAAATGTTTGTTAAATGTTTGTTCATGTACAATCAGCTTAATTTTTGCAGCCACAAGCTGCTGCCTCCCCAAATGCTTCTGCCTTTGATAGACATTTCTGGCAGAAACCAGAGTTACCTACTCTGCAGGTATACTATCGAAGCCTGCTAGATAAGACCTGGCAGGGGCCAGCCCCCTGTTAACGTGGGGAAAAGGGTGTGTTTCTGTTTTATCCACAGGTCCTTTGTGGGGCCCTACCAGCCAGCTCATGCCAACCCAAGATGGAAAAAAGTCAGCCTGGAACAAGTTCAGATGGAAAAAGCTTCAGACTGCAAATTCACTTCTCATTCCTTGTGTGCCGTGCTGTTTTCTTCCTTGCAACTTAATGTCTCACCTTTTGCCTTGAGAAGTCTACTGATTAATTGCTCCTCTGTTGAAAAGTGCTATGCTAGATTCCAGCTGTGACTCTATAGTGAATCTCCTAAGTGATGAGAGGCCTTGTTCCTTGCAGCCTCTCTATGTTGGTCTTCCAGTGCTCACCATTGTGAACCATCAAACTCTTAGCAAAATAGCTTGTAGCCTGACTAAGACAGTGAATCCAACTTCAATTGTAATTGCTGCCCTGAATGCTGAACTCATAGAGCTCAGACATGCTGCTTTGGACAATCATGCTGCCCTCTTTGTGGACATTACTGCAAATTCTACACTCATTCTGTGTGTGCTTCTCTGTTCTTTGCCAATGACTGTACACACTGACACCCAGCCTCTGCAGGACTATCTTCAATACAATTTGTGGAAACGGCTTGCTGCACAAATGAACAGTTCCAACTTTTGTTTACAGCAAACGAATGACATGAACTTATTACTAGTTTCTTGCATTATTCCTGTGTGTACCCTTATTGCCTTGCTTTTGAATGGTACATCTTTAAACAGTAGTAACATGAAATATACTCAAATGTATGATTGGGGTCCAACTGTGCCCTGACTTCCATTGTTTGCAATGTCTATTTACACTCCTTATGTAGTTTCCAATTCATCACAAAATCAAACTGTCTGTGCTCAAATAGTAAACTGCACCAAGCACAAATCCAAACCTCACTGTCTTTCTGTAGGACCAAATGTTCTTAATTGTTCACAAACAGAAAATGTTTCCTTTGCATTTGCATATACTCAATTACCCCAAGGTTGGTTCTTTACATGTGGCTCAAGAACTTTTAATTACATACCTGCTAATTTGTCTGACTCTCTCTGCTGTTTAAGTTGTTTAGCTATTGCTTTACCTTCCAAAGCCATGTTTACTGCTTCTCGTGAATATCACTCAGTTACTCTTGATGGTACATGCTCTGAAGAAACCTTTCTCATTAATAAAGCTAAAACTGTTGTTTTTGGAGCCTCGCTTATAGGGGTTCCAGCTCTTGCTATACTTAATGCTAACAATTTAAGGCACTTAGCTTGCAATTTAGCAAAAACTATTAATGCCACTTCTATAGCTTTAGCAGCACTAAATTCTGAGCAACAAGAACTTCACCATGCTGTTTTAGATAATAGGGCTGCTATAGATTATCTCCTGTTGCTCCATAATCATGGGTGCGAATCTGTAAAGAATATGTGTTGTTTTAATTTGTCTGATAATTCAAAAACTATAAGCAAGCAACTGCAACAACTATCTCACTTACAAACTTCCATAAAAGAAGATGTTTTACCCTCCTGGTGGAAAGCTCTATGGAGCTGGTTGCCAAGTGGCCTCTTTAATATCATTGTACAATATGGTGCATATGCTCTAATAGCGCTTATTGTAAGCTGTTGTTGTATTCAATGTATTCAATGTACTTATTGCTTTAGTACTTCCAAAACCACATCCTACTGCATATTCAGTTACCACTTCAATATCTAGTTACCCAGCCTCCTGGTTTACATCCTCTGATGATGAGGATGAGGAAGACTGCTCTTGGAATGATGCAGAGAATGGCCCTTTGTTGCCACTTTAATTAAATAAATAAAAACAGAGTGAAGTGTAGGCTGGAGTAGGCATGCTACACAGCCTCCATTAATTGCTCTTTACATTTCTACATTCCTGATCTCCTGGTCAGTTGGCATGCCACACGGAAAGACTCAGGGAGTAGTTTAAATGTGTAACAATAAGTCTCTCACCATTCACAGAGCACAATATTCCCATACACTCTAAGTAACATTCTTCTATGCTCAGAAGCTCATGATGTACCTTTCATTCTGTTATGCTTCCTAGATAAGACAAAAGTCTGAACACAGCAATGTTGTGCTTAGTTGGCTGAGAATGGAATGTGTAACTTGTAACTGTTGCTATAACCATATTTGGGCATCCGGGACTTCCTGAATACAAGTGAATAAAACTCTCGCCTCCATTTTTGGAGGGACAGACTTTGCATCCAGACCCTGTCTCGTGTCGTTACTACAGAAGCCTTTCTATTTTTTCTGAAATGTTAAGATTGGTCTGGTATACCAAAAAGTTAATTTTGCTACAGATGGATATTCAGACTATAATACTACTGGGTAAAATATCCAATAACATAATTTTAAGATTTGGAACAAAACTTTAAACATTTTGTATTCAACATTATATTCAGTATGTTGGCTTGTTTAATAAATTGAGCTGTTGTGTGCATGTGTGTGTGTGTGTAAATCATCCATGCATAAAAAAGAAACTCAACAATAAGAAAGATATTAAAGAGGAGAGAAAGGGGGGAAAGATTCTATTACATAGTTATATAAATCGACGATAATTATAAGTAACAGAATATATAGGCTTCAAAATGAATCTCCGCTCTATCTGCATTTGTATTTCTTTCCTTCATGCCTTCTTCCAATTTGCATGCCTTGAATTGATTCTAGTAATCTGTTCAATTTCCAAACAGCTGTAAAATCCTTGGATCATCTCATTAAAAGGGGCCTCCTGGGTTAAAATCGCCATACACCCTCAAAGAGTCTCATACGGCCCCTTGAAATACATTAGCTGAATCCAAATTGACCAAAGTTTCGCAAATTCTGCAAAACCCCAGGTTATTACTACTGAGATCCTTCCCAAAATTTCCATTCTCTGGTCTACTCTTGTCAGTACACTTACTTGTAATACTTGTAACTAATTAAATTTTTCCTTGTATCTCTCTGAATTCTTTCTGCTGTATCTTAATTTCTGGAATGTTTTATTTCCTTGAGTTTTCTGATTTATTTCTTGTAGTCCAGAGAGAAATTCAGATCTTAGCTTCTGAAAATCTTCCCTTATTCTGATCCATTTGCTGTAGCTGGGTTGGTAATTCTTTGTTTTCTAGCACTCCTTCTTGAATCTCATCAGTTTGGTGTTTCTGAGTTAAAGTGTTTTTATACTCTTGCTTTAATTCTGTAAGTTTTAAATTGTCTTGAAAGGGAAGAAATTATTTTTGAGCTAGTATATCTAAAGCATCTTCTGAGCTTAATTTAACTTTAACCTTTTCCATAGCTGCAGCCATTTTCTTCCAATTGACTTCTTCTTCCTTACCTAAATACCTCAGAAGATCTATCCCAAGGCAGATCTGTCCTTAGAATAGATTAGTAAAAAAAGGAAAGTCAGTTCATTCTTCAAACCAGTAGTTGTTGATTATGTAACTGAAATAATCCAGATAGTTCACTGCTTCAGTTTACACAATTCATTCTTGGCCAATGGGTAGCAATATAGTTCAGTCCTGGAGTTTCCTGAAAGATCTTATTTGGGCTTTCGGCCGTTTTCTTTCTTTTTTAATTAAAAAGAATGAGAACAATTTTTTAAAAGACTACTTCCAACAGCAATCCCTCAAATATATATTCCTGGTATATTATAGCTCTCACAGTTCAGAAAAAAAAGAGGGGGTCAGATTTAGTGGTTTTGTAATCCAAAAACAGAGCAGAGAACGGAGCAAATTAACGTCTATTATGTAACTCCATTTCTTCTTTAGGAAAGCTGAAGAAGAAAAGATTAAAGCATCCTATAACATCTATCCGACGACTCACAAAGATAGCTGGAGCATGCGCCTTTTGGGTGCCTGAAGGAAGGACTTCCGTCTCCTTTCCCCTCCTCACTTTGATAGGCTGCGGAAACAAACAGCCCGCCTCTGAAGCGGCTTGGCCAAATCCGGATGGCCAGGCTGCAAGAGGGGATGCCGCTCCCCTTCCAGATCGGGGAGAGGGGAAGAGCAAACCCGGGCGCCTGCAACCAGCCAGCTGCAAGCGAGGTGGCTGCTTGCTGCCTGGATCGCGGGAGGGGAGGGACAAACCCGCCCCTCAGTCAAGCCGGTGCCGGGGGAGCAAACCCGCCCGCCTGCAAACCGGCAGCCGGCTGCAAGAGGGGCGGCCGCTCATCTTCCCCTCGCCACAGGGATCGGCGCGGGGGGAACCCACCCACCCCCATCAAGCCGGTGCCGGGGGCGGGTGGGAGAGCAAACCCGGCCGCCTGCAGCCAGCCAGCTGCGAGGCGGCCACTCGCCTTCCCTTCGCCGCCTGGATTGCGGGAGGGGTGGGACAAACCCGCCCCCATCAAGCCGGCGCAAGGGGGAGCAAACCCGGCCGCCTAAAAACCGATGGCAGGCTGCAAAAGGGGCGGCCACTCACCTTCCCCTCGCCACTGGGATCGGCGCAGGGGGGGGGGAACCACCCCCGTCAAGCTGGCGCAGGGGGGAGCAAACCCGCCCGCCTGCAAAGAGCCAGCTGCGAGCGAGGCGGTCACTCACCTTCCCTTCGCCGCCAGGATGGGAGGGGAACCCGCCCCGTAAAGCTGGCTGGGGGAAAGCAAACCCAGCCACCTGCAAACTGACAGCAGGCTGCAATAGGAGCGGCCGCTCGCCTTCCCCTCGCCACCGGGATTGGGCGTGGGGGGGAACCTGCCCCCCCCATCAAGCCAGCGCAGGGAGGGGTGGGTGGGAGAGCAAACCCGGCCACCTGCAGCCAGCCAGCTGCAAGCGAGGCGGCTGCTTGCCTTTCCCTCACTGCCTGGATCGTGAGAGGGGACAAACCCGCCCCTCTGTCAAGCCGGCAGGGGGGGGGGGGTGCAGGGGGGGGGGAAACCCGCCCGCCTGCAAATGTAAAGCCAGCTGCATGCGCTCGCCTTCCCCTCGCTGCCTGGAGCGTGAGAGGGGAGGGACAAACCTGCCCTCTGTCAAGCCGCGGGGGGGGGGGGCAGAGCAAACCCCGCCTGCAAACCGGCAGCTGGCTGCAAGAGGAGTGGCCGCTGGCCTCGCCACCGGGATTAGTGCGGGGGGAACCCGCCCCCGTCTAGCAAACCCACCCACCTGCAAATCTATGGCAGGCTGCAAGAGGGGCCGCCGCTCACCTTCCCCTCGCCACCGGGATCGGTGCTAGGGGGAGGGATAAACCTGCCCCCCTGTCAAGCCGGCAGCCAGCTGGGATTGGGAAGGTTTCCTGCCTGTCATGTCCTCAGCCCCCATCAGTCAGAAATGCTTTAGGCTGATCCTTCACTGGGCAGGGGGTTGGACTAGATGGTCTGTATGGCCCCTTCCAACTCTATGATTCTATGAATGGGCAGGCTGCAAGCCCTTCCTCACACTAATTTGGGTGCAGCTGGGGCCCTTCCCAGCTCCAGCCAACCTTTTGCACCCTGCAGAATTTCCTGGGAAGGGAAGGGCCGAGGGCATGGAGAAACCCAGGAGATCCAGAGAACCATCCATCAGGCAGGAGAGGCTGGGATAACCTGTGGGTGACTGGAACCTAGGGGGGGGGCTGCATAGTCATTTAACAGCCTGACCAGGACTCCCCGTGTGGGGTTGCCAGCTCCAGGTAGTGAAATTCCTGGAGACTTTGAGAGCTGAAACTGGAAGTGCTTTATATACAAAAACATTGTATATAAAGAAATCTTTCAGCATTGATCACCGAATGTTATGTTTCATAAAAATTTTTGAAAAGCACAACAGCTTTCTAGAGCCCGTTGTATTTATTTGCACAACGGGCTTTGTTTTTAGTGAGAGGAGAAAAAAGAACAAAAACAAATAATATGCATATAGCGTATAAATGTTGGCAGTGTTACTGGATGTATTGTAACTACTTCTTTAACAATCTATTAAAATGCTAAAGTGAAAGTATGAAGAAATTTCATACATAAGTCCCCCCCCCCCCCCGCAATTAGATCTCACGGAGTTTATCAGTCCAAGGTTTAACAAACAAGATAGACAAAACAGTTTTAGGTTAGTGTCCAAGTTATATTTTGGAATTCAATGTCAATAAGCCGTAAGCAATTGTTTTAATTTTTCTTTGAAGAGCCGTAGATTTTACTAACTCTCATAACTCAGCAAAATAGAATCATATTAATGTAGCTCTAATATTAAGTTTCTTGTAGAAGAGAAGGAAAAATAGTTCTTGAAAGAGTCCAAAATCCTCAAAAATCCTGTTATGATCTCTACTTTCCTTGGGGCAGATATTTCTTTTAATCTTCCCCTTCACACCCTCTGGGTAAGTTAGCTGCCACCAGGAATATTACATTCCAATATATTTTATTTAAGTTTTCCCTTTGGTAACTTGTTTAAGCGTCAGGCTCCTTCGTGGTTCTATGTGGCCCTGAGGATAGGAATGGGATATAACACTGACAGCTACTCTGGGATATAACAAAACAAAATAAATGTTTATTTTTCAAGAAGCGTATTGGTTTCATAAAAGTAGTTCTTAGTTCTTAAAGTTACTTCATTTAAACTCATTCACAGATCTCTTGTAAGTCTTCACACACAGACTCTTTCTCTAGGCTCTATATTTCTCTCATAAAAATGCTTAAAACTCCTCAGGCAGCACACAGCTAGCCTCTCTGACTCTTATTCACAGATTATATTTCTCTCATAACCACTTCAACATATTCAGGCAGCACACAGCTAGCCTGCTTTCTACTCCCTCCCAAAACATTTTTCTCTTGCCTCTCTCAGTCTAAACAGCATTCACTCCGCCTACACTCTCATTCATCAACCAATCATATCACTCACTCATCTCTCTCTCACCCCCACTCTTCACCTATTTCATCCAGCATTTAAAGATACATGCACCCATTTCTCGAAATCATTACAAATACATATAGATATTTACACTGCAAGCTTAGCCTTCCGGATGGCTTCAATCTGTCCCTACTTTGATGTTGCCATGTCTGAGGAGAGAGGATCGTCAACCCCTAATTAAAAGAGCTCAAAAATCCTCTGATATTCTTCTTGGCATGTGACGTGGTGTGCCTTCTATCAATAGATGGACTGACTTTGCAATTAAGCTGAGGAAACAAAACTGGTACAAGAGTACACAAATGTGTGTCCTTAGTCAGCCACCATTTTCCTTCCTCCCCTGTGTGAATCCACTGATGCACTGTCAGGTGGCCATTCTGAGAAAAGCTCTTTCCACACACCAAGCATTTATATGGCTTTTCTCCTTTGTGAATCCTTTGATGTTTTCTTAGGGCACCAGACTCAGAGAAGCTCTTGCCACACTCCAAGCATTTATATGGCTTCTCCCCTGTGTGAATTCTTAGATGTACAGTTAGGTTGCCCGTCCGAGAAAAGCTCTTTCCACACTCCAAGCATTTATATGGCTTCTCCCCTGTATGAATCCTTTGATGTGTAGTTAGGTGGCCACTCCAAGAGAAGCTCTTTCCACACTCCAAGCATTTACATGCTTTCTTCTCTGTGTGAATTCTTTGATGTGATCTTAGGGCAGCAGTCCCATAGAAGCTCTTGCCACACTCCAAGCATTTATACGCCTTCTCCCCTGTGTGAATCCTTTGATGTGCAGTTAGGCTGCCATTCCGAGAAAAACTCTTGCCACACTCCAAGCATTTATACAGCTTCTCCCCTGTGTGAATCCTTTGATGTGCAGTTAGGCTGCCATTCCGAGAAAAACTCTTTCCACACTCCAAGCATTTATATGGCTTCTCCCCTGTGTGAATCCTTTGATGTGCTCTTAGGACACCAGACTCAGAGAAGCTCTTTCCACACTCCAAGCATTTATATGGCTTCTCCCCTGTGTGAATCTTTTGATGTGCACTTAGGCTGCCATTATGAGAAAAACTCTTTCCGCACTCCAAGCATTTATACGGCTTCTCCCCTGTGTGAATCCTTTGATGTTTTCTTAGGACACCAGACTCAGAGAAGCTCTTTCCACACTCCAAGCATTTATATGGCTTCTCCCCTGTGTGAATCCTTTGATGTGTAGTTAGGTGGCCATTCCAAGAGAAGCTCTTTCCACACTCCAAGCATTTATATGGTTTCTTCCCTGTGTGAATTCTTTGATGTGATCTTAGGGAAGCAGTCCCATAGAAGCTCTTGCCACACTCCAAGCATTTATACGCCTTCTCCCCTGTGTGAATCCTTTGATGTGCAGTTAGGCTGCCATTCCGAGAAAAACTCTTGCCACACTCCAAGCATTTATACAGCTTCTCCCCTGTGTGAATCCTTTGATGTGCAGTTAGGCTGCCATTCCGAGAAAAACTCTTTCCACACTCCAAGCATTTATATGGCTTCTCCCCTGTGTGAATCCTTTGATGTGCTCTTAGGACACCAGACTCAGAGAAGCTCTTTCCACACTCCAAGCATTTATATGGCTTCTCCCCTGTGTGAATCTTTTGATGTGCACTTAGGCTGCCATTATGAGAAAAACTCTTTCCGCACTCCAAGCATTTATACGGCTTCTCCCCTGTGTGAATCCTTTGATGTTTTCTTAGGACACCAGACTCAGAGAAGCTCTTTCCACACTCCAAGCATTTATATGGCTTCTCCCCTGTGTGAATCCTTTGATGTGTAGTTAGGTGGCCATTCCAAGAGAAGCTCTTTCCACACTCCAAGCATTTATATGGTTTCTTCCCTGTGTGAATTCTTTGATGTGATCTTAGGGAAGCAGTCCCATAGAAGCTCTTGCCACACTCCAAGCATTTATACGCCTTCTCCCCTGTGTGAATCCTTTGATGTGCAGTTAGGCTGCCATTCCGAGAAAAACTCTTGCCACACTCCAAGCATTTATACAGCTTCTCCCCTGTGTGAATCCTTTGATGTGCAGTTAGGCTGCCATTCCGAGAAAAACTCTTTCCACACTCCAAGCATTTATATGGCTTCTCCCCTGTGTGAATCCTTTGATGTGCTCTTAGGACACCAGACTCAGAGAAGCTCTTTCCACACTCCAAGCATTTATATGGCTTCTCCCCTGTGTGAATCTTTTGATGTGCACTTAGGCTGCCATTATGAGAAAAACTCTTTCCGCACTCGAAGCATTTATACAGCTTCTCCCCTGTGTGAATCCTTTGATGTTTTCTTAGGACACCAGACTCAGAGAAGCTCTTTCCACACTCCAAGCATTTATATGGCTTCTCCCCTGTGTGAATCCTTTGATGTGTAGTTAGGTGGCCATTCCAAGAGAAGCTCTTTCCACACTCCAAGCATTTATATGGTTTCTTCCCTGTGTGACTTCTTTGATGTGATCTTAGGGCAGCAGTCACATAGAAGCTCTTGCCACACTCCAAGCATTTATACGCCTTCTCCCCTGTGTGAATCCTTTGATGTGCAGTTAGGCTGCCATTATGAGAAAACCTCTTTCCACACTCCAAGCATTTATATGGCTTCTCCCCTGTGTGAATCTTTTGATGTGCACTTAGGCTGCCATTATGAGAAAAACGCTTTCCACACTCCAAGCATATATATGGCTTCTCCCCTGTGTGAATCTTTTGATGTGCACTTAGGCTGCCATTATGAGAAAAACTCTTTCCGCACTCCAAGCATTTATATGGCTTCTTCCCTGTGTGAATCCTTTGATGTTTTCTTAGGACGCCAGAATCAGAGAAGCTCTTTCCACACTCCAAGCATTTATATGGCTTCTCCCCTGTGTGAATCCTTTGATGTTTTCTTAGGACACCAGACTCAGAGAAGCTCTTTCCACACTCCAAGCATTTATATGGCTTCTCCCCTGTGTGAATCCTTTGATGTGTAGTTAGGTGGCCATTCCGAGAGAAGCTCTTTCCACACTCCAAGCATTTATACGGCTTTTCTCCTGTGTGCATCTTTTGATGCACAATTAGGTTGCCTTTCTGAGAAAAGCTGTTTCTGCACTCCAAATGTTTTTTCTGGCATATTGCAACATTGTGATATTTTTTCAGACTGATTTTGTGGCTGAATGTTTTCTCAATTGGTGGACCCATCTGCCTTCTCGTTCTCGTTTTCCTGTCATCTTGGCCTGGGGCCTCCTTTATCTTTCTGCTCTGACAGGCAACCAATTCCTTCCTCTGCTTTTGCTTTGCTTTCATTTTCCATCTGCATTGTCTTTTTGCTACCAATTGATCTTCAAATTTTGCTTCAACATGCAGATCTTCTCTTTTCACAGTCAAACTTCCTGGTTCATTCTCATTTGTGATCTCTCTTCCATCTACAACTGGAAAAGAGAGAAATTAGTCAATTAGAATGAAAAGGAACAAAATACTAGTTCACAGGTTCAGTCAGTAGTTAAGGGTGTTTTCTACTGTGAGAGCCAGAGACGTGGAAAAACTTCAGTAATATTGAAATATTGTTGGGTTTTCTTGGAATGTTACAAAGCGATAATGAGGGATTTTTTTGTTCTGCTACAGAACTTTGCTCTAAAGGTTAACGTGTTTTTTTGCAGTGATTTAGGACCCAGATAGAGAGAATGGGGAAATAAATGCTTTTTTGAAAAAAGTCATGAATTGTATTGATATTCTTTTTTTACAAGAAAGGAAAAAAATATGGAAAGAGTTAAATCCAGACACTGGAGCGGTGGACAGACAAGACTGGTCATTCTACATACCTCAAAGTAACTCAAGATCATAGGTGTAAACTATGGGGGGGCTGAGGGGCTCGAGCCCGCCCCCGGATTTGGCCAGGAGGGGCTGAGCCTCCCCCGTGCAACTGGTGAACTACATAGGGGCTGAGGGGCTCAAGCTTCCTTGAATTTGGTCAAGGGAACAAACAATGACAAACTCATATGAGGGACTCAGTTATAATGACAGATGAAGCACAGGACTGTCCACCCCTCTTATTTATATTACAATTTCCATGATTCTTTGGGGCTTTGTTCCTGTTTTTTTGTCCTTATGTATTTCTGTGTTTATTAAGAATTAATGATTTTTAAAAGGAGTTGCAGTTTATATAAACAATTTACAAAAAATTGCTACAGAAGAATTAAGAGACTGTGATGGAAGATAAACGATTTTGAAAATCAGGCTCCTGGAAGGCAAGATTTACACACCAGCAACAATATATGCACCAAACAATGCAAGAGAAAATTTTTATGAAAATGTTTTCCAATCCTTTTTTTGATTTTCAAGCAGGTAATGATCTTTGGAGATATGAATGGGGTAATGGATCGAAAAAAATGATAGGTGAAAAAAACCAAAGGCAAACTTCCCCAAAATGTATTTAATTATATGGAAACTAGAAACAAAGCCCATTGTAGCAAAAAATACAACGGGCTCTAGAAAGGGCAGGGGGGCCTGGCTGGCCATTGCCCCCTCCCCAGCACCCGGATCTGGGGCAGGGGAAGGAGGGCAGGGTGGCATGCCCACCTCTGGGGCCCCTGCCCTCACCCCCATTCTAGCTTGGGGGAAGGTGAGCGAGGTATGCCCAGTGCTGTGACCCCCTTTGCCCCTGCGTGGCCCCCTCACCTCCCCATTGGGACTTGTAGGGTTGCCAGCTCCAGATTGGGACATTTCTGGAGATGAGGGCGGGGGGGGGGGAGTGGAGCCTGGAGAAGGTGGGCTTTGAGAGGGGAGGGACCTCAGGTGGAAATAATGCCATTGAGCCTACCTTCCAAGGCAGCCATTTTCTCCAGAGGAACTGGCTCTGTCACCCGGAGATGAGTTGTAATTCTGGGAGATCTCCAGCCACCACTTGGAGACTCTAGGCTTGGGGGGGGGGGGCAAGGCAGGCAAGCCTCCTCGCCCTTCATGATCCTGGCTTTGTGGGGAGTGCAGGCGAGCAAGGCATGCCCACTGCTGCATGCCCCTAGGGTTGCCAGTGTCCAGGTGGTAGCTGGAAATCTCCCAGAGTTACAGCTGATCTCCAGGCCATAGAGATAGAAAAGGCCATAGAGAGAGAAAAATAGCCCTTTCAGAGGGTGGACTGATCATAAGCTGCTGAGGCCCCTCCTCTCCCCCTGGCCCAGCCTCTCCAGACACAATCACAGCTTTTGGGGGGGGAGGTGACCCAGGCTTGTCCACCTCCGCGCCCCACCCCGCCCTCCAGAATCATAGCTTTGGGGGGAAAGGAGGACAGGGAGGCTTCCATGTGGCCACTCGACCCCCCTCCCCAAACCTGGCTTTGGTGAAGAGAGGACAGGGATTGGGGCGCTGCTGGCAGAGAGCATGAGGGGGGTGGCTCCAGGCTCCTCCGCCTAGCAGCGATCCCGATCTCAGGAGCTGTGGGGCGGGAGGTGCACGGGGCGGGGGGGGGGGACGGTTCGAGGCTCAGCCACCCTGATCGGAGCGCTGCAGGTGGGAGGCGCAGGGGGGCAGCGGTTCGAGGCTCCTCTGCCCAGGGTGCGCGAGGGGGGCAGTTCGAGGCTCCTCCACCGAGCAGCCACCCTGAGCAGCCACCCTGAGCAGGGCACGATCCTGGCAGAGAGGGGAAGGGAAGTGGTTGCCTCTCCTGCAGCCAGCTTGCAGGTGGGTGGGCTTGTCCTGTCTGCGCCCCCTCCCAATCCCGGCTGCGAGGGGAAAGGAAGCAGCTGCCTGTCCTACAGCCAGCTCCCTAACAGGTGGACGGGTTTGTCCCCCACCCCTCGATCCTGGCTGGGAAGCGGCCGCCTCTCCTGCAGCCTGCTGCTGGCTTGCAGGTGGGCGTACTTGTCCCCCCTCCTTCTGCCAATCCCGGCTGCGAGAGGAAGTAGCCGCCTATGGCTCCTGGCTTGCAGGTGGGAGGGCTTGTTCCACCCTGCACAGATCCTGGCAGCGAGGGGAAAGGAAGCAGCCGTCTCTCCTGCAGCCGGCTGCTGGCTTGCAGGTGGGCGTATTTGTCCCCCCCTCCCTCCGCCCATCCCGGCTGCGAGAGAAAGGGAAGCGCAGCCTCTCCTGCAGCCTGGCTATTTGAATTGGGGCAAGCCATTTGAGAGGCTGCCCCTTCTTTGCCGCAGCCTATCAAAGCGAGGAAGGGAAGGGAGTCTGCCAGTCCGTCCTTCAGGCATCCACATTGCGCATGCTCCACGTATCCGTGTGAGTCGTCGAAACCCGCTAAGAGAATTATGTTATAGGATGTTACAATTGGAAGATGCTTGGAGGATCAAAAATCTGAAAATGGAAGACTATACTTTCTTTTCTGACAGATGCCAAACACATTCAAGGATTGATAGATACTGGATATAAAAAACCCTGAGTTATTTATATTGTTTATTATATGTTTACTCTATCATTTCTTTTTCTTTTGATGTAATTATAATTGTGCTATCATTTTTATTTTATTTTCTCTGTTCTGCTTATATTTATAAAAATAAATTTTATATAAAAAAGAATTTATGCACTGCCTTAAAATGCCTATGGCTATGGCCAACACTAAGTAGCTTAGGCCTCAACCCTGGCTGGCTCCACCCACATTCAATGTAGCAACAGTCAGATTGCAAGGCCTCTCTTGGACATAATTGCAACATAATTGCTTGGCTCCAATTTACATTAAAAAAAATGGCCCACAGACTGGAAATGCTCAGTCTACATTATAATTCCCCAAAAAGGGGGTGCCAAAGAGAGCAGCAACTATTGAACGATCGTGTTAATTTCCCATGCAAGCAAAGTGATGCTCAAAATTCTAAACCAAAGACTCTTACCATATATGGAACAAGAAATGCCAGCTTTCAAGATGGGTTCAGAAAAGGAATAGGCACCAGAGATCACATTGCAAATTTACAAAGGCTAATGGAACATATCAGGGAATTTCAGAAGAACATCAGCTTGTGTTTTATAGATTACAGCTAAGCTTTTGTCTGTGTGGATCATGAAAAACTATGGTGACTGTTAAAAGAAACGGGGGTGCCATAACATCTGATTATTTTGATGTGCAACCTGTACTTGACAAGAGGGTACTGGAAGGACAGAACATCAGGAAACAGAATGGTTTCCAGATGGCAAAAATGTCAGACAAGGATTCATATTATCGCCCTACCTGTTCAACCTCTGTGCAGAGCATATCATAAAGAAAGCTGGATTAGATCTAGAAGAAGGTGGAGTGAAGGTGGTGGAAGGAACATTAACAGTTTGAGATATGCAGAAGACACCACGTTACTGGCAGAAAATAGTGAAGAAACAACTACTGATGAAAGTTAAAGGAGAAAGCATTAAAGCAGGATTACAACTGAATATCAAGAAGACAAAAGTAATGACTACTGAGGAATTGCACAATTTTAAAATTGAGAATGAGGAAATTGAAATTGTCCAAGTTTTTCTATTCCTTTGCTCAATCATCAACCAAAAGGTAGACTACAATGAAGAAATCAGAAGAAGATTGAGACTTGGAAGAGCAGCTGTGAAGGAGCTAGAGAAGATCCCTAAAAATAAAGATGTCTCTCTGGGAACCAACATCAAGATAATCCAAACTGTGATATTCTCCATTACTATATATGGATGTGAAAGTTGGAGAGTGAAGAAAACTGACAGGAAAAAAATGGATTAATTTGAAATGTGGTAATGGAGGAGAGTTTTGCAGATACCACAGACAGCCAGAAAGACAAAAAGGTGGGTTCTACATCAAATCAAGCCTGAATCCCCCCTAGAAGCTAAAATGACAAAACTGAGGCTATTATACTTTGGTCACATCATAAGAAGATAAGACTTTCTGGAAAAGTCAATAATGCTAGGAAACGTAGAAGGCAGTAGGAAAAGAAGAAGACCTGAAACAAGATGGCTTGACTCAATCAAAGAAGCCACATCCTCCAGTTTGCAGGATCTGAGCAAGTCTGTTAATGATAGGATGTTTTGGAGGTCTTTCATTCATGAGGTCCCCATAGGTCAGAAGCAATTTGATGGCACATAACAACAACAAGACTTCACTTCTAACATCCTTTTCTTCAAGTTTCAGAAGAGGAGAAACTAGAGAGTTAGAAACATAGACAGGTCAGGGCATCTGTTTACTCCTTTACTGCCCCCAACAATCCTTTGATGTGTAGATTGTTAATCTCAGAACTTTCTCCTCAGAAATAGATCGGTAGATAGGAATTTTCTCTCCACTTTCCTATCAAAGTACAGAAATCCTATAATAAAGACCTCTCACTTCTTTTCTAAAACTAAGGCAAGTATAAGTTTGTTATTTTCTCTTTCTCTTTTACACTGACACCAACCAGCATGCTCCAACCACCAATCATCACTTTTTCTCTGCAATCAATGCTACTCTGTTAAGGAATAGTTTCTGTTCCCTTTAATAGGGAAAAATGAGTATTTTATTTTACTTTTCAGTTACTTTATCATTACACATTGTATTTTGGAAATAGAACACTGGGAAGGGGTAGACCTTGTTTCCTTGCTGAAATAGCTTTGTTTGTTTGCTTGCTTGCTGTTTTGGGGGGGGGGGGACTGGGTGTGGGAGAAAAACAGTGTTTCTCACCTGTAACTGTTGTTCATCAAGTATCTTCTGTACAGACACACATTGGGACTGCGCACGTGCAGGCCAGCCGCGGAGAGATTATCCTAGCTTTTAGAATTGCTAAAGGGGACGCTCGACCCCACCGCGCATGCGCGGTTGTGTTCCCGCCAAAAACGCAGCCATTAGGGCGAGCGTCCCCGCCATTCCCTCAGTTTGTCATTTATTTGGAGATGAAGCCAGCCAAATCGAACATCTGGGATCTCGCCTTCAAGGAAAAGCGGCAGAATGGTATGTAGCCCTTTATGATTTGGGGGCCCCCGAATTGGACACTCTACAAGGTCTAGTAGATGCGCTGCGAGCCCAATACGAAGACCCCTTAGAGGAAAGTAGAGCCAGAACTGAATTGCAGTCCATTCGTCAAGGCAGTATGTCGGCTAGAGATTATGTCACAAAATTCCGACAGCTGGCTGCCAAATGCCCTAGGTGTGAGGAGTCCACCAAGATAATTCTGTTCAAACAGGGCATGAACCCCAAATTATTGGACAGAGCTCTCATGCAAGATAATCCTCCCACCCTCCTGGGATGGATTCAGCTAACTTGTGAAGTAGAAAATCGTATGCAAGAAGTACGCTTAGTTGAACAACAGCAAGCTACTGGCCAAAGGCGCTCTTCAGTACTGGTGAGAGGAAGTAGGGGTGCTGGGTACGCTACCAGAGGAGAGAGAGATGCTAGATGGCAACAAGGATTGTGTCTGCAGTGTGGACAAAGTGGTCACTTTGTGGCGCAATGTCCGTACCGGCCTGTGCAAAGAACTCCGTTCCTGCCAAGGCGTCCAGCCCCCACCGCTCTACCTGCGCCAACCCGCCCGATGCCTGCTCCAAGAGCGACAAGAGGCAGAGGAGCATTTCGTAGGAATCCTCCTGAGAGAGGATTAGAGCTAGAAGAAATTATGGACTATGATTCAACAGCTCTAATTGGGGAGGAGAACCCTGAAAGTCCTGCCTCAGGAAACGAGATGGATCTGTCGTAAAAGGACCCAAACGGCAGGTCACAAGTCAGTCAGTTCCTATTCCGAACAGACCTCATGGGTCCATACTCTTCATACCAGTAACGTTGGTTAATCCAGTAAGAAAAATGCATGTTCGTGTCCAAGCTCTCATAGACTCGGGCTGCTCCAGAGAAATTATTTCACCAGCCCTCGTTAATGGATTAGTACTTCCCATAAAAGAGCTGGAGACTCCAGTTATCTTTGAACAAATGGATGGCACTAATATGAATCCTGTCACTACTGAAACCGTGCCGGTTATCACAGGCATGGGACAGCACTGGGAAACAAGGTCGTTCGTGATAAGTACCACCGCCAAATATCCATTGATTCTGGGAAGCAGATGGTTGTGGGATCACAACCCCTATATAGACTGGGCAGTTGGAAGTATCACCTTTTCCCATGATACATGTAAAAATCAGCGTTGGAACCAAAACTGGGGTAACAACCCTACTCTCGTTGAGCAAGCCCTCCTAACTCAAGAAGAAATTAACCAAATACCTAAGCAGTACAGGGCCTATATTCAAGCTTTCACTGAGGAAGAAGCCAACTCCTTACCTCCCCATAGGAGGATGGATTGTACAGTGGAAATTTTACCAGGTGCATCTTTACCCAAAGGCAGACTCTATCCCATGAGTCCTAACGAGCGAGAGGAACTCCGCAAATTCATTGACACCAATCTTCAAAGAGGCTTCATCCAACCCGCAAATAGCCCGCATGCGGCTCCCGTACTGTTTGTCAAAAAAAAAGGATGGGGGACTGAGACTTTGCACGGACTTTAGAGGACTTAATGCAGTCTCCTCCAGCAACGCCTACCCCATCCCACTCATCCGAGATCTACTCAACGTCGTGGCTCAAGGTAAGGTCTTTACAAAATTGGACTTAAAAGATGCTTACTTCCACGTTCGTATAAGGGAAGGAGATGAATGGAAAACCGCATTTAATACACCCCTCGGCCAGTATGAATACTTTAGTTATGCCTTTTGGCCTGGCTGGGGCCCCGTTGGTTTTCATGGCCATGATCAATGAAGTATTACATGAATTTTTATACAAAGGAGTAGTGGCGTACCTAGATGACGTCTTAATTTATTCAGAGTCTGAAGAACACATAGACCTCGTGAAAAAAGTGTTAACTACTCTAATGTGTAACAAATTGCCTATTAAACTGTCCAAAATGTGAATTTCATAAAACAGAACTCACCTATTTGGGATATTGCATCTCCAAAGAGGGTTTAAAAATGGACCCGGACAAAGTACAAGCCGTACAAGATTGGCAAACGCCCACTACCCGTAAAGAACTATAATCCTTCTTGGGCTTTGCCAACTTCTATAGAGAATTTATAGCGAATTTTGCTCAAATCACCCTCCCCCGGACTGAACTGTTAAAAACCAAAGACAAGGGGGACCAAGCCAAAAAACCAAGCGCCAAATGGTCCTGGATGCCCGAATGCCAGGCAGCATTCAATCACCTCAAAATCCAATTCATTTCTGAACCAGTTCTGCAACACCCTGATGAGAATTGCCCATTTATTGTACAGGTTGACGCCAGCGATACTGTGATTGGAGGCGTCCTTTTGCAATGGGGAAAAGACGATGCATTAAAACCCTGTGCCTTGCTGTCCCGAAAATTTTCCGAACCAGAAAGAAATTGGAATGTTTGGGAAAAGGAGGCGTTTGCTGTAAAAGCGGCCCTCTCCGCCTGGCGGCATTGGCTAGAAGGAGCCCACCATCCGTTCGAAGTATGGACGGACCACAAATATTTAGAAGCGCTGCGCAGCCCCAGGAGACTAAATGCTAAACAACTGCGTTGGGCCGAATATTTTTCTAAATTCAATTTCACTCTGAACTTTTTACCGGGCAAAACTAATTTCCTTGCCGACGCCCTATCGCGCATGCCTCAACACAAGAGCAAAAGGGAGGAGACTATAGACACTATATTCTCGCCTACGCAATTAGGAGGAGTGGTAACAATGCTCAGCCGCACAACCCATCCTCCCCAACCCAATCAGGGGTGGAGGCTGAAATTGAAAGCTTAGGTGGAAAAGGAGGGGGGAGCGTACGCAAGGAAAAATTGCAGCAATCTGAACAAGGAGAATGGCTGTGGGGGGACCGTTTTTATGTGCCCAGCAGTTTACGAAAAGACATATTACAACACTGTCACGACGCCCCTACAGCTGGCCATTATGGATACTTAAAAACACTCCATTTAGTACAACGGCAATTTTGGTGGCCAGGCATGAACAAAAACATTTCCCAATATGTAGCGTCATGCTTCATCTGTCTCAGTGCCAAATCTCGCAAAGGCAAGCCACCGGGACTTTTACAGCCTTTAGAAACTCCAAGTAGACCATGGGAAATTATATCCATGGATTTCATTACAAATCTTCCCCCTTCCAAGGGTCACAATTGCATTTTAGTCGTGGTGGATTTATTCTCCAAGCAGGCTCATTTTATACCGTGCACTAACATACCTTCGGCCCGAAGGCTAGCAGGTATTTTTCTAAAGCATATTGTAAAATTGCATTCTTTTCCGTTAAAGGTGATTTCGGACCACGGCGGACAGTTCGTTGCCAACTTCTGGCAGGAGCTTCTACAAATTATGGGGATTGAGCAAGGTTTGAGTTCAAGCCATCATCCTCAAACTGATGGACAGTCAGAAAAAACTAACCAAATATTGGAACAATTCCTCCACTGTTATATAAATTTCCAACAAGACAACTGGGTCGATTTACTCCCCCTGGCAGAATTCTCTTATAATAACAGTGTGCATGCCTCCACTAGAGAAACTCCCTTCAAAGTCGTTTATGGCTTCCACTTCAAACCATACCCGTTTGAAGCGCTTCCCCCTCCTACTTCAGCATCTAAAGACGTCACAGACTGGTGGGGGGAAGCTGCTCAACAGTGGACTCTAATTAAAAAACATCTCGACAAAGCCAAACAGGATTATAAAAAATATGCTGACCGCCACCGTGTGGCCGAGTGGGATTTACAACCAGGAGACCTCGTTTATCTCTCCACAAAAAATTTAAAAGTGACACAAACCAGCCGGAAACTTGCTCTGAAATTTCTGGGGCCTTTTCCTGTTCGTAAAGTAATCAACAAAGTGACTGTTGCCATAGATCTACCAAAGAACTTACGCTATGTGCATGATACGTTCCATGTCAGCCTTTTAAAACGAGCTCCCCCAGCGGACCAATGGCACACCCGTGCCCCTCCTATCCCAACATTAATTGATGATCAAACCCATTATGAAGTACAACAGATTTTGGACTCTAAACTTAAAAGAAATCAGCTGTTTTACCTCATCAGGTGGAAGGACTTTGACTCTGGGTTTGATGAATGGGTGAACTCTGTACATGTTCATGCCCCTAGATTAGTTAAGGCATTCCATAACCGTTATCCGCATAAGCCCGGGGGGGAGGCATCTTAGAGGGGGCAGAATGTCAAGTCCAGAAAGCTTTCCTGTATGTTATAACCAAAGAGACTCCATTTTAATTCTTTTAGTGTTCTGAGTGCTTTCTTCACAGGTGCCAAGACGTTCCCCAGCAGCTTTCTCACAGAGGAGGATTGTTTTGGCTATCGCTTTTCCAGCCTTGAAAGACTTTCGCTTTCTCAGCTTCAAAGGGATTGTTTTGAGAACTATGAGGGGAGGTTGGGCCTGCTGGGATCTGTTACTTTGTACCTCATGCTTTGCCTGCCATTCGTAACAATACACATGTACCCGGCCAGATATTGCATCTGGCCCAGTGGACTATAATGATTGCTTTTCAGTAAACTCTTTTTGGAAACAACGGACTCTTGTCTGATTGCAGAAGGTAGTCTGGATTACAATTGTTATTTAGCCACAGATCTGACACAGTTCACCTGAGCTGCCGGAGAACAAAAATTGCAGAAAGTAGCACTCACAGCAGGGCAGGAGGGAGGGAATGTGTGTCTGCACAGAAGATACTCGACGAACAACAGTTACAGGTGAGAAACACTGTTTTTCGTCATCGTACTTCTGTGCAGCCCCACATTGGGAGTATAGCGAGCTACTCACCAATGGGGGCGGGTGTGAGTGACTAGTGGAATAAGGAATGCAGGACAGCCATGCCAACAGCGGATTCACGTCGTGCATTCACGTCCACGGAGTAGTGTTTGATGAAGGTGTTTGGCGTAGACCAAGTTGCCGCCTGGCAGATGTCCTGAATAGGGACCCCACGGAGAAATGTGGCAGAAGAAGCTTGAGCCCGAGTGGAATGGGCAGTCAATGAAAAAGGGCACTGCACTCCAGCTTGGCAGTAACACAGTTTAATTGCAGACACAAGCCATCGCAAGATGGACTGGGCAGAAGCAGGAAGACCTTTGCGTGAGCCAGAGTAACAAACGAACAGTGCGGGTGACTTTCTGATACACCTGGTCCTATGCAAATAATATAATAAAGCACGTTTTAAATCTAATGCGTGCAATGCTTGTTCCCCTGGGGAAGAGGGCATTGGGAAAAAGGAAGGAAGGACCACCTTCTGTTGTAAGTGGAACTTAGACACCACTTTGGGCTGGAATTCGATACTGGTGTGGAGCACAACCTTTTCAGGGAAAAACTGCAAAAATGGGGGGTCAATGCGAAAGGCAGAGAGCTCCCCAACCCGTCTAGACGATGTCACTGCAACCAGAAAGGCCACCTTCTGCGTCAGCAAGGGCAAGGGGCAGGTCGCTAATGGCTCAAAGGGCCTGAGCATCAGCTGGGAAAGTACCAAGGGCAAGCTCCACGGAGGAACAGGTGGGCTCCTAGGCGGAAAGGTTTTAAACAGACCTTTCAAAAATTTCTTGGAAAGCGAGTGGGCAAAGACAGTCTTCCCATCAATGTGCTCGTGGAAAGCAGAGATTGCAGCCATATGCACCTTAATGCTGCTAAAGGAGTGGCCTTCTGAATGAAGACCCAGGAGGTAGTCCAAGATCAGAGGCAAGGGACAAACAAAGGGGGAGATCCCTTTAGGGGCCAACCGGTGGGAGAAACAAGACCACTTCCGGTGGTACGATACCCTGGTGGATAGCTTTCAGGCATTCAAAATGACCTGCAGGACCCTGGAAGACAGGGCTGCGCCGGGGGGGGGGGGCGGGGTGCAGGAGCCAAGTGGCCAATTTCAGAACCTCCACATTGTGGTGCCAGATTCCGTCCCTGATTAACAGGTCTGGAACAAGCGGCAGTGACAGGCATCTCCCCTAAGAGAGGGAGAGTAGTAGAGGAAACCATTCCTGGCGGGGCCAGCGTGGGGCCACCAGGATGCAGTGGGTATGGAAGGCTCGAATCCTGCAGAGGACCTTGTGCAGGAGGGGCGTGGGCGGGAAAGCATAGAACAGCCCTGGGGCCCAGGGAATCTGGAACGCGTCCCCCAAGGACCGAGGGTCCATCCCTGCCCTGGCACAAAAACTGGGAGCTTTCCTGTTGAGAGCCATAGCAAAGAGGTCGACCTCGGGGAATCCCCACTGGCGGAAAATTGGCAGGAGGTAAGTAGGATTCAGGGACCATTTGTGTTGTGGCAGGAACACCCTGCTGAGCGTGTCCGCTGAGGTATTCAGCTCCCCCGCAATGTGTATGGCCCGGGGATAAACATTGTTGCATATGGCCCAATTCCAGAGTGCTGTGGCTTCTGTGCAGAGCTTGAGCGAAGCCGTTCCTCCCTGCTTGTTCAAGTAGTAACAGGCTGTTGTGTTGTCTGAAAGGACTTGAACTCGTCTGTTGCGAAGTACATCTGTAAAAGAAGCAAGGGAGTAACAGATCGCTCGAAGTTCCAACACATTAATATGCAGAGTAACCTCAGCCGGAGACCAAGTGTCCTGGACAGTTAAGGTGCCACAGCGCCCACCCCAGCCTATGGAAGAGGCGTCAGTATAGAGAGTGGCATCAGCCACAAAAGTACCAAAAAAGCACCCCGCAGATAGGTTTTCGGGGACAGACCACCAGGTTAGGGATCTCAGGACCGCCCTGGGAATGGAGAATTTTCTGTGCTGGCTCATGGCTAAAGGGTTGAACTTCCGGACAAACCAATTTTGCAATGGCCTCATATGCAACCTGGCAAAAAATACAACAGAGGTAGTGGAGGCCATGAGACCAAGCAAGGTCTGAATCATAAGGGCTGTTTGGTAGTGATGCGACATAAAGAATCGAGCCAGGGAGATCAGCCTACGCAACCTATCAAGGGGCAGACACGCTCTCCCTAGAGGCGAGTCAAAGTGGACCCCAATAAAGCGGATGGCCTTGACAGGGGAAAGGATAGATTTCTCCCAATTAACCAGGAGGCCCAATTTAGAAAGCACCGAAATGGTGAGGGCAAGGTGCTTCCTAAGGGAATCTGCAGACGGCCCCATCAGGAGCCAGTCATCCAGGTAAGGGTAGATGGAACAACCCCTCGATCTCAGGAATGCCAGCACAGCTGACATGCATTTTGTAAACACACGGGAGGCCGAAGCCAACCCGAAGGGCAATGCCGTGTATTCATACACTGTATCTCCGCAGAGGAAGCGGAGGTACTTTCTATGCTCTTCATGAATCGTCACATGGAAGTAGGCATCTTTTAAATCAATGATGGCGAACAAGACACCCACCTCCAAGAGCTCTATCACCTTCGCCAGGGTTAACATTCGGAATTTCTGGACCATAAGATAGGTATTGAGATCCCTAAGGTCCAAAATGGGCCGGGAACCTCCATCTTTTTTGTCTAGCAGGAAGTACCTGGAGTAGAAACTGTCAGGGCTTGCCGCGGCTGCCGCTGGGCGTGGCACTGGGCGGTCTGCTCCTGACGTCACAGGGGGGCCAGGGACTCTGCAGGACCCTGCTCTGTGGAAGGAGGGGCGGTATACCTCACCCAGACTCCCTCTCAGTCCACTCGCTGGCCTGCTCAACCTGGCCTGCTTACCCTCTGTGTCCTCCATCTCCTCCTTCCAGAACTCTCCTCCAAGCCTCCACCCTTGCATCCTACTGCTCTCATTCCACATCATCACTCCTCACTCACACCCACCACCCCAGAGCTCTTCCCAGCCACCCTTTATAGGGCTTCCTATCTCCACCCCGCCCTCCTTCCAGGCTTGTTCCCTCTCCTGACCGGGCCCAGCTGTGCGTTCCCCCAGGTGTTTCCCTCCAACCACTAATCCCTTCTGGGCTCCTTTGCCTAGCTGGCAGGGTGGGGTTGAGTGTGAGCCATCCCCAGCTGAGGGCTCCTTGGCCTTGCTTATGAGGGGCTGCCCCAGCCAGCCTCTGAGCTACTGAGCTTGCCTGGCCTTGCTCACGAGGAGCTGCCTTAGCCAGCTTCCGTGCTGCCTGCTTGGCAATGCGGGGCGGGGCTACCCATCTCCTCCCGCAGAATGCCTGTGGCAGCCCCCCCTGTAGAGGCTTGGCTTCTAGCAACTCCTGAGCCAGGCTGCTGTCTTCTAGCCCTGGCGTGGCCATGGGCTGTCTCAAGCTGCTGCAGCAGGGGTAGCTGGCTGGGCTGCCGGGATCAGCCACAGCTGCACCATGTTGGCTGGCTACTGGGCTTCTCTGGCTGAGCTGATTAGGGAAGGTGGGCCCAGCTGCGGCCCCTTGGCTGGCTGCCCAGCTCTTCCCACAGAGTGCCCTCAGCAGCTCTACCCGGAGGGGCTGGCTTCTGAGCACCTCCTGAGTCAGGTTGCCATCTTCAAGCTGGGGTGGATGCTGGGGCGTGGCTCTGAGTTGCTGTGGCTGCTTCTCCCCCTTTGCAGGTAAGGGCCCTGCTTGGGCTGCTGCTGGGTCCCAATTCTTCCTGCCTCTGCCCTCCCCCTTTGGTGTAGGCAGGTTCTGTCCCTGGCTGCTGGCTGAGGTGGCAGGACTGCTGTCTCCTGGCTGCCTCCCCCTGCTTCCTCTTGTTGAGGCCGGGGGCTGTGCCTCAGACCCCGGACACACCTCCCCCCTTAGCCTGGATGCCACCTCCGGGGGGTCTGGCTCGAAGAGTCTCGACATAAAGTCTGCGTCCATGTGGTTGGCCCCCCGACGGTAGGTGATGGCAAATCGGTATGGCAGCAGGGACAGGTACCACCTCAGGACGCGGGGGTTGTGCTCCTTCATGCGGTGCATCCACTGGAGCGGTGCATGATCCGTTACCAGCGTAAAGGGGTTATTGGCCAGATAATATCTCAAAGCCCCCACGGCCCACTTGATGGCGAGGGCTTCTCTCTCGAGGGTGGCATACTTCTGCTCTGCTGGCTGGAGCTTGCGGCTTAAGAACAAGATGGGCACCCTCTCCCCGTCTCGTTCCTGCATCAAGACCGCCCCGAGGCCCGAGGCCGACGCGTCAGTTGCCAGGATGAAGGGCCTCTCAAAGTCGGGGTTCCAGAGCTTTGTGGTGTCTGACAGGGCGGTGCGTAAATCTTGGAAGGCAGCCGTCCGCTCTGGCGTCCAGCTGAGGCGACTAGAGCTGCCCTTCCTCAGGCAGTCTGTCAGGGGGGCTGCGCGGGATGCAAAATGGGGAATGAAGCGCCCGTAGTAGCCGAGAAGCCCCAGGAACCGCCTGAGCTGACGCTTGGTCTGAGGCTGGGGGACATCCCCGATGGAGGCCACCTTCTCAGGGGGAGGGCGGACCTGCCCACCCCCTATGACAAACCCCAGGTACTTGAGTTCTTGGAACCCCAAGTGGCTCTTCTTGGGGTTGGCCTTCAGCCCCGCCTTCTGGAGCGCGGTGAGGACTCTCTCCAGATGTTGCAGGTGGGTGGGCCAGTCGGGACTGAAGATGACGATGTCATCAATGTAAGCCATTGCGAAGTCCCGACAGTCCCCCAGGACTTGGTCCACCAGTCGCTGAAAGGTAGCCGCTGCCCCATGGAGGCCGAAGGGCATGCGGCGGAACTGGAAGAGGCCCCGGGGGGTGGCAAAGGCTGTCTTTTCCTTGTCCTCGGGGCGAACTGGCACCTGCCAGTACCCTTTCGTTAGGTCGAGGGCGGATAGGTACCGTGCGGGCCCCAACTGCCCCACCAGAACATCCGCCCGGGGCATGGGGTACGCGTCGAACTTGGCCACCCTGTTCAGCTCGCGGTAGTCGACGCAGAACCGAGTCGACCCGTCTGGCTTCGGCACCAACACGATGGGGCTGCGCCATTCACTTCGGGACGGTTCAATCACCCCCAGGCGCAGCATTTCCTCCGTCTCCCGATCCACCGCCTCCCACTGCTTCCGGGGGATGGGTCGCCAGGTTGCCCGTGCAGATTGCCCCGGCTGGGTGGGGATGGCATGGTGCACCAGGTTCGTGACCCCAGGGCGTCTTGAAAAGACCCCGGGCACTTGGTTCCACAGGGCCTGTAGCTGGGCCTTCTGTGCAGAGTTGAGTTGTGGATCCACCTTCGGCTCCTCGAACTCCGGGGCGTCAGCGGTCCATGGCAGCTCGCTGTCTGGGAGGTCTAAGGGGTCTTCAGCCAAGGCACACCCGTCCTCTGGCCGCTCATGCCACCGCTTGAGCAGGTTCACGTGCAGGGTTCTCTGTCGGCGTTGGCCTGGCCCGCACTGCAGCTCATAGGTGGTAGGGCCCAGCACCCTCCGAATTTGGTAAGGGCCCCTCCACGGGTCCCCCTCCTCCCGTGGGAACACCGAGTGGTGTACCAGGACCTTCTCTCCGACCTGGAAGGTCCTCATCCTTGTGCCCCGGTCGTAGGCCGCCTTCTGCTTTGTCTGGGCGTGGGTCAGCTGGCGGTTGGCCTCGGCCTGGGACTGCTGCACCCGCTCACGGAGCTGGCTCATGTACTCCGGTATGGGGGGAGCAGGGCTGCTGGTGCGGGGACCCCACCGTTCTGCCAGCCGAGAGAGCATCCCCCGCGGCTTGCGCCCGTACAGCAGTTCGAAGGGGCTAAAGCCGGTGGACGCCTGCGGGGTCTCCCTAAGGGCGAACATGAGGGGGTCGATGTATAGGTCCCACTGTCGAGGCTTGTCCCGTGTCATCTTCCTCAAGGCTTCCTTGACGGTCTGGTTCAGACGCTCTGCCAAACCGTCGGTCTGAGGGTGGTATGCCGAGGTGAATACCTGCCGGATCCCCAAATTCTGGCAGAGTTGACGCATGGCTTTGGCCCGGAACGGCCCCCCCCGGTCTGTCAAGATTTCATCAGGCAGTCCCACCATGGCAAAAAGCTTGGACAGGGCTCGTATCATCCCCGGGGTCTGCATCGTCTTAAGCGGGATGACCTCAGGGAATCGTGTAGCATAGTCCACGATCACCAGGGCAAAGCGGTGGCCCCGGGGCGTGCGTGGCAGTGGGCCGATAAAGTCCATCGCGATGCGTTGGAAGGGCGTCTCCATGACGGGCAGCGGGGAGAGGGGGGCCTTCGGTGGGCGCCGGGCTGCCACCCGCTGACAGGTGGGGCACGAGCGGCAGTGGGCCTTCACGTCCGCGTTCACGGAGGGCCAGAAGAACCGCTCGAGGATCTTCTTCAGGGTCTTGTGGTGCCCCAGATGCCCGGCCCAAGCGTGCTCATGGGCCGTGCGGAGGACTTCTGCCCGGTAAGCGGCTGGCACCAGTAGCTGGCGGATCTCTCCCTGGCCGTTTGGGGCACGGGCTAGGCGGACCCACACCCCTCCTTGCTTCTCAATGCGGGGAAGCCGTTGGGACCTCCGCTCATCCTGCACTCGGTCCTCCTCACGAGCTGCTGTCTCCCGCAAGCGCTGTAAGGACTCATCTGCCCCTTGGGCCTCGCAGAAGGGGCGGTCGGCCGGAGGTCCCGCTGGGTCCTTGGCCCGCGGGCCTGCCCCTGGTCTGGTAGAGGGACCCTCGTCTGGGTCGGGAGCCTCCTCCACTTGCAGCGCTGGGGCCACCTGTGGGTTTGCCAGTCCCTCGGCTGCCTCCCTAAGTAGCCTGGAGAACCCCGGGGCATCTCTCCCCAGCAGCATAGGGAGCGGTAAGTGGGCTACCTTGGCAACTTCCAGGCGGCGGAGCGCTCCCAGGTATTCCACTGTGATCCAGACCATAGGGTACGGCTGGGTGCGGCCCATCACGTCTGTCACTGGGACCCAGCGGTGCACTGGGGTGTCAGCTGGGATGAGTTGGGAACGAATTGCTGATACTGCGCTCCCTGAGTCCAATAGGGCTTGTAGGGTCTGCCGTCCTATTCTCACGGTGGCGCACAGACCCTGCACCGCCTTGCCGGCTGGTGGGTTAATTTCCCACGCAAATGCGCATACCACTGGTGGGGTGGCTGCAGGGGTGCAGGCTTGTATCTGGTTCTCCACCGCCTGCACTAGCTCCACTTGAGCTGCTTGGAAGGTTGCCTCCAGCTTCCTCCACATCTCGTCCAGGTGTGCCTCTAGCCATGGTCTGAGCTGTACCGTGGCGTTGGGGTGCATCCCCTCGCCTGGCGCCTGCGTTGGAACGACCTTCCCCGTACGGGCCACCAACTTGTCAGGGCTTGCCGCGGCTGCCGCTGGGCGTGGCACTGGGCGGTCTGCTCCTGACGTCACAGGGGGGCCAGGGACTCTGCAGGACCCTGCTCTGTGGAAGGAGGGGCGGTATACCTCACCCAGACTCCCTCTCAGTCCACTCGCTGGCCTGCTCAACCTGGCCTGCTTACCCTCTGTGTCCTCCATCTCCTCCTTCCAGAACTCTCCTCCAAGCCTCCACCCTTGCATCCTACTGCTCTCATTCCACATCATCACTCCTCACTCACACCCACCACCCCAGAGCTCTTCCCAGCCACCCTTTATAGGGCTTCCTATCTCCACCCCGCCCTCCTTCCAGGCTTGTTCCCTCTCCTGACCGGGCCCAGCTGTGCGTTCCCCCAGGTGTTTCCCTCCAACCACTAATCCCTTCTGGGCTCCTTTGCCTAGCTGGCAGGGTGGGGTTGAGTGTGAGCCATCCCCAGCTGAGGGCTCCTTGGCCTTGCTTATGAGGGGCTGCCCCAGCCAGCCTCTGAGCTACTGAGCTTGCCTGGCCTTGCTCACGAGGAGCTGCCTTAGCCAGCTTCCGTGCTGCCTGCTTGGCAATGCGGGGCGGGGCTACCCATCTCCTCCCGCAGAATGCCTGTGGCAGCCCCCCCTGTAGAGGCTTGGCTTCTAGCAACTCCTGAGCCAGGCTGCTGTCTTCTAGCCCTGGCGTGGCCATGGGCTGTCTCAAGCTGCTGCAGCAGGGGTAGCTGGCTGGGCTGCCGGGATCAGCCACAGCTGCACCATGTTGGCTGGCTACTGGGCTTCTCTGGCTGAGCTGATTAGGGAAGGTGGGCCCAGCTGCGGCCCCTTGGCTGGCTGCCCAGCTCTTCCCACAGAGTGCCCTCAGCAGCTCTACCCGGAGGGGCTGGCTTCTGAGCACCTCCTGAGTCAGGTTGCCATCTTCAAGCTGGGGTGGACGCTGGGGCGTGGCTCTGAGTTGCTGTGGCTGCTTCTCCCCCTTTGCAGGTAAGGGCCCTGCTTGGGCTGCTGCTGGGTCCCAATTCTTCCTGCCTCTGCCCTCCCCCTTTGGTGTAGGCAGGTTCTGTCCCTGGCTGCTGGCTGAGGTGGCAGGACTGCTGTCTCCTGGCTGCCTCCCCCTGCTTCCTCTTGTTGAGGCCGGGGGCTGTGCCTCAGACCCCGGACAGAAACCATAAGGAGATTCTGAGATATTCACGAACAGCACCTTTGTTAAGTAACTCAACAACATTATTTTTCAGCACAACATCAGAACAGGAAAATGAACGTGGAGGGTGAGAAAGAGGGGGGAATTCAACAAACAACAACTTGTAACCATGGGCCACAATTCTAAGGACCCTAGTGTCATCAGTAATAGCTTGCCAAACAGGCAGAAAAGGCCGAAGCCTGTCCCAGAACGGAGCAATCTGGACAGCGTCCGAAGGGACCAACTGGGTAGCGTCCACGTCTAGCCAGAACAGTGACTTCTGTCCTGAAGCTGGGGCCTTCGGAGAATGCTGTTGATTCTGCTTCCCCCTAGGCCAGGAAGACCTTTTAGACGCGTGCCTTTGAGGAGCCGAGAAGGACTGCTGAGCAAAGGCTGGTAAGGCTGGAACCAATTGGAACGGTACCTTGAAGCATAAGGCTGCTGGGACACAATCACTCCAAGCGACTTTGCCGTTTGGTGATTCTTTTTCATTTGAGAAAGAGAGTCATCAGTCTTTTTGGAGAACAGGATGGTACCTTCAAACGGGAAATCCTCAATTTTTGCTCGTTTATCAAGGGGTAGAGCAGTAGAACGCAACCAAGCGTGCCTCCGGAGAACCACCGAGGAGGCCATTGATCAGGCCGACCAATCAGCAGCATCCTTTCCAGCGATCATTTGCTGCTTGGCCAGCTTAAAGGCTTCAGCCTGCAAGGCCTTGACCAGAGGACGATGGTCTTCAGGCAGATCAGACAGGTAGGAAGACAGCCGCTTCCACAGGAAGAGATTATATGAGCCCATGATGGCCTGAAAATGGGCTATACGAAAGTTAAGGGACGCAGAGGAACAGATCTTGTGACCAAACGCGTCAAGCTTGTGCCCTTCACAGTCAGCCGGGGCAGATAAGGAACCGTGCCGGAACCGAGAGTGCACTTCCTTGGCAACCAGAGAGGAAGGCTTGGGGTGATTGAACAGGAAGGGACAGTAGTCTTGTTTGAGCCAGTACTAGCGATCGATCTTCCGTGCGGTCACCGGAACCGAAGACGAAGTTTGCCATAAGGAATGGGCGTTATCCATGAAATCTTCCACCGGAGGAAAAGCCACCAAGGCCGGGGAACCGGAATATAAAGCCTCCAAAACCTTGCTCTTTGGTTTGGAGGTGGAAGCGGAGATATCGAGCTCCAAGGCATTCGCCATACGAACCATTTGCTCCGCAAACATCCTATAATCATCATTGGGAGAAGAGGACTGAGTCTCTCCCACGGATTCCTCGGGCGAAGGGTCAGAGGCTAGGTCGGAAGAAGCGTCGGAAGGAGACGCAAGACCTTTATCATCGTCGGAACCGGAAAACTCTGGAGGCAGGAGCAACGGAACCGAGGTTGGTCGTTGGTGCGGTCGGAACCGATGGTTGGATGAGGTGCATGACCGAGGGTTGAGGTACCCCTTGCGCGGCAGCAGAATATGGGGGCAGCATCGATGGATAGGCAGGTACGGTCGAATGCCCCGGAACCGATGAGCTTGGAGGAGCGGGACGCTGAAGGAGAGCGGCCGAAGATTGTAGCCAGGAGACAAAGTCCTGCCATGTTGCCAGATTCCCAACACCGGGAATGGGTTGCCACGGTGGCAGCGGGGTGGGAGGTGCCTGCGACAGCCACTGCATCGGAACGGAGCGATGAGCAGAAGAATCCTGGGCCAGTCTCGGAGGCCAGGGGTGCGATGGAACCAACAGCTTCGACAGAGCGGGAGCGGAAGGCAGAGAATGCTCAAAAGCAAGGAACGGTTCCGAGAGGCTCAGCATGGCAACGTACTCGTCCTCTCTGACAGGAAGCGGAGTGCAAGGAGGAGATGGGGTATGGAGGAATTCTTCAGCCTCCCCTTCGACAATAATAGGCGCGGGGGAAGAAAACCCCCGACTAACAGTGGCTGTACCACGCTTCCAATGTTTAGACTTGGATTTAGCCTTTTTAGGCGCGGGCTCCGAAGCAGCCCTAACAACATCAGACGGCACAGAAGAAGACCGCTTCTTAGCCGGAGCCACAGGCTCACCTGTGTTTCCCAGGGTGTGGAATGCTAATGGAGGGAGGCTTCACTGTATCCTGAGGAGGTTCTTTTGCATATGGATTGGTGCTTGATATGCTAATCTTCTCTGCAGGGCTATTGTCGGGTATAGAATGTTTTGTTAGCCTGGTGTTTTTCAGAACTGGAAACCATGCTCTGTTCATTCTTAAGGTTTCTTCTTTCCTGTTGAAGTTTTGCTTATGCTTGTGAATTTCAATGGCTTCCCTGTGCAGTCTGACAAAGTAGTTGGAAGTGTTGTCCAGTATTTTGGTGTCCTGGAATAAGATACTGTGCCCTGTTTGAGTTAGGCTATGTTCAGCCACTGCTGATTTTTCAGGTTGTCCAAGTCTGCAGTGTCTTTCATGTTCTTTTATTCTTGTCTGGATGCTACGCTTTGTGGTCCCGATGTAAACTTGTCCACAGTTGCAGGGTATACGGTATACTCCTGCAGAGGTGAGGGAGTCTCTCCTGTCTTTTGCTGATCGTAGCATCTGTTGTATTTTTCTGGTGGGTTTAAATAATGCTTGAAGGTTATGCTTTTTCATAAGCTTTCCCATCTGATCAGTAATTCCTTTGATATATGGCAAAAACACTTTTCCTGTAGGAGACTGTTTTTCCTTGGTTGTTTGATTCATCCTGGGTTTGATTGCTCTTCGGATGTCATTTCTGGAGTAGCCATTTGCCTGAAGTGCGTGGTTTAGATGATTAATTTCCTCATTGAGAAAGTGTGGCTCACATATCCGTCTTGCACGGTCCACTAATGTTTTCATTATGCCTCTTTTCTGTCGGGGGTGGTGATTGGAGTTTTTGTGTAAGTACCGATCAGTGTGAGTTGGTTTCCTGTAGACCTTGTGACCTAACTGAAAGTTTGCTTTGCGGATGACCAAGGTATCCAGAAATGGGAGTTTTCCCGCGATTTCCCTGAAGTGCGTGGTTTAGATGATTAATTTCCTCATTGAGAAAGTGCGGCTCACATATCCGTCTTGCACGGTCCACTAATACAACAGATGCTACGATCAGCAAAAGACAGTAGAGACCCCCTCACCTCTGCAGGAGTATACCATATACCCTGCAGCTGTGGACAAGTTTACATCGGGACCACAAAGCGTAGCATCCAGACAAGAATAAAAGAACATGAAAGACACTGCAGACTTGGACAACCTGAAAAATCAGCAGTGGCTGAGCATAGCCTAACTCAAACAGGGCACAGTATCTTATTCCAGGACACCAAAATACTGGACAACACTTCCAACTACTTTGTCAGACTGCACAGGGAAGCCATTGAAATTCACAAGCATAAGTAAAACTTCAACAGGAAAGAAGAAACCTTAAGAATGAATAGAACATGGTTTCCAGTTCTGAAAAACACCAGACTAACAAAACACTCTATACCCAACAATAGCCCTGCAGAGAAGATTAGCATATCAAGCACCAATCCATATGCAAAAGAACCTCCTCAGGATACAGTGAAGCCTCTCTCCATTAGCATTCCACACCCTGGGAAACTCTTACAGGATGACTCAGCTCAACTCCACCCCTCCTGAGTAGATTTCTTTTTTGCTTTTTAAAATTTTTTAATTAAGCTTTATAACATACAACAAATAGAAATCAACAATGAACATCAACTGTAACACAACACCTAATCAATAATAGTTTACAAGTTTTGAAGAATATGAACATTACAATAACTTTTAAACAAAGCATACATAATATTACCAAATATCAGAAAACTGAGTCAACGTCTGAGCAATTCTTATTTTGGGATGTAAATCATGCATGTCTATAAATTCAAGAAAAGGGAACCATTTGTCATAGAAATTAGACCTGGCAGGAAAGCGTTCAGCATTGAGGATATTACCTCCTGAGTAGATATAAATGACCTGCCAACATCTTTTCCACACTGTGACACTGAGAGATCTGTCTTTTGGTGCTACACCTCTGAAGATGCCAGCCACAGCTGCTGGCAAAACGTCAGGAACTACAATGCCAAGACCATGGTAATACAGCCCGGAAAACCCACAACAACCAAGGTATCCTTTCTCAGGGACTGAGATGATTTCATTCTGTATTGAACTAAACTGTTCCCATGTAACTTCTGGAAGTTTCGTGCCTGAATGCAACGGCCCAGAAGGGCGGGAAGTTTCCCTATATTAACCTCTGATCATCTTAAATGGTCACTTCTGCCAATCTCTCTCTCTCTCTCTCTTTGAACTGAATGGATCTCTAATAAAGTTACTTCAACCAATGCACCTGAGTGCTTGCTGTGAGGGACTTGGGGATCTAACTGCCAAGGACTGACAACCATTTGGACACAGATTCACTCTACAAGAGCCCTCTGCTATTTGCAAGAGAAGCAGAAGTTTACTTACAAGAACCCAGTGAAGTGCCAACAACATGGACAGGGAGGGTAAAAATATCTCCTCTGTGGAAAAAGCTCAAGGGGTTTAACCAGCAACCTGAATTGTCAGAGCTTGTGTGGGGTAGTGGTTAGGGTGGCAGATTGGGATCAAGGAGATCTGGGATTGAATCCATGATCTGCCACAGAAAGTTACTAGCTGGCTTTGGGTCAGTCCCATCCTGTCATCCAGAACTGCCTTACAAGGTTGTTGTGTGGATGAAATGGAGAGAAACAGAACGATGTAAGCCACTTGTTTCTCCATAGACGAGAAAGGAAGCAAAAAAAAGAAAGGGAGTGTGGAAAATATCTCCTTCTTTACAAAACAAAGGGGGGTGTCTATGCATGTCCCTGAGTTATTGAAGTTCAGTGGGTAGAGTGTCTGATTAGGTTCTAAGAGGTCCAGGTTTAAATCCTCAGTTTGCCACTGAAAATTGCTGGTTGACCGTGGGACACAAACACATTCCCAGCCTAGCCTACTTCACAGTAAGGATAAAGTGGAGGAAAGAACAACATAAGCCACTTACGGATCCCACAGGAAAGAAAATGGGCATGGGGTTTCTTATACAGCTAATTGGCCAGGAAAGGATGCTCTCTGATGCTGTCGCTTCATCCAGTATTGCTGCAATTCCTGTTGGGAGGTAGACCTAGAATTGTCAAGTACGGGTTGGGAGAAAACCATCACAGATGGTGAAAAGTATCATCCTTTATACAAAACAAAGGAGATTTAGCCACTTCCCGGAGCTAACAATGCCAGTGTGGTCTCGTGGTTGGAGCGTCCCATTAACAGCTACGGGACCCTGCTTCAAATACGCAGGACACTGCCATGGAATCCACAGACAGGAAGGCTGCAGAAGGGAACAGGAGATGAACCTAACTGGGTTGTCTCCCTCTCTCCTGAACAGGGCCCTCTTCATCAACCCATTTCACTTTATCTAATGCCTTCGTTCTCAGTAGCTGTAGCATCCCCAGGTCTGGAACATCCATTTTTCCCTCTGTGGTAAATGAAAGAGTGTCCTGAAATCAAAAAGGGTCAGGGGAAGATGCCACCACCTTGCTTCTCTTCCATATTCACGATATAAGGGAAAAGATCTTTACCAAGGGAGGACACAATCTTGTAATTTTCCTCCATCACTTCCCAGTAGAGTTTTCTTTGGCCTGGATCCAGCAGAGCCCATTCCTCCTCCGTGAAGAACACGGCGACCTCCTGAAAGGACACTGGGGATCTCTGAAAGAAGAAAAGATTGCCCAGTTCATTTACTCCTGCCCCTGAACACTCCACAAGAAAGATGAATCCCATTGGCCAGTCAATGGATTAAAAGAATGCAAAACATCAAACCAATGTCAAGAAAATTGCATTGCATCTGGTCTTGCAGTCTTCAGGTGTTGCCTGTTTTCAGATTTTTAAATTCCAAAACTTATCAAGTGTTCAATGAGATCTTTGAGTTTGGTGCCACACCAGTGTTGCCTTATGAGGATCATATTATTGTGATTCTAAAAGATGCAGGAACCACTCTCAGTGTGTATATTTCCAGCCCATTTCTTTGATGAATACAAATGTCAAGGTATTAACTGACATTGTGGTTAAAAGGACCCTGGTCCATGTCAAGGGTCTGAGAGTCTGAGAAGTTGAGGTGACTTGCATTAACTAGGAAGAGGTCTGATCACGTTTCTGTTCTCTCACATGATGCTGTAAAACATTTTACAAAATATACTGGGAATTTATTTTTGCTATGTTGAATACACTTGGCTTTCCTCACCAATTTTTGGACTAGAATACCGCCAGACCTACCAACGAATGGTGTTTTTTCTGTGCCATTCCCCCTTGAGAGAGCTCCCAGACAAGGTTGTCCTCTTCCTCATCCTATTTTTGATCTGTGTTTGTAACCCCTGACTTACTCTGTACGTAACTCTTTGGAATTTAAAAGTATCCTATATGCAGGTCATCTTTTATTGTTTATCTTAGAATCCCCGTCTTCCATTTGCAGGCTCTGGTATATCTTAGGAATGATCCTGATTAAGGAGTGAAAGAAGAGAGTTTATTCAGGAACTACAACTTTGACAGAAAGGAGAGAAACAGAATAGACATGTAACTACCTCAGTAAACAGGGAGGAGGGAATATCTGGGAGGAAACAGGAAGTAGCCGAAGAATACTAATCTTGAGATATGCAAGGACAGAAAAGAAGAGGAAAGAAGGATCCCACTCTACCATCTATCTAACCGTCAGATTCGCTGTCCCTTGCAGGTATTCTGTGTCTTCTGTATCAGACAAAGAGGCTCTTTGTTGGAGAAGGTGCTCCTATAGGTCTAGAAAAAAATCCCCCACACTATTACTGCAATCCTAAATGTATTGTCTTGGGAGTAAGTCCCATTAAATAGACCTAAGTGGGATTTTGAGTAGACCTGCTTAGGATTGCACTGTATATGTATCAAAAAATTTTGAGGAAATTTTTAGAACATTTTTATAAACAGTGTAGAAAGTGCTGCGTGCTTTGAATAAATAGTGCACAATACATGGTAATAAATAGTATCTATATAATGAATATCTACAGCCATCAAACCACTCTTTAATCAATAAATCAATTGCATAATAGCCAAATATAAACCAGCATATAATCCGTGTACATTTAAACAGTCACTCCTGGTACTTCTCTCTGTGGCTCCACGGCTTCATTCAATCTATAAAGGCCTTGTATGACTGAAAGTCCTTCACAAACACTGTGTTCTTCTTTCTTGTAATCTTAGATGTTCAAGGTTAGTATCCAGCCGTGGAACTCCCACCCAGGACAGAAGTTGCCCAACAAACTGCTAGCCATGTTTGTTTTGCTCTAATGAGCTTCCTCGTGGGCAGTTATCTACAAGCATGACCCAGACTGCATCCAATAAACCATACTATAAAGGATGATTTTCATTTACTTACATTAAGGTACTTTCATTCATACACCAGATGCGCTTGCTCTTTCATCTGATGGATGCCTCTGCCGCAGCTAAGCAAGCACACACAGGTCTAAATACCAACGTACTTAAGGGGACCGTACACTAAATCAATGCAAGCTGGATAACATTTAAATAAAACAAGAAAGAGCCCAGTCTTGATTCAAACCCGCTGGTACCCTTGATCCTAACTCATAAATCCACCAGGCTTGTTTTAATTTTCTTTTTTTCCCAATACATTTTAAAGTAAGAAATATAAAAAAAGAAGAATCCCATCAGGCAGTGAAGTGATTAAAATAACCCAATACATCAAACCAATTGCAATAGTTTTTCTAGCCTCTCGCAGAAATCACATGCCCAACTCTCAAGTGGTCCTGACATGTGAATGGTGATATGCAAGAACTGGTATCACTGACACTGGGATAAGCTTTTCCTGCAAACTCCGAGGGCCCCCTCCCATCCCTGCTTTGCAAAAACAGCTTATATCTTTCAAAAGGGGGAGGGACTTCCTAAAACACCCCCCAAACATTGCACATTACCGTGCTTGCACACACTATTTACAGGGCTGGTTTAAAGAACCACACGTCGGCTCGCCAAAACTTGGGTTCCGCTTCTCCAGCCTGACGCTGTAGTGACGACAGGAGACCGAGGTCCAGATGCAAAGTCTGGCCCTCCAACATGGAGGCGAGAGCTTTAATTAAGAAGTTTTCAGGAACCCGGAAAAGAGCAATGCCCAAATATGTCTATAGCAACAGTTACACATTCCAAACCAGTCACAGCCCACTAAGCAAATATGCTGTGAACATGCTTTGTCTTATCTGTGAAGCATGGCGAAAGGTACATCATGAGCTTGAAAGTGTATGAGAATATTACTTAGAGTGTATGGGAGTATTGTGCTCTGTGAAGGATGAGAGACTTAGATGAAACATATTAAACTACTCCCTGATTCTTCCTGTGTGGCATGCCAACTGACCGGGAGACCAGGAATGTAAAGAGTCAATTAATGCAGGCTGTGTGGCATGCCAACTCCATGCCTACAGACGCTACACAGACAAGTTTCTGCTGGACACCAGCCTCACACCCCCATTGAAAAGGGTAGCAAGTGCCAGCGAGCACCACCTGGGAAGCAACAGCCTGGCTTGGCCCTGCTGAGCCAGTCCCAGGCAAATGGGCAGAGGCCTTCGAAGGCAACCTGCCCATAACACAGAGGGGTAGACTACACAAAGCAGCCCATGGCAGACCCTGCCCCCAACCCGCCCAGCAACAGAGAGACTCCAATAGCCACCTGCTACTGACCCAAAAGGGTCAGCAAAGAGCAAGGAAGGCCAGATGCTAGGAAAACTATTAGAAGAGGGGAAATTCCCTAGTACAACATAGTCACCCTGATGCGAACAAGGCTTTGTGCCCAGCAGCCATATACTAGACTGCTCCTTAAGGTGCTGAGGATCCTAGAGATTTCCTATAAGGCCAAGGGGAAGGAGGAACCAGACCTAGATTTCCCAGAGGGGTTGGAGAGTGCCCCCCCTCCCAAAATCCGGAACAACTCCTTCAGGGTTTCCCCTCCCAGCGGTTTTTTATGCCTTGGTGAAGCCTGAGTGGGAAGCTCCAGCAAAACCCAAAGTTAACCACCCTATTTCTTTCTCTCTTGTACACTGGTTCCAGAGGCTATACTAAGAGGATCATACTGTAATTGGTGAACCATTTGGTGATCCGCCTCATAGCTAATCCCATGCTTCCCATTGACACGGACAATCTGCCCAAGGATTCCTCTGTCAGGCATATCTAACTAGCTCTGCTCATCAATTTGAAGCTTCTGCTAGATCTCTCCGAGCATCGGCAGCAGCTTTGCTCTTGGCTAGAGACGCATTCTCTTGGGTTTTCAGACCTGACTGCAGTGAGCAGCAAAGTTCTCAAAGGGCGGAATGACAGAACCAAGAAAACAGCACTGGTAACAGCCTTTGCAGTGAACACACTCTTGGAGGCTCTGCTATTATCAGCAAGATCCATGGTTTTCAGTGTGGCAGCCAGGAGCAACGCTGGGCTTAGGAGCTGGGATGCAGACCCTTTGGCCCACGTCAAAGTAACCATGATCCCCATCAAAGGCATTAACCTGTTTGGAGAAGCTTTGGATAAATACCTGCTTGAAGACAAAGAAAAGGTCCTTCCCTTAAAAAAAAAGAAGGGAATTCGAGAAAGAAGTTTCAGTCCTTTTGAGAGTCCAAGAATCCTTCCAATACAGAATACGCCCATTCATCCAAGGGAAAATAGCAGACAAATCTGGTTGGACTATCAAGGGGCCAAAGATGGGAACCTCGGTGTGACTATGCTGGGGCAGCAGGCACAGCTGGGACTGGAGGGTGCTTACAATGTTTTGCAAACCTTTGGCAACAGTCAATAAGCAACAGGTGGCAGCTAGATACAGTGACCAATGGGTATTTACTTGAATTCAACTCTGTGCCACCTGGGCTTTTCCTCCAGATCCAAAAGAATTGGTCAAATAAAACAGCCACATCAGAACAAGAAAATTCTGATAGACATGGCTCAAGACAGAGTCTTTCTGTCACAGGAAACAAAGAGTCAGATGATGGCAAGAGAGGTCTTAAGCAAACGGGAGGAAGAAGTAATGCTCCTGGCTCAGCTACTGGGGATGAAAGTATCCTCCAGTGGGCAAGGTTCTAGGCTTGTACACGACAGAGATTCCTGTTACCATAACAAGAGGTGGTAACACACGAGGTCCAAGTGAGTTTAGTTGCCAGCGATCCTCAAATGGGGATCAACCTTGTCCAGCTCCATGATGGCACCCAACTCAGGAAACCAAAGAGAACATTGATGACCATGGAGGTGAGTCTATGGGGTTGGGGAATCCATGCCAAGGCAAGAATGACATAGGGCACCTGTGAGAAGGAGGTCAACAGTACAAACCTTTTGGAGCTCGAAGCCATCAGACTGAGTCCGGTGGCATTCCAAGATCTTCTCACAGGTCACCATACAGATGGATAATAAGACAGCCAAGGAATATGTGAACTGGCAAAGAGGCATGCATCATGGTGAAAAGGGTGGAAAATCACCTCGAATCTCTAAAAGCAGTCCATGGAGCAGGCCAGGACAACTCCCTGATGGACTAGCTAAGCTGGAGAGTGATTAACCTATCGGAATGGATGCTATCCAGAAACATTTTCCAACTGATCTTCCAGAGACTCAGCAAGGCAGAGGTGGACCTATTCACAAATGCTCAAAACTGTCAGGTCCTGAGATTCATTTCAAGAAGAAGAAACCCTCAAGCCACAGGGTAGGCAGCTTGAGCTGTAAGTGGCCTCCACAGCTCCTGTACAGTCCCCCCCGAAACAATTATTGCATAGAGTTGTTCAGAAGATCATAGAGCAATGTACAGAAGAAAAACATGGTTTCATGACCTGAAGATGTTATCAAGCATGAATCCTTGGTGCCTCCTCTGAAGGAGTACCTGTTAATGCAGGAAACAATCCCACACCCTCAACCAGCTATGCTAAACCTCACATCCTGAGGGTGAACAACTAATTAAATTAGGTTAGGGCATAATTAGTACCATGTAAGCTTCCAGGAAGAGTTCCACAGAGACTCTAACAATAACTGGCAAGTTTTCCAGATGTGGTGCATGGATAGAGACATGGAACCCTTATCAGTGCCAGTTAGGAAGAAACTATCCTTCCTTCAAGAAGCATTGGCTAAAAGTCTTAGCACCAATGCTGTTAGACGGCATGTGGGGCCATTTTAACAATTGGGGATTCTAGGAAATTCCCTAGTACATCACCCTCAAATCAAGAAATTCTAAAAGGAGGCCTCATCCTCCAAGGGTTCACTGGTTTCCGATGTGGAATCTTAAATGAGTACTGAGAGCATTATCCAAAGACCCCTTTGAGCCTATAGCCTCACATCCTCTAAAGCAGGGATCCCCAACCTGCGGCCCGCGGGCCACATGCGGCCCCCAAGCTCTTTCTGTGCGGCCCTCCAACCTGCTTATTTGCTCCTATCACCCTGCAATTTTGTTGCATTTTGAGTTAAGCTGTGGCCCTCTTTAGGCACTGGGCACTCTAATGCGGCCCCCATGTGCCAAAAGGTTGGGGATCCCTGCTCTAAAGGAATTGACTATTAAAGACCATCTTTTCTGGCGGGAATCACCCCAGCTAGACAAGTATCAAAGCTGTCAAAATGACGCAGTAATATCACGAACCGAACCAGCCGTCATTACAAAGGTAAACTGTGCCTTTCATAGGATGGAAGCGATAGTGCTGCCCTCCTTCTGTCCTAATCCGAAGCATGAGAAGGAAAGGGAGTGACAATGCCTAGATGTGCACAGAGCCGTGAACTTCTACTTGGACAAGACTAAATAGATCTGCAAGTCTGAGACATGATTTGTGACTTTCAAGAGGTCCTCCTTGGGACAGTGTCCATTCCCATGCTTAGCTGGATCAGGGGGTACATAATTGTGGCATAGAAAGCCAGAGGTCCAGAAATGCCTCAAGGTGTCACGGCACATTCACTAAGGAGGGCAGCAATATCAACAGCCCATAGATCCTTCAGTCAGTAAAGACAATCTGTAGGGCAGCCACATGGAAATCCATGCCTTTTAACTACCATGCACACTATGCAAAACTGAATTATCCAGGAGGGCTTTCTACCCAGATTACATGTCTCATAAGCGGGGCTTTTTTTCAGCTGGAACATGATCGAAGGGTGTTCTAGCACCTCTTGGAAATGGTCATATGGCTGGTGGCCCCGGCCCCTGATCTCCAGACAGAGGGGAGTTTAGATTGCCCTCTGTGCCACTGTGGCGCGGAGGGCAATCTAAACTCCCCTCTGTCCGGAGATCAGGGGGCAGGGCCACCGGCTACGTGACCATTTTCAGCAAGGGCGAGTTAAACTTTTAAAAACTCCCCCCCCTCGTTCCAACAGACCCAAAGTGACATCATTGGCCCTGGGAGCATGTGTGCACTTCGCATACACATATTCGGTATCAGGGGCACCACCTCCTGCCAGGAGTTGCCCCCCCCCTCTGCTGGCAACCCACTGAGTTCCACCACCTCTTTTCCCAGAAAAAAAGCCCTGGAATAACTCATAGAGATGCCTTGGTGGGGACAAGGACTGAACACTATGCAATTAATTGGGCACTGCCTGCTGATGCAGGTATTGGCCTACTAGGGAGTTTCCATGCGGCTAAACATCCGTGTTTTAATTTCTTCCCAGAATCATTACTACTCGGGAGGCATTATTCTTACCTATAATAATAAACTGAAAATCAGGAGCCTCAAAATGGGCCACCAGCTTCAGGCAGTGTCAAAAATAAAGGGAATCGCCACATCCTGACCCACACTCGCTATTTTGCGTGTATAGTTTACTCTCTAAAGGCCAGGAAGATGGAGGCAGCACAGACGGGGAGGGCGGGAAACAGCCCTCTTTGCCAAAGCAAAACTTCATGCAATCCTAAACTCACCTCTCCTGCAGACGCACCGAAGTCTCCCTCCAGCCGAGGAAAAGGGGGAAGAGGCAAGTCCTTATTGAACTCCATGGCGTCCCAATTTCCCTCTCTCTGGGAAAAAAAACGCCCCTTCGCCACCTGGAAGACGCAGGTTCGGCCTCCCTGATGCTCGCGGTGCCTTCGGGGAATTGTAGTTTCCACAATGGGCGCCTTGAGGGGACTGAATGCTATCCTTCAAGAGCGCAGGAGCCCTGACTACCTTCCCCTTGTATCGGAGGGATTAAACAGGGTCTTTCCTTGTCACTGTATGGAGGGAGAGTTTGGCTTTTGTTTGACTGCAGGAAAGGGGAATTCCAGATTTCCTAAAGAGCTCTTGGGCAAGATCTGCTTGAAAAGAGGGAATAAACACGAAAGAGAAGGCAGGGGGGCTGGCTGAAGAGAGCATGTGGGGGAAATTGTTCGTTTGTTCTTTTTTTCCTGGTTCATATACCACCCCTCAGGGCGACTTATCGCCCACTCAGAGCAGCTTACCAAGCGGTTTACAATTGTTGTGAGGATTGTTATCCTGACAACAATCAACCTGTGAGGTGGGTGAGGCTAAGAGAGCTCTGAAATCGTTGTGACTGCTTTGGATCGCATTGTTAGACTACCACAGAGTTCCTCTTCAAACAAAGACATTTTAAGCTGGAGTACTGCATGACGACACTACGTCCTTGAAGGATAATATTTCGGTGGTCTGGAAAAAAACACATTTAATTTTATTGCTATTAGTTGGTCTGTTCCCTTGTCCTCAAATTACTAGCCTTTAGGGTCTGTGCCTTCCCTAAATACTTCATTATAGAAACACAAGATTAAATGGGAAATGCCTTCTTTCAGCCCCCCCCCCTCCACTGTCCTTTGATGAGGCGAATGTTTTCTTCATACAGGAGAAATTGGCTCCACTGGATGTGGCCAGAAGTGCTCTCTACTGGGAAGTCACAAAAGAAAATTATAGGACTGTAACCTCTGTGGGTAACGATTTTTCAATTGTGAATAAGGAAGAGAGGGAAGCAGAAAGCATCTTCCTGGACACATCTGTATTTTTTATCTCCCAGAGTAAAGTGTGCAACTTTAAAACACATACCCCAGGACCTAAACATTATTCCCCACAAGGCATAAGATTATATACACACCTTTTGTCAAAGCCAAAAGTGACAGCTGCCCCGCCCCCTTTTCCTGTTGGGTGCCCCTTAGTCCCGCCTCCCCCCAGCACGTGGTGCTCTGCACCCCTCCCCCACTGCACCCCCCCCCAGAATTAGGAGCAAGTGCTTGAGTGCCCTTAGTCCCCCCACAAGGCATAAGATTATATACACACCTTTTGTCAAAGCCAAAAGTGACAGCTGCCCCGCCCCCTTTTCCTGTTGGGTCCCCCTTAGTCCCGCCTCCCCCCAGCACGTGGTGCTCTGCACCCCTCCCCCACTGCACCCCCCCCCAGAATTAGGAGCAAGTGCCATGGAAGAAAAAGGAACCTGTGTTGACCACTCCCGCTGCTGTTTACGAGCTTGTGAATCCCGGGGCACCGGTGAAGAAGAAGACCATGTTGAGAAGACGAAAGCTTAGCGGGGACTCTGACAAGGAGAATGTACTGCCCGGTCTTTCCAAGAGGCTTTTTACTTCAGATGATGAAAAGAAAGAGGAAGGAGTAGAAAGTCACACATCAAGTGTTGAAGTTTTGCTTATGCTTGTGAATTTCAATGGCTTCCCTGTGCAGTCTGACAAAGTAGTTGGAAGTGTTGTCCAGTATTTTGGTGTCCTGGAATAAGATACTGTGCCCTGAATGAATCAAACAACCAAGGAAAAACAGTCTCCTACAGGAAAAGTGTTTTTGCCATATATCAAAGGAATTACTGATCAGATGGGAAGCTTATGAAAAAGCATAACCTTCAAGCAGTATTCAGACCCACCCGAAAAATACAACAGATGCTACGATCAGCAAAAGACAGTAGAGACCCCCTCACCTCTGCAGGAGTATACCATATACCCTGCAGCTGTGGACAAGTTTACATCGGGACCACAAAGCGTAGCATCCAGACAAGAATAAAAGAACATGAAAGACACTGCAGACTTGGACAACCTGAAAAATCAGCAGTGGCTGAACATAGCGTAACGCAAACAGGGCACAGTATCTTATTCCAGAACACCAAAATACTGGACAACACTTCCAACTACTTTGTCAGACTGCACAGGGAAGCCATTGAAATTCACAAGCATAAGCAAAACTTCAACAGGAAAGAAGAAACCTTAAGAATGAACAGAGCATGGTTTCCAGTTCTGAAAAACACCAGGCTAACAAAACACTCTACACCCGACAATAGCCCTGCAGAGAAGATTAGCACATCAAGTACCAATCCATATGCAAAAGAACCTCCTCAGGATACAGTGAAGCCTCCCGCCATTAGCATTCCACACCCTGGGAAACTCTTACAGGATGACTCAGCTCAACCCCACCCCTCCTGAGTAGATACAAATGACCTACATCTTTTCCACACTGTGACACTGAGAGATCTCTGTCTTTTGGTGCTACACCTCTGAAGATGCCAGCCACAGCTGCTGGCGAAACGTCAGGAACTACAATGCCAAGACCACGGCAATACAGCCCGGAAAACCCACAACAACCATCGTTCTCCGGCCGTGAAAGCCTTCGACAATACATCGAAGTGAAAAAATGATGCAATATACACGAGGACTGCAGCTCTCTGGAAAAATGTGTATAAAAGTCTTTAGAAGGCTTATTTTAATACAGTAATTCAACAACCACTAATCTGTTCAATATACGTATACAGGGGTGAACCACGAAACAGCTCTTGATAAGCCCGTGCTGCCTTAAAAGAGGAGAATGTACAGCAAAAAATCCCCCTATTTAATTCAACTAAAGCATACATCTATACAGCGTATCCCTAATTTTGCCAAATATCCGTGAGAGAGAGAGAGAGAGAGAGAGAGAGAGAGAGAGAGAGAGAGAGAGAGAGAGAGAGTGCGTGCGTGCGTGCGTGCGTGTGTTGATGAGGTTAGGTATGTAGGGATTCCAAAATTAAAAGCTGGTAGATCCCCCAATGAGGTTTTTTTAGTTATGATCATTGCTGGAATATTCAGAGGCTGCTCTAATGGATTTTAAAAGGATGTTTTTTTCTTAAAGGGGGAGGGGGATAAGTAAGGGTTTCCCCACCCTTTCCGGACAAAATAGATAACGTGATAGCCTTCAGGGATAAAAGGTCAGCACCATGTGGATGTGAAGACGGTGCATTTTGAAAGAAAACGCAGCGGGGGTTTCATTGTCACCTTGTGTAGAAGAATTCCCGAATGAATACCGTCGATTTAGAAGATCTGACAGGTAAGAAGCTAGATTATGTTAAAATACTTTATATTAATATATATCAGAACAAGAGACCTCTTCCATGTCCCCCCTTCCCCCCCCCAGAATTTTTAAATAAAGAAATGGATGGAAATATGCCCATTCAGCCCATCTCCCATGGCAATATGGTAGGAGAATTCCAGCATGTTGTTGAAACTGAGGCCATAATTCATGCAAACCCCCAGAATATCATACCAGTTGATGAAATAGGTAAACTTTATTGAAGATGTTTTTAATACGTGATAAAAGAGGTGTCTGATGTTATGATTAATTTTTTTTCTTATTTTTATTTATTCTGGCAGAGATTCTGTCTGAGGGGGAAGAAAGAACTCCTCAGCACGTGGCTGTTCCAGCAGTGCCAACACCTCAACAGGTGACAGCTCAAATGATGACTGAGTACACAGATTATTGGAGAGACCCAGAACCGATTCCGTTCTCTGGTTATTAGTGAGGAATTCCGCTTTGTGAATTTAGACAGGGTTCAGTCTTTCATTCATGCCCTTGAAGTCCTGACATGTTCTACATACACTTCAGGAAGAGATGGGGAAGCATTCCTGTTCTGACCCCCTTCTAACAACCCTCCCTCCTCCTCTTCTACCCCCGCACCATCGGTGCCAGCAAGGGAGGCTACAACACTCTCTCCCTCTTCTCCTTCCCCACCAGAGTTATCAGCTTGTGGGGATGGAGACCTCTCTGAGGGCTCATTTACTTCAGAGGAGTTCTCAGGTAGTGCCCCTCCACCCTGCACAAGGGGGTCAGTACATTCAGAATAAGGTCCAGAATGTTTAATTTTGTTTTCATGTTCTTGAGTATAGTTGATAAGTGTGTTATAATGAGCCTTAATAGCTTTCTGCATCTTCACTATATCAGCCTCCATTTTTTCTATCTCTTTCCATGTCTTGCCAATACACTTGCAGTATTCCAGCCTCTCTTTATAGTCTGCCTCTTCATCAACTCTTGCTGCATCTGGTTTCCTCTTTTTTGAATTAGGCCCACTCTTCTGTCCATTAGATGGTGCCGGGCGCCTCTGCAGATTACCAGCCCCCTGTCTCCCAGAAGTCCCTGGCACTGCATCTATGAAAAAAAAAACCATAGAAACAATAAACATTTCCCCTTCCCTCCATTTCCTCTTAGTAGATATTAAATTTAAATAAGTTACTCTCCCTCTACAAGGGATTTTAAGGGAGTTTCAAATATACCAGAACATATGAATAACCCCCCCCCATCAAAATACACCTCTGTGTATTGCATATCTAAAATCAACAGCTGACATTATTAATATCATGATTTAGAATTATACCTTAGCTCGTATACAGCCCATAACCTCTGACCCCACTCTTATATTACTAGCAGTTGGTTTAAAGGGGGCAAGCTAGAAAAGACGGGGGGGGGGACAAAATGTCTGCTTATTACTTTTTAAAAGACCATTTTTTAAATCTTACCCGGATGTATACTTAGGGACATTGGCCTGGCTTGAGCTGTATACTCAGTCATCATTTGAGCTGTCACCTGTTGAGAAAAAACCTCATTGGGGGATCTACCACACACACACACACAAAAATATTTGGCAAAATTAGGGATACGCTGTATAGATGTATGCTTTAGTTGAATTAAATAGGGGGATTTTTTGCTGTACATTCTCCTCTTTTAAGGCAGCACGGGCTTATCAAGAGCTGTTTCGTGGTTCACCCCTGTATACATATATTGAACAGATTAGTGGTCGTTGAATTACTGTATTAAAATAAGCCTTCTAAAGACTTTTATACACATTTTTCCAGAGAGCTGCAGTCCTCGTGTATATTGCATCATTTTTTCACCTCCTTTAGCACTCATTTGGCTCCTGGCTCTTTATCAGCATCATGGGTATATGACCAAAGTGTTATACTGGCCATTGATAAAATTCTTGTAAAAACCTATCCAGACTAACACCTGTACTGATAAAACAGGGTGCCCCCCCACTCTTAACTCCTGGTACTCGCCCCCCCCCTTTATCAACCACGGAGCACTGTGCTCCACCCCCATGAATGTAGAGTGGTGTCTAAAAAATGCTTGCTTGCAAGCTATGCTTTTTTCTACAGAGATACAGAACACAGGACTTGAAGCAGACTGTGGATTTTTTATTATTTTCACACATCAATACAAGACTTCTGAATATTTTCTTAAATTGTATATACAGAGTAACCCCCCCCCCCCATAAACTTATGATCAATCTTTTTACAGAGATTCACAAAAACACTGACAAAAGATCTCTAGTCTGGAATGCACTGGATAGAAATTGGTCTACAATGAGCGTATGGGATGGGTCACATTTCAGAGAAAGGGTTCTGAAACAATGTCCTGGGCTGTCAGCTGTAGCTATGGACTCAAGGAATTTACCCAGAGTTAGAAGGTGATTCTTGTTCATACTGAAACATTGCAGGGAACACGCTATCACAGTTATCACATACAACATGGGGCCTGTGTTCAGATTACAGCACACGTATTTTAAATTCTGGTCATAGGTCTCTTGGGTCCATGTTAAACACTCGTGAGATTTCTGCCCCCCACAATTTAATACGCAGCCTTCACATTTAGAGTAGCACAGATCGTAGAAACACTTTTTCACAACTCCGCAGACGCTCGCCAGGACCAGCATCCTCATGGCCGATCGCTGGTTTTGTCCTGCTACCGGAGAGATGTATTCCTCAGCCAATCCTGCATATTTTTGCAAGGCTGCGTGAATGGGATCAGGACTCCCTGCCAAATCCACGAGGTGACATTTCTAAAAAATAAACAAGATAGACAACAACAACAACAAAAACCAGTGAGCAATACGCAAAACCCTCTTCATACACAAAAACCCAAAGCTGTGAGAACTTCTTTTATACACACCTGGAACGCTTCCTGCAATTGCTGATTCGAGGTAGTGGGTTTCTCAGCATCCCAGAAACACCTTCTCTTGTTTGATGCGTGACTTTCTACTCCTTCCTCTTCCTTTTCATCCTCTGAAGTAAAAAGCCTCTTGGAAAGACCGGGCAGTTCATTCTCCTTGTCAGAGTCCCTGCTAAGCTTTCGTCTTCTCAACATGGTCTTCTTCTTCACCGGTGCCCCGGGATTCACAAGCTCATAAACAGCAGCGGGAGTGGTCAACACAGGTTCCATTTTCTTCCATGGCACAGCTTGCCCAGCAGCAACACCAGCAGACGCCCTCCAGGATGCTGGATGCTGCTGCCATTTTTAAAGAGAAACTCCGTTCATGCCCCTCTGCCTTCACTGGTGCGTTTAAAAGACGCTGGATATGTCCCGCGGGGTGGGGGAGGGAACCAACACGTTCCTCTCATCGAGACGAGTTGATAGACACCTCACACATACCCCGAAACCGGCAAAAAGCTACCCCATAACCAGTCCCACCCTGCAAGGTTGGCGTGCCTCAAAATTGCCGAAATGGTTCCTGCCAACCCAAAATCACTTCCTGGGTCTCCCCCACCTCTCTTGAGAAGATTGGGGCTCTCTAGGCCACCCCTCTATAACACAACACAGAAAATACTTTGGGCATTTTTCCTCCCTATCCGCAATACAAGCACCCCTGTATCTTTTATTCAGAAGTAATCCTAATGCAAGGGGGGGGGGATAATTTCATCATAAAATACATGTCTGAACATGTCTTTGACATCTCCGGTATTTGGTGCAAATTTACTATTTTATCCGGGTGCTTTTTTAACAGGATGCAGCCTGGATCAAGCAGGCAAGAGTGTGGGGAGGTGCATGATTAAAACGGACCCGCTGGAACACAGCTCCCTGCCTCAGAAGGGGTGGCGGAAGTGACCGTTAATGGTCCCTCCCGGACTCAGCAACTCTCAGTGGGGAGGGGTGTGAAGCAGGCAGGAAGCAAAAACGGGGTGCAACGGAAGACTTCACACACTGTGTGCCCCATTCAGAGAGAAGAGGGGTGCTTTTTTGGAGACAGGTGGAATGGCCCCCCGTTTTCAGCCTTTCATAGGCTTTCCTTCTCCCCCTCCAAACACACACTGCCAATCTCATTGGCTAAGGGGCTCTCGCCCCGCCCTTCTTACCAGCGCGGGCTTGTCACTCTATTTTTGAATATCAGAAGGCAGTCTTCATTCTCTCTGCAACACATGCTGGGGGGAAGGGGATTTTTCAAAAATGGGGAGGGAAACCTGCTTTTTCCCCAAATTTGCACAGGAAATTTATCTCTCTGGGCTTTAGGAGCCTGAGAGGGAACTCTGGCTGGTAAGTTTTGTGTGCTTAAAACGTTTTGGGCTTCTTTAAAAAACGGCTTTGTAGGAGAAATGGCTTTTTCCGGATCTCTCTCTGTCTCTCGCTCACTTTCTGTTTTTAAGCCGTTTTTAAAACACTGTGCGTGTGTGTGTGTGTCTGTGTGTGTGTGTTTTGTGTGTGCTTTTGGAAGACTGGCTGCATGCTTTTAAAAAAGGGTGGAGAGGAATGGAGAATTCTGTCCCTGCTTTTGCAAAAGCCGGCTGAAACATGCTGCCGGCTCTCTCTCTTTTTTGGAGAGGCAGGGGGGAGGGAACGGGTTAAAAAAACTTTTTTTCTCTCTGCTCTAACTCTGTGTGTGTGTGTGTGTGTGTGTGTGAGAGAGAGAGAGAGAGAGAAAGAAAACCACTTCCCCCAACACTGTTTTGCAAAATCACCAGGCTCACAGACCCCCGACATAGTCACCAGGCACCCTGTTTCATTTTTCCCAAAGGCACAAAAAAGCAACGGCTGACATTTTTTTATTTTTTTCCCTTCCCTTTCCCCATCCCCCAACACAACCCCCCAAGACACTCCTAATCCTCGGGGTGCAGAGCACCACATGGAGGGGGGAGGGGGGACTAAGGGCACTCAAGCACATGCTCCTAATTCTCGGGGGTGCAGTGGGGGAGGGGTGCAGAGCACCACGTGCTGGGGGGAGGCAGGACTTAGGGGCACTCAGGCACCCAACAGGAAAAGGGGGCAGGGCAGCTGTCACTTTTGGCTTTGACAAAAGGTATGTATATAATCTTCTGATAATGGCTGGTTAAATTGGGGGTTCTCTAACCTGAACCAGTGAATCTGCCCAAGATTACAGGAATCCTGGATTTATTTTTTTTTTTTTTAAATGAAACCCGGATCTGGACCTGTCATAGGTTTTTTTTTCTGATCTCACCCCTATTTTTAAACCAAGTCTCTGTCAGAGACAGGGTCATATTGTCCATTGCCTGTGTCATATCAGAATTCCTTAGCATTTCTTCCTGGATGTCCCTGAGAAGATTCAAGAATCTGGAAAGACATGGCTAATTTTCCAGAACTTGTTCCCATGGGAAGGGCTGCCAAGGATTGTGTTAGTGAACAGACAGAAAAAAACAATATAATTCCATGAAATGGCTTCTTCATTGTCTTGCTTTGTCCCCTTAACCTGACAAGATACTATCACTCCTTCCAGATTCCCGAGCTCTGTAGGACGAGCATTTTCCTTTCATGCCATTGAGAAATGAGATTTGGAACACAAAGTCCTTCGAGATTTGAGTCCAGTGGCACCTTAAAAATCCTGCTGTTTTACTTCAGAGCAACAGAGCAACCCACCCACTAAAAAAATCCCTCAAGAGAAACAGAAAACAACATGAATGTATTTATTTACAATATTTATTTACAACATTTATCTGTCACAGTTCTGCCCAATTAGGGCTACCTTATTAGGTTCAGTATTTCATCCTTCCAAGAATGTTTCTGTGCCCAGAATTTTTGGGAGGGCAAAATATTTCCCGTATTCAATCTACTTAAAAGATCTTGAATACAAGATGAAGAGAAAAAAGGAACCAAGCTGAAAAAGAATGGTGGAAGTATTGGGAAAAAACGGAAATTATGGGGTGGGACAGTAGATTTTTCAAAGAAAAATGTGGCAATTTCTGTCTTTCTTGACAGGGGCATGAAAGTAGAAGGGTTCCTAGTAAGATTCAACCAGGACCCCAAGAGCATTCAGTAAGAATGAGGTGGAGGGTGTGTGGGGTGGGCTGAGCATCCATCCCTCTGCTCCGTGCTTCAGATAACACCAGTCTGCTAATTTGGGGAAAGGATGAAGTGTGCTCTGCCCTCCTGCAGCATGAACTTCCTGCCCCTCCCTCAAAGAGGAGCTTTCCTGCTTTCATGACCCTGGAAGACAGGTCTTCCCACATTTTTTGTAGAAACCTTTGAAAAATCCACTCTTCTGACATGTATTTTCACTTTTTCACCTGTAGCCCTTCTAGCATTGAGACTTCTACTATCTTGATACTATTTTTTTCCTTATCATGGGACAGAGACCTTTTTAAACAAATGGAACACAGGACATATTTTTCCCTCACACTACTCCTCGACGCAGAAACATTCTTGGAAGGATTCAATTCCTTCATATTTTCCATTCCAAACCTCATTTCTCAAAGCAGTCTGTCACAAGCAAAAAATAACATCATCCTCATGAGATCCACAATAAGAGATTATTTCAACTGCAGCATGCCTGAAAGAGCCTCATTTATTAGGCCCGTTTCTTTCCTTCAGCAAATAGTGTTGACATGGTTGCGAAGTGTCCTGCTTTCTACTGGCCTGTCTGGAATTTGTCTTTGCTGTCCAAGGAAAAAATTTAAACTAAAATTTCCTAAGTAAAGGCCAAAGTGGCAGGATGGGGAACAGGTAGGCTGTGTGGTTAGCAAAAGATGTGGGTTGAAGGGGAGCCCAAAGCGCCTGCACAGCCAGCTGTCTGAGCCAGAATGCAGCTGACAGAATTCAGGCGGCAGCTGCAGGGCACCGTCATGCAGAAGGCTTTGGGTGAAGGCAGCCACTGATGGCTGAAAAGACATGGGGCACAGGAACAGAGACAACATGGCTGCAGCTTTACCCTCTGCTGCAGCTCTGGGATTCCCACCTCCCTACAGTCATCTGCCCCTTAGAGAGAACCCCTTCCAGCCAACTCTTTTATCTCCCTTCCCCCCATCTCAAATACAGCCTGGCTTCACCAAAGTAGCTTCTGCAACCCACGCATCCTCCCCACTAACCTGATGCTTTCCTGATGAGGGCTGGAGGTAAAATGCCCAGGAAAGCTGGGCTGGGGGCATTGGTGGGAATGCACAGCTGGGAGAGCATGGAGTCAGGACTTTGGTTATGTTCACTTGGGTGGCAAGAGACAGTGCTGGGAGGCACATGTCCAGCATGGGGTGTGGGGCTCTCAGCTTTTCCTGTCAATGCTGGAATAGGTTTCCAGGGATTTCGCAAGCGTGACTTTTGTTTGCATCTGTTAAGCATTGCTGGGTTGGGGGAGATGGGAGAAAACCCAAATGGCGCCAGTTCTCACTCCCTCTGCTCAAAACTGGACAGCTAGAATAGAGACGGGAGCATCTTCCCTAGGAAGGAAAGCTAAGCAGTTGGGTTTAGTGTTTTAAGATCAGAACAAAATAAATGGATTGTGTATGATGGTTATAAAACTACTAGCAACAAAGCCTGTTGTGGGAGGAGGGGAGAAATTCAACAGGCTGTAGAAAGGGGAGGGAGAGCATTGCCTCCTGTTCCACTCCTGATCCCATCCAGGTGAAGAAGGGGCAGGCACCTGCTCCGTGCCTGATCCTAGCCAGGTGAAGGGGGGGGTGGGCATTGCTTCCTGCTTCACGCCTTATCCTGGCCAGGTGGGGAGGGCATAGCCTCTAGCTCTGCGTCTTATCCCAGCCAGATGAAAGGAGGGTGGGCATTGCCTCCTGCTCCATGCCTTGAGTGAGGGGGGAGCAGGCATTGCCTTCTGCTCTGCGCCTGATCCCAGCTGGGTGAAAACGGGGAGAGGGCGCAGGAGGGCACTGCTGCCTCCTTCCTGCTGCAATCCTGGCCAGGTTAAGGTGGGCGGGGCGGCAGGAAGGAGGGATGGGCCCCCTTGCCTTGGCTTCCCGCCACAGCAGCGCCATCTGGTGGCACACAGGATAAGAGGTGAGTCATTTGGAATACGGCTTGCCTTTTATATAATAGGATGCCTAGGAACTATTTTCCCCTTCCCCAAAACACGAGTATTTGGCATTGCTCTCTCTCAGTAATTGGGGTTGCTGTTTTACTAACAGGTACTACCTTCTGCTATATGCTGCCCCCCTTACCCCCAATATTCTTGGAATCACAAGGCACTAAGCAGGCACACACCTGCAGGAACATCAGGGAATGATTTGTGTAGTGTGCTGGTTAGAGTGTTGGACTCGAATATTTCAGACCTAGGTTGGAAACGCCCACTCTCCAGTGGAAGCTCACTGGGTGACCTTGAGCCAGTCATTGTCTCCCAACTTCACCTACCACACCTTGTGAGGATAAAATGGAGAACGGGAGAATGATGTGGTAAGCCAATTTGGATCCCCATTGGGGAGGAAACGGGGGTATAAATATGTTAGTTAATAAACGAACCATCACAGATCTAACTCCACCTAGGAAGCCTTCATCTCATCAAGCATCCATGTCAGAGGTCCACTCTGCACTCCTGGCTCCTTCCCGGAACAAATTCTAAAAATGCCAGCGAGTGGCTGCAGATTTCCTTGGCCAGAGATTTGGCTCTGCAAGGAACGACATTTTCCACAATCCCTGGGCTAGGAGACATTGCCATAAAACAGGGTTTGAAACACACTTATTTATACCTTGCCTTATTTATTTACATTTATTTATAACTGGTCTAAGGTTCAATACAATCAACAGCAGAAACATTTAATAAACAATGTAATAAGTTATACAAATGGATATTTGCTAAGATGGGAAAACAAGCAGATATCCAATACAGAGCTTAAAATTCTGAAACACGGTATAAGCAAGTCTAAACCAGATATATAATACATCACAAAAATCATAGTTACAACACAGAGTTCATACTGCTATAGTCTATAGGCCCCATCCCTTTACACTTGTATAGGAGGATTGTGCCTGCATTCACTGTAGGATATAAACAAGACTGGCGTGTGAAATGCTTTCTTCCATGGCAAGGAGCACAGGTCTTTCAAGGGATTGCCTGGTCCAGAATCTTCAATTGCTTTTGTATCTGGCAGAGCAATTTAGTGGCACCTGTCATTATTTTCTGAGGCTGTATGTCTGCCACAGATAGATACAGCCTTTTAATAACAACAACATTTGATTTATATTCCTCCCTTCGAGACGACTTAACACCCACTCAGAAAGTTTTACAAAGGGTGTTATTATTCTCACAACAATCACCTTGTGAGGTAGGTGGGGCTGAGAGAACTATAAAAGAGCTGTGACTGACTCAAGATCATCCAGCTGGCTTCAAGCAGAGGAGTGGGGAATCAAACCCGGTTATCTAGATTAAAGTCCTGTGTTGGTCTGAAGCAGTCAAACTAATTTAAGGCCAGTAGCACCTTAACCAAAAAAATTTTCCTGGGGATAAGCTGTTGTGAGCAAAAGCTACCTTTGCCTGATAGAAAGGAGAAAAAAGATCCATCTCACCTTCCCTCCCATTCAGAAGGTGAGGAAATATTATAAAGAAGGGCCAACAGGACTTAGGAAGCAGAGGCATGATGCAGAACATATTACGCTTGATCAGACAGGCATAGAGGTGGTGGAAGGGCAGAAAATTAGCATCTTCATCAACTAATTATTTGAGAATACCCAGAGAGGGGATTTATACCTGAAATGCACCCCTCCCCAAGACTGGAGACTACTTGAGAACAGAAGGCTTTATTGCAGTGTAAGGTGAGACAGCAGCTATGAAAACTGCTCTTTCAACTCTCCCAAGAGTTCATACGGCTTCTCCCATGTGAATCCTTTGATGTGCAGTTAAGTTGCCATTCTGAGAAAAGCTGTTTCCACATTCCAAGCATTTATACGGCTTCTCCCCTGTATGAATCCTTTGATGTTTAGTTAGGGTGCCATTTTGAGAAAAGGTCTTTCCACACTCTAAGCATTTATACGGCTTCTCTCCTGTGTGAATCCTTTGATGAATACTTAGGTTGCTACTCTGAGAAAAGCTCTTTCCACAGTCCAAGCATTTATACGGCTTCTCTCCTGTGTGAATCCTTTGATGTGATTTTAGGGAACCAATTTCAGAGAAGCTCTTTCCACACTCCAGGCATTTATATGGCTTTTCCCCTGTGTGAATCCTTTGATGTTTAGTTAGAGAGGTATTCAAATAGAAGCTCTTTCCACACTCCAAGCATTTATATGGCTTTTCCCCTGTGTGAATCCTTTGATGTACTCTTAGGGGACTAGACTCAGAGAAGCTCTTTCCACACTCCAAGCATTTATATGGTTTCTCCCCTGTGTGAATCCTTTGATGGTTAGTTAGAGAAGTACTCAAAGAGAAAGTCTTTCCACAATCCAAACATTTATATGGCTTCTCCCCTGTGTGAAACCTCTGATGCACAGTTAAATTGCTTTTCTGAGAAAAGCTCTTTCCACACACCAAGCATTTATATGGCTTTTCTCCTTTGTGAATCCTTTGATGTTTAGTTAGGGGGCCAGACTCAGAGAAGGTCTTCCCACACTCCAAGCATTTATACGGCTTTACCCCTGTGTGAATCCTTTGATGAGCAGTTAGATTGCTTTTCTGAGAAAAGCTCTTTCCACACGCCAGGCATTCATATGGCTTCTCCCCTGTGTGAATCCTTTGATGCACACTTAGGTTGTTACTCTGAGAAAAGCTCTTTCCACACTCCAAGCATTTGTATGGCTTTCTCCCTGTGTGAATCTTTTGATGTTTAGATAAGCTGCCATTCTGAGAAAAGCTCTTTTCACACTCCAAGCATTTATACGGCTTCTCTCTTGTGTGAGCCTTCTGATGTGCAGTTAGTTCACTACTGAAGAGGACGCTCTTTCCCTGCTCCAAACACTTGTATCGTTTCTGACGTGTTGTAATGTTCTGATCTTTTTTCAGACTTAATTTGCAACTAAGCATCTTCTCCGTCATGGAACCCTTCTGCCTTCTCTTTCTCATCTGCATTTTATCTGGGGCCTCCCGCATCTTCCTGCTCTGACAGGCAACAAATTCCTTCCTCTGCTTCTGCTTTGCTCCCTTTTTCCATCTACACTGTCTCTTTGGTATCGATTGGTCTCCAGATTTCGCTTCCACATGCAGATCTTCCTCTCTTTCCACCATCACCCTTCCCGGTTCCTTCTCACTTGCCATCTCTCTTCTATCTGCAACTGGAAAAGAGGGAAAGGAGTAAAGTAGAATGAAAAGGACCAAGATATTAGTGAGCAGGTACAGTCAGTAGTGAAGGGTATTTTCTACAGTGAGAGTCAGAGTTCTAGAAAAGTTCAGCAATTACTAACAATGTGCCGGGTTGTCATGGAAAGGGAGAAAGAGATAACAAGAGGGTTTTATTTTGTTCTGCTGAGAAAGTTGCTTTTTTCTTTTTTTAAATTATTTTATAAACATAAACATGACCAATAACAGTAACTATCCAATGTAAAATTACATAAAGTATCTAAAGAGACTAAGTAACAGGTGCTTTCCCCTGAAATCGCATTTTATACATAGCTTAATACATTGAAGAGCAAAGATCTTATATATATATAGGTTGATGATATCTCAGTTATGTAAGTTAGATGCCAATAACTCGTTGTTTGTAAGAAACTCAAAAAAGGGCTCCATTTTGTATATAGATATGATGATAATGATGGGTCAGTAGACATCAGTATATTTTCCGATATTTTCTCCATGATCAGTTGTTCCCAAATTTTAGTATACCACAAATTAAAAGATGGTGGATATTGTGACTTCCATTTTATTGCTATTGCAGTCTTTGCTGCCACAAAGAATATTGAGATTAGGTCACATCTAATTTGCAGTACAGCCATGTCTTCCCAATAATTAAGGTTTAAATTCAGGTTTAAAATTCAATTCAGGTTTAAAAACTATATTGTAAGATGTCATAAGGGATATTTGGTTAAGGACTTTATCCCAGTGGTGCACCAATATAGATAAAAGCACATGACAATAATCAATACTGAGCAATACTGGGCCAAACACTTGTATTCTAGATGAATTTTCAGACTTTGCATGAACCATTTGTGTGTGTTTTTTCTGTGTGTTAGGTAATTCTAACAGGTGTCCTTTAATCTTCTGACAGTTAATTAAAATAGTGGACTCTATCGAGATTAATGTTCCTCTATCAGAGATTCAACCAATGGTGATCTCTCAACTTAACTTTTTCTGACACTTCTCAAAGATTTATAGTTTTGTTTTGTAAGTTTGGGTATAATGTAATTTTTTACTAATTGGAAGGTTATACAATAAAAACTATGAATATTCAGTGAAGCATCAAACCAATTATCGTTTGTTTGTGCTATCATGTGAATAGACTTTAAATATTTGCATATGATGACATAAAATTGCAAACTCAGATAGAATGGCAGAGCTCTGATGGAAGAAATCTCTTGAGAGAATTTAGGTGAGAACTTATTTTTACCTATGCATTTCATAGAAATTTTGATTATGTTAAATTCGGAATTTCGCTGCTGTTGCTTGGCAACCATACAGTATTGCAGCCTTCGTGCCTTGGTTTCTGTCATACAAAACCACAGCAATGGGGTATAGCCATTTCCATAGCTGGTTTGGTCATTGAGGGAGGACTCATTGGGGTCTACAGGAACCACTGGCTGACTTAGTACCATACGAGCTGCATGTTTCACCCAGGACTGGCTGCTTACTGCTGTTCCTCAGCAGCCAGTAGTTACAGACTGGGATCTGGAAGACCCAGTTCAAATCTCGATTCTGCCAGGGAAGCTCACTAGTTCACACTCAGTCGAACCTACCTCGCAAGATTGATGTGAGGATAAAATAGAGGAGAGGAGAATTGTGTAAGCTGTTTTGGTCCCTATTTGGGAGAAAGGTGGAGTATAAATGAAATAAATACATAATAAATATAGCTGAATATTGGGGGGGAGTGCTTAAAAGGTGTGTTGTTTGGTGGGTGAGTGGGAAGCAGGGAAGGAAACAAGAAAAGAGGTCTTCTTGAGCATTACACACATTGGAATCATACTCTAGAGGAAGCAGCAAAGGAAGATATAGAGGAATCTGTTGTATTGAAAATCTTTACCATTGTAGGAGAAAAATATGACTAAACAGCACTTGGGGAGTTAATCCATGAAGGGTGCGGGAGGCAGAGCCTCTATGAACAGTTCAGTGAGTGCAGCCAGGTATGGAGTTGGTAAGTAGAGTGGTTGGATAGGTTGGATAGAGAACTGGGACATCCTGGCCCCAGGATTATCTCCGGAACCTCCCTCTGCTGTTTTTAATGCAAGCAAAGGTTTACTCTGCACATGGAAGCCAGGAGGCAGCACAGATGGGGATGGTGACATACATCCCCTTTTATACAAAACAAAGGGGAATGAGCCACTTCCCTGAGCTATCAATGCCAGTGTGGTCTAGTGGATGGAGTCTCTCATTAACATCTAAGGAACCGAGCTTGAAATACTTAGGCCTCTGCTATCGAATCCAAACACAGAAAGGCTGGAGAAGGAAACAGGCAGTACCGAGATTTGCTAGTGTGAACCTAACTGGATATTGTCCATTTCTCCTGAACAGACTTCTCTTTACAGCATGAATGCATCTAATGCTTTTGGCCTCAGCAGTTGTAGAATCCCCAGCTCTAGGGCATCCTTTTTTTCCTCTGTGGCAAATGAAAGGGTGTCCTGAAGTCCAAGAGGGCCAAAAGAAGATGCCACCCCTTTGCTTCTCTTCCCTATTCACAATATAAGGGAAACGATTCTTACCAAGGGAGGCCACGGTGTGGTAATTTTCCTCCATCACCTCCCAGTAGAGTTTTCTTTGGCCTGGATCCAGCAGAGCCCATTCCTCCTCCGTGAAAAACACGGCTACTTCCTCAAAGGACACTGGGGATCTCTGAAAGAAGATTTTCCAGCTGTTTATTTTATTCTCATCCCAGGGCATTCAAGAAAGAAAGAAAAATCCCATTGACGAGTCAATAGATTGTAAGAATACAGTACATCAAACCAATGGCAAGAAAACTGCATTGCATTTGGTCTTGCAGTCTCCAGGCAGAGATGTGTTCCCTATTGAATGGTAAAAACCTTCCCATAACACAGGGGGGTAGACTACACAAAAGCATCCTTGACATACCCTGCCCCAACCTGCCCAGCAACAGAGGCTCCGGGAGCTGCCTGCTCCCCCCAAATGGATAGCAAGGAGCAAGAAATGCCAGCCTCTCCAAACTCAGCCGCCGCCAATGGGACAAGGCACCCGTCTTCCAAGACAACCCTGCCCACCCATGGCAGAGATGCCCCTGAAACTGGCCACTTGCCTCAAACAACATCCCTCCTTTCTCCACACTTCAACAGTCTTCCCTTTTCTCACTCTTGGCTCCCCATACTTCAGACTGTAAGGGACACTCTCTGCAAAGACTCCTCTCCCTCCTCCCAGAGAGGCCAACACTCCTGGCATCTACTTACAGGGATCTTATCTGTATTGTCTTGGACACAAATTGTAAATTGACCAGAATGTTCTGCTTCAGACACTTTTGCTTGCAGGGTTGTTCTGTGTTACTCTGAAGCTTGCATCCAGCTCCATAAACATAAACTGGCTGAATAGACATCATCATATCTTTTGTCCAATTTTCCCCTAACCAACCCAAGGCCTGTTCAGCCCAGGACATGATCCTTGGGACGTGGCAGGTGAGAGATGCTGGGCACAGAAAGCCCACGGCAAACATGCTGCCCCAGAGACCTTTCCAGGTATTGGTGCATTTTGGAATTAGTGTGGTTTGTTGTTAAACTACAAGTAAGCTATTGCATTATCTTGACAGATTATGGGTTTCAAAGAAAAGAAACAGTTTATTTTATTTATTTACACTATTTATAGTCTGCCTTTCTCACTGAGACTACGGTCGGATTCCATGGTGTGAGCCAATAAGAGCAATCACTGGGACATTCAATGGACAAAGCAAAATAGTGTGCAAATGCAAAATTTGTGGACATTTGAAAATAAGCAAAAATCGTATACAGGGCTGAAAGAAAGCCTAAGTAATGAAACATGACCTATTACACAGCGCAGAAATTACCCAGCAGGAACACGCTCAGAGCAACAGACAGTATGCAGCTTCTCTCTGAACCATTTCCTTGGAGCACAGCCCCCCCCCCGCCCCGCCTGTGTAAAAAAGCCCTCCTGACTCATTCACGTTTGCAGTTTGCAGAAAGCCAGGAGAGTGGGAGCTTTCCTGACCTCCCCAGGCAGGCCCTTCCACTCAGAGCGGGACCACAAGTGACGCCTGACACAGGTTGGACACTTGTCAGCTTCCCTCAAGTTTTGATGGGAAATGTAGGCGTCCTGGTCTTGCAGCTTGGCTCTCGACTGCTGTCCAATGGACTTTTCAACTGTCACTTGTCCAACATTCCGCCAAGCTGCCTACATTTCCCATCAAAACTTGAGGGAAGCTGGCAAGTGTCCAACCTGTGTCAGGCGTCACTTGTGGTCCCGCTCACAGAGAACATGCAAGTGCAGGCAGTAGTTGACGTTGCCCATATGCAGGGTGGCCCCTACAGAAGGCCCTGCTCAGGTGAGCCAAGCTGCTGTGGCGGAGCATCAGGAGAGAGGCAGCCCCATAGATATGAGGGGCCAAGGCCATGGAGGGCTTTGTAAGTGACAGGCAAAAGCTTGAACGGATGGGAAGCCAAGGGAGTGAGGGCAGGATGGGAGACCCAGCCCTGTTGCTAGAGAAGGAAGCAAAAGCAGCTTCAAAAAAAAAGGCCTCCTAGCAACTCAGACTTGCCTGGAAGATGGCCGCTACTTTGACACGGCAGATCTGGCCACCTGGATTCAGGCCACGGTAACATCGAGACGGGACTATTACAATGTACTCTACATAGGTTTCCCCTCAAAGCTGTCTCACAGGCTCCAAGGGGCGCAGAACACCAGCTCATTTCCTCTCAGGAGCTAGACAGAGCATGAATATCACTCCATTTCTACAGTCACTCCCTTGGCTTCCTATCAGTTACCCGGCCAAATTGGAAGTCATGTTTATCGCATTCAAAGCTGGCTGAATAGACCTTAGCCCCCATATCTGTTTGAACACCTCTTCCCCTCTGTTCCACCATGGCAGCTTCGCTCACCTAGACAGGGCCTTCAGCAGATACCCCCCACCCTGCAAGTGGGCAAAATCAAGAGCTCCCCCTACATGTGCTTTCTCTGTGGTAGCCCCCACCTTATGGACAGGCCTGCCTGAGGAGGTCAGGAAAGCTGCCACTCTACTGGCTTTCTGCGAACTATGCAAAACTGAAGTATTCAGGAGGGCTTTTTACTCAGGTTACTGGACTGCGTCATGGTAAAGACGGGGACTAAATGCTATGGTATTCAGTACTACACGTGCCTGGTAGAGAGTTTCCACATTGCTAACCATGCCATAGAAAGTCGTTATGCTTTGTTTCAGATAGATTTTATCTCTGTGCTCGGCTTTATGATTGCTTTCAAATTTTCTGCAACCATACCCGATTGTTTCAGTTTCACTGAATGTCCTAATTGTTGTTCAATATTTAATTTTGATCAATGAATGTCCTCACAGTTGATCAGATAGTATTTCACTTGCACTGTGTAATCTACCTTGGATCACAGTGAGAAACAGGGATTATAAATAGTAATAGTAATAATAATAGCAACAACCCCTGAGATGTAACATTCAGTACCAACTGGAGCCTCTGTGTTGACTGTGAGGGAAGTCCTATGTAGACTGCATTAAGTAGTCTAGGCTTCATGTTACTGTGGCGTTGATGCAGATAGACACATTGACCACGTCAAGGTAGGGAGTCATATTCTGGGTAGACTGAGTTGAAAGAGCGCATTTCTTCCAGACTTATTAACCTGCTCCTCTACCAGCAATGAGGCACCCCCTGGACTCTTCGCCTTGGTTTAAAGTAAGGAAAGGATAAACATACTGCAGAAATATCACTAAGTTAGAGGGAATTACTCTTATCTATAAAAATAAACTTAAAGTCAGGAGCCTCAAAATGGGCCATCAGCTTTAGGCCGATTTTGGGAGGTGCAGTGTCAAAAATGAAGGGAATCGCAACATCCAGACCCACACTCGCCCCCAAACATCCCTCCTCCATATCGCAAGGGCAGTTTTCTCCCCAGAAGCCAGGAAGGAAGAGACAATGCAGACAGGGAGGGCGGGAAATTATTCCCCCCTTTTCAAAGGAAACCTTCGGACCAGTTGCTAATTCTGCGGGATGATGCCCATTAAAATCACTCTCCAGGGCAAACAACGGTATGCACTGAAAATACTTACCGCTGTAGGCTCCAATACAGCCAAAGGCCTCTTGGCCCGAGGAGCCCGCAGGGCCAAAGAGCGCCTTGAAAACCCCACCTGCAGCGAGCTCCGGGGCCCGTGAGCACCGGGGACCCTCCGGGCCAGAGCAGCGCTCCGTCCAGCTGCCCAGAAGATCCACCCGGGCTGCTTGCAGGGAGCGCGCCCGGGAAGCCGCCCTTTCTCCGCGCTCCCTCCCTCCAGCCCTTCCATCCGCGCGTCTTTTCTCTGCTCGCCCCAGATCCGTTCACGCAGTCCGAAACTCACCTCTCCCGCAGACGCGCCAAAGCCAAAGTCTCCCTCCGGCCAAGGAAAAGGGGGCAGAGGAGAGTCCCCGCTGAACTCCATGGCGCCCCGATTCCCTTCGCTCTCGAGGAAAATGCCCCTTCGACGCCGGCAAGGCGCAGGCTTAGCCTCCCTGATGCTTGCTGAGCCTTCTGGGAATTGTAGTTCTTTGTGACTACCAGACTCCAAACTGAATAAGAGAACTTGTGGGTGGAAGAGCTTTCTTGGCTGGTCTGTGCAGCTTCACCTGACAGCAGAAGAGACCAGCTGGAGAGAAACGGAAGACGAGGGGGCAGAAACTTCTGCAGATCTCCAGCGTTTGTTGCTATTGCAATTTGCAATCCTGCTAGAAACTGCGCTTTTCTAGCATGGACGCCTTACAGCGACTCAATGTTTTCCCTCTAGAGCGCAGCAGAATCCCCGGGAGAAGCCCTGACTTCCCTCCCCTTGTGTAGGATGGATTAAAGAGAATCTTTCCTTGTCATTGTTTGGAGGGAGAGTTTGGCTTTGTTTGTTTGACTGCAGGAAAGGGGAATTTAAGATTTCCTAACGAGCTCTTGGGCAAGAATGGGTGAATGGATGAGGGGGGAAAGATGCTTGAAAAGAGGGAATAAACATGAAAGAGAAGGCAGGGGGGCTGGCTGGAGAGAGCGTTTGGGGAAATAGTTTGCTTGTTCTTTTTTTCTGATTTATATATCACCCTTCAGGGCAACTTAACGCCCACTCAGAGCGGTTCGCTAAGTGTGTTGTTGTTATCCTGACAACAATCAACCGGTGATGTGGGAGAGGCTGAGAGAGCTCTGAAATAGCTGTGACTGCTTTGGATTGCATTGTTAGACTACCACAGAATTCCTCTTCAGACAAAGACATTTGAAGCAGGAGGACTGCATGACGCTCCGTGGCTGTAGGAAAGGTGAGTTTCCTAAAGAGCTCTTGGGCAGGAATGGGTGGAGGGATGAGAAGGAAAAATATGCTGGAAAAGAGGGAAAGAAGGAAGGGGGCTGGCGGGAGAGTTATCTGGGGAGTCTGAAAATAAACACATTTAATTTTGTTGCTTTTCGTTGGTTGGTTCTCTTTTCATCAAATTACTAGCCTGTAGGGTTTGTGTCTTCTTCCCAAAATGCTTAGGAACAGAAAGACATAGGAGATGTCTTTTTTGGCCACCAATGTCCTTGGAGGACACAGGAGAAATTTGCTGCGCTAGAAACAGCCTGAAGAGCTCTCTGCTGGGAAATTATGAAAGAAAATTTCAAGACTACAGCCTCTGAGTGTAAGAATTTTCCATCCTTTTATCATGAATAAGGAAGAGAAGGAAGCAGAGAGCATCTTCCTTCTATGATTTGTCTACTACAGGAAAGACGAATTCCCCCATCAACGGATATTTCAGCACCTGGCAACAAATGTATTCAATACATGCTGTAAGAGGCTTCGTGTCTGCTGACGGAAGGCCTGAGTGCTCCCAGTTTCTGATTCCTTCCCATTTTTGGCTCCTGAGGGGATTGCAAGGACTTTTGTTTTTACCACCCCAGGGAGCCATCAGGCTGGAGGGCTGTGAGCAGGCTGTTGTCCATCTGGAGAGCACTTTGGAGGCAGCGACCAGCTGCTCAGAGCCATTGGGCCCAACAAATGGATTGAACGAACAGCTTCCCACCTCCTCCTCCTTATTTTCCATGCTGAGGCTGAGGCAACAATGGGGGGCGGCTCCAGTCACCAGTTCCCCTGAGGTGGGAATCTCCACAGTCATCAGAGTTTGGGCTCCTTTCTCCCATGCTCAAGTGTTTGAGCTCAAGAGAGGAGGGAAGCCATGGGGAAGTAAGAAGGGGTGAGGTGTGAACCAGAATAGTGTGTGGAGTAGAAGAGAGTGGGAAAGAGAGTGGAAGTGAGGGAGCACTTTTTTTATCTGGGACATCTTCATCACTCCTCTCAGTAATTCCTGAGATCCCCAATTATTCCCCAGCTGCAAATTTGGTACTGGAGGGCGTGAAATAGTCTCCTCCGATCACTTGAGAAAAGAGATTCTTCCGCACATAATTGTTACACTCTTCCTTGCCCAGCCCCCGCACCAAGCCCTCTCTCTCTGTCTGGTACTGTCTCATTTCATGAAGCAGCATCTGATAGATGCAAATCAGTTATGGGGTTTAAAATCCACTGTCTGTAGGAAAGAATGGATAGTGGCTGGGGGCAGCTTGTTCAAGGGACCCATAGAATTGGACCCTGCCGTCCAATTCTCCTGAAATTTGGGGGCGATTTTTGGGACCCTCAGGAGTAGGTTCTCTCCAAACTTGGCATAACCACCCTCTAGGCCTTGGACAGTATTCCCCACATGGAATGATGGCTGGTTAATTCAAGGATTCTCTAACCTGGATCAAAGAATCTGACGCAGGTTTCAGGAATCCTGGATTTTTAAAAAACTAAAATGAAACCTGGATCTGAATTAACCAGGGTCCCCCCCTTTTTTTCTCTCTCCGCTCATCCTTATTTATAAGCCAAGTCTGTCACAGATATGGGAATATTGTCAGTTGTCTCTTCATCAGAATTCCTTGGCAATTCTTCCTGGATGTCCTTCAGAAGTTTGAAGGACCTGAAGTGATGTATTTAGTTGCCCCTGACATGGCTAGTATTCCAGAACTTGGTTCCATGAGAAGGGCTGCTATGGATTCTGTCAGTGAACAGATAGAAAAAACAGCCTGTATAATCCCATGAAATGGCTTCTTCAGTGTCATTCTTCGTCCCCTTTACCTGACAAGAGGACATTTTCACTCCTTCCTGTTTCCTCAGAACTCCGTAGGATGAGCATTTTCCTTTCATGGCATTGAGTCATGAGATTTGGAACACAAAATCCTTCAAGATCTGAGTCCAGGGGCACCTGAAAAGCCCTGCTGTTTTATTGCAGACCAACACAGCTGCTCATCTACAAAGTCCTTCAAGGAGGACAGAAAACATGGAAGGGGGAAAACATGGAAGGGGGAAAACATGGAAGGGGCCTCCCGATTTAGGTTGTCATCAGGTGGATGGACACCATGCCCCACAGGCCCTTATAGTTAGAGAATAAACTGTAGTATGATAGTTTAATAATATAATTGCTACCTATGTTTTTTAACCTTCTTTACATTATTACACTGTGCTCTCTCTTCTGATCTCACAACATCTCACCTTTCTGCCCAGATAGGGCCACCTTATTAGGTTCATTATTTAGTTCTTACAAGAATGGTTGTTGTGGGTTTTCTGGGCTGTATTGCCGTGGTCTTGGCATTGTAGTTCCTGACGTTTCGCCAGCAGCTGTGGCTGGCATCTTCAGAGGTGTAGCACCAAAAGATAGAGATCTCTCAGTGTCACAGTGTGGAAAAGATGTGGCAGGTCATTTATATCTACTCAGGAGGGGTGGGACTGAGCTGAGTCATCCTGTAAGAGTTTCCCAGGGTGTGGAATGCTAATGGCGGGAGGCTTCACTGTATCCTGAGGAGGTTCTTTTGCATATGGATTGGTGCTTGATGTGCTAATCTTCTCTGCAGGGCTATTGTCGGGTGTGGAGTGTTTTGTTAGCCTGGTGTTTTTCAGAACTGGAAACCATGCTCTGTTCATTCTTAAGGTTTCTTCTTTCCTGTTGAAGTTTTGCTTATGCTTGTGAATTTCAATGGCTTCCCTGTGCAGTCTGACAAAGTAGTTGGAAGTGTTGTCCAGTATTTTGGTGTCCTGGAATAAGATACTGTGCCCTGTTTGCGTTAGGCTATGTTCAGCCACTGCTGATTTTTCCGGTTGTCCAAGTCTGCAGTGTCTTTCATGTTCTTTTATTCTTGTCTGGATGCTACGCTTTGTGGTCCCGATGTAAACTTGTCCACAGCTGCAGGGTATACGGTATACTCCTGCAGAGGTGAGGGGGTCTCTACTGTCTTTTGCTGATCGTAGCATCTGTTGTATTTTTCAGGTGGGTCTGAATACCGCTTGGAGGTTATGCTTTTTCATAAGCTTTCTCAATGAGGAAATTAATCATCTAAACCACGCACTTCAGGCGAATGGCTACTCCAGAAATGAAATCCGAAGAGCAATCAAACCCAGGATGAATCAAACAACCAAGGAAAAACAGTCTCCTACAGGAAAAGTGTTTTTGCCATATATCAAAGGAATTACTGATCAGATAGGAAAGCTTACTGATCAGATGGGACAGCCCGGAAAACCCACAACAACCATCGTTCTCCGGCCGTGAAAGCCTTCGACAATACTTCTTACAAGAATGTTTGTGTTCCCAGAACTTTTGGGAGGGGAAATATTTCCCATGTTCAGTTTACTTAAAAGATCTTCATCCCAAGATGAGGAAAATGTAAACACCAAGCTGAAAACAAATGGTGGAAGTACTCGGAAGAAACAGAAATTGCAAGGTGGGACAGTAGATTTTTCATAATCTACTGATTTCTAATGAAAATGTGGCAAGTTCTTTCTTTTTTTCCCAGGGGCATGAAAGTAGGGGGGTTCCTAGTAAGCATTCAACCAGGACCCTGAGAGCATTCACTAATATGGATCGGGATGCTGAAGCCCCCCCCTCCTCTCCGTGCTTCAGATAACACCAGTCTGCTAATTTGGGACAAGGATGAGGTCTGTCCTTCTCCAGCATGAATTTCCTGCCCCTCCCCCAAGAGGAGTTCTCCTGCTTTCATGACCCTGGAAAGAAGACAGGACTTCCCACATTTTTCGTAGAGACCTTTGAAACATCCACTCTTCTGACCTGCATTTTCATTTTTTCACCTGCAGACTTTCTAGCATTGAGACTTTTGAAAACCTTGATACAAATGTTTTCCTTATCATGGGGCAAAGACCTTTTTAGGTAAATACAACATAGGACATATTTTCCCCTCACACTACTCCTCGGTGCACAAACATTCTTGGAAGGATTCAGTTCCTTCATATTTTCCATTCCAAATAGTGTTTCTCTAAGCAGTCTGTCACAAGCACAGAATAAGAACAGCAGCGCAACGGAAGGAGCCCCATTTGTCTGGCACACATTTCTTTCCTTCAGCAAAATAAAGTGTTGACATGGTTGCGAATTGTCCTGGTTTGTACTGGCCGGCCCAGTATTTGTCCTTGCTGTCCAAGGAGAAAATAAATTTTCTACTTAAATTCCCTAAGTAAGGGTCAAGGGGGCAACATGGGGAGGAACAGCCAGGCAATGCAGCTAGCAAAAGATGTGGGTTGAAGGGGAGCCCAACATGCCTGCACCGCCAGATGCCTGGGCCAGAATGCAGGTGGCAGAATTCAGGCAGCAGCTGCAGGGCGCCACCACGCAGAAGGCATTGGGTGAAGGCACCCACTGACGGCTGAAGAGACATGGGCCAAAGGAACAGACACAACATGGCTGCAGCTTTACCCTCTGCTGCAGCTCTGGGATTCCCACCTCCCTACAGTCATCTGCCCCTTAGAGGGAACCCCTTCCAGCCAGCTCTTTTATCTCTCTTCCCATCTCAAATACAGCCTGACTTCACCAAAGTAGCTCCTGCATCCCATGCATCCTCCCCACTGACTCAATGCTTTCCTGATGAGGGCTGTCCTCCAGGGCAGGCTGAGCCTGGAGGTAAAATGCCCAGGAAAGCTGGGCGGGGGGCATTGGTGGGAATGCACAGCTGGGAGAGCATGGAGTCAGGACTTTGGTTATGTTCACTTGTGTGGCAAGAGACAGTGCTGGGAGGCACATGTCCAGCATGGGGTGTGAGGCTCCCAGCTTTTCTTGTCTATGCTAGAACGGGTTTCCAGGTTATTTCTCAAGTGTGACTTTTGTTTGCATCTCAATTAAGCATTGCTGGGTTGGGGGAGATGGGAGAAAACCCAAATGGCATCAGTTCTCACTTCCTCTTCTCAAAATTGAAGGGGGACAGGCATAGCCTCCTGCTCAGACAGTAGCTTTCCAGGAACAGGGCAAAGACTCCAGGCACACGGAGGAAGACAGTAAGTATGCGTCTATTAAAAAAAAAAATTGTTCTTTCCTTTCCTTTTAGGTTATCTACCACGATGTGATGCAGGTGGTACATCATGATGCAGCCCTAGCTGTGGCCGGCTGGCAGCAGATTTCGTCGTATAGACTTCCTCAGGGGCTGTAGAGTCACCTGAATCAGTACAATTGTTTCTTGAAACCTGGAGAGTGAGGCAGGCACTCTCAGTCTGCTATCTCAGTCTGCTTCAGACTGATATATAAGCTATGAACCTCGTAGAGGGCTTAGTAACAAGAGAATGTACTGCATTTGTTGCAATTGTTATATTGTAATTGTGTATATTATAATTGTGTAACATATACTTTTTATATATATATATATATATATATATATATATATATATATATATATATATATATATATATATAAATGTGCTTTGTAATTATACAAACATGCATATATATATATATATATATATATATATATATATATATATATATATATATATATATATATATATATATATATATATATGCATGTTTGTATAATTACAAAGCACATTTGTTGCAGCAGTAGTGAATGTAAGTCATTTCAGGATCCATCCTGGGTGGGTTTCCCACTTTCTCCTTGTTCCGGGGTGAGCCTTGTTCCAGTTTTCCCTCAACACCTTATCCTGGCCGGATGAAGGCAGGGAGAGGACACGGGAGGGCATTGCTGCTGCTTCCCTGCCCCGATCCCGGCCAGGTTAAGGTGGTGGGGCAGGAAGGAGGGACTGGCCCCCTTACCTTGGCTTCATGCCTCAGCAGCGCCCTCTGGAGGCACACAGGATAAGAGGTAAGTCATTGGGAATACGGCTTGCCTTTTATATAATAGGATGCCTAGGAACTTTTTTCCATTCCTTAAAATACGAGTAAATTGCATTGCTCTCTCAGTAATTGGGGTTGCTGTTTTACTAACAGGTGCTGCCTTCTGCTATATGCTGCCCCCCTTACCCCCAATATTCTTGGAATCACAAGGCACTAAGCAGGCACACACCTGCAGGAACATCAGGGAATGATTTGTGTAGTGTGCTGGTTAGAGTGTTGGACTCGAATATTTCAGACCTAGGTTGGAAACGCCCGCTCTCCAGTGGAAGCTCACTGGGTGACCTTGAGCCAGTCACTGTCTCCCAACTTCACCTACCTCATATTGTGAGGATAAAATGGAGAAGGGGAGAATGATGTGGTAAGCCAATTTGGATCTCCATTGGGGAGGAAACGGGGGTATAAATATGTTAGTTAATAAACAATCCATCACAGATCTAACTCCACCTCGGAAGCCTTCATCTCATCAAGCATCCATGTCAGAGGTCCACTCTGCACTCCGGGCTAGAAATGCCAGCGAGTGGCTGCAGATTTCCTTGGCCAGAGATTTGGCTCTGCAAGGAACGACGTTTTCCACAATCCCTGGGCTAGGAGACATTGACATTAAGCAGGGTTTGAAACACACTTATTTATACCTTGCCTTATTTACTTACATTTATTTATAGTTGATCTAAGGTTCAATACAATCAACAGTAGGAGCATTCAATAAATAATGTAATAGAGTATACAAATGGTTATTTCCAAAATGGGAAAACAAGCAGATATCCAATACAGAGCAGAAACAATTCTGAAACACAGCATAAGCAATTCTAAACCAGACATACAACACATCACAAAAACTACCCAGCAGGATCATCGTTACAGCAGAGAGTTCATGCTGCTATAGTCTATAGTTCCTATCCTTTTACCCATGTACGGGCAGGTTGTGCCTCCATTCACTGTAAGTGGTAAACAAGATTGGCATGTAAAATGCTTTCTTCCATGGCTTTCTAGGGATTGCCTGGTCCAGAATCTTCAGTTCCTTTTGTATCTGGCAGAGCAATTTCGCAGCGCTTGTTGTTATTTTCTGAGGCTTTATGCCTGCCACAGATGAATAGAGCCTTTTAGCAATAATGCTAATACTACTACTAACAACATTCTATTTATATACCACTCTTCAGGACAACATAACACCCAGTCAGAGCAGTTTACAAAGTGTGCTATTATTATCCTCATGACAATCACCCTGTGAGTTGGGTTGGGCTGCGAGAGCTCCTAGAAGCTGTGACTGACCCAAGATCACCCAGCTGCCTTCAAGTGGAGGAGTGGGGAATCAAACCCAGCTCTTCAGATTAGAGTCCTGCCACTTCTAACCACTACCTCAAATTGGTTCTTATACCAAACTGGCTCTTTTTTTTATACAGAAGCTAAATAATATAATGGGTCCTTGGAGACATGTTGGAAGTGACCATATCAATGCTTGTAATAAAATTCTCAATGCTAACTAAGAAACGTTCAACTCTACAAGGTGATAAGCTAAAGAAAATGAATGAACTATCTTGTTAGGAACAGCACTGACTTCTCCTTCCACTCTCACATGGCAACGAAGTGTGCATGGGTTATGATAACAGTTTCAGGTGGGTAGCTGTATTAGTCTGAAGCAGTAAAACAAATTTAAGGCAGTAGCACCTTAACAACCAACAAAATTTTCCCAGGTGTAATCTTTTCTGAGCAAAAGTTAACTTTGCCAGACAGAAAGGAGAAGGAACCTTCCTTCCCATTCAGAAGGTGAGGAAATATTATAAAGAAGGTCCAGCAGCACTAACGATGCAGAGGCACGATGCAGAATATAATAAGCTTGATCAGAGGTGGGAAGACAGGCATAGAGGTGGTGGAAAGGGCAGAAAATAAGCATCTGTTCAATTATTACATAAGATAATCAAAACTACTAATCCGCCTAAATAATACTGGCAAATGTACAAAAAAAAAAAAAACAGAAAAAGAGAATAAATCCAGGAGGGATTCAGTATTCCTTTTGATTAAAAGTGCAGAATGTTGGAAGACTGATATGAAGAAAGCTAACTGATTAAATGGCTTTCTTGAGGTGTAAGGTGAGACAGCAGCTATGAAAATTGCTCTTTCACCTCTCCAAGAGTTCATATGGTTTCTCCACTGTGTGAATCCTTTGTTGCGCAGTTAGGTTGCCATTCTGAGAAAGGCTGTTTCCACATTCCAAGCATTTATAAGGCTTCACCCACGTGAATCCTTTGATGTTTAGTTAGGGAGCCATTTTGAGAAAAGCTCTTTCCACAGTCCAAGCATTTATACAGCTTCTCCCCTGTGTGAATCCTTTTGATGCTTAATTAGAGAGCTACTCAAAGAGGTCTCTCCACAGTCCAAGCATTTATATGGCTTTCCTCCTTTGGGAATCCTTTGATGTGCTCTTAGGGGACCAAACTCAGAGAAGTTCTTTCCACACTCCAAGCATTTATACAGCTTTACCCCATGTGAATCCTTTGATGTGCAGTTAGGTTGCAACTCTGAGAAAAGTTCTTTCCACACTCCGGGCATTTATATGGTTTTTCCCCTGTGTGAATCCTTTGATGCACACTTAGGTTATTACTCTGAGAAAAGCTCTTTTCACACCCCAAGCATTTGTATGGCTTTTCCCCTGTGTGAATCCTTTGATGTTTAGTTAGACAGGTATTCAAAGAGAAGCTCTTTCCACACTGCAAGCATTTGTATGGCTTTTCCCCGGTGTGAATCCTTTGATGTTTAGTTAGACAGGTATTCAAAGAGAAGCTCTTTTTACACTCCAAGCATTTATATGGCTTTTCCCCTGTGTGAATCCTTTGATGTACTCTTAGGGTACTAGACTCAGAGAAGCTCTTTCCACACTCCAAGCATTTATATGGCTTCTCCCCTGTGTGAATCCTTTGATGTTTAGTTAGAGAGCTATTCACAGAGAAGGTCCTTCCACAATCCAAGCATTTATATGGCTTCTCCCCTGTGTGAAACCTTTGATGCACAGTTAAATTGCCTTTCTGAGAAAAGCTCTTTCCACACACCAAGCATTTATACGGCTTTTCCCCTTTGTGAATCCTTTGATGTTTAGTTAGGGTGCCATTTTGAGAAAAGCTCTTTCCACACTCCAAGCATTTATATGGCTTCTCTCCTGTGTGAATCCTTTGATGAATACTTAGGTTGCTACTCTGAGAAAAGCTCTTTCCACACTCTAGGCATTTGTATGGCTTCTGCCCTGTGTGAATCGTTTGATGCACAGTTAGGCTGTCATTGCGAGAAAAGCTCTTTCCGCACTCCAGGCATTTATATGGCTTCTCCCCTGTGTGAATCCTTTGATGTAGACTTAGGTTGCTATTTTGAGAAAAGCTCTTTTCACACTCCAAGCATTTGTATGGCTTTCTCTCTGTGTGAATCACTTGATGTTTAGATAAGCTGCCATTCCGAGAAAAGCTCTTTTCACACTCCAAGCATTTATACGGCTTCTCCATTGTGTGAGCTTCCTTATGTGCAGTTAGTTCACTACTGAAGTGGATGCTCTTTCCCTGCTCCAAACACTTGTATCTTTTCTGGCGTGTTGTAATGTTCTGATCTTTTTTCAGACTGAATTTGCAGCTGTACGTCTTCTCAGTCATGGAACCCTTCTGCCTTCTCTTTCTCATCTGCATTTTTTCTTGGCATGGGGCCTCCTGCATCTTCCTGCTGTGACAGGCTACCAATTCCTTCCTCTGCTTCTGCTTTGCTCCCTTTTTCCATCTGCATTGTCTCTTGGGTATTGATTGAGATCCAGATTTCGTTTCTACATGCAGATCCTCCTCTCTTTCTGGTTCCTTCTCATTTGCCATCTCTCTTCTGTCTGCAACTGGAAAAGAAAGAAAGGAGTCAAGTAGAATGAAAAGGAACAGGTACAGTCAGTAGCAGGTACAGTCAGTAGTGAAGGGTATTTTCTACAGTGAGAGTCAGAGTTCTGGAAAAACTTCAGCAATAACTAGCCATGTGCCAGGTTGTCATGGAAAAGGAGAAAGAGATAACAAGAGGGGTATTTTTGTTCTTCTGCAGAAAGTTGCTTTTAATGTTAAAAGGTAGGTAAAGGCACCAAGTCATTACTGACCCATGGGGGGACATCGCATTACGACGCCTTCTTGGCAGACTTTTTATGAGGTGGTTTGCCATTGCCTTCCCCAGTCATCTACACTCCCCCACCGCCCACCGGAAATGGACCTTGGAAGGATGGAAGGCTGAGTCAACCTTGAGCCCAGCTATCTAAATCCAGCTTCTGCAAGGATCAAATTCAGCTCATGAGCTGAGTATCTGTGACTTTAAGAATAATTATTATTTAAGAATAATAAGAGTGTCTGTGTCTTTAAGAAACAAATATCTTCTGTTGCTGTTACTAGGTAGGAGAAGCCAGGAGGCAGCACAGACAGGGACAGTGAAAAATATCTCCTTTTATACAAAACAAAGGGCTTTTAGCTGAGCTATCAGTGTCAGTGTGGTCTAGTGGTTGGAGTCTCTCATTAACATCTAAGGGACCGAGCTTGAAATAGTCAGACCTCTGCTAGCAAATCCAAACATAGAAAGGCCAGAGAAGGAAACTGGAGGTGGCGGGATTTGCTAGCATGAACCTAACTGGATACTGTCTATCTCTCCTGAACAGATTTCTCTTTACTGCATGAATGCATCTAATGCTTTCGTCCCCAGCAGCTGTAGAATCCCCAGGACTAGGACGTCCTTTTTTCCCTCTGTGGCAAATGAAAGGGTGTCCTGAAGTCAAAGAGGGCCAAAGGAATAGGCTACTCCCTCACTTCTCTTCCCTATTCATGATATAAGGGGGGGAAATCGTTACCAAGGGAGATCACGGTGTGGTAATTTTCTTCCATCACTTCCCAGTAGAGTTTTCTTTGATCTGGATCCAGCAGAGCCCATTCCTCCTCCGTGAAGAACAAGGCTACGTCCCAAAAGGACACTGGGGATCTCTGAAAGAAGAACAGATTTCCCACCTGTTTTTTTATTCTCATCCCAGGGAACTCAAGAAAGAAAGAAAGAAAAATCCCATTGACCAGTAAATAGATTATAAGAATGCAATACATCAAACTAATGGATTGCACCTGGTTTTTGTTCTCTCATGTGATGTCGAAAAGGCTTTAGGCAAAATATACTGGGAATTTATTTTTGCCACAATGACTGACTTTGGCTTTGCTCATCAATTTTTGAAGTGGATTAGAAGAATTCTTTATTCATCTCCTAGATCTAGGGTACTGACTAATGGTGTTTTTTCTCACCATTCTCTTTCTTCTAGACAAGGTTGTCCTCTTTCTCCCTTATTTTTGATCTGTCTTTGGAACTCCTGGCTTGTGCCATCAGTCAAAACAATAATATTCATGGCTCTGTACATAACCATTTGGAATATAAAAGTATCCTAGATGTAGATGATCTTTTATTGTCTAAGAAACTCAGTCTTCCATCTCAGTATTCACGAATGGGATGTGAGGGCGATCTGGCTGCGACATCTGTCAACCCATTGATCGCCAGGGTTGATTCGGCTGATCTGACTGGCTAGGCGGGTGTCCCCTTCCTCCCTCACCGCTCCATGTGTGTCCCTCCCGAAGCTGCGCACTCGGTGGAAGAGGACGACCATCCCAGATAGGAGTGTACCGTTCGTCGGTCAAGGGTATACAATCACCATGTGTATTTGCTAATAGACATTTTTGAGGGTGCCCTGATGTCATCACTTATCTTGGAATATGGATTCCTAGAGATATTAAGTTTATAATTTTGCTCAATTTCATCAAGTTGATAAGTGATATATATTTTTGGATCTGGACAGATGGGCAATTTTCAACCTGTCATTATGAGGTAAAGTAAATAATAATAATAATAACATTTGATTTATATACCACCCTTCAGGACAACTTAATGCCCACTCAGTGCCGCGTACAAAGTATGTTATTATTATGCCCATAACAACAAACAACCTGTGAGGTGAGTGGGGCTGAGAGCGCTCCTAGAAGCTGTGACTGACCCAAGGTCACTCAGCTGGCTTCAAGTGGAGGAGTGGGGAATCAAACCTGGTTCTCCAGATTAGAGTCCTGCATTCTTAACCACTACCCCAAACTGGCACTACACTCAAAATGAACAGTATGTCTAGAATGACATCTGTGGTGTGCAATTCCATTTCCATTCCACCTTGCAATATCTTCAGAAAAGTTAATACTTGATTTTGGAAATTCACCTTGGTTTTCTCTTAAAGGGGATGCAACTTTCATTGAATGGAGGAGGATTTACTCTCCTGATCTTAGTTTATAAGATCAGGCATACTTGGTAACTTGTACTAATTGTAGGCTCTGGTATATCTTAGGAACGGATCTTGCATCTGATTAAGGATCTTGCATCTGATTAAGGAATGAATGATTTTATTCAAGAAGTACAACTTTGACAGAAAGGAGAGAAACAGAATAGATACTAATGGCCTCAGTAAACAGGGAGGAGGGAACATCCTGGAGGAAGCAGGAAGTAGCCTAAGAATACCAATCTGGAGACATTCAGGAAGGACAAAAGAGAGGAGGAAAGAAGGATCCCATCCTGCTACCTATCTAACCGTCAGATCCACTGTCCCTTGCAGGTATTCTGTGTCTTCTGACTTCTCTGTACACAAAACATGGTATTTCCAACACTAATTGCTGAGATTATTCCTCCCATGTGTGGATCATCCGTCTTGGGCCCCTTTGGAGGCTTTTTGGCTGGTCCCCCTCTTTAAATGGAGGGCATTTATGACTATTCATGCTTAAATGGAGCCTGTTCCTCCAGCAATTTCTGCAGTTAGGGAACTGTAGCACAAAGTCACTATATCAATTTGACCCATTTTTACATATTAAATTAACATCGGCCAATCCAGATTAAAAAATTCGGAGGAAATGTTTTCTAAGTTTGGACAGATAGGGGGATGTTTACTTTAGATGATGAGTTTTTTTTCATTTTCTCAACTGAAATAAAAACATAGAGCTGGAAGGGACCGCAAAGGGATATCTAGTCCAATCCCTGTACAATGCAGGAAATTCACAGCTACTCCCCCTACACCCCACACTGACCCCTGCTCAATGCCCGGAGGAGGGCAAAAAACCGGCATTTTCCTGGACTTATTTGTAGATACTTGGAAAACTTTTATGGATGCTTATATGTAGAACTAGAGAGCTCCCACTCTGGCCCAGCCAGCCAGGAAAGGGCCAGCCAATGAATCGGCCAGCAGAGTCACCAGCACAGGTACCAGCCCCTGCAACAGACCCAGATGCCAGCTCTGCCCTTATGTCTACCCAGGAAATACAATTACGGGACCCAATGGCATCAACTACACTATCTCTGGCTCTTACAGCTGGTCATCCTCCAATGTGATATATGCCCTCATGTGCCAACAATGTCCATCTGCTCTGTACATTGGACAAACCAGCCAACCTCTACGCAAAAGAATAAATGGACGCAAATCTGACATTAAAAATGGCAACATCCAGAAACCAGTGGGAGAATACTTTGATCTACCAGGACACTCCATCAAGGACTTAAAGATCATCTTAGTTCAACAGAACCCTTTCAAAAACAAAATCCAATGGGAAGCTGCTAAATTGGAATTCATATGTAAATTTGACCTAGTCAGAATTGGATTGAATAGAGACTATGAATGGTTGTCTCATTATCAGAAGTAACTGATTTCATTATCAGAAGCCAACGGATCCCATTATCAGAAGCTACTGATTGCATCTACTCCTCCCTCCCCTCATATATCTGACCAGTTTCTTCTTACCCTTCACGCATCTGACGAAGAGAACTGTGATTCTCGAAAGCTTATGCTACAGTAAAGTTGGTTAGTCTTAAAGGTGCTACTGGACTCTTTTCGATTTTGCTACTACAGACTAACACGGCTAACTCCTCTGGATCTATGAACCTCTGAGATGTAACATTCAGTACCAACTGGAGCCTCTACGTTGACTGTGAGGGAAGTCCTATGTAGACCGCATTAAGTAGTCTAGGCTTTATGTTACTGTGGCGTTGATGCAGATGGACACATTGACCACGTCAAGGTAGGGGGCCATATTCTGTGTAGACTGAGTTGAAAGAGCGCATTTTTCCAGACTTATTAACCTGCTTCTCTACCAGCGATGAGGCACCCCCTGGACTCTTAACTGAGGCTGCAAGAGTCAAGTGAACACCATCGAAACTGAGGAACGCATTCGCCTTGGTTTAAGGTAAGGACAAACCTATTGCAGAAATATCATTAAGTTAGAGGGCATTATTCTGATCTATAAAAATAAACTGAAAGTCAGGAGCCTCAAAATGGGCCACCAGCTTCAAGCCGATTTTGGGAGGTGCAGTGTCAAAAATGAAGGGAATCGCAACATCTAGACCCACACTCGCCCCAGAACATCCCTCCTCTATATTGCAAGGGCAGTTTTCTCCCCAGAGGCTAACTCAAGAGGGCTTCTAAAGGGTGATGCCCATTAATATCACACTCCAGGGAAAATAACGGTATGCACTGAAAATACTTACCGCTGTAGGCTCCAATACAGCCAAAGGCTTCTTGGCCCGAGGAGCCCGGAGGGCCAAAGAGCGCCTTGAAAACCCCACCCGGCGAGTGCAGCGAGCTCCGGGGCCTGTGAGCACCGGGGACCCTCCGGGCCAGAGCAGCGCTCCGTCCAGCTGCCCAGAAGATCCACCCGGGCTGCTTGCAGGGAGCGCGCCCGGGAAGCCGCCCTTCTCCGCGCTCCCTCCCTCCAGCCCTTCCATCCGCGCGTCTTTTCTCTGCTCGCCCCAGATCTGTTCACGCAGTCCGAAACTCACCTCTCCCGCAGACGCGCCAAACCCAAAGTCTCCCTCCGGCCAAGGAAAAGGGGGCAGAGGAGAGTCCCCGCTGAACTCCATGGCGCCCCAATTCCCTTCGCTCTCGAGGAAAATGCCCCTTCGACGCCGGCAAGGAGCAGGCTTAGCCTCCCTGATGCTTGCTGAGCCTTCTGGGAATTGTAGTTCTTTGTAACAACCAGTCTTCAAACTGAATATTGGCCCTTGGAAGGGAAGCTTTCTTGGCTGTTCTGTGCAGCTTCACCTGACGGCACGAGAGGCCAGCTGGAGAGACCCTGAAGAGAAACAGAAGGCGAGGGGGCAGAAACTGCTCCAGATCTTCAGGCTCCACTGCTTCTGCTCTGTGCGGTACTGACGCTTTCCAGCAGGGACGCCTTAAGTGTTTTGAATGCTTCCCTTCAAGAGCGAGGAAACCGCAGAAGCCCCGGGTCGAAGCCCTGACTTCCCTCCCCTTGTAACGGAGGGATTTAAGCGGATCTTTCCTTTCCCCTGTTTGGAGGGAGAGTCTGGCTTTTGTTTGACTGCAGGTGAGTTTAGGATTTCCTAAAGAGCTCTTGGGCAGGAGTGGGTGGAGGGATGAGAGGGAAAATATGCTGGAAAAAAGGGGAAGAAGGAAGGGGGCTGGCGGGAGAGTTATCTGGGGAGTCTGGAAATAAACACATTTAATTTTGTTGCTTTTCGTTGGTTTGTTCTCTTTTCATCAAATTACTAGCCTGTAGGGTTTGTGTCTTCTTCCCTAAATGCTTAGGAATAGAAAGATATAGGAGATGTCTTTTTTGGCCACCAATGTCCTTGGAGGACACAGGAGAAATTTGCTGTCCTAGAAGCAGCTTGAAGAGCTCTCTACTGGGAAATTATGAAAGAAAATTTCAAGACTACAGCCTCTGAGTGTAAGGATTTCCCCTCCTTTTATCATGAATAAGGAAGAGAAGGAAGCAGGGAGCATCTTCCTTTGTGATTTTGTCCACCTGGGGAAAGAATGCAACTCCCCCATCCCCAGATTGTTCAGTAACCAGCAAGAAATGCATTCAATACAGGCTGTAGAAAAGAGCAAGAGTCCAGTAGCACCTATAAGACTAACAACATTTCTGGTAGGGTATGAGCTTTTGTGAGTCTCAGCTCACTTTTCAGGTATCTGGTATCTTCTGATATCTGAAGAAGTGACTGACTCATGAAAGCTCATACCCTACCACAAATTTTGTTAGTCTTCTAGGTGCTACTGGACTCTTGCTCTTTTCTACTGTTACAGACAGGCTAACAGAGCTACCCATTTCAATACATGCTATAAGAGGAAATCCATCATTGGAGAAGATTCTGATCAGAGGGGATAAATCTATCAGATCCCTGCAGCTGTTCTCTTATTCTGCAGCCTTTCTATTCTGACATGGAGCGGCTCTCCCACAATCCTTTGCTTGTGCAACTGCGACTGATGGGAGAAAAGTAGAAATTGCATTGAGGATTCCACCAGGGAAGGAGGACAAGCCCTAGTTTGGTGGCTGAGGACCTTGTTTTGCTCACTGACGGGACCCTGAATCCAGACCTCGTATCTCAGCCGCATCTGAGGGAAATGCTCTTCCTCCAGAGCTCTGAGGAGTCGGGCAGGTGTGCAAATGAGCTCCTGTCAGGGGCAGGTTGGGGGGAAGCAGGATGCTGAAGGGGCTATTTCAGGACATGATTCTGAATTTTTCCATCAGAGCTCTGCTTGTCCGGTTTTGCCTGATCAAGAACACAATCGGTATGAAAGGTATCCTGTACTGCAGTGGCACTTCTTGTGGGTATAACTTCTCAAAGTGGGTGGCCTTGTGCTGGGGATAAACTAGAGAGGACAGCATCGGCAAAAACAACAGCCACAGTGGTAATAAAGTGGCCATAGCCCAGTGGTTAGAGCCTGTTTTACATGCAGGAAGCCTCACGTTCAACCCTCGCATCTGCCTTTAACAGATCTCAGGTATGAGATTTGGGAAAGACCCTTCTCTGCCTGGCATCAGGAAGAACAGGTGGTTTGCGTAGATATTTGCATATCCTATAATGCAAGTTCACATGTACCCCCCCCCACCCACAAGCACATACAGTAATATTCTAAATGATCCATAGAACGGTGTTATCTGAAGTTTATATTTTAAAAATGTTTTACATGATGTGTTTCTCTTGATTTTTCCCCAACTCCATAAGAATCTCCGATTCCCAGAGATGACCACATCTTTTGCCTGGACAAAGAGGAAGTGTTTCTCCTGGATGCCAAGGAAGCAAAGCTACTAACAGGTTCTTCCTAGAATGTGCAGAAAGACCCTTCAGGGCCTGAGAATTGGGATCCTATTTAATACATGAACGACAGATGTCTCCTGGTCTGAGTTTTCCTCCTGCGGCATGACATTCTCCACTTTGATCCAACCAGGTACCCTGAGAGGAACCGTGTTCTCTGTGTGTCCAGTCTTGCTAAAGGAATCCTAGAAGAATTTCCTCCCTCAGTAGGCCAAAGATGCCCTCTTTCTCTCTCCCTCAGACAGATGATGGGACTTTGAGGGCAAGGAAAGACCCTGCCTCAGAAGAAGCCCTGGAGAGTTTGCCTGGCAGATTTCAAGAGAACGTTTCCTTCCCAGCCGAGCAAGGTGAGAGTTTCCTTTACACTCTGACTGACGAAACACAAGATTCAGAGCCAGGAAGAGTTCCTTCTTCATACCCTGAAGTATTTTTAAAAATATTTTTTTATTTATGTCATTTATAGTCCACCTTTCTGACTAAGACTCAAGGCGGATTACACAGCATGAAATTAGTACAGTCAGTATTAAGGACAATTTTATAAACAATGCCATCGGGTAAATAAACTTAATTTTACAAAGACAGAACATTAGCAAGAATCCAATACAGAGTTGAAAAAATACTGAAACAGAACATAAGCAATTCTAGGGCTGACATAGCACATATTTAAAGCAACAAATAGTATGTAAGCCCATGTACAGGCTGCTGTTGATTTCGCCCATGTGCAAGCGGGCACCTGTGGAAGACTCTGTTCAGATGAGCAAAGTTGCCGTTGAGGAACATACAGTGGGAGGTGGTCCCATTGGTCTTAGGACCTATATTTCTGGAAGTGTTACATCGGGAAAAGCCAGTTTTTTTCACGATTATTAGGAACAGAGCAGGTGGCAATGACACTCCTGACCTTAACCCAGCTGCTATTAGCAATGGAGCACTTGGCAATGCCCACCCCCCCTTTACCCAGCTGGGATCAGAAACAGAGCAGGTGGTTTTGCCCACCCGAAGCCTTAACCCATCAGGTATTAGGAGCGGAGTAGGTGGCAATGCCCACCCCCACCTTAACCCAGCTGGAATTAGGAGTTGAGCAGGTGGCAATGCCCGCACCCTCTTCACCCAGCTGGGATCAGAAGCAGAGCAGGTAGTAAAGCCCGCCGCCCACGTTTACCTGTCAGGATCAGGCGCAGAGCAGGAAGCAATGCCTGTTCCTCCCTTCCCCCAGTGGGGAGCAGGTGGCAATGCCCACCCCACTTCACCTAGCTGGGATCAGGCTCGGAGCAGGTGGCAATGCTTGCCCCCCTTCCCCCAGCCGTAGTCAGGCACAGAACAGGAGGCAATGCCCTCCCTCTTTACCCAGCATGTATCACGCATGGAGCAGGTAGCAAAGCCCACCACCCCTTCACATGGCCAAGATCAAGCAGATTAGGTGTGGAGCAATGACAATGCCCACCCCGCTCCTTCACCAGCTAGAATCAGTGATGGGGGAGGAGCAAATGCCTGCCTGCCTGCCCTCCCCTTTCTAGAGCCCGTTGTATTTTCCCCCACAACGGGCTTTGTTGCTAGTACAATATAATACAGTACAATATCACAAGTTCCCAAGAGAAAAATGCATAAATCAGTGTAAAGATTGGAAAAAGGAAACACAACGGGCATAGACACCCTCCCGCCTCCCCTAGTGGAGGAGCCAAGCAGTTTTCTCCTGCGCTCAGGTGGCATGATAGTGAGATATTTTCTGGCAGACCCCCAAGTCCTTCTCAGTCCCACAAAGGTGGCAATTAACTCCTTACTCTTTAGTGAGATGAGTCCGATTTCCTTAAAGTTGGGGCAGGCTGCCTTTAAGCAGTGCAACTGCTCCTTTTCCCCAGCCTGAAAACATTAAATAAGTGACTGACTACAGACCCTCTTCGTAAGGAGACCAGCGAACCTGCACTGCAGGCCGCCCCCCAGAAACTACTAACTGCGGTACACACACACACAGACACACACACACAGACACACACACACACTCTCTCTCTCTCCCCCTCTCCCCTCTCTCTCTCCCTCTCCCCTCTCTCTCCCTCCCTCCCTCCCTCCCTCCCTCTCTCTCTCTCTCTCTCGGCCTACCGCCTCTCTCAATGGCTGGCATTCAATTCAGGAAAAACAATAAAGCAAGAAAAGGTTAAAAAGTCAACTTACAGTCTTCAAAGTTCAAACGACAAAAAGGGGTGGAAAAGGCACGTGAACCCCAAAATCCGAGTCACGGCACCAGCTGTGGCGGGAATTTTTAGGGGACCCCCTTGTTCTGGATTCCCCTCGCCACTTCGGTTCATTATTCTGGGGAGCCCCTTACCAAGGCTTGGAGGGATATAAGCTAAACTGGCTCTCCCTAGTGCTGATCTGAGCTGCTGACACACAGAGAGGCACCTTTGTACGGAAAAGATCTTAACCAGACTGAAAGAGATACAATAGTGGCAGGACAAGGCTCCAAAGCCGGGCCCGCTTGCCCTTGAATATTTCCAATAGTTAGCAACAGGGCTTTTTTTCTGGGAAAAGAGGTGGTGGAACTCAGTGGGTTGCCCTCAGAGAAAATGGTCACATGGCTGGTGGCCCCACCCCCTGACCTCCAGACAGAGGGGAGTTTAGATTGCCCTCCGCGCTGCTCAGCAGCGCGAAGGGCAATCTAAACTCCCCTCTGTCTGGAGATCAGGGGGCGGGGCCACCAGCCATGTGACCATTTTCAAGAGGTTCCAGAACGCCGTTCCCCCGCGTTCCCCCTGAAAAAAAGCCCTGGTTAGCAAGACAGATAACAATACAGACACACAAGCATGCAACAATAGTAGTACTATAAAATAATCCCTCCCCCCACAAGAGCGCTCTTGGACCACCCGTTGAAAACCCCAGGACCAGACAGGTTTCTGTGAGTTCCCAAGAGGCAGTGCAGAGTGCTTTCTGCCTAGCACTTTTATAGACCGATTCTCCAAGACTCTTACGTAGTTTGACACTTCATCAATTACGTAGGCTTTGTTCTTTAAAGGTATTTCTGATATAAGGATGTTACAAAAACATAATTAGAACATTCCCTTCTGTCATGACAGACAGTTTTCTTGATATACATATAGGCTAAAGCTGTAGATGACAAAGGAATGTTTACACTTCGCCCATCACTGGCAGGGTCAAATTGTTCCAGCCGGAAATAAGGTACCCCTTACTCTTGTCTTGCTATAATTTACATGTAGAGGCCAAAAGGCCTTTAGCCAATTAGTCCCTATTTTATGACTCCATCTGAGGGGGAGAAGACCTTCAGCCAGCTCTCAAGAAACGAAACTTACATACAATGAAACTTAAATGCCGAGAGAGCCGTAGGAAGGTGCTATCAAGCCAGGACTGGTTCCATGCTACAGTTTTGGGCCTAGCCTCGATCCAAACTCCAGAATTCTCACGACAATGAGGAAGAACTTCCTGACAGTTAGAGTGGTCCCTCAGTGGAACAGGCTTCCTCAGGAGGTGGTGGGTTCTCCTTCTTTGGAGGTTTTAAAGAAGAGGCTAGATGGCCCTCTGACAGCAATGCTGATTCTGTGAACCTGGGCAGATCATGAGGGGGAGGGCAGAAGGGGTTGCATCAGTACTTGGTTCTCGTGGCCCTTCTTAAATGCCCATGGTAATGTCAATTGCTACCTTGGGGTCAGGAGGTAATTTTTTACAGGCCAGTTTGGCAAGGGATCCTGGAGATTTCACCATCTTTTGGGCATGGAGCAGAGGTCACTGGGGCAGTCGGGGAGGGGGTAGTTTTGAATTTCCTGAATTCTGCAGGGGGTTGAACTAGATGACCCCAGAGGTCCCTTCCAACCCTATGAATCTATGATTTATATGACTTCTCTCCTGTGTGAATCTTTTCATGCGTAGTTAGGTAGCCATGCTGAGAAAAGCTCTTTCCATATTCCAAGCATTTATATGGCTTTTCTGCAGTGTGAATACTTTGATGTGCAATTAAGTTTCCATTGTGAGAAAAGCTCTTTCCACACTCCAAGCATTTATAGGGCCTTTCCCTTGTGTGAATCCTTTGATGTGCAGTTAGCGTACCATTCTGTGAAAAGTTTTTTCCACACTCCAAGCATTTATATGGCTTCTCGCCTGTGTGAATCCTTCGATGCACCATTAGGCGGCCATTCTGAGAAAAGCTCTTTCCACATTTCAAGCAGTTATATGGCTTTTCTGCAGTGTGAATCCTTTGATGTTTCGTTAGGTTGCTACTGTTAGAAAAGCTATTTCCACACTCCAAGCATTTATAGGGTTTTTCCCATGTGACTCCTTTGATGTGCAGTTAGCGTACCATTCTGTGAAAAGTTTTTTCCACACTCCAAGCATTTATATGGCTTCTCGCCTGTGTGAATCCTTTGATGCGCCATTAGGTGGCCATTCTGAGAAAAGTTTTTTCCACATTCCAAGCATTTATATGGCTTTTCCACAGTGTGAACCCTTTGATGCCTAGTTAGGTTGCTACTCTGAGAAAATCTCTTTCCACACTCCAAACATTTATAGGGCTTTCCCCTTGTGTGAATCCTTTGATGTGCAGTTAATGTACTATTCTGAGAAAAGTTCTTTCCACACTCCAAGCATTTAGACGGCTTCTCCTCTGTGTGAATCCTTGGATGCGCCATTAGGTGGCCATTCTGAGAAAAGCAATTTCCACACTTCCAGCATTTATATGGCTTCTCCCTTCTGTGAGCCTTTCGATGTGCAGTAAGTTCACTACTCCAGTGGAAGCTCTTTCCATGCTCCAAACATTTATATCTTTTCCGGTATGTTGTAATGTGGTATTTTTTCAGACTGTATTTGCAGCTGAATCTCTTTTCAGTCATGGAACCCTTCTGTCTTCTCTTTCTCATCTGCATTTTATCTTGGGCTGGGGACTCTTGCATATTTCTGCTCTGACAGGCAACCAATTCCTTCCTCTGCTTCTGCTTCGCTCCCTTTTTCCATCTGCATTGTCTCTTTGGTACCAGTTGATCTCCAGATTTCGCTTCCACATGCAGATCTTCCTCTTTTTCCACCATCACCCTTCCTGGTTCCTTCTCACTTGCCATCTCTCTTTTATCTGCAACTGGGAAAGAGAGAAAAGAGTCAATCGGAATAAAAAGGAACAAAATACAAGTCAGCAGGTACAGTCAGTAGTGAAGGCTGTTTTCTACAGTGAGAGCCAGGGACCTGGAAAAACTTCAGCAGTATCTAACCTCGTAGAGAGAGAATCATGAGAGAGACTAGAACAAAAAGTACAGCATGACAAACTACACAAACTCATTAACGTGTAAATGAAAACCATGTAGCAAACATACTTACATCACAGTATTTTGTAAATTCTTTATAAATTGCAAAAATATACAACTACTAACGTGCAAAAATGTTCAAAGTTGCAAAGTCCTGTCGAAAACAGAAGTCATAACAGCTGCGGTGTGCCTCTGGTGAGGAGGAGCCTAATGCAATTTAAGGCTCACCCAGCAGAGGGTGGGTCCAGCAGTCAGCCCCAGGCAAAAGAGACCCTCTCCAATTAGCAACAATCACCCTCTGCAATTAACAAGGGGGGGCGTTGTTCTGATGCAAGATGTTGATCTTAACGTTAATGTGCTCTTTTGTATTGATTTAGGATGTAAATGAAGACAGAATGGGAAAAGAAATGCTTTTTTAAAAAAACTTTGAATTTTATTGATAGTTTTTATTTACATGAAAGGAAAAAATATAGAAAAAATTAAATCCAGAGACTGGAGAGGAGGACAGACAAGACAGGTCTGTCTACAAACCTGAAAGAAATCCACGTTTGCAGAGCTAGCTGAAATACAAAGAAGAAATACATGGTGAGCAAGTTAAAACACCTCAAAAATAGTAGTAGCACCTGTGACTATAATGAACCAATGTCTTCAGTTGCTGTTGCTAGACAACCACACAGTATTACCAGCCTTCATGTCTTGGTTTCTGTCAAACAGAATCACAGTGATGGGGCACAGCCCATTCCATGGCTGGTTTGGCCTTTGAGGGGCCCACAGCGTGGCTGCTTGCTACTATTCAATAGCAGCCACACCGGAAAATCCTAGTTCAGATCTCCACTATGCCAGGGAAGCTTGCTGGTTCACACTCACTCAGCCAAACATACCTCACAGGGTTCTTGTGAGGATAAAATGGAGGAGAATTGTGTGAGCTGCTTTCGATCCCTAATTGGGAGAAAGGTGGAGTATAAATGAAGCAAATAGATAATCAATATAACTGAACATTGGGGGGCACTTAAAAGGTATGCTAGTGGGTGGAGAGAAGAGAAGGAAGCAAGAAAAGGTGAAGTTATGGGGGGTGCCTGGAGGAATAAAAGAGGAAATAGTGTGGGGTGGGGGATACAGAGGAAAATGAGCTGCCCCCAGAAGCTTTTCTGAACATGAAAAGAATTGGAACACCCTGCACCATGCAATCCCGGAAAGCCTGTACCCCAGCCCTGATTTTTGCTTGGAAGCTACGGTTGATGGTGGAGGGCAGAATTCATCAAAAAATAAAGACAGGCATCTCAAAATTGGCTTCAGGATGATGGTGGGACTTGCAGTGCCAAACCAAAGGGAATCAGACCATTCAGGCGCAGATTAGCTCTACAACAACCTTCTGGTATTTTCAATAGAAGCAGAAGAATCCAGGGAAGTACCACCAATGCAGACAGGGAGGGTGGAAAATATCCCCTCTGGGAAGAAACACAAGAGGTTTCACCCATTCTCTGAATTGTCAGAGCTTGTGTGGGGTAGCGGCTAGAATGTTGGACTGGAATTCAAGATCTAGGTTTGAGTCCATATTTTGCCACAGAAAGTTACTAGCTGGCTTTGGTCTAGTCACATACTGTCAGCCAGAACTACCTCACAGGGTTGATGCATGGATGAAAAGAAGGGGAAGAGAACAATGTACGCCAGTTTCTTTCCCCGTAGAGGAAAAAGGAAGCAAAGAAAGGGAGTGTGGAAAATATCTCCTTCTTTACAAAACAAAGGGGGGTTAAGACAATCCGTGAGGTATTGTTTAGTGCATAGAGTGCCTGAATAGGATGTCGCAGGTCCAGGTAAAAATCCCTAGATTGCCACTGAAATTGTTGGTTCACCTTGGGTCACGAACACATTGCCAGCCGAACCTACTTCACAGGTTTGTTTGAGGATAAAGTGGAGGAAAGAACCATGTAAGCCACTTTCGGTCCCCACAGGGAAGAAAAAGGGAATGGCATTTCTTATACAGCTAATTGGCTGGGAAAGGATGATCTCTGTTGCTGTTGCTTCATCCAATATTGCTGCAATTCCTGTTGGGAGGCAGAGCTAGAATTGTCAAGTATGGGTTGGGAAATTTCTGGAGATTTGGGAGAGCAGCCTTGGGAGGGTGGGGTTTGGAAGAGGGGAGGGACATCAGCAGGGCATAATGCCAGGGAGCCATCACTCCAAATGGGCTATTTTCTCCAGAGGGACTCATCTCTCTAATATGAAGTTCACTTGTAATTCTGGGAAATCTCTAGGCCCCACTTGGAGGATGGCAAGCCTAGGCAGAGTTGCTCATTCAGTATTCCAACTATGCTTAAGTATTGTGACTGGGCACATCTCTAGTCAAATAATATTGCAATTCAGCAAGGCACAGGGATGGGATACTGAGCAAGAAGGGGTGGGCTCCTCTCTATAATAAATGGAAATAAGAAAATGCAGGGGCCTAGAGTTAATCAGGGCCAGGATAAACTTGTCAATTAAGAGCCCTTCTTGAGCGTTAAGAACTTTGGAAGCCGCAAAGGAAGATCTAGAGGAGGGAGTTGTATTGAAAATACTTATAATTGTAGGAGAAAAATATGACTAAACAGCACTTTGGGGGATAAGCCATGGAGGGTGCAGGGGCAGAGCCTCTATGAAACGATTATGTGAATGCAGCCAGCTATGGGGTTAGTGAGCGGAGTGGGTGGGTGGGGTCCACTCTGTCTGTCTGTCTGTCTCTTTTTGGAGCAGCCATAGCTCATCAGAAAACAAGGTTAGTCATTTGAAAATTTGACACCATAGTTATGGAGTAGCAGTACAAAAAGCTAAGGGAACTGGAATGTTATGGGTCCAGGATTGTCTCTGGAACATCTCTCTGCTATTTTTAATGTAAGCAAAGGTTTACTCATGAGAAGCCAGGAGGCAGTGCAGACAAGGATGGTGAAAAATATCCTCTTTTATACAAAAAGGGGATTTAACCACTGCCCTGAGCTATCCATGCCAGATTGGTCTAGTGGTTGGAGTATCTCACTAAGACTCCCAGCTTCAAATAGGACTCTGCCATGGAAACCAAACACAGAAAGTCTGGATAAGGAAACAAAAGCTTCAGGGATCTGCTAGCGTGAACCTTTTTACAGCATGAATATATCTAATGCTTTCGTTTTCAGGGGCTGCAGATTCCCCAGGTGTGGGACGTCCATTTTTCCCTCTGTGGCATATGAAAGGGTGTCTTGAAACAGAGCAAAAGAAAGATGCCGCCCCCTCGCTTCTGTATTCTGTATTCACAAAAAAGGAGAAAAGAGCCTTACCAAGGGAGGCCACAGTATTGTAATCTTCCTCCATCACCTCCCAGTAGAGTTTTCTTTGGCCTGGATCCAGCAGAGCCCATTCCTCCTCCGTGAAGAACACGGCTACCTCCCGAAAGGACACTGGGGATCTCTGAAAGAAGAAAAGATTTCCCCGTTGTTCATTTATTGCTGTCCCCGCGCATTCAAGAAAGATAGAAGAATCCCACTGGCCACACAATGGATTAAGAGAATCCAGTACATCAAACCAATAGCAAAAAACCAGAATTGCATCTTGTTTTGAATTTTCCAGGACCAAACGTGTTGCCTGTTGAAAGGTATAAAAAAACCTTTTAAGATTTTAGATTCCAAAACGTATCAAATGTACAATAGAATCTTTGGTTCATTTCATAGCTATTCTGTTTTGTTCCTACATTATTAATTTCAACCTTACTGCATATTCAATATTACATACTTTCACCACTTCTACCTAAGCACTTTTGACAAATAGATAATATTTAAAAATACAAAAAAGTCTATACTATATCTCATAGTAAGAAAATAATAGTAGAGAATACCTCTTCTGATAGCCAAGGAAAAAATGACAGGGTGTTCGGTATAGATCTCCTGAATTTCAACTCCTAGTGGGCGTCTTATCTCCAGTGTCGGTGGGAGAGAGGCGATTATTCTTTCTCTCTCACCCCTTTGATTCAAGGCACATCTGAAAGGTGATCTTGTACAATGCAACCCCTTGTGAATCTGGCCAGATTCCAGCAAGACCATGTGAGTTTTGAGATTGATTTTTGCCAAGGTAAGTCCACCCCTACTATTTTCTCCTTCTTTTCCTGCCCTTCTCCCACAGGTTATATGCTGTTTCTTTTTACTTCTACTTACTTATCTTTTACTCATTACAAGGACATTGAGAAATAGTAAGAAAGACTGCTTTGAAATAAAGATAATGAGAAAGAATAGCACCCCCCAGTTGTTTATACATAGGAGCTTGAAAGTTCATTGAAAGGAGGAAAGGGAATAAAAATTGCACAGAACTTTGTTTGGCATTGATTGTTTTATACTTTGAAGACAGAGAAGATACAAAAGGTTTAAAATTATCAGATCATATGGACTTTGGAATCGAACCGCATCACAACCCATTTATTCCTCTCTCTTTAAGAAGGCATTTTAAGTTTACAAATTATATTGATCCAAGACCAGTTGGATTTTCAAATTAAGAATATTTTTAAGTATTGTTAAATATAGACGTAGATGAGATCTCATTTAAAAAGATTGGAAAACATACCTCAGAAGGAACTTTAACTTTGTTTTTTGTGATTAGTGAGAGATTTTTGCACCAGGAAGCAGTTTTAAAAGTAAAGTTTTTGATTTCATGGTCTTTGTTGCCATCTAGTAGATTTAATGGAAATTACAGCAAGAATGTTCTTTTTTCTCACTTCTAACACTATTGACATCCCTAACAGAGCCTGTTTTATTTTTATACATCTCCACATATAAAGACAAGTCTCCTAACTGACTCATCAAAGCTCAGCCCAAATTCCTGGACCTAGAAACATGGTATTTGGGGAGAACATTCCTTTCATGATGTAAACACCCACTAAGAAGGGATTTTAAGAAATTTGCCTCCTAAGAGGGTAAAAAGGGGTATAATGTATTTTCCCAAAGGGATACAGCTTCCCTGTGTGGCTACCAGCCTACTGCCTGCTTGCTCCCCTACCTATTGCCAGCTCAGGCACTCTTCCCTGATTGGGCCAGACTTTCAAGGTCATTTGCATATGCAGGCTGATTGGGGATCACAACATTCCACACCTCATCCCTCTCCCCCAAGACAGCTGGAACACAGAGGTCATTTGCATATGCAGCCTGATTGGTCCTCACCCCCCTGCCCCCACTCCCCCCCCATATTCTAATCAGAATGCAGTTGCTATTGGGAGTCATTGAATGTGTCCTGAGGTAAAATGCACCTCCCAGTCTTCCTCTAAAAGTTCACTAGGGTTGCCAATCTCTCTATGGGTCCTGGCTTTCCTGTGTGGCTGGTAGGTTCCTGCCTGCTTGCACCCCCCTCTCTTTGATTGTGGAACTCTGTGTTCTGAGGTAAAAATCAGGTACAGGGAACTGCATACAGTTGAAGAAAGACAGTATAAGACTCCTGACTAGGGATTTTATATAAAAGTCAGTATGGCTACTGTGTATTAGATCTAGAAGGAGGAGGAGTGAAAATTGGTGGAAGGAACATTATCAATTTGAGATATGCAGATGACACCACATTACTAGCAGAAAATAGTGAAGACTTGAAACGACTACTGATGAAGGTTAAAGGAGAAAGCACCAAAGCAGGATTACAACTGAACATCAAGAAGACAAAAGTAATTACTACCGAGGAATTACTCAATTTTAAAGTTGACAATGAGGAAATTGAAGTTGTTCAAGATTTTCTATTCCTTGGCTCAATCATCAACCAACAGGGAGACTGCAATGAAGCAATCAGAAGAAGATTGAGACTTGGAACAGCAGCTGTGAGGGAGCTAGATAAGATCCTTAAAGATAAAGATGTATCTCTGGGAACCACGATCAAGACAATCCAAACCATGATATTCCCCATTGCCAGGTATGGATGGGAAAGTTGGATGGGAAAGAAAGCTGACAGGAAAAAAATTGATTCATTTGAAATGTGGTGCTGGAGGAGAGTTTTTTGGATACCATGGACAGCCAAAAAGACAAATAAGTAGGTACTAGATCAAATCAAGCCTGAATTCTCCTTAGAAGCTAAAATCACAAGACTAAAGCTATTGTACTTTGATCACATCATGAGAAGACAAGATTCTCTGGAAAAGTCAATAATGCTAGGAAAAGAAGACAGCAGGAAAAGAGGAAGACCTAAAACAAGATGGCTTGACTCAATAAAAGAAGCCATGTCCTCCAGTTTGCAGGATCTGAGCAGGTCTGTAAATGATAGGACATTTTGGAGGTCTTTCATTCATAGGGTCGCCATAGGACGGAGACAACTTGATGGCACATAACACACACACACACAGCTACTGAGTATTTAAATGTTCATGGGGAGATGGTACACAAACTTTCTAGGGACCATTTCAATGTGAACCTTTCACATGAACCTGCCGAAGTAACTACCATACCCAAAAACACAAACCAAAAAATGTTACATACCCATAAGTATTATAACTGGATTTAACGTAGTTAAATACCATAATGAAGCATGGGTATCAAGCTAGTATACATATACACACTTACCTCTCTCTATATACAGACAATATATAAAGACAAGTGTCCTGACCCATCGATGCCCAGCCCAACCCCCTGGACCTAGCAACTTGAAATTTGGGGAGAACATTCCTTTCATGATGTAAACACCCACTAAGAAGGGATTTTAAGAAATTTTCTCCCTCAGGGGGTACAAAAGGGGTAAATGTGTTTTCCCAAAGGGAAAACAGTTTGCACAAAGCCAAGAGACTGGGAGCTTTCCTGACCTCCCCAGGCAGGCCCTTCCACAAGGTGGGGGCCAACATAGAGCGGAACCACAAGTGACAAAAGGCACAGGTTGGACACTTGTCAGCTTCCCTCAAGTTTTGATGGGAAATGTAGGTAGCTTGGCGGAATGTTGGGCAAGTGACAGTTAAAAAGTCCATTGGACAGCAGTCAGAGAGCCAAGCTGCAAGACTGGGATGCCTACATTTCCCATCAAAACTTGAGGGAAGCTGACAAGTGTCCAACCTGTGCCTTTTGTCACTTTTAGTTCCACTCATAGAGAATGTGCATGAACAGGCAGTCGTTGATTTTGCCCATATGCTGGGTGGCACCTACAGAAGCCCCTGCTCAGACGAGTGAAGTTGCCATGGTAGAGCATAGTGAGAGAGGCGGTCCTGTAGATATGAGGGGCGAAGGCCAGGGAGGGCTTTTTAAGTGATAGGCAAAAGCATGAACTGAGCCCAGTACTCCGATGGGAAACCAAGGAAGTGACAGCAGAATGGGAGATCCTGCACTGCTCCTAGAGAAGGAAGTAAAGGCAGCTGCAAAAAAGGTCTTCTCATGGTGCAGACTAGCCTGGAAGATGGCCCCTACCTTGACATGGTCCAAAACCAGTGGGAGAACACTTCAGTCTACCAGGACATTCCATCAAAGACTTAAAGGTCACTGTGGTTCAACAGAAACCTTTCAAAAACAAAATCCAACGGGAGGCTGCTGAATTGGAATTCATATGCAAATTTGACTCTGTCAAGCTGGGACTGAATAGAGACTATGAAAAGTTATCACATTATCACAGGTAACAGATTTCCTTTACAGCGGCGTGGTCTGGGGGAGCCCAGTGGCGCCTGGTATGGGCTTTTGGGGACCACAGTTCTCTTCGTCAGATGCATCTGGCAGGGAGAGCTGTGGTTATCGAAGGCTTATACTACATAGGAATTGGATGCTTTTACTGCTGCAAACTAACACAGCAAACTGACTCCACACCAAAAGGAGATGTTTACATTTACTAGCAAAGGAATGTTTTGGTTGCCTCCCCGCTAATTGCATCTTGTCACCTTCTGATATATGTCCCCTTCTCTCCCCTCTCCCTCCTCCTCTTCTGTATTTGACCAGTTTGTATCATGCATCTGACGAAGAGAACTTGATTCTCGAAAGCTTATGCTACAATAAAATTGGTTAGTCTTAAAGGTGCTACTGGACTCTTTTTGATTTTACAAATGAAAATGTGCAAAGACTTGAAAACAGGCAAGAATCCAATACAGAGCTGAAACACAGCATAAGCAATTATAAACCTGACATATTAAATAACACAGACACTACCTAGTAGGATCATAGCTACACCAACAGAGAGTTCCTAGTGCTATAGTCCCTATTCCTTTACACACAGACAGGCAGCTTGTACCTGCATTCAGTGTAAGAGGTAAACAGGGTTGGTCTGTAAATGCTTTCTTCCACTGCAAGTAACAGACAAGCTAAGCTGTGCCAGGATAGTCCAACTGCCTTCATTTTCAGCACTGCAGGTCCATTATCCTGAAATGGATGGCCCATTTTGAGATGCTTACCTTTAATTATGGATGAGTTATACCTTCCACAAGCAAACATATCTTCAATACAAACAGGGTGGGGGGATTACCATGCATCTGACGAAGAGAACTGTGATTCTCGAAAGCTTATGCTACAATAAAATTGGTTAGTCTTAAAGGTGCTACTGGACTCTTTTTGATTTTTAAACTTTGTTTTACCACGCTTTTCTCCCACATGGGGACCCAAGATGGCATACAGAATTCTCTCCGCCATTTCTAAAGGTGGGATATCAAAGATGGCTTCATCCAAGCCTCTTGACTTCAAAAAGATCTTGGGGGTACCAAAAAGACATGAGACTCAGGGTGGGACTCGGACTGTTGTTCAGTATGGCACAGACATCAGTGGTTGCATGTAACTAGCACTACAATGGTTCAATTCCATTGGTTTGGGGCACAGCAACTTCGGTCATGATCCTAAAGCCTAGCTTGAATTAAGCCATTATGCCCGCCACAGCCAACCAGAGCTTCTAGTGCAAAAAGCTGGGGGGGGGGCATGAGATAGGGGGTTTCTGCAAATTGCCAGGCCCGGATCGTTCCAGTTCCTTTTGTGTTTGGCACTGCAGTTTTGAAGCGCCAAGCTTTATTTACTGAGGCATTACACCTGCCCCAAGCAGAGCTTTTATTTACATAATGGAAGAATGATATACGAGTCCTGGGATACATCTTAACTGTAACTTCTCATCAGTGTTTTGAATAACTAAGAACTGTTCTATTTAATAAAGTGATAAACTAGAGCAAGAAAATAGGAACAGCACTGACTTCTTGTCATACTCTCGCAGAGCATTGAATCGTACATGGATTATGAAAAGAGATTCAAGAGGGTAGCTGTGTTAGTCTGAAGCAGTAAAACAAAAATTAAGGCCAGTGGCACCCATAGCCAAAGCCACCTTTGTCAGATACAAATGAGGAGGAAGACTTTCCCTCCCATTCCCTCCCAATGCAGAACATAATAAGCTTGATCAGAGATGGGGAAATAGGCATAGAGGTAGAAAGTGCATGAAATTAGAATCCTGATCTTTAAAATACTTAAGAATATGCAGAGTAACATATATATAGGGGATTTATACCAGAAATGTACACACGCACGCCCCAAGACTGGTAACTACTTGAGAACAGGTAAGAGATTCTAAAAACACCAATGGTCATAGATGCAGAGGACACCAAGCAAGCCCTTCACAAATCCATTACCAGGAAAATGATACAATACAGGGAAATTGGGAATAAGAACGCAGTGGCACAATGCAAAATGCATCTTGTTCAGAGTTGGGGAGATAAGATGGGAAATGCAGAAAATTAGCATCTTTATCTACAAAATGACTTAAGAATACATAGATTAATGTAGATTAACAGAAAATTAGGGTTCTTGGTCATTAAATTACTTGAGAATGCATAGATTAACGTAGATTGATTTATATCTGAAATGCACCACCCCTACCTCCCAAGACAGGAGATTGTATTTGAGATCAGATAAAACGCCGAAAAGGAAAACGCCAAGCAAGCCCTTCATGAATCCATTAGCAGGTCAATGCTTTGTCTTCACTAGTCTTCCAGTGAAAAGTTCCCTGTGCTAGGAGACTGTCCCACATTGCTTGTTTCCTGACTGAGGCTGTTATTTGATTCCTTATTTGATTTCCTTCTCTCAGTTTCAGCAGCAGATGAGCGGTAACTGAGTGTCAGATAAGCATGCCAACATATCTGCCATGAAGGTGTTTTGCATTTGATGCTGATCCTCTGAGAGTATGCTAAGTGTCTGTTACATTCTGTGCTAATGAGATATGAGTCTGTGTATTGCCTTTCCCAGGTACATTTGTAGCTGTTCCTCTTATCTTGCAGGTGGCTATTCTAGCTTCTCGAGCAGACAGTAGAATGGCCTGGGATACCAGGCAAAGCCTGCGAGTTAAAAATGACTTCATTCTCTCTTTCTTTCCCAGGCTCCTCACCCTTCCCCCTCCCTGGCTCCTTCGCGCCAGAATCTAACAGTCCCTATCCCAAAAGCAGGAACTTTCCCTATAACTAACCTGACCCTTCATATAGGGTCAGGTTAGTTATATTTGCATCAAATGCAAAACACCTTCATGGCAGATATGTTGGTATGCATATCTGACACAGAGAATGAAAGGGATCCAGGAGGGCTACCTATGGAAAGAAATGAAGATCTGGAAATGGAAGAGGCATCTAGGAATCAAGAGGGAGAAAGAGGCTGTGAAAGGGGAAAAGGGAAGCAAAATGTAAATGGAGAAGGAAATGTTTACTGACATGTTAGAAACTTGCATACGATCACAGCCCAAGGTAAAATACACGAGGGAACAAGGAGGAAAACGTATCCTCTGAATAGGCAGTGATAGACTGGCCAGGGTTTCAGCTTGCCCAATGGCAAGTGGGCCCTGTGGGCCCCTGATGAAGTGCCCCCCCCCCTTAAACATTAGACAGTATGTTAACAATCCCCTGATTTAGAAGAATCCCACAGTGGGAGAAAAATGGCGGCTGCGAAGGGACATTCTAGAATTTCCTTCCTCCTAATCTCTATGGTAACATAGAGTGGAAGGCTAGAGCGCCCTGGCTGCTGGAGGGCTGGTGGAGGCCTACTGTTTTCCTCCTCCTCCAATTCAGAGCTCATTCGCTCAGTGCAAGGATCCTCATGGGTTGGCTCCGACCCCATATAAAAATTAAATGATAGCCTTATAGTTGTGGATGGGCCCCCTTTGTCTCCTGGCAACCAATATTTTTAAACCCAGTCCGCCACTGTGAATAGGAATGGGTTCAGCTGCAAAGTCAGTTTTAAGAAAGGTCTGAAAATCCAAACAAGTGAGAACCCATATAGATGCTTCATTGAGAGCCAGTTTGGTGTAGTGGTTAAGAGTGAAGCCAGCTGGGTGACCTTGGATCAGTCACAGCTTCTCGGAGCTCTCTCAGCCCCACCCACCTCACAGGGTGATTGTTGTTGTGGGGATAATGATAATATACTTTGTAAACCACTCTTGAGTTAGTGTTAAATCGTCCTGAAGGGCAGTATATAAATCGGTTGTTGTTGTTATAGTAAAAACCTTGCTGCACATAAACACATTGACCCGGGGGTGGGGAGTCAAATAAATTTATGGAACGTGGGAAGACCTTTAATTAGAGAGACAACCTTACTTCATGTCATAGGCTTCAGACAGGTGAGAAATCATATAAATGCTTCAAGTGTGGAAAGAACTTCTCTGAGAATGGTAAGCTAATAATACATATGAGGAATCACACAGAGGAGAAGCTGTATAAATGCTTGGAGTGTGAAAAAAAGCTTATTGAATAGCATTCTAAGGATTCACACTGGAGAGAGCCCCTCAGTCGCAAAGTTCCCCTTCAGCACCCACACCTTACACATCATGTGACTATACAGAGCAAAGAGTTCCCAAGAAAAATCGTGGATTGTTGTTCAATACTGATGTGCTTTTATGAAAAGCGAGTTTTAATGCTACCATTTTAATGCTACCATTTCTTTCCTTGTGTTAAATGTTGAGTCTCTAAGGAGTTCTCTACCACGCAAAATGGCGTTCTATAATAATTTTTATAGCTACTTATTAGACTATTTCCATAAAATTAGAAATACTTTTTGGAATTTTTTAAATGGCTACATTCACACTTTATTTCCTCTGCAAACTGTACATACACAAAAGTTTCCATGTTGGGAAGATCTACAGGCATTTGATACACAAACATGGCTATCTGTTTAGACTTTTCTACATTCTGTTCTTTTATTGTTCTGTTGCTTCCTCTTCTATATATAATATGGGGGTATAGAATATTTCCTACATTTATAGTTTGCCTTTCTTACTGAGACACAACGTGGATTACACAGTGTAAGTCAACACAATCAACATGAAGAGACATCTAATAAGCAATGTACTTATATTACCAAAATGTGTGTGTGTGTTATGGTTGGATCTCCATCAATTTGTTTACCATCATATTTAATAGCAAAGCGGGGGGGAGGCATTATGGTACAGCCCAATCTCTTAAATCTCAGGTGCTAATCAGAGTCAATACTTGGACGACCAAAGAGGACTCTGCAGAGGAAGTCATTGGCAAACTACCTCTGCTTCTCATGTGCCTTGAAAGCCCCTTGCTGGGGACGTCTGAAATCATGTGCAACTTGATGGCACATAATAGCAAGATTCATGCAATGTGAGAATTCTCTACTTCTCCCTAAGCATTCTACAAGTGTTCTACAACTGCAATTAACCATTGGCCATAGCAAATTTACAATTAACAAATAAAATACACAGTTTATATCGACTGCATAAACTCCAAGGACTATGAAATATCAATACAACTACAGCAAATAATACCCTAAGATACCCATAAGATAAATATCCAGGTTCCCCACTAGTTGCCACACCCAGGGTCGGCCTGTCCATTGAGGCCAGTGAGGCGGCCACTTCAGGGCGCTAAGGTGCCAGAGGGGTGCCGACCCGGGGGCAGGAGCGCGCGCCACAGAGCTGCCGCTGCCTGCCAGGAGCGCGTGCTGGGGCCGGCAGCGTGGGGCAGCTGAGCAGGCAGCCTCCTGTTCAGTTGCTCTGTGGGCCAGGTACAGCCAGCGGCCAGGGAAGCTGGCTGCACCTGACCTGCAGAACAACTGAATGGGACGGCTGGAAGGCTCCCCGTGAGTGTGCACATGCACACACACAGAGGCAGCATTAAGCTGCCTCGGGTGCCGGTGACGCTGAAGCCGGCCCTGTTGCCACCTCTGGTTATCACAGCCCAAACACCGTCTGCAACCTTCTGAAACAGAAGTCTACCTCTTTCAATTAGATTGTAGGCAAAGACCAGGTTTCTCTGTGGGATATTGGGATTTGAAGAAATTGCAGTGATGACTGGTGATTGATTTATCTGGGAGGACTACAGTGTTCAGCCTTCACCTCCTCTATACATTGGGATAACACAAACTTACCCTTACTGAAATAATTCTTCACATTTACGTCTCCACCATTCCTTCACAAAACTCAGGTCAGTGTATGTGGAGAGAGTTATTCCACCAAAAGAGAACTCTGTGACATAGGCTAGGCTAAGAGTGTGGGGCTGGCCCAGGTCACCCAGTAAGCTTCCATGGCTGAGAAGAAATTTGAATTTGGTTGCCAGCTTCAGCTTGGGGATGGAGCCTGGGGAAGGTAGAGTTTGGGGAAGGGGAGGGAACTCAGTGGAGATTTAATCCTATAACATAATTGAGAAAGCATATTGCTGACGACTCACATTGATTCCACTGCGCAGGTGCGCTCTTGTGCGCCTCTAGCGGGGAAAAGAGGCTAGAGGGAGGGAGGGCAGCTTCCTTGCTGTTTGCTGTTGGGATCTGGGCAGTGAGGTGGCCTCACACCTATCAAGCCCCAGCTGGGTGGCTTCCCTGCTGCTCATGGCTGAGAGCAGCAGCAGCGAGGCACCCTCACACCTGACTAGCAGAATTACCTTAAAATGCCAGGGAGGGGCTGGGGGCAGAGAAAAATCCAGGAGCTTCAGAGAACCATCCATCAGGTGTGAGAGGCTGGGATATCCTGTGGGTGGCTGGAGCCTGGTGGGAGGGGGCTGCAGAGCCTTTCAATAGTCTAAACCACTACTCCCTGTGTGGGCTTGCCAGCTCCAGGTTGTGAGATTCCTGGAGATTTTGAGAGTTGAGGATGGCGGGGTTTGGGAGGGGAGTTAACTCAGTAAGGTGTGATTCCACAGAGTGCACCGTTTGAAAGAGCCATTTTCTCCTGGGGAACTGGTCTCTGTCATCTGGAGATCTGTTCTCATTCCAGGAGATCACCAGCCGCCACCTGGAGGCTGGCAACCCCATCCCTGCGCCTAACTTGGAAAGATCCAGACAGGCCTCAGGAGCTTCAGAGAACCATCCATCAGGTGCCAGAGATTGGGATATCCTGCGGGTGGCTGGATCCTGGTGGGAGGGGGCTGCAGAGTCTTTCAACATTGATGACTGATTATTATGTTTCATGATTTAAAACAACAACAACAACAACAGCTTTCTAGAAAACTGTTGTATTTTTTCCACAATGGGCTTTGTTTCTAGTACTACATAAATTCACCCCTCCAAAGCTGCTATTTCCACACTGAAGAAGTGAAATGTGACCCACGAAAGCTTATACCCTACTACAATTTGTTTTAGTCTTATAGATGCTACTGGATTCTTGCTCTTTTATACTACTACAGACAGGGCGGATTACAACCTGAATTTAAAATCACATTTCGCAATTTATATGATTTAAAACCATAAAACATTTAAACACCCTAGATTAAAATACATATATATATATCTATATATATAGACACAGTGGCACAATAATCTAGATGACCACCTTTTTTTAGCCATCTCCAGAGCATTTTGGCAGGGAAATATGTGAGGGATGGAAGGTGTCACTAGTAGGGAGGGCATGTGCCATACTTCCATGGCTAGGGGGCACCGCCTCACATCAACCATATGCCTGGCGGAACAGCTCTGTCTTACAGGCCCGGCAGAAAGCTAACAAATCCCGCCAGGCCCTGGTCTCATTGGACAGAGCGTTCCACCAGGCTGGGGCCAGGACCGAAAAGGCCCTGGCCCTGGTCAAGGCCAGGCGGGCCTCCCTAGGGCCAAGGATCTTCAATAGATGTTTATTGCTGGAACGAAGAGTCCTCGGGTTCATATGGGGTGAGGTGGTCCCGCAGATATTCCGGTCCCAGTCTGCATAGGGCTTTATAGGTTAGTACCAAAACCTTGAACCTGATTTGGTACTTCACCAGCAACCAGTGCAGCTGACACAATACCGGCGTTATATGCACACACATCGGCGTTCCAGTGTTGACCCGTGCAGCCGCATTCTGTACCAGCTGTAACCGCCGGATCAGATTCAGGGGAAGCCCAACGTAGAGTGTGTTACAGTAGTCCAGCCTAGAGGTAACCATTGCTTGGACCACTGTAGTCAAGTCGCGGGACGAGAGATAAGAGGCAAATTGCCTGGTCTGTCGAAGATTAAAAAAAGAAGACCTGGCAACCATGGTGACCTGGTCCTCCATCATCAAGGAGGGATCCAGGATCAGCCCCAGGTTCCTAACTCTCAGAGGCAGTGTAAGCACCGCCCCATCAAGTGTAGGAAGCCGGGGTCCCGAATCCACATTTCTGCGACTCAAGTACAGGATCTCCGTCTTTGCAGCGTTTAATTCAGCCGACTTTGCCTCAACCATCCAGCCACAGCTTCAAAAGCATGCTCCAGGACAACAGGGGCCGATCCAGGCTGGCTGTCTAACAACAGATACAGCTGGGTGTCATCCACATATTAGTGACATCCAAGCCCGAAACTTTGCACCAACTGGGCGAGCGGGTGCATATAGATATTAAATAATAATGGGGAGAGTATTGCCCCCTGTGGCACACCACATATTAGTGACCTACGGGATGATAACTGCTCCCCCAGCGCCACCCTCTGTCCCCAATCGTGGAGAAAAGAGACTAGCCACTGTAACGCTGTCCCCTGAATTCCCACATCGGCAAGGTGGTGGGTCAGAGGGTCATGATCGACCATATCAAACGCTGCTGAAAGATCTAATAAAATCAGCAGCGCCGATCCACCTCCATCCAAATGTCTGCGAAGATCGTCCGTGAGGGCGACCAGCAATGTCTCCACCCCGTGTCCTGGGCGAAAACTGGACTGGAAGGGATCTTGATCTATTTCCTTCAGGGGAACTGATCTGCGTAGACTGGAGGCGCCTTGTATTTCCAGGGGAACTCCAGGCCCCACCTGGAGGCTGGCATCTGTAGTGTCCCCAGTCCTACTCTAACCTTTATACAACCCTGCCTAATTATTAGTTTGAATACCCTCTAAAACTCTGAGCACCTATGTAAACAAAATGTGTTATTTTGATGGCAGGCCTATTTTTTATGGCCAGATTTCTGGGACATGAACAGCCAAGATTCAGCCGGTTGAGTTCCCATACCTAACGGCAAAAGGACGCTTTGAACCTGTTTGATTTTTGCCTGCCACGCAGCTGTTAAAAGTGGATGATAGGTTTGTTTGATTTGGGGCGGGCAGTAATATTTCGTAGTTAGTTTCTTAATTTTTTTCTTACGCTTGCTGGAAAGATCAGGAAAGAGAAAGCCTATGAAGCTACACTGCAAATCTATGAGGAAAATGCATGTGGAAAAATGAAAGCCAAATTTTGAAGAGAAAAGAAAAAGCCCAGCCAGGATAGATGGCCGTTTTCTTCCTCTTGACAAGGACGGGGTGCCTTTAATATACTGAGCAGGAAGCAATCCATCAGGTGCAGATCTCAACAACTGTGCGTTCCCCTTGCGGAGAAGGGGAGCTGCACCCGTAGAATGGTCGGCCGCCTGCCATGCCCTTAAAAGCATGGAGGAGGAGTGATCCTATTGAAAAGACGGATCTACGTGGTCTTACCACTTATAATCTTGTCTCCCCGCAGAGGCACTGGAAGGGTTAAGCCAAGAGAGCGGTGCGCTTGCTAGAGGAGCCCTAGATATGTGGGGGGGGGGGGACCAAGAGCAAAGTCCCTTCCTTTCCTTTTCCGCCTTCCCCCTCCATTCCTTTCCCCACCTTGGGACTGAGTGGCTTCCCCTCGCCGTTGCATCGCTGAGCTGCAATCGGTGGGCTGCAGAGGGGGCAGGTTGCAGTTCCAGGAGAGGGGCGAGCCGGGCTGGCCGCGCAGGAGTGAGTACCAAGGGGGCCCCTCCTCTGTATGCAGTGCTGGGGAGGGGGGCAGGAGGAGGGGCTGAGACGTGGAGAGGAGAGCCAGCCCCAAAGGCAGCTGGCCTTGGCCCGATCCTGCCAGCCGCGTCCCGGATCAGGAAGCAAGGACCGAGGGATCCCATTCAGAGCCGGGTGGGGCAGGGCGAGGGGGTTTCTGCTCTTAGCCTCAGGGCCCTTTGGGGCTCCCCAGATGGGCTGCGGGCCATGCACCCAGGCCATCCCTTTCGAGTCTTGTGTTGCCTGCTGTCAAATCGCAACCGGCTTATGGCGACCCCAACAAGGGGCTGTCAAGGCAAGTGAGAAGCGCCAGTGCCTTCCTCCATAGAGTCTTCCTTGGTGGTCTCCCATCCCAGTAGCGACCCTGCTTAGCTTCCCATATCTGCCAAAAGGGGTCTATAGGCGACCTTCACTTCCTGGCACGATTTTTAGAAGCTGCTTTGAGATCAGTTTGCTCCTTTCTCTGGTTTTCGTGGCCCCGCTCCCCTAACGGTTCACTGGGGAAAGACTGTTGCTCAGCTGCCCAGTATGCAGAAGACTGCTGGGCTCAGTCCCTGGCTTCCTTAATAATGGGATGGCGAGGCAGTATGAATCCTTAGTTACATTCCCACTCTGAGATTTGGAGAGAATAGCTTAGTGGCAGGGCACCTGCCTTGTTTGCAGAAGGTCCCAGGTTCAATCCCGGGCATCTTCTGCTAAAGACCTTTCCCTGTTGTGGCCTGTCTGAGGAGACAGTACTGAAGAGATGGACCCATGAGCTGGACTCGGCATAATGCAGTTTCATATGTGCATGGAAGGGCTGCTTCTGTGAACACCTGTGTTGCACGCAGAAAAAGATTAGACTTTTGCCTTCTGCATCCAAACGACTGCCTAGGGGTCCTGGAATTTCCAAATTAAAAAAATTCTGGTAGCAGGTGTTGGCTGGGGGATCCCTTTATACCAGGTGCTTGAGAGCCATTCACAGTCAGTGATCTGATTCAGAAGAAAGCAGCGTCGTGTGTTTGGGGAAGGAACATGGTAGCACGCCTGTTTTTCTTGCGGGAGTTCCCTGCTTCAGCCCTCAGTATCTCCAGTTGAAAGAGCTCTTAGGTAGCTGGTGACGGGAAAAGCCCTTTCCAACTGGAGAATCTGAGGTGTTGCTACCCATTGAAGCGACAGTTCTGGACTAGAACAGGTAAGAATATGGTTCTGTAGAGGGCAAGTCTGTGCATTCCATTTGCTTTCATTGTGCTGCTCAATGCACCTGCTGTTTTCCAGAGGAACTGAGCAATATCTAAATCCCAGAGATAGCAGGCAGAGTTTCCACTAGCACTAGACCTTTACTTTTCTTTTTTCTTTTCTCTGTGTGCCTTGTTTCCGTAGGGCGAAGTGCCTTTGGGTAACTGCCTCTTTATCTAAAGACCCTCGACAGGCACTGCGAGAGCCTCCTGGAACCTGGGGGACTGAGCTCTTCTGCTGACCTGATCCAGAGGTGAAGGACACACATGCAGACACGCTCTCCATGATTGCCACAGAACACAGCAAAGGAGTTCTGAACCTGTGAGTTGGCAATGGGATAAGGCTTCTCTATGGCCTCCCAGAAAGCGATTACAAAACAGGCGGGTGCCTCGTCGGCGCTGGGAGTTCAATTCCAGGCCCCGCTAGAGCAAAGAGTGAAAATGGAAGAGAAGCACTCCTCCTGTTCCAGGTCAGCGGAGAGTGCACGCAAGGGTCCCCATGTTGGTCAGGGTGGCCATGCCAGGGAGCTCCTGCGCCGAGTGACACCACAGCAAATTAAACAGGAACCAGACGAAGGGCTTGCCCAGCGCTGGGAAGCCCAGTGGCAGGAGTTCCTGAAGATGGTACAGTCCCCTCAGTCGGGATGGGGGAACCCGCAGCTGCCGGAGCTGATGGCTTTCTATGACCCAAAGGGTTTCCACACCTCACGTGGGATGGCTCAGCAGGCCTTTGGCAGGGGAGGTGCCTGGAAGGTGAAGGAAGAGGTCTTGGAGGAGGACGCTGTCAGCTCGGAGACGCAACGGCAACGCTTCCGGCATTTCTGCTACCAGGAGGCCGAGGGGCCCCGTGAGGCCTGCAGCCGCCTCCGAGAGCTCTGCCACCAGTGGCTGAAACCAGAGCGCCACACTAAGGAGCAGATCTTAGAGACGCTGATTCTGGAGCAGTTCCTGAGCATCCTGCCCCCAGGGATCCAGGGCTGCGTCAGGGAGCGTGGCCCTGAGACCTGCGCCCAGGCCGTGGCCCTGGCCGAGGGCTTTCTCCTGAGGCAACAGGAAGCAGAGCAACCACGGGAACTGGTGAGAGAGGCTTTGTCTTCGGTCGTTCTGACAAGGCGCTAGAGTAGGAGACGGGCTTCTGGACTGAGAACCGGGGTGATACAGCAGCTGCTAGCAGCTGATGGCGTGAGCTGGGCAAGTCCCCAGTTCAAATCATGCCTCCATCAAGAACTTACTGGGTAGCCTTAAAAATTCATCGCAAGCTTGTCTTCAGAATGAAACCTGGGCTGACTGGGGAGCTGACCCTCCCTCCAAGTTTCATGTTATGCTGGTTTTCTGCATTTCTGCCATTTTCATGGCCTGTTTACATCTTGCGTTTTGGATTGCTCTGGGGCCTCCAAGCAGGGGATGCAATAATAAACATAATGGCTGATAATACAATTTTTTTTTAAAATTGGAAAGACGCTCAGGGAGGAGTAAAACAACAGTGTATTACAAGGGAAAGTTTTTTTCCTTTCAGAGGCAGTATGAGAAAAGTCTTGATTTGATATCCAAAGTAGAAGGGGAGGGCCTTTCCTGAGAGGACAGAGACAGCATGCATCTTAGGCCAACACTCTAGCCAATATACCAAGAGATCTGAGCTCAGATCCTCACCCTGCCATGAAACCATGTTGGGTGACCCTGGGCCATCACTCCCTCAGTCTCATGTACTCCGCAAGGTTGTTGTGAGGAATATGGGAAAGAGAGAACCATATGGACTGCTCTGAGGAAAGGAGGGATAAAAATACACAGTACAAGCTAGATAAATAACAAAAATTATTTATTTACATAATTTATACTCCGCCTTCTCCCCAATGGTGACCCAAAGCAACTTACATAGGTAGATTAGGCTGAGAGTGTGTGACTGGCCCAGGGGCGCCCAGCGAGCTTCACAGATCCTAGTCCAACACTCCTAACAGCTATGCCATGCTGGCTGTCAAAGGCTGTCCAAAACCCTAGCTAGAATGCTCTTTCCTAGTTTTGCAATCTGAAATCCTCTTAAAATAAATGTCAGGGACTGAAACCCTTCGACTTGCTGCACGTGCTCTGCTGCTGAGCCACAGCCCCTTCAAAAAACCAGTGGTTGCTCCCTGAACTGTCCTAACCTCACAAATGTGGAGCGGCCTACATCTGAGAAAGACAGACCCTGAAAGTTGTCCTAGTTGCGGAGCAGGATCTTCCATGTATTCCCTCCCCAGATGTTACGCTGCTCGAACACATCACGGGAGCACTTATTTTCCCAGACTGCTGTCCTAATGCCCACACCAGTTCCAAGAGAGCATTACCTTTCTTTCTTCAAATGGCAGAGGCTCCTGAATCTGATTCTTTCAGAAATCTAACAGCTGTGCTCTTGCTATCTCTTGTGTGTTGCTGTGGTGATGGTCCTTGGTGTGACTGGGACCAAACCCTCAATCGGGCAGGCTGAAGGTTGGGAAGAGATCGCAGAGCTCAGGGGCCAGGAGGCAAGGGGAAGGAAGACTGTAAGGTAGGACTGAGATGAAGGGCCCTGAAGGGACAGTAGCTGGAGAAAGAGGCTTGAGGTGAAAGGCGGAGGAGGTAACAAAGCTTGCCAAGTGTGGTGTAGTGTCTGGGACTAGCATCTGGGTTCAGATCCCAACTTGGCTCTTCGGCCAGTCACGCTGTCAGTCTAGCCTACCTCGCAGGGTTGCTGTGAGGCCAAAATGGAGGAAGAAACGTGTGCTTGGAGGAGAGTGGAATGAAAAGGGATAGGTTGATGTAGCTGCCAACCCAAAGTGGTCATTTCAGGCCACAGAACCTTAGCAAGAGGGTGGAACTTAGAGTTGCCAACAACCTGGAGAAAAAGTGTTCTGTCCCTCAAATCTAGGAAACAGGCAGTTGAAGCTTTTCATGGCCTGGAGGTGAACAACATCACCTGGTGTATAACCTCCCATAAGGCTTCATTTACAGAGACAACATTTTTGTCTCCAGGCCTGTTGGCAACCACAGTGATAATCCAGGCTGGACTGCAGTTGCCCCACAAATGGAATTGGTATTCAGACAGACTTTCTTGCTTATAACATCGTAGCTTTTGCCCGTGCAGCCTGCGACCCCAAACAGGATTTCCTGCTCTTATTTCAGGGCCTCGATTCTTTTGAAGAAGTGACTGGGAGTTTTCCAAGGGTGCAGCAGGTCTGCCTGGGGACGTCTCGGAAGCAAGGTAAGAGGTAAATCTTCTGGTAAATGTGGGTTGGGGAAAGCACTGGAAACCTTTGTTAGAAACATTACCAACTGGGTAGGTGCTTCCTGCCCTTCTTCCATGATAAGCGCAAGCTCAAGCATGAGGCGTTGTGGCTCAGTGGAAGAACCTCTGCCTGTTATGCAGAAAGCCCCTGGTTCAATCCTCAGCATCTCCAGTTAAAAAGACCAGGCAATGGGTGATGTGAAAGGCTGAGACCCTTGAGAAACGCTGCCAGTCTGAATGGACAATACTGGCCGAGACGGATCAGGGGTCCGATTCAGTAGCTTCATGTGAATGCTGAGAGCAGCAGAGAGTCCATTTGCTTGAGGGAGATCTCCTCAAGCTCCTAAAAAGCTTGCATTATTAAGAATGTAAGAAGAGCCCTGCTGGATCAGACTAGGGGTCCCATCTGGTCCAGCATCTTGTTTCACACAGTAGTTACTCTGGAGGACCAACAACAGAGGCCAAGGGAGAGCGAGAGAGAGAAATTTCTCTGCTGTGTATCACCACCGCACCCACATTCCTCAGAGATGCCTCTTTTCATGTTCTAAAAGCAAAATATTTTGGGAGGAAGGAACAGAGTGGGGAAAAGGTATGTGGTTGCATTTTTAAAATATTGACTAAAAATATCCTGGACACCCAGGATTGAACCTGTGACCTTCTGGACTCAATACATGCAGCTTACCCACTGAGCCACATTCCTTCTTAGCAACCTAATCAGTGTTCAGAGAGCCCTGTTAGCTATACAAAGTACCCCTCCTGTAAACTGCAGTGGGGAGACCAGGAAAATCACATTGCTTGCTGCTTTTTTGAGCCACACATAGGACATACAACCCCCTATGTCTTCTCTCCCAAAGTGCTCTGCTGCTTTTATTTTTAAAAATTGATTGGATGTCTGTTACTTATAGCCCAGCTTTCTTACTGAGACTCAAGGAGGAACACACAGTGCAAATCAAAGCAATCAGTAGGATGAGACACCTAGTAAGAAATGTAATGGGATTAGGGTTACAGAAATCTAGGGTTGCCAGCTCCAGTTTGGGAAATTCTTGGAGATTTGGAGGGTAGAGCCTGGAGAGGTTGGGTTGGAGGAGGGGAGGGGAGGGACCAGACCGGACCTCAGCATGGTATAATGCTATAGAATCCACCTCCAAAGCAACCATTTTCTCCAGGGGAACTGATCTCTATGGCCTGGAGATTAGTTGTAATTCCAGGAGATCTCCAGCCATCACCTGGAGGCTGGCAAACCTACAGAAACTGGAAACAAAACATAAAGGATCAGACGTGAACTGCTAGACAATGCAAAAAATGTTATTACGTATGTAGAAAATAGTGCAGTGAGACCAAGATAATGCAAATAGCAGACAGATAGTACACACACTACACAGTAGAATAGTCCACAGTCCCATTCCCTTTATTAAAGCACCTTCTCAAACCATTCTGTAATAATTTAGCCCTATTAACCTTTTAAAGTTGCCCTCGTGGTGATTCTATTTTGCAGTTTGCTTACATGAGTGTACCATTCATGAGAGCAATTGTTTACATGGTTAAGAAAATGGCAGAGGGGCGCCTATGCCATGGGAGTCATCCAACAGCATCAGGAGGGAGTTAAATGGACAGGAAGCTGCCTTGGAGCCTCCTGGTAGCCCCCATATGCCCACCTTTCTGTACGTCCTTCTCTCCTTCAAACCCACTAAACAACTTACATTTTATCTGCCTCCCCATCTTCATCGATATTTATTATTTATTTACTTCACTTATATACTCCCTTTTTTTACAACGGGGACCCAGAACAGCTTACGTCATTTTCCTTGCCTCTGTTCTATCCTCACAACAACCCTGAGAGAAAGGTTAGGCGGAGCGTGAACTTCCACAGTAGAATGGAGATTCGAACTTGGGTTTCCCCGATCCCACTCCAAAACTCTAACCGCTATCCTACACTTTTGTTAGGGGAGCGCTGTTGAACAGTAGCAGTCAGCTGGCCTGGGTGAACCATGGAAGTCGGGTGGTATCAAGTTGCACGGTGCTTGCTTCTGGGCTTGGCCCCAGTGAGTCCTCTCTTAAGGTCAAACCAGCCCTGGAAAGGGCCGTGCCCCCTCCCCCTGCCTTTTACTGACAAAAACTAAGTCTGGAATACTGGCGAAGCTGTTATGATTGCCTAGCCATTGAAGGCATCTGGTTAACACTACAGGTGCTCTTTTTATCAATTTTTTTTAACCAATGCAATTTTTTTAGATTTCAGATTTTTCTGCAAACCTGAGGCATTTTTCAGGTGTGTAGGAAGATGTGTCTTGTCAGTTCGTGTCTCCAATCTCCAGATTTAAGTATCCTCAGATCAGGACCACTTGACTATTAGTACAAGATAAAGAGATTCCCTGGAGGGAAGGTGGCATGATACATCCCAGTCATATCAGATCTTGGAAGCTAAGCAGGGTTGGTACTTGGATGGGTGACTACTACCAGGAAATACTCTGCGGGGTAAGGCACTGGCAAACCACCTCTGTTTTTCACATGCTTTGAAAGCCCCTTGTTGGGACCTGTTGCACCTTGGCAACACACACACACACGTAAAGAGATTCCCATATTTAAACTTTCCTTCTCTGAGTCTGATGTAGCAAGTTAGTTTTTGACACACTAGCTTGAAATCTGGTGATGTTTTTTCTTCTCCTTTTATTCCAGCAGGTGTCAGGTTGTTAAATGAACATGAGAGGCAGGCCGTGCGGTCACAAGACTACCCTGAGCGAGAAGCTCCATGTGGGACGTCCTTACAGAAGCCCCGTGAGAATCTCTATCATGACACAGGGCGAGCTTCTGAGAACCAGCTGAGACCAGAGAGGCATCAGGGAATCCACCCTGGAAAGAGAGCTGCTGAGGCCGTCCCCTGCAGGGTGGGCTATGGGGACCTCAGCGAGATAATCTTCCAAGAAAGGATGCAGGAGAACCAGCGGCAGAAGAGGTGTGTTGTCCTTCGCCGGCGAATCCATACCGAGGAGCGGCTCTACAAGTGCCAAGACTGCCGGAAGAGTTTCGACCATCGCTCCCACTTCATCCGGCACAAGAAAATCCATACAGGGGAGAAGCCCTTCCAGTGCACTGACTGCGGGAAGAGCTTCAACCGCAACTCCAACCTCACCACACACATGCGGACCCACACGGGCGAGAAGCCCTACAAATGCTCAGACTGTGGGAAGAGCTTCCGTTGGAGCTCGGATTTTATCGTCCATGAAAGGACCCACACTGGGGAGAAGCCATACAGCTGTGCCGACTGTGGCAAGGCCTTCCGGCGCAGCTCGAACCTCACAGCCCACGAACGGACCCACCGAGGAGAGAAGCCCTACAAGTGTTTGGACTGTGGGAAGAGCTTCACCCGGGGTTTATATCTAATTGCACACAGGAAAATGCACTCGGGAGAATGAGCCCACAGGTGCTCGCAAATTGAGCGGGGGGGGGGCAATGTTATGGTGCAACCTTGCCAAATACTTTTTTTCTGGGATAGGGTAGCGTCAAACACATTTCTGACACCCAGCTGTGCCCACAGTGGTGAGTCGCCCGTCTGCATTACATTGGGATGGGGTGTGTGGATTGCAGGGCTAGTGCATGCATCCTCCAGGAATGACAGTCAGCCAAGAATTCTCCTTTCTTCTTCTGTAAGATGAACTCTTTGCGCTCCTGCTTATAAACCTTATCCATTCAAATGACGGCTGGCTTTCAGCCTGCAACACGGTCATGCCAGGCAGTTGTACGTTCACTATAAACCACCAGAATGAGGGTCTTTGCGTCCCACAATGGTGTGTCCTGCAGATTTGTGCAAATGCACGGTTTAGTGGTATTGGTGGGTTAGTTTTTCCTGTAAGACACACGCAAAAGAAAAACCCAAACAAGCATGTTTCTAGTCCTCTTGGCTATGCAGAGGGGCTTGAAAGCGTGTGGGTGATACTTGGTTAACTGGGAAGGGGGGAAACATGAGGGTTTCTAGTAACTGTGGGACAGAGGGCAGGGTTTCCACCTTATGTCAAGTTTCTTGCTCTCTCCAAATAGGAGCAGAATAACTGTAAGTAAAGGCGTGCAGATTTGCCTTTTTCCATGATTTATTCAAATGGCAGAGCTGAGTTAAAAATTCTGAAACCCATTTTTTTTGTTGTTTAAACCCAGCATACCCTTTTGCAGCCTTAGCATTGGTGTGGCAGAAGTTGCTGGGCCTGCGTAGGGCAAACCATTTCACACAAATGACTCATCTTCTGAGGCTGCCCTTGTTATTGTTATTGTTACTATTTATTATTTGTTCTGTCACTGTGCCATCAGTTTACAAAATAAGAAAGATCCCTACTACGGGTCCTATCATAGCTATAAACGTGAACAGTAAGAATGAAACCTCCATGCACAGAGGCAGTCTATCTCTTGGTAAAAAAATAAGACCAGGGGCCTTTATGCTGTTTGTAGGCTTTGCGGAAGCAAATGGCAGGCCATTTTTTGCTCTCTTATAAAAGGATAAGAAGTTCATGGTGCACTTTTCTATCAGCAGTTATGAAATGTGGAAGCCAAGAATGGAACCTCCACGTACAGAAGCAGTATATCTTTAAATATCAGTTGCTTAGAGAGGAACAGCAGCCGGAGGGGGATGCTCCACTTTCATATCCTACTGATGGGCTTCCTCAGACTCGCTAGCTGGCCACTCTTGCAATCAGGGTGCTGGGCTAGATGTCGTCAGATTCGGCAGGACTCTTCCTGTGTTCCAAGGAGCTTAGTGTGGACATTGGAGGAAGTTAGGAAGAGGCCAAAGGAGCACAGGGTGAAAGTGGTTGTGTTTCCAGCAGCTACTTCTCTTGAGAATTGGGGCCCAAAGAGGAGCATGATAGGGCAGGAATTGGCCTTGGATTCAGATACTTTACTACATGCAAGAGATTCTTGGAAAGACAGAAATGTTAGTCCTATGAGAAATTGGCTGCTTACATCCTGTGTGGTCCGAGGTGATTTTTACTTTATGTCAATGTAGCTGGTATTTATACTTTTTTTTTTTTTAAAGGCACACTTGTTCTCTCCCTCCTTCATCTATATTTTTCCCCAGATTTTCAACTTTTCTTCTTTCCAGCAGTGTGAACCTCTTAGATGGTCTTGTAATAAATTCTGTCCTCTTCCTGGAAATGTTATATTTATCGATCTATATATATATATATATATACACATATATACACACACATACATACATATGCATACTTGAAAAATAAAGACTGAGTGTATCTCTTTACCCCTTCCCCCTTTTTTAAATTCAAAATTAAATACTCTCATTTCAATCTGTCTCTGCTGCTGCTGCTGTCGAGGGCTGGACTATCTGGAGCTGGAAAGGTTTTGCCTCTTTGACCTATTCAGGAAGCCTTCGAAGGCTTGGGTTGGTGGATAGTATCTGCTGGGCGATATCCTCAAAAAGATCCTCCGAAGTCATTTGACAGCATTGCTAGGCCATCATTCCAGGACTGGCTTGGGATTAAATTGAAAAAGGGTTGGATGTTTTAGTGGATTGGACTACAAATTTTCTTCTGCACCACATTAGGTCAAGGCTTTTCTTTGTAGGGCAAGGGGGGAAAGACAGAACAAATGTATGGTAGACAAGTTGGGGTGCTTATGGAGAGCTGCGGGGGAAGCCATTCAGAAATTCTTCCACTCTGAACCCCCCACCAGGATGTGATTTCCACTTCCTGAAGTTTTCCCTGGGTAGGGTTGCCAGTCTCCAGGTAGGGCCTGCAGAGCTCCCAGAACTGCTTTGTAGGGTGGACTGTATGGCATTATACCTGAGGTCCCTCCCCAAACCCTGCCTTCCTTAGGCTCTGCCTCCAAATATTTGGAAATGTTCTAAGTTCTTTCCCTAAGCTTACCAGATTGCCCACTGTGGCCCCTGGCTACTGAGATCACACTTGACCACAGCAGGAGCAAAACTCAGGGAGTGGGGAGCGACAACACAACTTCATTTCCAGTAATAACAGGACGTGAAGTCACAATGCTGTAGGATTTTACCATAGAGATCAGGGAATTCCTAGCATGTTTTGACTTCATGCAATGTTGTTCCACCTTCAATTTTTGCTCCCCCTGGAGCAGGGGTGGCCAAACCTGCTTAATGTAAGAGCCACACAGAATAAATATCAGATGTTTGAGAGCCACAAAACATGATGCATTGAAGTGACTTCAGAGGAAGAAGTGGGTTTGGGGGAGTGCCCTGGAAGTGACACCATCAGAAGGCGCTGGGGCTTGGGAAGTGCCATCACCTGACCTTTGACCTGGAAGTGATACCACAAAAGTGATGTCACACCCTTGCTAGGCTCCACCTCCAAAATCTCCTGGCTCCACCCCCAAAGTCCCCAGGTATTTTCCTAGTTGGACCTGGCAACCCCAATGTTTTTATTGAAAATATGAAAAGGAAGGGAGGAGAGGGAAAGACATGGAAGGAAAGAAAGAAATCTGAAAAGAGGGGATATTAAAATGCATGTGTGGGGGGAGAAGAAAAGAGAATAGAAAAGGCTTGGAAATAGAAACGATCAAAAGGCATAGTTGGCTGGGATATAAAAGTTGGGGAGAGCAACACAAAACTATAGATGGGTTCCCTCACCCCCAGCTTCTACAGCCAGCCATGTGGAGCCTCTGGATATGAGATCCCTCACTGAGCTATGTGCCTGCGCATTCTCCCGCTTTCTCTTTTCTCCCAGAGACCTCTGGAGGAGGGGAGGAGCTTGCAAGCTTGCCTATTTCCCCCTCCTTCCCTGCTAAAATAAACAGTATGGCCCCAGCAATGCTCAGAGACCTCCAGGATCCACACAGTATGTCTAGAAGAGCCACATATGGCTCCCGAGCCACAGTTTGGCCACCCCTGCCCTGGAGTGAAGAGTCCTTTAGCTCAGTAGTCTCATTGGGATTCTCAGGTGGGTCATAGGCCACTATAGAGCGGCCATTTGGAAGGCTACCTTTCAGAAGGATCTGCTGCAAAGGTGTACGTGTGGAAGGAGGTGCCTCTTGCCTCTCTTTGCACACAAGCTGAGAGGAGCAGCAGGACAGCTAGGCAACATCACCCAGTGGTGGGAGAGGATTCCTCCATGGCTCCAACCTTGGGCTTGTTCTTTGTTGTGGTATGCCGCCTGGATTTTGGTTTGTGGTTTTTTGGCATTGTGCTTTGATGCTCACCACCCTTGTGTCCTGTCCTTGATATGAATAAGATTATACCTCTATGGCTCCTCCTCTTCCTGTCACATGACTTCTGGAGGTCCATGTGGATGCTCGTTGCTGTTCAGATCATTTGTGCGCTTAGGGGTCTCCTGCTCTCAACATTCCAGGTTTCTTGGGGAGTGTTGAGTCCTCATCAAGTTGTTTTTGTGTGTGTGTGATAAGGTCTTCCCTCTTTTGGTTAATTTACAAAATCCTTTCTGCACAGCTGGGCATCCTCCAAAGGAAACAGATACTCATCCATGATCTGTGCCTCCACCTCCCTGAATGTTCCTTTTCTGATAGGCACTTAACAATAAATTTCACTATGAGGGGAAACGAAGTCGTGAATGCAATCTTGAAGTTTAGATGAGGGAATTAGAAAGCACGGAAAGCTGTGAGAGCTAGTGAGGGGGAAAATTGTTTAACTGAAATACTATATCGTTGCCTCTCCTACAAATAATGGTGTTATCGGTGTCAGGAAAACGGAACATCAGAAACAAAATAAGATATAAACGTCTCTGGAAGTGGTAGAATAAAAACAGTGGTAAACATTAGGAACAGTTTGTAAACGTTAGCATACCACATGCTTTGTGAAAAAAAGCTGCGGTAAATAAAAATAAACATTTTCACCTGCCACCTTAAGTATAATAAAGTAGATGCCAGAAGTGTTCTAGTTGCTGAGGTACCACCACAGAGAAGGCTCAGTTTCCAGTTGATACTCACCTTGACTCAGATGGAGGTAGTGCAGAAGAAAGTCTTTGGAGTGGATCTATAAAAAAGGCACATATGGGCTGTTCTTGAAGTACCCAATCCCAGGCTTTCTAGGGCTTTAAAGGCGAAACCTTGACCCTTGAATTGTGTCAGGATGTTGACAGCTCCTGTCATTCTGTTCAAACTGGCATGGTGTGCTTTCTAGAACCCTAACCAGCTAATAATCTTGGGTCATGTTTTAGGCTGCCCATAAGTTCCAAACAGTGAGCTCCAAGTAATATCTAAAACTGTTTTTCAAGACCTTTCTTTTTCGAAATGATTTATTCACACTATGAGAAACCAGATTTTACCCCACGATGAGTTCTGAAATTGTAATGTTATTTTGGGGCAGGAAGGAGGTAATGCACTTGTACAGATCTATGGTGCCTTATTTGGAAAACTGTATCCCATTCTGGTTGCTATATCCCAAAAAGGAAATTGCACTGGAAAAGGTACAGAAGAGAGCAATTAAGATGATCAAGGGGGTGGAGTGCCTTTCTTATGAGGAAAGGCTGTAGAGTTTGGGACTTTTCAATTTAGAGATTGTTAGCCAAGTGCAAAAAAGAGCAGGGAAGTTATGCTGTGCTGATTAAAGAGGCAAAAAGTTTATTTGAGGAAATATATACTTGATAGTAAAGAGAAGAGAGTGATTCCTTGCTATCTGACTACATCTTGCAGAGAGAGGAGAAGAAGTGTGCAGGAGAGAGGAAGCAGGAAATTGCCCTGTTTAGCCCAATAGGAGACAACGAAATGACCCCCCCCAGGAAACAAGAGAGATGCTGCTCTCACTGTCCTAACTAAGTGATCCTTGCTGCCCCCTGCATAGAAGGCTCTTCTTCCTTCTTGCTGCTGCAGTACACCAGACATTGCTGTTTCCAACAGAGACAAGTAAGAGGTGATATGATAAAGGTATATAAAATTATGCACAGAAAACTTTTTCTCTAAAAGTAATGGAACTTGTGGACACCCCATGAAATTGGGAAATAGCTTCAGGACAGACAAAAGGAAGTACTTCTTTACTCAATGAGTAGTTATACTATGGAATTCACCACCAGCGGAGGCAGTGATGGCCACACGCGTGATGTGTGTAAAGGGCCATCTTGTCAACTAATGGCCATCCCTGCTGGGTTTTCCAAGGCAAGAGACATTCAGGTTGTTTGCCATTTCCTGCCTCTCTGTGGACGTCCCTGATGGTTTCCCATCCAAGTACTAACTAGGGATGATCCTGCTTATCTTCCAAGATTTTATGAGATTGGGCTAGCTTGGGCCATCTAGGTCAGGGCCAGGCAGAAATACAGATGGCTTTAAAAGGGGGTTGGAAAGATTCATGGAGATTAGGTCCATCAATAGCTACTGAATATAGTGACTGAAGTGAACCTCCACATCCATAGGCAGTAAACTCTGAAATATCAATGTTGGGAGGCAGCATCAGAGGAAGGCCTCGGCCTCTGTCTCCCTCAAGGAAACTGGCTGGCTGCTGCGTGAGGCAAGATCCTGGCCTACATGGACCACTGGTCTGATCCAGCAGGGGCCTCGTAATGTTCTGTACCCTCTCTGCAATACTTATATCTGCCAAAAGTATGCCGGATATGTTCAATATGGGTAATGTCTCTAATGATTACCTTTTCAAAAGTATCAAGAGAGGAATCAGAAGTATTGGGAATGAAAGCTGACTTGGGTCGAAAACTAGTCGGTTGTTGATCCAGATCAGGTTGATTCTCAAAAAACATACAGAGCTTCAAACGCCTCATTAGTTTGAACACATCAATCCTAGTTGGGGCGGGGTGGAGGTTATATATAAGGGATGGGACAAAACTTAAACCCTTAGTCGATACTTTTAACTCTATTTCTGTGAGATTTCTACAAGATAAATTAAATTGGGTCGTCCCCCCGCTGAGGGGGACCCAACCCTAAAAAATTACCCCTCCCTCTATAATTATTGCTGTGGCTTCTCCTTGACATGTTTTCTTCCTCAGAGGTTTCGAGGTCAGAGAAAGAATCAACCAGTCTAACCCAAGACACCTTCTTCTTAACTTTTAAAGGGTTACCTATGGAATAGTCTTTGGTGTCCCTGTGTAATTTTTTTTAACTCCCTGGTTCTTTGTTCAAACTCCTTGACATTCCTTTCCACCTCCCACATTCAGTTGGCAAACTCCTCCTGTGAGCTGGCTCCTTTAAGAGACTCTCCCACCTTAACCACCTCAGTGTTCAGTTTGTCAGCTTCCTGTTTCGACACTTCTATCAAAAGGAGCATCAGAGCAAACTCACATTTGTTGAGGATTGCCAACCATTTTGTTTTAAAGTCACTGTCCTCTATACCTAGAGTTTACTGATCATAATCTTGTTGTCCCTATAGTATTCTGAGGTGAGGCCTTTCCTTTCCCTTAAGGTCTCATCATCTACCTGAGGGGGAGAGAAAGAGGGAATCTTTGGTCTACCAAGGGAGGAAATTCAAGAGAGGAAAGGAAAGAAGGAAATTCTTCTAGGATGACTTCAGTAAGACTGGACATAGAGACATCAGGGTACACAGTCAGATCCAGGGCTTTTTTTCTGGGAAAAGAAGTGGTGGAACTCAGTGGGGTTGCCCTAGGAGAAAATGGTCACATGGCTGGTGGCCCTGCCCCCTGATCTCCAGACAGAAGGGAGTTGAGATTGCCCTCCGTGCCACCGAGCGGCGCGGAGGGCAATCTCAACTCCCCTCTGTCTGGAGATCAGGGGGAGGGGCCACCAGCCATGTGACCATTTTCAAGAGGTTCCGGAACTCCATTCCACCACATTCCAGCTGAAAAAAAAGCCCTGGTCGGATCACTGTAGAAAAGTTCACGCCACAGGAAAAAAACTCAGACCAGGACATATCAGTCTTTCATGGGTGAAATTAAACAAGATCCCAGCTCACAGGCCCTGAAGGGTCTTTCTGTACATTAAAGGAAGTGCTTGCTCTAGTAGTTCTGCTTCCTTGGAGTCCAGGAGAAACACTTCCTCTTTTTCCAGGCAAAAGTGGTACTCATCTTAGGGAACCAGAGATTTGTCTGCGGTTGGAGGGAAATCAAGAGAAATCAACCATTTAAAACTTGTAAAAAACATACATTTCAGATAATATAGTTCAAATGATTATTTAGTGCACTAATGCATGTGCTGGGGGTGGGTCTGTATATGTGAACCTGCATTATATGAAATCAGACCCGTAGTCCAGCTCAGTAGTCCAGCTCAACTCCTCAGAGCTCTGGAGGAAGTGCATTTTCCCCTCAGATGCAGGTGAGATACGAGGTCTGGAATCAGGGTGAATCAGTGCGCAAAACAAGGCACTCAGCAAGTGAACTAGGGCCTGTCCTCCTGCCCTGGTGGAATCCCCAATGCAATTTCTGCTCTTCTCCCATCAGGTCAGTCGCACAAGCAAAAGACTGTGGGAGAACAGCTCCGTGCCAGAATAGAAAGGCTGCAGAAAGCTTTCAATTTGGACATAATCCCTCCCCTCTAATGAGAGCCTTCCCCTATGATGGATTTCTTCTTATAACATGTACTGACTGCATTTGTTGCCAGGCGCTGAAACATCTGGGGATGGGGGAGCTGCATTCTTTCCTCCAGCAGACAAAATTGTAGAACGGCCCAGGAAGATATTCCCTGCTTCCTTCTCTTTCCTTTTCATGATGAAAAGGAAAAAAAATCCTTACCCAGAGGCCAGTCTTGTAATTTTGTTTCATGATTTCCCAATAGAGAGCTTTTTGAGCCACATAAACCAGAGCCAATTCCTTCTGTGTGAAGAAAATGGCAACTTCCTCGAGGGAGACTGATGGCCCCTGAAAGAAGAAGAAAAAAACCCATGTCTTTCTACCTTTGAGCATTTAAGGAAGACGACACAGGCTGGTAATGTGATGAAAAGGGAACAGACCAATTAATAGCAAGAAAAATTAAATATGTTTTCTGTCTAGGACCCCCCCCCCAAATGTTACCTTTCATGCTTCACTCCAGAAACACATGGAGATGGCATTTCCATACAACCCTCCAGCTTTAAATGTCTTTGTCTGAAGAGGAGTTCTGTGGCCTCATAGTCATCGTGTCTTTTGCTGCATTTTTTCTAATAAACCTAAGACTTATTCAGACCAGACCTTGATGCAGCCGGGGCGGGAGGTGGAGAGATGCTGTGTGCAGAATGCCACAAACATGCTTCTCAGCGGTTTCTAGTATCCACTTGGTGAATTTTGCAATAGCTATAATCTGGTGCAGGATGCAAACAAGCTCCTGCATCCCAAGGGATTGTTGAATCACAGTTAAAATTCTTAAACGGGAAGGCAATAATCATATGGCCAACAAACTGCTGTTCTTATTGTTAGTCATTTTTATTGTTGGTCATAGGAATAAATTCAAGCTGATTGCATGGAACGCATTCAGGTGAATTTAAAGAATAAGTAACCTGGAAATCTCCTCCTTTCATCCCTCCACTCATTCTTGCTCAAGAGCTCTTTGGGAAATCCTAAACTCACCTTTCTTAGACATGCAAAAGGCAAATGTAGAGTATTGCCCTCTTTAGCTTGTCGTATGTGTGACGTTGGAGCTCAGCTGATTTACCAAATTTGCCAAACCAAATAAGCTGACTGACGTTCACCAAACTCTCCCTCCAAACATTGAAAAGAAGAATTTCCGTTCAATCCCTTCATATCTCCTCAGAAACAAGGGGCAGGAGAGTCAGGGCTTCAACCTCGCTTCAACCTCCCTGCGCCCCCACCCCGAGCTTTCCTGCCATCAACATTCAGGGCCAAACTACAAGTGACGCCTGACACTAGTTGGACATTTGTTAGCTTCCCTCAAGTTTTGATGGGAAATGTAGGCAGCTTGGCAGAATGTTGGACAAGTGACAGTTGAAAAGTTCATTGGACAGCAGTTGGAGAGCCAAGCTGCAAGACCAGGATGCCTACATTTCCCATCAAAACTTGAGGGAAGCTGTCAAGTGTCCAACCTGTGTCATTCATCACTTGTAGTTTGGCCCTCAGTCCCCCTTAAAGCACTGTCTGTGCTTGGAAAAGGGCAGTTCCCCACAGGAGGAAAAAAAGTGCAATAACAAGAAATGCTGAGGATTTGGGCAGAAAGAAAAGGCCTCTTCCCCATCAGTTTCCATCTCTCTTCAGGATCTCTCCAGCTGGTCTCTCCTGCAGTGGGTCCTCATCATAGGAAGCAGCCCCGCACAGCTACACAAAAGAATAAAAACCTCTTTCCTTCCTAAACATTTTAGTATGGCTGTCCTATTTGGGTTCTGGTCGTTGCAGGGAACTACAGTTCCCAGAAAGCTCTGCAAGTAGCAGAGAGATCAAGCCCGCCCTTTCTGCTCGTGGAAGGGACTTTTTTTCCTAGAGAGAAGGAAATTGGGGAGCCATGGAGTTCGACGCCGAGTCTCCTCTTCCCCCTTTTCTTTGGCCAGAGGGAGACTTTGGCTTTTGCGCGTCTGCTGGAAAGGTGAGTTTAGGATCTCATGAACGGATCTGGGACGGGAAGGGAAAATACGTGTGAATGGGAGGAGAGAGGGAGTGCAGAGAAAGAGCAAGACGCCTGGACGGGGCGCCTGGGTCCCCCAGCCCCGAATGTGCTCCCTGCAAGCAGCCTGGGTTGTTCTTATTCTGAGCAGCGGGATGGACCGCTGCTCTGATCCGGAAGGGTCCATCGGCTGTTCTCACTAGGGCTTGCTGTACTCTGCCCTTGCAGGAGCCCCCTGGCGCAAAGCGGTAAGCTGCAGCACAGCAGCCCAAGCTCTGCTTACGATCTGACAAAAAGTCTGCCAAGAAAAGGTCGTGATGCGACGCCCCCCGCCCCATGGGCCAGTAATGACTTGGTGCTTGCACAGGGGACTACTTTTACCTTGTTCCTGTCCTTGCAGCCTCCACTGGCTAACCCTAAAAGACGGGCTTGGCCGTATTTTGCTTCTATAGCTGTAAGTATTTTCAGGGCATTCCGTTGCTGCCTCTGGAGTGTGATTCCAATGAGCGTCATCCTCGGGAAGACCTCTGACTTGGCAGCTGGCCTGAAGGTTTGTTTGGGAAAGGAGGGGATATTTTCTGTCCTGTCTGTCTGTATTGCCTCCACCTGCCTGACTTCTAGGATGTGTGCGTGCGTGCGTGTGTGTGTGTCTGTGTGTGTATGTGTGTTATGTGCTGTCAAGTCGCCTCTGACCTATGGCGACTGGGTGAATGAAAGACCTCCAAAATGTCCTATCATTTACAGACCTGCTCAGATCCTGCAAACTGGGGGTCGTGGCTTCTTTTATTGAGTCAAGCCATCTCATTTTAGGTCTTCCTCTTTTCCTAGTGCCTTCCACTTTGCCTAGCATTATTGAATTTTCCAGAGAATCTTGTCTTCTCATGATGTGACTAAAGTACGATAGCCTCAGTTTTGTCATTTTAACTTCTATGGAGAATTCAGGCTTGATTTCTTGTAGTTCCCACTTATTTGTCATTTTGGCTGTCCATGGTATCCACAAAACTCTCCTCCAGCACCACATTTCAAATGAATCAATTTTCTTCCTGTCAGCTTTCTTCACTGTCCAACTTTCACATCCGTACATGGCAGTGGAGAATACCATGGTTTGGATTATCTTGATCTTGGTTCCCAGAGAGACATCTTTATCTTTAAGGATCTTATCTAGCTCCCTCACAGCTGTTCTTCCCAATCTCAGTCTTCTTCTGATTTCTTCATTGCAGTCTCCCTGTTGGTTGATGATTGAGCAAAGGAATAGAAAATCTTGAGCAATTTCAATTTCCTCATTGTCAAGTTTAAAATTGTGTGATTCCTCAGTAGACATTACTTTTGTCTTCTAGCTGTTCAGCTGTAATCCTGCTTTGGCGCTATCTCCTTTAACCTCAATCAGTAATCATTTCAAGTCTTCACTATTTTCTGCCAGTTACATGGTGTCATCTGCATAGCTCAAATTGTTAATGTTCCTTCCACCAATTTTCACTTCTTCTTCAAGATTCAATCCAGCTTTCTTTATGATATACACTGCTTAGAGGATGAACGGGTAGGGAGATAATATGCATCCTTGTCTGACACTTTTGCAATTGGAAACCATTCTGTTTCCCCGTATTCTACCCTGACAGAAACCTCTTGTCCAGTGTACAGGTTGCGCATCAAAACAATCAGATGTTGTGGCACCCCCATTTCTTTTAACACTCTCTATAGCTTTTCATGATCTACATGTGAAAAGCTTTGCTGTAATCTATAAAACACAGGCTGATTTTCTTCTGAAATTCCCTGGTATGTTTCGTTAAAGGTGCAAGCACCGAGTCATTACTGACCCATGGGGGTTGCCACATCACAATGTTTTCTTGGCAGACCTTTTACGGGATGTTTTGCCATTGCCTTCCTCAGTCATCTATACTTTACCTCCAGGAAACTGGGTACTCATTTTACTGACCTCGGAAGGACGGAAGGCTGAGTCAACCTTGAGCTGGCTACCTGAGCCTGGCTTCTGCCAGGATCAAACTCAGGTTGTGAGCAGAGCTTGGGTTGCAGTACCGTAGCTTACCACTCTGCGCCACGGGCTCTTTGGTATGTTCCGTTAGCCATTGTAAATTTGCAATGTGATCTCCAGTGCCTCTTCCTTTTCTGAATCCAGCTTGAACATCTGGCACTTCTCATGCCATATATGGTAAGGGTCTTTGCTGTAGAATTTTGAGCATCACTTTGCTTGCATGGGAAATTAACGTGATAATTCTAGGATGGCAGAGGGATTTTCTGGAGCTAATCTGGGCCTGGATGTTTTAATTCCCTTCATTTTTTGCATTACAACTTTCACAATAATCCTGAAGCTAGTGGCCAATTCTGATATTCCTGGATTTTGTTGTATTATTTTGCCATTTCTTTTGTTTGAAATCCAAAATCTGTTGAGGAGATGCAGCAGCTTGCTCGTAGTTCAAGGGCATGTTGCACCAATTGCAGTCATTCCACAATGCGCAAATGCCCTGCATCTCTCACCTGCCAAGTCCCAAGGATCACAGTCTGGGGTGAATAAACCTTCAGTTTATTAGGGGGAAATATAACAAAAGACATGATGACTTGAGTGAGGTCAGTTTGTATTTACAGAGCTGGATGCAGCCTTTAGAATAGCGCAGAACACCTCTGCAGGCAAAACTTTTGGTGGAAAAACCATTTCCATGTATTTTTTGAGGTGTAATGTGCAAGATAATATAGTAGATACCAGTATAGTCAGTTAGGGTTTTTAAAAAATATTTAATTGGACCTGTGAAAGTATATTATGCAGCAGCCACTAAAGCTCAGCCAACAGTCATGTACTTCTCAGGAGCCAGGCCATTTGTCCCAGTTATTTGCTACACATTTCTTTATTCTTTTGACCAACAAGTTCTCTGTATGCACCAGAAGTTCCTGATGAGTAATTGCAAGGCTTGTCCTCTTTTATGTTATGTTCCGATGTTCAGAGTGATTGAGGCAGCACTCAGCATGCATACTAATAAAAGCCAAGTGTTCTGTAAATTGCCTAAAATGGTTTTCTTTGACAGATTTGACCGATTTGCATCGGTTTGATATATTGCATTCATTTAATCAAATGGCTGGATGATGGGTTTCTTTCTTTCTTTCTTTCTTTCTTTCTTTCTTTCTTTCTTTCTTTCTTTCTTTCTTTCTTTCTTTCTTTCTTTCTTTCTTTCTTTCTTTCTTTCTTTCTTTCAGACCTCCGCAGTGTCCTTTGAGGAGGTGGCCGTGTTCTTCACGGAGGAGGAGTGGGCTCTGCTCAGTCCAGACCAAAGAAAACTCTACTGGGAAGTGATGCAGGAAAATTACGAGACTGTAGCTTCCCTTGGTAAGATCTTTTCCCTTTTCTCCTGAACACAGAAGAGAGTGGGTGGGGGTATCTTCCTTTGGCCCTCTTTGGTTTCAGGATGCCCTTTAGTTTGCCACGGAGGAAGGAACACAACTCCCAGACCTGAGGATATTAAAGGTAAAGTTAGTCCCCTGTGCAAGCACTGAGTCATTACTGACCCATGGAGGGATGTCCCATCATGATGTTTTCTTGGCAGACTTTTTGAAAAACAAAAGTATTAAATACATTCTTGTTGTGAAGAGAAATCTGTTGATGAAGATGGCTGGGATTGGTCCCTGTTTCCTTTTCTGGTCTTTTTCTTTTGACATGGAGTGGCTCTCCCACAGTCTTTTGTTTGTGTGACTGAGGCTGATGGGAAGAGGGGAGAAAGGCGAAAGATTTATGTGATCTGAAGAGAAACCAGAGGATGAGAGGAGAAAGGCACTGGGGACTAGACAAGAGGAGGGGGAGGGACCTCTGCTCAGTGGCAGAGCTCCTGTTTTCATTTGAGAGGAGGACATCCTGTGATGTTTTGGGTACTCCCCATCCTCCTAGGACGCAGGAATTAGATTGCTCTTACTGTCCTGATGCAGAGGGGAGTTCCCTCCCTTCTCAGTTTCTTTCCTGCCTCCTTAGAGACACATGCTTTGAGCTCCAGGGGACTCTGGTTTCCCACAGAGTGGCTAGATTTCAGGATCTTTCCTTTTTGTGTGCCTAACCTTCCTCCTCGTTGTGTTTGGAAGAAAAGGCTTTGTCTATCGACTGTTTGTTTCCCCCACTATCTGGCTTGACAGCTAAAGAAGAGCTGTTTGTGTTGTCTGTTCTGCCTCCCCCTTTCCTCCCTCCACCATCCCCTCTTAGCAGATCGCTATGTCTTCAATTGCCTCAGCCTCTAAAATTTTAGATTCAGCATGGCGGAGGTGTCTTCAGAAGGGAGCTGGGGGTGGTGCTTCTTAGGCAGCACCGTAGGAGGGCCCTACATAAATGCATACCAGAACCCTACTTTGTGCTAGAGTCATTAGCCATGAAGTGCCACAAACTGGCAGGGGAGAGAAGGAGAAAATTAGTGCAAAAATGCCAGCTCCTTCTAGAGTGTAGTAGGGAAGGCCTAACTCACCAGAACAGGCCTCTGTAGCCAGGGAAACGACGCTTGGAGGGGAGCATGTGTGGGAAGCTTCTGCTCCTGTAGAGGGCCCCGGTCAAATGGCTGAAACACATTGAAACTGAAGCCAGACAAGATGGAAGTGGTGCTTGTTGGGATCGTGAAGGATCCTGAATGCTCCACTTTGGATGTGACCCTTGCAGACTCAGTTAAGAGCATATGGGTTATATTGGACCCAGCACAAAATCAAGCAGGAGAAAGCGGAAGTCATATATGTGGCTCTGAGGTGACCTAGGCGGCCATGGTTCTCCAGTCTATTGACCTTGTCGACTCACCCAGTAGTACTGAACACGCAAATGTAGGTTCCAATTCCACACCCACGACTCTTCAAAGTTGCACCTGACTGCCTGGAAATGGAACAGCAGGCTGTTTTTAACTCAAGGTTTTTTGGAGCAGGTTGTCCACACAATCTGCCTGTATAGCATCTGCATCATGTTTATATGACTACATACAAAAGGCACATGCGAGATGGTGTCAGCAGAAACAATGTCAAACCAATCAGTAAATTGACCCCAGATACTTTGATTTTTGTCTCTCAAGGTCGTAGACCAAACACTCTATGTAGGCAGTAGACAGGTAGCAGCCCTGGCTTCTGCCGTTCCGAAGGGAGATGGTTTCTCAATTTCCTGGCACCCATCAGATGAACATTTCTTTAAGGGCACATCACTATCCAGTCCCCCGGCGATCCCGAGAGTCCCAACAGGGAGGCTTGGCATAGTGTTGTAGGCTGCTACTAAATCAGTATATGAGCCACTGCGAGAGGTGTCTCTCAAGTTTCTGAGAGTTAAAATATTGTTCCTGGTGGCAATCACTTCAGCAAGAAATATATATGAATTGGGAGTGCTATTTATTTCCAAGGACTATGCATGTTCTATAGATATACAGGCCACAAGCCTCCTGCCTTAGGCACTGAAAATAGCCAGCTGGGAGAGACACAGTACCCTTTAACTTTTGTGGGACTGAGAACTTTGCCTTCCCCAAGGCCACAGCTCTCCTGTCTTGCAGTTCGTTCTGGGGTAAACCCACATCCCAGTCAGTGATTCCAGACACAGCTTAATAAAAATATATTTTATTAGCTTTAATGGGTGATGATAAGCACTCAGATACAGGCAACTGATATAAAACAAATAAACTTTACTGGTGTTAGCTAAAATCTGCCTATCTAAAAATTAAGAGCTGATTAACTTAAGCATATCTTGTTGGCATCCATTAATAGTTCATCTTATCCATCTGGTAGAATATGAGCCTTCTCCATGCTGGTGTGGAAAGAATAGAGTTTTTTGGTTCACTGAGAAGCCATCTTTTCTAGAACACAGTTCATTACCTGGCTACTCAGGAGCCAATCAGGGCAAAGCAACTATTTAACAATGGTTGTTGTGGATTTTCCGGGCTGTATAGCCGTGGTCTTGGCCAAGACCACGGCTATACAGCCTGGAAAATCCACAACAAACATCGTTCTCCGGCCGTGAAAGCCTTCGACAAAACTATTTAACAGTTCAGGTGTGAGAAGAATCACTGGAGGATGGATTGAGGTTCCATGAAACAGTCTCCCAAAGTTGAATATCCAGGGAACAGAGACTGTTCTGCGGGTGTTACTAATCAGAAGACTCCAGGACTGGAGTTATCTAGAAACTGCCTCTCTTGGGAAGAAATATAACTTATAGAAATGCCCTCATGGAGGAGGGTTCTCATTTCTGTTTGTATTAATTTGAGTGGGTCAGAAAAACATCATGTGTAATATTCCCAGTCATTTAGTTATTTCATCACCTCTGATTCAGATTCTGGGTTATATTGTATAGCTATTGCACATGCCTTTTCTGATTCCTTAAAGATAATGCTTTTGTCCTTTTTCAGTTCATTCAGTGCTTCCCTTTCCTGTCTACTAATATTATTCCATTTTGATACGGAGTTTCTTTCCAATATTTTCAGGTCCTTAAGCAGTTTCAAAAACCTGTATCGTAGGTGGGATCAGGCCTGGGAGCTTGAAATAAGATGTAGTGTGGAAGGAAGCCTGACTATGGTAATTAGAAAATACCTTATCTTTAAAGAATGCTTTAAGCCTTAAAAGTCCAAATCAATTTTAAAACCTCTATCCATGAGTCTAATGGGATTGTAGGGGGGATTGGAACAAAAGAAAGGCCCCTACCCTTATTTCAATCTAAGCTTAAATCAATGTTTAAAACTGCTAGCCCATATTGTTGGAGGAAATGCAGAATAAAAGGAACTCCCTATCATATCTGGTGGCAATGCCCGGTAATTCAAGTCTTTTGGAGGGAAATTTATGAGGAGATTGTAAGGATTATTAAGGTTTCTTTTCCTTATAACGTTAAAGTGATGTTATTTGATATTTGGAATGATTGTAGATTGACAAAAGAATATATAACTTTGATTTCAATATTGTTGGCAGCTGCAAGGTTATTAATAGCTAAACATTGGAAATCGGATACACCACCTACAAAGATGCAATGGTACAATAAAATATGGGAGATGAATGTAATGAGTAGAATAACCAATAATTCCTTTTTTGAGGAAAATGTCATAAGTATGTGGAAAGCTAGTCATGAAGAGGGGTGGAATATGGTATTAGAATATCTAAAGTGTAATGATATTATCCCAAATAGGAAGGATTATAATGTTTTTTTTGAATGAATTGAACTTAAAAAATTGTTATTTCCCCTTTGATTTTATTTTAATTTTTTAATTTTTATTTTTTAAGTTATTATGGGTATTGGGGTATTGTACATTTTGTGTGTTTCGTTTTGGTTAATCAATAAAAGTTTTTTTAAAAGTGCTGTGTTCACTTGACTTGTATCTGTATCCATGCTGGTGTTAGTTTCAGTGGAAATAGAGCTCTGTTACTCTTCCGGAGTGCGTGGAGAATCTGCAAATGAAACCCAGCGTGCAGGCGCTCTTCTCTTCAAGAGCCAAGGACAGACTCTGTTGTGGTCGTAGTCTTTCTGGTTCCATAGGAACTTTTTACGTTTAGCTCTTCTTGAAACTGTTGTTCATCCAGCTTGTGCAGTTTCAGCTCATGTGTTTCCAGTCTGAGTCTTTCTTGGTATAGATTTTTTTTCTTCTATAGTAGATTATAACTTAGCAACAAACTGGTTAAAGGTCTCTATAATAACAACCATGAGGTACAGTGATCATTTATTAGGAATGGAGCACCATTTTTTTCATAAATTCTTTATCATTCTGGAAGAGGCCAGCTTCTTAAATAATTCAAAGTCTTCAAGGGATGTGTGTGGCTTGGCAATATTCTAGTAGAATAAAGGGATGTCTGTTTTAATAACCTTCTTATGAAGATAAACTAGCTCATTGTAGTCCAGAGTTTGACCTGATGAGTGGGATCCAAATAGAGAGGGTTCTTTCAGGAATTTATCTATATGGCCTTTGGGGAAGCTCAGTACATTGTCCTAATCCATGGGAAGAAGACCCAATTGGAATGCCAGCAACTGTCAGGGAAAAAATGGCTGCACCAATGAGGTCCAGGAAGAGAAAAAATCTGGCCCAGTTATGCTGTGACAGCCCGGTTCCTAGGCAGTGAAGAAACTGCAAGGACTTGCAGTGAACACCATAGTGTTCCCTGTATCCCTCTCCCCACAATTTCTTTCCTCCTGGCAGTTCCTGTATCCTCAGTGTTTCCTCTTTCCTTCTCTCCTTCCTGCTCACCAACGAGTATAACTTTTTGAGTTAGGAACCATAGACTTCATCACTATGTTGCCTAACATATGATAAATACGTACTCCTATGTACTGCCTGTGCTTCCTGTTGTCTAATGTCAGTCCTAGAACTGATTATGGTCTGTCTGTCGGTCTGTCTATCTGTCTGTCTGTCTGTTTGTTTATTCGATTTGAACTGAGACCTTCCAGATCCTAGGCGAAAACCCTAACCACTATATCATAATGGCTTTTGAAGTGTGGCTGCTGTCCTGTTTGATTCATGTTTCAGCATTTCTTCAACTCTGTATTGGATTCTTGCTAATGTGATGTCTTTGTAAACTTGTATCTATTTACCCTGTGGCATTGTTTATGGCAATGTCCTTGACGCTGCATGGAAATGTTGTTGATACTGATTGTACTAATCTCACACTGTGTAATTTGCCTTGAGTCTCAGTGAGAAAGGCGGACTATAAATGACAAACAAATAAGTGTTCCCCAAGTGTGTAGCTATATTTATTATTTCATGTATCCTCCACCTTTCTCCAAATAGAGATCCAGAGCAGGTTACACAATTCTCCTCTCCTCCATGGTACCCTCACAACAACCTTGTGAGGTAAATTAGGCTGAGCGCATGTGCCTGGGCCAAAGTCACCAGTGAACTTCCACGGCAAATTGAGGATTGGTCCTGAGACCTTCCAGATCCTAGGCTAAAACTCTAACCACTAGATAATAATGGCTTTTGAAGTGCGGCTGCTGTCCTGGTTGATTCATGCTAGTTGTGTAGTATCAAGTCACCTGCTGGTTATTGCTGAGCCTCCCTCCGATAAGTCCTCTGTGAAAGACCCAAACCACCTTGGAGAGGACCCTGCTCCCCTTCCCCTGTCTCTAACTACGGTTTGAAGACTGGATATACTAGGTTGATGCCTCGTGATGGCCAGTGAGGCCATTTGTATCTTAAAGCTACAGGTGCTGCTTCTATTATTTTGAGGTGTTTTAATCGTTTGATAGATTTCAGATTATTCTATAAGTCTGGGGAATTTCAGGCTTTTAGAAAGATCTGCCATATTTGTTCATGGCTGTAATCGCTGGTTTTAAGTGTTTCCATATATTTTTCCTTTTCTGTAAACAACTATTTCAATAAAATTCAACAAATTTTATAAAAGTATTTTCCCCATTCTGTCTCCATATACATCCTGAATTAACACTATAAAACACATTAACCTTTAAAGTGTGGTCTCAAGGGGAATTTTCTGCAAAAGAAACAAGGAATTCATTTCCCTCTTGCACCAATCACCTCTTTCTCCAAGATATCCTGGTGTGCAATTAGATATTGTTGAGGTTTTTCTAGGCCCCTGTCTCTGTGTAGAAAATACCATTCACTACTGACTGTACTTGCTAGCTGGCCTTTGTTCCTATTTGTTCTTATTTCATTTCTTTCTCTCTTTTTCAGTAACAGAAGGGAGTGAGAAGGAACCAGGAAGGGTGATTGTGGAAGGAAACAAAGATCTGCATGAGGATGTGAAATCTGGGGGTCAAGTGGTACCAAAGAAACCATGTAGAAGAGAAAGGGAAGCAAAACAGAAGCAGAGGAAGGAATTGGTTGCCTGTCAGGGCAGGAATAAGCCTGAGATCCCAGCCCAAGATGAAATACAGAACAGAAAGAAAAATCAGAAGGGTTCCATGATTGAGAAAGAGTTCAGCTTTAAATTCAGTCTGAAAATACAACAGATGATTACAACATGCTGGAAAACATATAAATGCTTCCTGTGTGGAAAAAAGTTCCCTTGGAGTGGTGACCTAACTGCTCATCAAAAAGTGCACATAGGAGAGAAGCCACATAAATGCTTGAAGTGTGGAAAGAGCTTCTCTCGCAATTCCACCCTTACTGCGCATCAAAAGGTCCACACAGGGGAGAACCCATATAAATGCTTGGAGTGTGGAAAGAGCTTCTTTGACAATAGCTGCCTAACTAGACATCGAAGGAGTCACACAGGGGAGAAGCCATATAAATGCCTGGAATGTGGAAAGAGCTTCTCTCGCAGTAGCATCCTAACTGCCCATCAAAAGGTTCACACAAGGGAAAATCCATATAAATGCTTCGAGTGTGGGAAGAGCTTCTTTCAAAATGATGACTTAAATGCACATCAAAGGATTCACATAGGGGAGAAGCCATATATATGCTTGGAGTGTGGAAAGAATTTCTCTTATAATAGCCAGCTAACTGCCCATCAAAGGATTCACACAGGGGAGAAGCCATATAAATGCTTGGAGTGTGGAAAGAGTTTCTCTTATAATAGCAACCTAACTGCCCATCAAAGGATTCACACAGGGGAGAAGCCATATAAATGCTTGGAGTGTGGAAAAAGCTTCTCTTGCAATAGCAACCTAACTGTGCATCAAATGGTTCACACAGGGGAGAACCCATATAAATGCTTGGCGTGTGGAAAGAGTTTCTCTGACAATAGCTGCCTAACTAGGCATCGAAGGATTCACACAGGGGAGAAGCTGTATAAATGCCTGGAATGTGGAAAGGGCTTCTCTCGCAATAGCATCCTAACTGCCCATCAAAAGGTTCACACAAGGGAGAAACCATATAAATGCTTGGAGTGTGGAAAGAGCTTCTCTGAAAATAGTTGCCTAACTAGGCATCGAAGGATTCACACAGGGGAGAAACCATATAAATGCTTGGAGTGTGGAAAGAGCTTTTCTCAGAACGGCCACCTAACAGCCCATCAAGAGATTCACACAAGGGAGAAGCCATACGAATGCCTGGAGTATGGAAAGAAGTACTGCCAGAGCCAAAGCCTTACTTTACACCACAAGATGCACACGGGGAAGAGCCATACGATCAGTTAGCATGTGGGAAACCCGTTGAGGTGGCTGAGCTTGCCTGTTTCTGGCTGTGAGGAGTACTGTGGTAGCTGCCCTTCACCATGCCCTTCTCAATGCTCTCCTTTTTGTCCTTCCCCCTCCTCCTTTCCCCTCAGCCTCAAGCAGATGTACTTAGCACCGCCTGGTGAGCAAAACCTACATCTTTTTCTCTGTTCTCTCTAAATGTCTCTTTTGTTAATGAATCATTCACCAAAGCAGTGAGACTGACTTCTGGTTCATATCATCTCTTAGAAAATGGAGAATGCTGTAAATTTCTAGGGGGAAGAAGCTGGATTCTAACTTTTATCTGAACCGGTGTTACATGGATTAAATTTTCATGGAGACCTGATCTATCAGTGGCTATTAGCCACATTGACTAAAGGGAAGATCCACATTCATAGACAGTCAACCTCTTGATATCAATGCAGGGAGGCAACTTTACGGGAGGGCCATGGCCTCTATACCCTGTTGTTGTCCCTTCAGTGTAACTGGTTGGCCTCTGTATGAGATGGAATATTGCACTAGATGAACTACTCATCTAATCTGGCGGCGCATTTCTTTTCTCCTCTTCATTTAGACCAAAGGAGTACTGAAAACCACTTCTGCATATTTCCCATTTTTCATTTCTCCGTTTCATAATTTTTTGTTAATTTTATTTTTAGGTGCTATGATAGTTTTGATTGTCCTCCATAAAAAATAAATAGTTGTTTCATGGCTGGTCAAGGAGGCTTGCATATCTGTCGTCTCAGTGTTGCTCATTTTATGAGATTTGAAAGCATGAATACATCAAATGAATTTCACTGTTTTCTCAAATGATGGGAAGGTGATATGACGCAAGACATCTGTTTCCTAACACTGACCTTCATGGGATAGGAGTTGGGACTAAGGATGATAATCCTTGGCCAGATTCGAGAGCCCCTGGATACCTGCTATTCATTCTGCTAAAACTATAGGGAAACTGTTGCTAGATTTGATCAAGAAAATCACAGAAGATATCTTTGCATAGGGATAGCCTGGGTCCCAGCTAGACATGTGACAGAGGGAGCCTGGAAACCCCAAATTGAACAACCATGGAGAAGGGTATGAAACAAAGGAGCAGGGCTTTTTAAAAAAATTTTTTTTATTTAATTTAATTAACTGAACAACAATAATAATATAACATTGTAACAACATAGAACAAATTAACAAGCATATATACAAAATGCCTCTCATAAATATTAGAGCTTTAACATATTGCAGGGCTTTTTTTCAGCAAGAATGCGGGGGAATGGAGTTCCGGAACCTCTTGAAAATGGTCACATGGCTGGTGGCCCCGCCCCCTGATCTCCAGACAGAGGGGAGTTTAGATTGACCTCGAGGGCAATCTAAACTCTCCTCTGTCTGAAGATCAGGGGGCGGGACCACCAGCCATGTGACCATTTTCTCTGAGGGCAACCCACTGAGTTCCACCACCTCTTTTCCCAGAAAATAAGCCCTGCAAAGGAGTAATACAGTTGTATGGCCTTGCGTAGATTAGAATGGTCTGACCCATATGAACAGATAATACGTGTTAAGACCCAGGAGCAGAGAGTGTCTGAGAATGGCAGGGATGTCTAACTTCATAGAGGTGAAGATACGATTCAAAGATGGGTGTATTGGTTGAGGCCAAAAGATATTCCTGTATATGAGGAACTCATAATCACAAATTTTACATAGACTTTGATAAGATAAAAAGTAGCAAGAATGAACCAATAATTTTTACATAAAAGATGTTTCAAATATAGATAACCTTGCATGATGTTTGAATTTCTAACATATTTAGTTAGCCAAGAACGTGAGCCCTTATCAAGCAGGACACTTAGTTACCATTAGGAGATAATTTTGAAACCCTGTAAATATGAGAAGCTGAATTGATCGGGTGTGTCTGTCTAGATGGGGCTCCTTCCTTGTGACATCTTTTTGGACTCGTGATTACTTTACTTTAATGATCTGTCGTTATAATGGATGGTGCGATTTTCTGTTGATGGAGCTAATATTAAGCTGAATAATCATGTTTTAATAAAGGCCCAGAATGGAAGCAGAGATTCTGTAATTGTATTCACTTGTGTACAATACTTGTTAACAAAACCTAGAACGTTATTTGTGGTGTAGCTTGTGTCAGGAGTTAAATGATTTGATATAGGAAAGCTAACTAGATACTGGAGCCTTCTTAAGTGCAAACCTACATATGAATCAGGCATGACCAGCGTAATCCGGAATGATGCATTGAATTTAACATGAGAATTACACAACTAATGTGTAACATCACGTATGTAACTTGAGAGAGTAACTCTCACAATAACACCCTGTAAGGAACTTTATGCCGAGAGAGAGCAATCCCAAGAAAAATTCCTGATTCCCATGTTATCCATAATTTTATAACTCTCCATCATACGCAGTCCCCTGGATCACTTCTAATCTAAATAAATTGCTTGGCCTTCCTTCTTGGGGAAAGTGTATCAACTATTCTGGTTCTTTGATTTTGAGAAGAGGAAGTAAGAACTGGTGACATTTGGATCCCCCCCCCAGCCTCTCTCTCTACACAGAAAGTTATTTTGAATATGCATTTTACTGAGGTGTTGTCCCCCCAAGTATCATACAACGTGGGATTTCATCAGTGTAACAAAAGAATTACAAAAAAACCCACCCTAGAGTCTGCAACCCTAGGTCCCGCAGAATATTTTTCCCTCTGTCAACACAAACAGCTTCTCTCCTGTACACATTTCTCTGGGTTTCATGAAATGCAAGACAACCACATCAGAAGAAGAAGAAAAGCACTCTTCTCAGAGTGAATTTCCTGAGTTGTTAAGTCAAATCATTGTCCTGATATCCAGAATATCTCGAGACTCTCCAATCCAAGCACAACTCACAGGCTCTCCTACCAGTTGCTGGATGGCCTTCCAGCCGATGGAAAAACAATCATAGCTTATTCCAGTTTTAAGATTATCCAGTTTCTGCAGCAATCTTGCTGGTGCTGTGCACTTGCTGCTTATTAAATGTATTCAAAACACGTGATACATATTGAGACGATTAAGTTCAACATGAAAAATACGATCTGAAAGGCACAAAGAAGAGCAAGATTTGGGTCCCGTAGCACCTTAAAGCCCAACTAGATTTCCAGGGTATGAATTTTGAAGAGTCAGAGCTCCTTTTGGTCAGTCCAACACAAAGGAGGAACTTTTCTGGCTTTGCCTCCTCTGATTCCACAGCAGGAGTGTAGAGGACACTGACTCTGACCTTCCTCAGCAGGGAAGGAAATGTACTCTCAAGATCTGCTGGGTGAACTCTCCAGCGCTGCTTCTGAGGCAAGGCCTTCCTTTCCCTCAAGGTCCCATCATCTACCCAAGGGGAAGAAAAAGAAGGAATATTTGGTCTACCGAGAGGAAATCCAAGAGAGGAAAAGAGGAAATACTTCTCGGATGACTTCAGTAAGACTGGAGATACAGAGAACTCGGTTTGTCTCAAAGTACACAGTTGGACCACTGTAGAAAAGGTCATGGCACAAGAAGAAAACTCAGATCAGGACACATCTGTCTTTCATGAGTGAAATTAAATAGGATCCCAATTCTCAGGCCCGGAAGGGTCTTTCTGCACATTAAAGGAAGCACTTCCTCTAGTAGCTTTGCTTCTTTGAAGTCCAAGAGAAACATTTCCTCTTTCTGCAGGCAAAAGAAGTAGTCACCTGTGGGAACCAGTGATTCTTCTGCAGATAGGGAAGAATCAAGAGAAATAAATACATTTCAGATAATACAGTTCTAGTGACTGTTTAGTGTACTAATGCATGTATGGTATGGGGTGGTCGGGGAATCTGTATATGTGAACTTGCAGTATATGAAGTCAGTCCCCTGGTACAGCTAGGTAAACATCTCAAACCAGCAGGGTTCTTTGTTGTGTCAGACTCGGAAACAAATTCTATTTAATTGTAGGTGGAAGTTACACAGATGGTGAAGGACCCTATAAGCCCCTACAAGTGGCCAGCTGGATATTCAAATGTGTTTCATAGCAAGTACATCATTGGGGCTGATATAAAGCATCCACCAATGAACACAAGACAATTCAATCACAGCACTTAACCCATTACCTTCCTGATACAACATTGGCGGTATTATTGTTTACTGCTTTTCCTCCAAATGTGGTTTGTCCATTGAGGTATCTAGCATTTTGGATTGGGTGTGCCTCTTTTTTGTGGTCCAGGGATCTGACAGTAAGCATTCAAGTAGGACGTGATTCACTCCCTTTGTTAATAATAATAACTGCACTTATATACTGCTCTTATATACTTATATACTGCTCTTCTAGACAGATTAGTGCCTCACCCAGAGCGGTGAACAAGTTGGTGTTATTATTATCCCCACAAGACAGCTGGGGAGCTGGGGCTGAGAAGAGTGGCTGACCCAAGGCCACCTACTTTGCTCATGGCAGGAGTGGGCTGGGGTCAAGAGCAGAGCAGGTGGCAATGGCCGCCCCCCCCTTCACCCGGCCGGGATCAGATGCAGAGCAGGAGGTAATGCCCGCCTGCCCGCCTTCACCTCTCTAGATCCCATTGTATTTTTTTTCTCACAACAGGGTTTATTACTAGTTACAAAATAACTAGTGTTGTCAGCTATGGGTCGGCTAATTCCTAGAGATCTGGGGATGAATCCTGGAAAAGGCTGGGTTTGGAGAGAGAATGGAGCTCAGTAGGAATGTGATACCATATGGTCTACCCTCTGAAGCTGCCATTTTCTCCAAGGGAACTGACCTGTGTAGTTTGGAATTCAGTTGTATTTCAGGGAGCTCTCCAAGCCCCACCTGGAGGCTGATGGTAACCTTAAGGGGATAACAAAACCACTTCAGGGCATGAAGAAGCAACTCTTCCTGACTCTCTGCTGTGTTTCCCCAGACCAAGTGTAAAGGACACTGACTCTCACCTTGTGTGGCTGGGAAGGAAATAACTCAATGACACGGCTGGATTTTGAGTAAACCAAAAGGAATGTTTTTGCTATTGCTAACAACAATGAACTAAGATGGTTACACAAAAGACATCGAGGGGTCTTTGAAGAACAAGCAATTTCCCCCTAATGCTCTCTCCAGCCACCCCCTTCCTTCTCTTTCCTGTTCATTCCCTCTGTTCCAGCAGGGATGTACTAAAACAAATGACAGGATTGCCCATAGAAAATAATGGGAGAGGCTTGAATGCCCGTTGGAACTTCTGGCACACCCCGGGGCCGTCATTCCAGTCAGGGGCCTGTCATTCTAGTCCCAGAGCACTTCTGATATACCCAGGGACGGTCATTCCAGTCAGGGGCCTGTCATTCCAGTCCCAGACCCCTTCTGTCACACCCAGGGGCCATCATTGCACTCAGTGGCCTGTCAATCCAGTCCCAGAACAGGCTATCTGGGCCCAGACACTTTCCTTCAAACTCCATTGCACGTTTTCTTTGCACCTTTTTTTTGCTCTAATGTGTTTCAATGGAGCCCATGCAAGTCAATGGGCATTCCAGGTTCCCATTATTTCCAATGGGCATTCAAGCCTCTCCCATTATTTTCAATCGGCAATCCTGTCATTCGTTTTAGTACATCCTGTTCCAGCATTCCCGCCTCTCATCCCTCCACCCATTCTTGCCCAGGAGCACGTTAGGAAATCTTAAAGCCACCTATCTTGCAGTCAATCAAAGGCCATACAGTGGAAAGAAAAGACCCTCTTTAATACCTCCGCTACATGGGGAAGGAAAGCCAGGGCTGTTCCCCGCAGAATTGCAAAGCGCAGCAGCAACAGACCTGGAGATTTGCAGAGCTTTCTACCATGTCGCCTTCTGTCTCTTTCGCAGGATCTCTCTAGCTGGTCTGTCCTGCAGTGGGCAATCAGGTGAAGCTGCACAGGACAGCCAAGAAATCTCTTCCAAGTTCCCAAATATTTTGGGTTTGTTATTCAGTTGGGGGGGGGGTCTGGTAGTCATTTGGAACTACAATTCCCAGAAGGCTCGGCGAGCATCAGGGTTGCCGAGCTTGCGTGTTTTAGGCATCTTTGTGCAGAACTACAAGTGACAAAAGGCACAGGTTGGACACTTGTCAGCTTCCCTCAAGTTTTGATGGGAAATGTAGGCATTCTGGTCTTGCAGCTTGGCTCTCCGACTGCTGTCCAATTGACTGTTCAACTGTCACTTGTCCAACATTCCGCCAAGCTACCTACATTTCCCATCAAAACTTGAGGGAAGCTGACAAGTGTCCAATCTGCGCCTTTTGTCACTTGTAGTTCCGCACTTTGTCTGAAGAGGAACTCTGTGGGCGCCATGAAGTTCAATGGAGAGTCTCCTCTTCCCCCTTTTCCTTGGCCGGAGGGAGACTTTAGCTTTTGCGCCTCTGCAGGAGAGGTGAGTTAGGATTGCATGAAGGGATCTTTGGAGAGAAGAGGGGCAGGGAGAGAAAATACGTGTGAATGGGAGGAAGAGAGTAGGGCTGACAGGACGGAACGTGGAGAAAGGGCGGCTTCCGGGGCAAGATGTCTGCAGGGGCGCCTGGGTTCCTCTCCCCCCCCCCCCACACACTTGAATGGGCTCCCTGGAAGCAACCTGGGTTGATCTCATTCCGGGCAGCTGCTCTGATCCGGAGGGCCCATTGGTCTCACGCCCCCCCCCCGAAGCTCGCGGCACTCGCCATGTCGGTTTTTAAAGGAGCCGTTTTTGCATGCGGGCTCCCCGGGCTAAGAAGCCTTTGGCCGAATTTTGCTCTTACAGCTGTATTTTCAATGCATATAGTTCCTTCCTCTGGAGTGTGATTTTAATTTGCATCCAGAAGCTCTCTGAATTGGCAACTGGTCCGAAGGTTTCCTTTGGAAAAGGGGGGATATTTCCCGCCCTCCCCGTCTGTGCTGCCTCCACCTTCCTGGCTCCCAGGGAGTAAACTATAAATGCAAAATAGCAAAGGGATGTTCCGGAGCGAGTGTGTGCCCGGATGTTGGGATTTCCTTCGTTTTTTGACATTGCGTCTCTCACAATCTGCCTGAAGCTGGTGGCCCATTTTGAGGCTTCTGATTTTCAGTTTATTATTACAGACTAGCAACAAAGCCCCTGGGGGGGCGAGGGGAATACAACAAACTTCAGAAAAGGGAGGGTGGGAAGGTGGCCATTGCCTCTTCCTCCATGCCTGATCCAAGCAGGGTGAAGAGGGGGCATTGCCGCTTGCTCCACTCCTGATCCCAGCAGGTGAGGGGGGCAGGCATTGTCCCCTGCTGTGCTCCTGATCTCGGCCAAGTGAAGGGGGTGGGCATTGCTGCCTGCTCTGCTCCTGATCCCAGTGGGTGGGTGGGGGCAGGCATTATCCCCTGCTACTCTCCTGATCTCTTGCAGGTGAAGGGGGAATGGGCATTGCCACCTGCCCCGCGCCCGATCACTGCTGGGTGAAGGCGGGGGGGGGGGCAGTTAGACATTGCCACCTCCTCCCTGCCCCAATTGTTGCTGGGTGAAAGTGAGGGGGGGAGCAGGAGGGAGAGACAGGCTGCCTCTTTTGCGCTTCTTGCTTTGGCACACTTTGGAGCCACAGGCTTGCTTGCCTGGGCTTCCCTCTGCAGCAGCACCCTCTGGAGGTGCACCAGAATAAGAGTTTGAGTCGTCTGGAATATGGCTTGCCTTTTATATAATTGGACGTGAATATTGCCCACTTTCCAAGTAGTAATATTACTGGGAAGAAGGTAAAACATTTTTAGAAGCAGGGAAACTCCCTAGTAGGCCAATATCTACATCAGCAGGCAGTGCCCAAAGCATACAGTTTAGTCCCCATCTCTACCAAGGCATCTCTGTGAGTTGTTTCATATGACGCAGTTCTGTGGTCTGTAAAGCTTCCGGAATAATTCAGTTCTGAATAGTTTACAGAAAGGCAGGAGAGTGGGAGCTTTCCTGACCACCTCAGGCAGGCCTTTCCATAAGGTGAGGCCACCACAGAGAAAGCAAATATATGGGCAGCTGTTTTTTTTTTTGAAAAATTTTATTGGATGGGTCAATATATTCAAATTAAAGTACATACACAATTCATTTCATTTCCCATATGCGTATTTCCCCACCCCTCCCCTCCCCTTTTCAATATTGACTTCCAACAGCGCTCCAACCCTCCATTATTGTTAGCACATTATTACGATACTAAAATTGTTCTTAACTTGTTATTAGTAAGTATCTTAACTATATCTTATCTTACTTGATATCTTTAAAACCCTTCAAAAGACCATAATTGTCCCTTAACATCCCATCTTTTTTCCATGTATTTTTTTAACTTTTTCCACTCTTCCCAAAACTATTTCGGATCTTGATCTTTCAAATTTCTTGTTAACTTGTCCATTTCAGCCATGTACAACAATTTCCTAGTCCATTCTTCAATTTCAGGTATTTCTTCTTTCTTCCAGTGTTGAGCATATAAAATTCTTGCTGCTATTATCATATAATATAACAATGTCTTATCATTTCTATTAACATCTTCTAAATGCAAGGATAATAACAACATTTCTGGATTTTGGCAACAATATACTGTAGTATCAAAGACATCTCAACACATATTTTAGTCCAAAAGTCCCTAGCCTTCCGGCAAGTCCACCACATATGAAACAGAGAACCTTCATGCTCCTTACATTTCCAACACTTGTTAGATAGCTGTTTATTGGCTAAGGCTAATTTTTTCAGTGTTAAATACCATCTATATAGCATTTTATAGCCATTCTCTCTTATACTGGTACATGTTGATATTTTTAACGTATTTTTCCAACAATTGTTCCCACGCTTCCATCGTTATTTCATTATTACAATTTATTGCCCACTTTACCATCTGTACCTTGACTGTTTCATCTTCCATAAACCACTTCAATAACAATTTATACATTTTTGAAATTGCCTTAGTATTTCCTAACAAAAGTTCTTCAAATTCTGTTTTTGATTCTAAAACCTGTTTTCCTTTGGTCTGAGTCAAATAGATCTTTTATCTGTATTGTAACCAACCATACTTAAAAGGCAGCTCCTCATTTGGTTTGAGCTTTAGCTCTTTATCTGCTACTTCTGTTAAATCCTTGAGGGTAAGCCATTCTTTTCCTTTATACTCTAAATTTGGGTTGATCACCTCAGCTGGTATAATCCACAGTGGTTTCTTCTGATCTATATATTTTTTGTACTTTAGCCAAGTCAACAATAAATTCCTTCTCAAATAGTGGTGCTGGAACATTGTATCCATTTTATACTTGTCGTACCACATATATGCATGCCATCCAAAAAGCTTGTTGTAGCCTTCCAAAATTAACTGTTTATGATTGGTTAAAGACACCCATTCTTTTAACCAGACTAGGCATATCGCTTCATGGTAAAGTCGAAGATCAGGTAACTGCATTCCACCTCTTTCTTTCGCATCACAAAGTACTTTCATCTTTACTCTGGGTTTCTTTCCTGCCCACACAAACTCCAATATTTTCTTCTGCCATTTTTCCAATTGCTTTTTGTCTTTAATGATTGGTATTGTTTGCATTAGGAACATAATTCTGGGCAGCACATTCATTTTAACTGTGGCAATCCGATCAAACCACGATAAGTTTAATTTATTCCATTTTATCATGTCTCTCAATTTGTGACCAGAGCTTTTCATAATTATTCTTAAATAAATCAATGTTTTTAGCTGTCAGCTCTATTCCCAAATATACCACTTCACAGTTTGTAAATTCACACAATTCATGTTGCTTCTTCTTGGTCATGTTCTTAGTTATTATTTTTGATTTTATTTATAAAAAATCCTGCTAAGTCTCCAAATTCTTTAATTTTATCCAGTAACCTTGGCAAGGTTTGTACTGGGTCTTCTACTATAAACATCACATCGTCTGCAAAAGCTCTTAGCTTATAAGAAGATCCCTTTATTTTTATCCCTTTTATGTTGTCATCTTCTCTAATCTGCCTTAATAATATTTCTAAGACCATAACAAAGAGCAAAGGTGATAGTGGACATCCTTGTCTTGTTCCTTTCCTTATTTCAAACTTCTCTGTCTGGTTATCATTTACACAGATTGTCGCTCTTTGTTCTTTATATATTGTTCTCACTGCTTCTATAAATTCTTTAGCTAAATACATCTTTTCCATTGATGCGAACATAAAAGTCCCAGTTCAAATTGTCAAAGGCCTTTTCTGCATCTGCAAAGAAAAAGCCAACTTCTTTGTCTGGTCGTTTATCAAAATATTCAATAGCATTTATAACCACTCTCAAGTTGTCTTTTAATTGTCTGTTTGGTAGGAATCCAGCCTGATCCTCTCCTATAAAATCCATTAGCCATATCTTTAGCCTGTCTGCTAGTATCCTTGCCATTATTTTATAGTCATTATTTATCAATGAAATTGGTCTATAGTTTTTCACATCTGATAAATCTTGTGATTCTTTCGGGATCAGAGCAATGCTCGCTTCATTCCATGTGTTTGGAAGACCTTTTCCTTGAAGTATATCGTTCATTATATTTTTTAATATTGGTACAAGGTCCTCCTTCATTACTTTATAAAATTTAGCTGTGATCCCATCCGGTCCTGGTGCTTTCCCAATCTTTGTTGCTCCTATTGCTTGTATCATTACTTCCTCTGTTATTGGAGCATTTAGTCTCTGCTTCATATTTTCTGATATCTTTGGTAAATCTGTTTTTTGCATATATTGATCTATTTCTTACAAGTCTATTGCCTTCCTTTGAAATAGTTTCACATAATATTTGTAAAAGGCACGTTTGATTGTTTGTTGATCTTACAATTCTTCTTCTATTATCTTATTAATAATTTTCTTCTCCTTTTTCTTCTTCAGTTGCCAGGCTAGGTACTTCCCTGGTTTGTTTGCTCCTTCAAATGACTTCTGTTTTGAACAACTGTATTAAAGGGATTCAAATCAACCAAGAGACACATAAGATTAGTTTATTTGCAGATGACATAATATTATATATTGCCAATCCCTTTATTTCGTTAAAATATTTAGAAGATGAATTGTTCAGTTTCAAGCAAATATCAGGATTAGTGGTAAATCAAACAAAATCCAATATGCTATCAGTTAATTTGACAGAAGAACAAAAAAGATTAATTAAAAAACAATATAAATATCAATGGCCCCACCCCCATTTGACGTATCTAGGTGTAAAAATCCCATCAGATTTAAAACTTATAATACAATATAATCACATAAGCAAAATAAAAGAAATCAAAATAGAAATTTCCAAATGGGAAAAACAAAATCTTAACTGGTTTGAAAGATATAACTTGATTAAAGCATTTATATTGCCTAAGCTTTTATTTTTATTTAGATCACTCCCTATACAAATTCCAACCAAATTGTTAAAACGATGGCAAACAATGCTTAACCAATTTCTATGGGAACGAAAGCACACAAGAATAGCCTTTAAAACATTAAGAAAGAAAAAAATACAAGGAGGATTTAATTACCCAGACTTGGAATTGTATTATGCTACAACTCATTGAATTAATTTAATGCAAATAATTCAAGATAAAGGTCAAGCTGATTGGTTAAAAACCATAAGTATCCCACAACTCAATATCACGTTACAAGATATAATTTGGAAAAAATCTAATCATAGACCCAAAGAAATTAATCATAATCCATTTTTAATAGCTATTTTAAAAATATGGGATAGATATAAAAACAAATTAATCCCCAAGGTATCTCGCTTTGCTACCATTGCTTTGCAGGAAGATGCAAAATATAATTATAAGATAATCGATTTAAAAACCAAAGATCAATACAGTAACCCTCGTTTAATTGATATTGCTAGGAAAACTGGCTTGTTAGAAAAGCATATATTAGAAGAAAAAATGGGACAGAAAATTCCTTGGTTCTCCTACTTCCAATTAGTCTATTTTTCAAAAGATATCAAGCTGAAAGAAATAATGAATAAACCAAAAACTGAGTTTGAACATTTTATTGCCACTCAAGAATTCATAAGAAAAGGTTTAACTTCCAAAATTTACAATTTACTAATACACTTATCAAAAAAACTACAAAGGGTCAAGAGTGGCCCGCCAATCAATCTACAAAGTAAAAACAGTAAAAGACGTAATAGGCATATTATTAATCCATTATGGTTTTTCACCTACAACACTTCCCCTTTTATTATCAATCAGCTTGTGGCTCCATTAATAACTTTTTTCTGTGTCTAATCTTGTTATCTCAGAACCTTATTCTTAAAAATCGAAACCACAAATCATTAATTCATTTTTCTTTGCCTCTCGCAGATAGTCCATAAAGGGTTTCCAGTTTGCCATGAATATAGTGTTTTATTTCTAATTAATGCTGTAAGTTTGGCCATCTCAGCTAAGTCCATCTTCTTTCCAGTCCAATCTTCCAATGAAGATAGATCTTTGCACTTCCATTTTTGAGCATATAAGAGCCATGCCACTGTTACCATATATAAAATTAAAACACCGTGCTCTTTTTTCAATTTGTTGTCCATAATTCCCAACAAATAGAACTCAGGTTTAAACTGTAAATTAACCTTTCAGATTCTCCTCATTAACATGTATACTTGTAACCATTTTTTTTTTGCTTTATTGCAAGTCTACCAAAGGTGATAAAACGTTCCTTCCTGTTCTTCTGTGCAGGCTCTCTCACAGGGGAATGGCACAGGAAAATAAACATTTGTGGGTAGGAAACCCTGTCTCTCGAGATAAACAAAGAATTCTAATCCACTTTAGAAATGCAGTAGGAAAACCTAATTTACTCCACATACCAAAAATAAATTCCCATTATTTTGTTAAAAGCCTTTTCAGCATCATGTAAGAGAACGCCAACTTGATCAGACCTATTGTCGAAGGCTTTCACAGCTGGAGAACGATGGTTGTTGTGGGTTTTCCGGGCTGTATTGCTGTGGTCTTGGCATTATAGTTCCTGACGTTTCTCCAGGAAGTTTTGCCTCTGGTGACGTTTCGCCAGGACGTTTCGCCTCTGGTGCTACACCTCTGAAGATGCCAGCCACAGCTGTTAGCGAAACGTCAGGAACTACAATGTCAAGACCACAGAAATACAGCCCGGAAAACCCACAACTACCATTGATCAGATCTCTTCCTACATAATGCAGTCAACTCAGCAACCAGTCTGAGATTCTCAGACCCTCACCTGCCTTGTGTTCCAGAATTGAAACAACCTTTTAACTAGGATGGAAGTTAGTATCTTAGCATCTACACATTCATCATATGGTTTGGAAATATGCACGTTGAGTGTGGTGCCTGCAGCTTTTGGAATCACAGTAATTTCGTCATATGGAAACCCTGGTAAGAAACCAGACTCAAAGAGCTCATTGGTCAATTGATATGTTTTGGAATTTAAAAAACAGAAAAAGCTTTTTACGTTTTGATGCATTACATTCTTTTATTCCATTGACTGGCCAATGGGATTTTTCTTTCTTTCTTGAGTGCCCTGGGACAGGAATGAAAGAACAACTGGGAAATATTTTCCTCTTTCAGACATCCCCAGTGTCCTTTGAAGAGGTAGCTGTGTTCTTCACGGAGGAGGAATGGGATCTGCTGGATCCAGGCCAAAGAAAACTCTACTGGGAAGTGATGGAGGAAAATTACCAGACGGTGGCCTCCCTTGGTAAGGATCTTTCCTCCTTTATTGCGAATACAGAAGTGAGGGCGTGGCATCTTCCTTTCGCCCTGTTTGATTTCAGGACACCCTTTCATTTGCCACAGAGGAAAAAATGGACATCCCAGACCTGGGGATTCTACTGCCGCTGAGAACAAAACATTAGACACATTCACGGGGTTTTTTTTCTGGGAAAAGAGGTGGTGGAACTCAGTGGGTTGCCCTTGGAGAAAATGGTCACATGGCCGGTGGCCCCGCCCCCTGATCTCCAGACAGAGGGGAGTTTAGATTGCCCTCCGCGCTGCAGTGCGGAGGGCAATCTAAACTCCCCTCTATCTGGAGATCAGGGGGCGGGGCCACTGGCCATGTGGCCATTTTCAAGAGGTTCCAGAACTCTGTTCCACCGCGTTCCTGCTGAAAAAAAGCCCTGCACATTCATGATGTAAAGAGAAATTTGTTGATGAAGAGAGCCCTGTTCAGGAGAGATGGAAAATACCCAGTTAGGTTCATGCTAGCAAATCCATGCACCTCCTGTTTCCTTCTCTGGCATTTCTGTCTTTGGAGTCTTGAGTATTTGAAGCTGGGACTCAGGTGTTAGTGAGACACTCCAACCACTAGAGCATACTGGCACTGATCGCTCAGGGAAGTGGTTAAAGCTCCTTTGTTTTGTATAAAAGGTGATTTTTTTCACTGTCCCTGTCTGTGCTACCTCCTGACTTCCCCTACAGTAGAGGGATGTTCCCGAGATAATCGTGGGCCCTTTTGGCAAATTTTCAAATGCCTGGCCTTGTTTTCCGATGAGTTATGTCTGCCACAGAAAGACAGACAGACAGACAGACTATATACTCCATGAGTCCTCTCCGCTCACCAACCCCATAGCTGGCTGCTCTCGTGGAAGTGTTTTAGAGACTCTACCACTGCACCCTCCATGGGTTAACCCCTAAAATGGTGTCTAGTCATATTTTTCTCTTACAGCAATAAGTATTTTCAATAAAACTCTTCCTTCTAAATCTTCCTTTGCTGCTTCCTCTACAGTGTGATTCCACTGTGCAGAAGGCTCAAGAAGACCTCTCAACTCAAAAGTTTATCCTGGCCCTGATTAACTTTTGACCCCCTGCCTTTTCCTATTTCCATTTATTATAGAGAGGAGCCCACCCCTTCTCACTCTGTTTCCCAACCTTGCCCAATTGCAATATTATTTTACTAGCAACAAAGCCCACTGTGGGAAAAAAATACAACAGGGTCTAGAAAGGTGAGGGTGGACAGGCGGGCGTCCTTCTCCTCACCTAATCCAGCCGGGTGAAAGGGGAGGTTATTGCCGCCTGCTCCACACCTGAACCCAGCGGAATGAAGCAGGGCTGGGTATTGCCTCCTGCTCTGTGCCTGATCCTGGCTGAGGGAAGGCGAGGAGGGCATTGCCTCCCACTCCACGTCTGATCCTGGCTGGTGAAGGAGGGGTGGGCATTGCCCCTTGCTCTGCAAGTGATTCTGGCTGGCTGAAAGGGGGGGGCATTACCTCCTGCACCACGTCTGATCCCAGCCAGGTGAAGGGGGGTGCAGGCATTGCCACCTGTTCAGCACCTTATCCTGATTAGTGCCTTCTGCTCTGCACCTTATCCCAGCTGGATGAAGGGGGGATGGGCATTTTCTCCTATTCTGTGCATGATCCCGGTTGGGTGAAGTCAAGCGGGTGGCTTTGCAAACTTCTCCGCCCCGTTCCTGGCCGGGTGAAGGGAGGGTGGGCATTGCCATCTACTCCATGCTTGATCCTGGCCAGGTGAAAAGGGAGTGGGTATGGCCACCTGCTTTCCCTCTTATCTCGGCTGAATGAAGGGCAGGCAGGCATTGCCTCCTGCTCCACGCCCAATCCCTGTTGGGTGAAGTGGGGGCAGACATTGTTTGCTGCTCCATGCCTGATCCTGGCAGGGTGAAAGGGGGAGAAGCCATTGCCTCCTGCTGCTCGCCCGATCTTAGCAGGGTGAAGGTGTGGGGCGGAGGGCAGGCAGACCTTGCTGCCTGCTCTGCTCCTGATCCTGGCTGGGTGAACGGGGGGAATTACCACCTGGGCCGTTTCCAGATGGCTTACCTTCACCTGGTACGTCACGCCTCGTTGTGGTGAAAATGCAAAATATCGCATCTCCTCGTGCGAGTTTTGCGCGACGTCGCACAGAACTCATGCGAGGAAATGCAATATTTCGCATTTTCACTACAACAAAGCACGATGTACCAGGTGAAGGTAAGCCATCTGGAAACGGCCCTGCTCAGCTCCTGATTCCAACCAGGTGAGGGGGGAGCATTACCACCTGCTCCACTTCTGATCCTGGCCAAGTGAAGGTGGATCTTTGCCGCCTGCTCCACACCTGTTCCTGGCCGAGTGAAGGTATTGCTGCCTGCTCCTCTCCTGATACCAGCTGGGTGAAGGGAGAGCAGGCATTGCTAGCTGCTGCATGCCCCAATCACTAACTGGGTCTTCCAGATCCCAGTTTGAAACTTTACAGTGGATTTTTGGGTGTGGCTGCTATTAAACAAAAACAAGCATCCAGTCCTGGGTGAGTCATTCAACTTGTGTCGTCTCAAGTCACCCAGTGGTTGCTGTTTGCTCCCAATGAGCTCTCCCTCAAAGACAAAACCTGCCATAGAATGAGTCATGCCCCATCACTGTGGTTCTATCTAACAGAAACCAAGACATAAAAGCTGGCTATACTGTGTTGTTGCCTAGCAACAGCAGCTGAAGTCATTTGTTCCTTACAGCCACAGGTGCTACTACTATTATTTTGAGGTGTGTTAACTCACCCCCCATGTATTTCTTCTTTGCATTTCCACTTGTTCTGCAAATGCGGATTTCTTTCAGATGTGTACACAGACTTGTCTTATTTGTCCATGGCTCCAGTCTCTGGATTTAACTCTTTCTATATTTTTTTCTTTCCTGTAAACAAAAATTCTCAATAGAATTCAGAATTTTTTTAAAAAGTATTTCTTTTCCACTTCTGTCTTTGTGTGCATCCTAAATCAATACAAATGAACTCTCCTCTTAAGAGCAACTTCTGCAGCAGAACAACCCCCCCCCCCCCCGTTATCTCTTTCTCACTTTCCAAGAGAACCTGGAAGCTGGTTAGCTGTTGCTGAAGATTTTCCAGAACTCTGATTCTCACTGTACAAAATACCTTTCACTACTGACTGTACCTGCTAACTAATATTTTGATCCTTTTCATTCTAACTGACTCCTTTCTCTCTTTCCCAGTTGCAGATAGAAGGGAGATGGAAAGTGAGAAAGAACCGGGAAGGGCGATTGTGGAAAGAGAGGAAGATCTGCATGTGGAAGCGAAATCTGGAGACCAATTGGTACCAAAGAGGCAATGCAGAGGGAAAAAGGGAACAAAGCAGAAGCAGAGGAAGTCATTGGTTACCTGTCAAAGCAGGAAGATGCAGGAGGCCCCAGATGAAATACAGATAAGAAAGAGAAAACAGAAGCGACTTGTGATTGAGAAAAGGTTCAACTGCAAATTCAATCTGAAAAAATATCACAATGTTACAACATGCCAAAAGAGAGATAAATGCTTGGAGCGTGGAAAGAGCTTTTCTCAGATGGAAATGGAAGCAAAGCAGAAGCAGAGGAAGGAATCGGTTGCCTCTCAGAGCAGGAAGATTCAGGAGGCCCCAGCCCAAGATGAAATGCAGATGAGAAAGAGAAAGCAGAATGGTCCCATGAGTGATAAAAGGTTCAGCTGTAAATACAGTCTAAAAAAATATCACAATGTTACACCATGCCAGAAAAGATATAAATGTTCAGAATGTGGAAAGAGCTTCTCTAAGAGTGACCACCTAACTACACATCAAGTGATTCACACAGGGGAGAAGCCGTATAAATGCTTGGAGTGTGGAAAGAGCTTTTCTCAGAAAAGCAATTTAACTGTGCATCAGAGGTTTCACACAGGGGAGAAGCCGTATAAATGTTTGGAATGTGGAAAGAGCTTTTCTCAGAGTAGCCACCTAACTACTCATCAGAAGGTGCACACAGAGGAGAAGCCATATAAATGCTTGGAATGTGGAAAGAGCTTTTCTCAGAGTAGCCACCTAGCTACTCATCAGAAGGTGCACACAGAGGAGAAGCCATATAAATGCTTGGATTGTGGAAAGAGCTTTTCTCACACTAGCAACCTAACTGTGCATCAAAGGATTCACACAGGGGAGAAGCCGTATAAGTGCTTGGAGTGTGGAAAGAGCTTTTCTCAGAAAAGCAATTTAACTGTGCATCAGAGGTTTCACACAGGGGAGAAGCCATATAACTGCTTGGATTGTGGAAAGACCTTCTCTTTGAGTACCTCTCTAACTACGCATCAAAGGATTCACACAGGGGAGAAGCCGTATAAGTGCTTGGAGTGTGGAAAGAGATTTTCTCGAAATTACCAACTGACTGTGCATCAAAGGATTCACACAGGGGAGAAGCCATATAAATGTTTGAAATGTGGAATGAGCTTTTTTCGCAATGGCAGCCTAACTGCACATGAAAGGATTCACACAGGGAAGAAACCATACAAATGCTTTGAGTGTGGAAAGAGCTTTTCTCAGAGTAGCAACCTAACCGCACATCAAAGGATTCACACAGGGGAGAAGCCATATAAATGCTTGGAGTGTGGAAAGAGCTTTTCTCACAATGGCAACCTAACTGCTCATCAAATGATTCACACAGGGGAGAAGCCATATAAGTGCTTAAAGTGTGGAAAGAACTTTTCTCACAATGACAGCCTAACTAAACATCAAAGGATTCACACAGGGGAGAAGCCATATAAATGCTTGGTGTGTGGAAAGAGCTTCTCTTTGAATCCCAATCTAACTATACATCTGAGGATTCACACAGGGGAGAGGCCATATAAATGCTTGGAGTGTGGAAAGAGCTTTTCTCACAATAGCAGCCTAACTGCGCATCAAAGGATGCACGGGGGAAGCCATATAAATGCCTGAACTGTGGAAAAACTTCTCTGTGACTGGTTCCCTAAAAACACATCAAAGGATTCACAGAGGGGAGAAGCCATATAAATGGAGTGTAGAAAGAACTTCTCTAATCCTAGCGCTATAAGCATCCGTCAAAGGATTCACTAAGAGAAAAAGTTGTATGAATGCTTGAAAAGTTAAAAGAACTGTGTTCATAGCCGCTGTGTTTCCTTCCACCAAAAGAAGACCATCTAATCACACATCTTTTTTCACATCAGTCTTGCAGCATTTTGCTCATTTAGTCAAAAGGAGTATGGATTACCACTTGGATTTATTCTTTTTTATTATTTGTTTTGTAACATTTGCCAATTTTATTTTTAGGTAGCTTGATACTTTAGATTCTCTTACATGGTTTTATGTCTATTGCTTCAATTTTGCTTGTCTTTTGTGTCTCAGTGTGACAGGAATATCATCCCTGATTTCAATGCAGTTGATGATGGGTGGGTGAAAGGGGGCCGGGCATTGCCACCTGGTCTACACCTGATCCTGGCTGGATGAAGAGAGGGTGGGCATTTCTGAGGAATATGGATTTGAATAAAGGGATTTCATATACCACTTCTGTGCCTTTCAGTATTATATGCACTTTTTCTATGCTCAGGAGCCATTGTAGTATTTGTAATGCAACCTGCAAAAATATGACACTTGGAGAAGAGGACCAAAAAGATGAATGTACGTTAAACATGTTAAATTCTTTAAGAACTGAGAACTAAACAATATACTGCTTGCAACATGATGTAGAGATGCACCTGTAGAGGTGTCACACAAATGTTATATTATTCTATATGATTCTAATAGGATTTAATTCCAAAGAGCTCTTTGTAAGAACTGGTTGATGTAGCAAACTAGGTCAGCCAGTTTTAGCAGCGTCTCTCTCAAGGCTGGGAAAGAGAGAAACTGCAGAAGTGGGGGAACGTTCCTTCCCACCCACAGATCGCAGCCCTCTGAAAGCCCCAGGGTTGCCAAAGAAGAGACTTCAGGGTGCCGTTAAAAGTAACATTGGCAAAAGGAGGGGGCAGAAGTAGGCCCACGAGAGGAGGTGGGCAAGAGAAAGGGGGAAGATGTTCTTCCAAAAGGAACAGGCCGAAGGACAGGTAAGGAAATTGCAATCTTGCAATTTCTCCAATTAGGTGGCTGACCTAAGCTTGCTTCTTCCAGTCAAACTAATCCTAGACACTTGTGTCAAGACAGGAGGTCCTCTTTCTATGCCAATGGGGGACCTCTGCATTCTGCGAGCCAATAAGATAACTAATATTATAATTAACCTAAAGGTATCAATTGCTTTGCACTTCTATTGTAGCTTTGATGAGCACTGGGCACGAGGGAACCCTTTACTCCCTGTGTAAAGGGAGCTCATCCATTGCTTAATTAAACAACCTATTTTGCTTCAATTCAACAGGACTCCAAGAGTGTCTTTTTTCATTGTGATTGGCTAAGAGAGACACCAAAAAGGCACCAAATTCAGTGCCTTTAACATTTCCTCCTGCTCTGCACTTGATCCCAGCTGGGTGAAGGAGGGGTGGACATTGCCTCCTGCCCTGTGCCTTATCCTGGCTGGGTAAAAGGGGTGGGTGGGAATTGCCTTCTGCTCCACGCCTGATCCCAGCCGGGTGAAGGAGGGGGGATTTCTCCTGCTCCATGCCTTATCCTCGCTGGTGAAGAGGAGATGACATTGCCTACTGTTCCATACCTTATCCTGGCTGGGTGAGGGGCCCCCGACATTGCCACTCGCTCCATGCCTTACCCCCTCCACTTGAAGAGGGGGTAGGCATTGCCCCCTGCTGAGTAAAGGGGGCTGGGCATTGCCTCCTGCTCCATGACTGATTCTGGCCGGGTGAAGGCAGGGGTGGGCTTTGCTCCCTGCTCTACATCTGATCCCAGCTGTGTGAATGCAGAGGTCAGGCATTGCTGCCTGCTCTGCCCCTTATTCCTGTCGGGTGAAAGAGGGCAAGCATTGCCTCCTGCTCTGCACCTGATTCCATTCAGGTGAAAGTGTGTGTGTGTGGGGGGGGGGCTTTTCTGCCTGCTTCGCTCTTGATCCCGGCAAGGTGAAGGAGGGAAGGCATTGCTGCCTGCTCCTCTCCTGATCCTGGCTGGGTGGTAGTGGGTGAAGGGCATTGCTGCCTTCTCTGTGCGTTCACCTGGCTGGATGAAGGCAGGGAGTCGGGCTTTGCCTCCTGCTCCACTCCTGAACCTGGCCATGTGAAGGTGGGCCTGCGGGCATTGCCTCCTCTTCCCTGCCTGATCCCAGCTGGGTGAAGATGTGTGGGTTGGGAGGGCATTGCTGCCGCCTCCCTATCCCAATCACTGCCGGGTGAAGGCGGGAGCGGTTGGAGGGAGGGATGGGCCACCTCGCCTTGGAGTGTGTTTGTTTTCCAGTTAGGATCCTCCTGAAATGAGCTGAGAAAAGGCTCTGGAAGATCTAGATGTGTCAGCCAAAACTCCTAAAACTTGCTGGAATTCTGTTGAATACAAAGCATTGTCCTGGTACTGGATTTGTGAAGGGCTTGCTAGGTGTTTTTATAATCTTTTACCTGTCCTCAAGAAGTGTCCCATCTTCAAAGGGGATGCATTTCAGGTATCAATCCCTTGTATGTATACGCTACTCTATGTATTCTCAAGTATTTTGTACATCAAGATGCTAATTTTCTGTACTCTCCAACTTTATTCCTATCTCCCCATCTCTGATCCAGTTGATTATGTTATGCGTTGTTTCTGTAGATCCTTAATCCTGCTGGCCCTTCTTTATAACATCCCCTCACTTCTGAATGAGAGGGAAGGTATGATGGATCTTCCTTCTCGTTTGTATCTGACAAAGGTAGCTTTGACTCAGTAAAGCGTATACCCTTTAAAATGTTTGTTTTTTACAGTGCTGCTGCCCTTGAATTTTATTTTACTGCTTCAGACCAACACAGTTGTTACACACACACCTTTAAACTCTGTTCATAACCCATCTATGAGTGATTCCGCACACGTTGGATAATGCACTTGCAATCCTCTTTATAGATCATTTGGAACGGATTTTTTTGTATGCGGAACAAAAAATCCACCTCAAACGATTGATAAAGTGCATTGAAAGTGCATTATCCAACGTGTGCGGAGTCAGCTTATGTTTCATTGCTGTGTGAGAGTGTAACAAGAAGTCAATGCCATTCCTAACAGGGGAGTCAATTCATTTTCTTGCTTTGTTAAATAGAACAGATCTTAGTTAGCTTTGAGAAATTTATTACAAGCATTGATAAGGTCACTGCTAACATGTGTCCTAGAACCCATTATATTTATACATCTATATGAACAAAGGGCTCTATCCATCTGTGGCAGACATACACGAAATTGCAGTGCCAGACACAAAAGGAATTGAAGATTCCAGAACCCCAGAACCCCACTATCCTTCGCCATGGAAGAAAGCATTTTACATACCAACTTCATTACATCTTTCAGTGAATGCAGGTACAACCTGCCTATACATGGGTAAAGGGATAGGGACTATAGACTATAGCACTATGAACTCTCTGCTGTAGCTATGATCCTGCTGTGTATTTTTTGTGTTGTGTTATATGTCTGGCTTAGAATTGCTTATGCTGTGTCAGCATTGTTTCAGCTCTGTATTGGATATCTGCTTGTTTTCAAATTTTTGCAAATATCCATTTGTATATCCTCATACATTGTTTATTGAACGTTCCTGCTGTGGATGGGAGTAATTTAGACTATGTAATCCGCCTTGTCATTTAGAAAGGTGGACTATAAATTACGTAAATAATAAATGTGTGTTTGCGGAAAGTGCCAATGTGGGTTCACTATACAAATGAAACCGAGGACCAGTACTTGAGCAGGTTCAATCACGTGTTCTGCTCTACATGCATGGACTGTAACATGAGAATTACTCAGGCATGTAATGTGTAACATCAGTAGGCTGAGAGAGAGCAATCCCGGTTACTCATATTTTTGGGAAGGGAGAAAAGTTCCTAGGCATACTTTGAGGTGCCACTCGCCTCCCGTCTTGAAAGACTTTGTGTTCCAAGCCTCATTTCTCAATGGAATGAAAGGAAAATGCTCTTCCTACAGAGCTCTGAAGGGTCAGGAAGGTGTGAATTTAACACCCGCTCAGAGCGGTTTACAAAGTATGTTATTATTATCTTATCATGGAGGAAGAAACAAGACAATAAAGAAGCTGTTTCATGAGATTTTTCAGGACTTCTTTTTGTCTGTTCACAGACACAATCCATCGCAGCCCTTCTTTTGGGACCAAGTTCTGGAAGAGAAGCCATGAAGAGTAGCTTAGAAAATCCCAGTGTGGGGCCAGACAATTCCATTGGGAACCTCTGAAGTGGGGTGGGTGGGGGTGGGAGGGGGATTTCCGAGCTGTGGAGTTTAAAGTGGGTATCAGTGGCTTGAAGGCTGACATTAGGCGATATGGTTGGAGGAGAGGGAGGACACTGCGCGGCGCAGGGAAGGTAAGGGTGGGGGTGGGGTGGCCCTTTAAACTGTCAGCTGGCAGGCCACGAGGGGGGGAAATCCCCCTCCCACCTGCCAGCTGATAGTTTAAAGGGACCTGCCTTGCAAGGCAGAAAAGGGCCCTTTAAACTGTTAAAGGCCTTTTCCCTCCTGCTGCTAAGCAGCCGGAAAAGGGCATTTAAACCCCACAAACCACGAACTGGTTCGTAACTGGTCCCAGTTCCGTGCCAGTTCGTGGTTCTTTTTTTTTTTGGTTTGTGCCCATCTCTATTCTCAACTGCATTTGTTAAACACTCAATAATAATAATAATAATAACATTTGATTTATATATTGCCTTTAAGGATGACTTAACACCCACTCAGAGCGGTTTACGAAGTATATTATTATTATCCCTACAACACACGCCCTGTGAGGTGGGTGGGGCTGAGAGAGCTCCTAGAAGCTGTGACTGACCCAAGGTCACTCAGCTGGCTTCAAGCGGAGGAGTGGGGAATCAGACCTGGTTCTCCAGATTAGAGTCCCACATTCTTAACCACTACACCAAACTGGCTCTTGGAAAAACGTTAAAATATATTTTTTTTAAAGAAAAGAAATGTTCACTTTGAGGAACCAAGATGGCCGAATCGGATGGGCCTGACAAATGCCTGCTTTATCTGGGCGAGGGCCATGATACTTTGCAATGTGTGGTCTGCAAACAATTTCTTTCTGTCCAATATGGACCCAAAGAAGCTTATATCATTCTCCTCGCCTGCAGTTGATCCTCACATTAACCCTGTGAGGTAGGTTAGGCTGAGGAAGAGTGACTGGCCTGAGGTCACCCAGCAAATGTCCACGGCAGAGCGGAAATTTGGACCTGGTTCTTCCAGATTCCAGGCCAGCACTCTAACCACCACGCCACACTGGCTCCTTTCATAACTTTCCCATTGTCTGCTAGTGGAATGTTTCATCCAGGTTGCATAGGGTCATGAGGCTGGTCAGGGTTTTCATGCTTCAGTGCCTCTGATTGAACATACTGTTCCTTACTAAACACATTCCAGGTATAGACAGCAATGTGGCAGATGCTTTGTCTTGCTTGCAGATGGAACAGCTTCGGCAGCTTGCCCTCGAGGCTGACTTCCTGCTGACTTGGATGCCACAGTTCCTTTGGTAGATTGAACAACAGAGGCATACAGAGCAATCCAGCTAGCAACTGCCCCCAGCACCCAGCGGGCCTATAATCGTGAGGTGCATCAGTTCATCAGTTTTAGGCATGAAGCATGTTTGCCACAGGTATGGCCCAATTCGGCAGATCACAGCCCCCGATGTTACTCTGCTAAGAGTAGCTTAGGTAGTGAAGAGGAGTTAGCCGTGTTAGTCTGTAGTAGCAAAATCAACCCTCACTCTGGATGGGGAAGCCCACACTTGCCAGCAAAACCTGTTGCATGTAGGAGTTTTGAGGCGGGGTCTGGGGGAGCCCAGTGGCGCCTGGCGTGGGCTTTCGGGGACCACAGTTCTCTTTGTCAGATGCATCTGGCGGGGAGAGCTGTGGTGATGGAAGGCTTATACTACATAGGAATTGGATGGTCTAGCTGTTGCCTGCAACAGAGAGCAAAAACACTTTGGATCCAAGCAACATCATCAATCTTTCCAGTTACAAGCTGAGCCCAGCAGAGGAATCAGTCCTCTCACGTAGACTATCTTTTTGCCCAGCCAGACCCACACAAACCATACAACTTTGTGGAGACCTGGAGGCCTATTTTAGACGCCTAAGACTGAAAGAATTCTTCAACTACTCTGCTGAACAAAATGATGAACAAAGCACTGAACAGACACCATCACAGCAGCCCTCACCCCCCCAACCCAGCAATACACAACTTTCCTTACAAAACTCCAGGAAAAAGAATTCCACATGGACACCCCCTGAGGGCCGTAACTCCTCATTGGACTTTTACATTGAATGCTTCCGTAGACGTGCTCAGGCTGAGATAATTGACAAACAACACCTAAAGCAGAACCTCAGCCGTGTAGAAAGAGAGGCCATAAACAGCCTCCAAAATAATTCTGGCATCGTAATCAAGGAAGCTGACAAAGGCGGAGCAGTTGTCATCATGGACAAACAAAATTATATACAAGAAGCAGAAAGACAACTCTCCAACACAACATTCTATAAAATACTACCTTCTGACCCCACGGAGCAATACAAAAGGGAACTCAATAAAATATTAAAAACACTCCCCATGGACATACAAGAATGCATCCATACAGACACACCCCAGGAACCACGACCAGGAAGATTCTACCTGCTACCCAAAATCCACAAAACAGGTAACCCAGGACGCCCAATTGTTGCAGGAAAATGCACCATCACAGTAGGAGTCTCGGGATACATGGACTCTATCCTCAGGCCCTATGCCACCAGAACACGCAGCTACTTACGGGACACCACTGACTTCCTCAGGAAAATACAGTCCATTGACAACCTACCAGATGACACCATCCTAGCAACCATGGATGTGGAGGCCTTGTACACCAATATCCCACATGCAGATGGACTGCAAGCCATACGGAATATTATCCCAGACAAAACCACAGCAAACCTCGCCACCGAACTTTGTCACTTCGTACTCACTCACAATTACTTCGAATTTGGTGACAACTTATATCTACAGGTGAATGGCACAGCCATGGGCACACGCATGGCACCACAATATGCTAACATATTCATGGCGGACTTAGAGCAACGCTTCCTCAGCTCCCATCCACTGGAACCACTACTGTACTTAAGATTCCTGGATGACATCTTCATCATTTGGACCCATGGGAAGGAAGCCCTTGAGAGATTTCATCAGGACTTCAATAACTTTCACCCTACTATCAACCTAAGCCTGGACCACTCTACACAACAGGTACACTTCCTGGACACCACTGTACAACTACATAATGGACGAATAAATACCACCTTATACCGGAAACCAACAGACCGATACTCATATCTACATGCCTCCAGCTTCCACCCTAAACATACCACTCGGTCTATTGTCTACAGCCAAGCCTTACGTTACAACCGTATCTGCTCCAATGCTCTCGACCGAGACTCACACTTAAGAGATTTACAACAAGCATTTTTGAGACTACAGTACCCACCAAATGAAGTGAAGAAACAAATCAACAGGGCCAGACTAGTACCCAGAAACAGTCTGCTCCAGGACAAACCTAAAGGAACTAACAACAGAACACCACTGGTTGTCACCTATAGCTCCCAGCTCAAACCCATCCAACGTATCATCAGTGAGCTACAACCCATCCTGGAAAATGATACCTCTCTCTCAGAAGTCCTGGGTGGAAGACCTTTCCTTGCCTACAGACAGCCCCCCAATCTTAAACGACTTCTCACGTACAATCATGAAGCGGCCAGCAGAGTCACCAGCACAGGTACCAGGCCCTGCAACAGACCCAGATGCCAGATCTGCCCCTATATCTACCCAGGGAATACAATTACAGGACCCAATGGCATCAACTACACTGTCTCTGGCTCTTACAGCTGCTCATCCTCCAATCTGATATATGCCCTCATGTGCCAACAATGTCCTTCTGCTCTGTACATTGGACAAACCAGCCAACCTCTACGCAAAAGAATAAATGGACACAAATCTGACATTAGAAATGGAAACGTCCAAAAACCAGTGGGAGAACACTTCAATCTACCAGGACATTCCACCAAAGACTTAAAGGTCGCTGTGGTTCAACAGAAACCTTTCAAAAACAAAATCCAACGGGAGGCTGCTGAATTGGAATTCATATGCAAATTTGACTCTGTCAAGCTGGGACTGAATAGAGACTATGAATGGTTATCACATTATCACAGGTAACAGATTCCCTTTACAGAGGCGTGGTCTGGGGGAGCCCAGTGACGCCTGGTGTGGGCTTTCGGGGATCACAGTTCTCTTTGTCAGATGCAGCTGGCAGGGAGAGCTGTGATCATCGAAGGCTTATACTACATAGGAATTGGATACTTACAAATGAATACGGCAAACTGACTGCACACCAAAAGGAGATGTTTACATTTCCAAGCAAAGGAATGTTTTGACTGCCTCCACGCTAATTGCATTCTGTCTCCTTGTGATATATGTCACCTTGTTTCTCCCCTCTCATCCCTCCTCTTCTGTATTTGACCAGTTCGGATCATGCATCTGATGAAGAGAACTTGATTCTCGAAAGCTTATGCTACAATAAAATTGGTTAGTCTTAAAGGTGCTACTGGACTCTTTTTGATTTAGGTAGTGAAGAGGGCTGGTGGGGAAGGGAAGCCAATAAAAATAGCTTCTCTATACTCTTATTTGGAGAAGCACTGCAGCAAACCCATTCGATATCATGTATTTTGTTGTGATCACATAAAATAATACTCCTTAGCAGGGCTTTTTTTCAGGGGGAATGCGGGGGAACAGAGTTCCGGAACCTCTTGAAAATGGTCACATGGCTGGTGGCCCCGCCCCCTGATCTCCAGGCAGAGGGGAGTTTAGATTGCCCTCCACGCCACCGAGCAGCGCGGAGGGCAATCTAAACTCCTCTCTGGCGATCAGTGGGCAGGGCCACCAGCCATGTGACCATTTTTTCTGAGGGCAACCTACTGAGTTCTACCACCTCTTTTCCCAGAAAAAAGCCCTGCTCTTTAGTATATTTCCAAAGGTTGAAAGTATCTGTTCTTTAATTTTGATTTGCTCAATAACAATGTACACAATATTTGGGAGGCTAGCTACAGCATCCACAAGTATTGAAAAAACACTTCTTTTTGTTCATTAGAAAATAGAAAATAAAATGTAAGTTTGAAAATAGCAAACAAATCTGTGATAAAAATGGAAGATGTAGCATCAACCGTGTATGGAGTGCGGGTGGCAGGGAACAACCTCATGCATTTACTGAAAAATCTAACAAAATATATTTTTATCATGGAATTAACTCAATTTCCCTGTTCAGTCTGAGAAAAGAAAACTGTTTTCCCCCAAATGATTTTTTTAATTTAACCACAACCCCACGAATTTCCAACTGTCCCTTACTGGGCCCCAAGAAAAGAACAAATAGCCCTCTAGAGGAGCTTCAGATAGAAGTTTAGTCAATAAATATGAAGAAATATTTGTTAACAGAAGAAAAATCAAAACAATATTTTATTGTCATTATAGTAGCAACTCCCCTTTCCCGGGCCAGGTTTTGTACTCCTTTGTAGTCTGAGACAGGGTGAAGGGTTCCTTCACCTTCCTTTCCCTCTGGCCTCTGAGCATAAGCCAAGTGATGCCAGGAGTTTCCTAGTGGGACCTAAAAGAAAGTCACTTTTCTCCCGACTCTCTCTAATATTAAGCCAAGCCACTTAAATGGAGTAAATATTTATTTCACTTATAAGCCGCCTTTCAATTATTTTTATTTATTTGCTTTATAACCCCATCTTTCTCCTCAATGGGGGGCCAAAGCAGCATACATCGTTCTCCTCTCCTCTAGTTTTCATCACAACAACCTTGTGAGGTGCGTTAGGCTGAGAGGATGTGACTGGCCTGGAGTCACCCAGCAAACTTCCATGGCAGAGTCGGGATTTGAACCTGTCTCTCCCAGATCATAGTCTGACACGCTAACCAGTAGTCCATGCTTGCTCCCTAAGACTCAAGGTGGAGTACACAGCGTAAATTAATACAGTCCATGGCTGAGACAACCATAAACAAAGTAATAGGGCTTGTGGGCTTCATCAATTGTTTTCTTCAAAAGAAGAATTAATTCTGTTGTTTGTCCAATCGGAGTGAGGTTGTTCTTATGGCTGAGAAAAAGGTGCTCATCTAAATCTTACGCTGGGGGGCAGGAGACAGGGTCAGAAGCTACTGGTGTGCACTTTCTGTGCACATTGGCATCGTGCCCACGAATCAGTGATGGCAAGAGGTGGGGCAGCCCACTGATGCACACTCGCCCTCTCTCTGTGTAGGGTCATCTATACGGATATGCTGCCTTGATTGATCACAGAACTCCATCTTCTTTCTCTATGTATGTAAAATCATACTGATGTAGCTTTACCTGTAACTTATGTATCTGAGAAATCCAAACAAAGGACAGAATACCACTTTTATCTTTCTGTTTGTGTGTCATTTTTACAGAAAGACTCTTGAGTCTTGAACACTGTAATTCATTTCTACAGTTTGTTATAAGAAAAAGACCACAGAGCAATTTCCCAATATGAAAATGGAATGGCAAGATATCCCGATAGGGGAGGGACCAGCAGGGAGGGGAATGGCTGCTCATGACCTCCAGGCTAGGAGTATCGGAGGATTCCTTCGAAGGAGACCAGGAGATCATCCAGCAGCAGAGGGTTCCCTTTCCCTTGTGCAGTGGGAAGCCCAGTGGCAGGAGTTCCTCAGGACAGTGGAAAGCCCTCACTCTGGATGGGGAAGCCCCCACTTGCCAGCAAAACCTTCGCCCTGGGATGATGCCAAGGCCTTTCTGGCCTCCTTTGAGCAAGTGGCTGAAGCCTGTCAGTGGTCCCAGGAACAGTGGGTGACCCGACTCCAGCCAGCCATCAGTGGAGAAGCCGAGCAGGCCTTTAGCACACTGGATTTCCCAGACAGGGAGGATTATGGGAAGGTGGAGGCGGCCATCTTGCGAGGGGATGCCATGAGCCGGAAGAAGCAGCGTCAGCAATTCAGACGTTTCTGCTACCAGGAGGCCGAGGGGCCACGGGGGGCTTACAGCCAACTCCGGGAAATGTGCCGTGGGTGGCTGAGAGTGGAGAAGCACAGCAAGGAGCAGATCCTGGAGCTCTTGATCCTGGAGCAGCTGCTGACTGTCCTGCCCCCGGAGATCCGGAGCTGGGTGAGCGAAGGCGGCCCTGAGAGCTGCTCCCAGGCAGTGGCCCTGGCTGAAGAGTTCCTCTTACAGCAGGAGACGCAGGTGAGGCCCTTTGCCTGGGAGGCTCCTTTGTTCACGAGTGAGACCGGAAGCCCCATCTGCAGGTCTGGGCCAGGAGAGTCCTGACGGTCTCCTCCCCTCTCCCTCCTCCTGAACAGTTTGGGGTCTGCTGGTGTTGGGGCCCTTTGGGTGGTGTTGCCTTCTGTAGAGAAAAATGCTTAACTGTTTTTTTAAGCTTTCCAGAAGAAGAATGGTTTCATAAAACTTTGATCAAGAGGCCCTGTCATCCTTCACTGTTTTGTTAAGACATTCTTCCAGCCCAGAAACCCCCTTTCCTGTTGCTAGCAGGTTCTCTTGGGAACGGAGCTGTCTTCTGCTTCCCCGACGCTCTGACCTTGGTGATTAGATAAGACGCTGAGAGCAAGAGAGCCTCCATGGCCAGACAGCATGCCAATTAATGTTCTTGCCTGATGAAACTAATTGCACCTGCAAGATCAGACCTGGGTGCCAAGGACTGCCGCCTTTGTGCCGAGCCCCTTTTGCACGCAGTCACCTTTGACTATGATTTCACTTTCTCGCCAGTTGATTGGAGGAAGCCCCCCCTCCCCTGCTCAGGTGACGAGAATGGCATAAAAACCCATTATCCATCATGGAGTATTAGACCTGTGTGGGTTATAGTGACCTCCATTGTAACTCGCCCGGTGTCTCAGAACCTGGCTCTGTCTGGGGATGGATGCTCCAGAATCTATCCCTTTTGCTGTGCTGTGAAGCCTGATTGCTTTGCCTTTTGACCAGAGATTTTGCCTTTTGCCTTCCTGACAATTTTAAGATTCATCTTCTGCTTTGATATTGGTATGCAGGGGTCATTTTGTAGAAAAAGAACTGCAGGAACTTGTTAGCATAACTCATGAACATATGCCACACCCCTTGACCGGGCCAAAATGGCCAGGATTCGGCTGCTGCCAGATGGGGGAGTGTTCTCCCACCTGGAAGTGGCCCGATCAGGGCCGTTTCGCCCAACGTGCCCAAAATGGCTATTTTGGGCCTGTTTTGGCCTGGATCAGGCCCAAAACAGCCCGGATTGGGTTGGTGCTAGGCAGGGTGGGGGTTCCCTCCAGGCACTGACCCAATCCTGGCAGTTTTGGTCCTGACTTCGGCTGAAAAGGGCCCCAAAGGGCCGGAAATGGCCATCTGGACCCCGTTTGAGCCCGGATCACAGCCAAAACATCCTGGCCCAGATCAGTGCTAGGCAGGGGAGGGTTCCCCCACCTGGCACTGACCAGATCCTGGCAGTTTGTTACCAGAACTGCTTTTTATTATAAGGGGAAATTAGCTTTAGCAGTCTGTAACTAAAATTAGCGCGGATCTGACCTATATATATCGAGGTCCTGATTCCAGACACTCTAGTGAAAAAGAGGCAGACTACAAATAAGTTCCAAACACGTGTATTTAGTGTGGCGTAAGCCTAAACTTGCACAAGCATACAAGAGAACACACAAGATCTAAGAAATACAGAGTAGGAAATGCAGAGACTTTCGCATTAGCTGGTTCCCAACGATGGTGGGGAATACTCACTTATCCTGGAGCGAAGCAGAGACACAACAGCGAGGTGGCCCAATGCCAGCACTGGGACCACAGACGGACAGCAAAGGGTTCTGGATAGGATGGCCTGAGCCACAGACAGCGAGGGGTTCTGGATAGGAATGGCCTAAGCACCGTGTGGTCTGAGAGACCAGCTTAAATACCCCAAAACATACCCTGGGGCTGGTGCTGTACTTGGTGGTTCTCACAGATTAAAACAAAGGTTGTAATGGGTTACTGAATGGCTTGGATAGGCCACTTTGGTAATCAGATTGTGATAAGTGACACCTCAGGAAGAGGGGACAAAAGAGGGAGGGGGAAATCCGAGTGGGCTGAATGGATGTTCCAGCGGACAGGGCTTGTCCTGATGTCATCAGCTCTGGAATGCGGAGGTTTCTTTGAGATGCATTCTCTAAGTGCTTGGGATGGTCGGCACTTAGTTCCTTCTCCGGGGCGGCTCCTAAGATATGCAGAGCGGGGCGAGGTACTCTCGCTGCGGACGTGGTGTGCCCGCTTCTCTGAAATGGCTTCCCAAAGCAGGCTTCTTCCCTGGGTCTTCTGGCTGCCTAAGAACATGGATGCCGGCTGGGCATAGCTGGGGCTGGATAGCAGGCTGCCCGGTAGCGAGGGCAAGCTCGGTGACCGGCTCGCGGGAGGCTCCAGGCGGGAACTGACCAGGGAGCGCCTAGCCAGGCTCGCTGGAGGTTTCCCCGGCAGGCGCCCGGCTGCTAGCAGCGGCTTGGGCCCATATGAGGCAGGCTTCCATGGAGGCAGGGGGAACAGCACATAAAACACAGTCCAAAGCAGGGAACAGGCACGGTCCGTGGCAGATGGCAGTGCAGGCACGGGGCACACTTGTAACAAAGTCCAAACACACACACACTGGGAAGTCCAGATATGAGTCAGGGCAGGGCTGCCCAGGAAAAGAGTCCTTTGTGCAGTTAACCAAACATGGAGTCAGGGAACTACACAGTCTATTGCAGCAGCAAGGTAATTAACAAGCAGGCAGGAAACTGACACGTGCATTAGAGTACACACGTGCAAAGCAGTCTTTGTGTAGCAGCAGTGAAACAGCAATGCAGGAAGCTTTAACACAGTTCATGGCAGGCCTTAAAGCAGGAGGGGGGGCCTACTTGGCAACAAGTTCTAGCCCCGATCCCGGCAGAAAATAGCCCAAATGGCTGAAAGTGGCCATTTTTGGCTTTTTGGACCAGGATTGGGGCCAAAAAGGACCGAATCTGGTCAGAGCCAAGAGGGGGAACCCTCCCCTGCCCAGCACTGACCCAATCCGGGGCCAAAACGGGCCCAAAACAGCCAAAAATGGCCATTTTGGGCGCGTTTTGGCCAGGACTGGGACCGAAATGGCCAGGACGGTGTCCGTGCTGGGTGTAGGAAGCTTCCCCCACCTGGCAATGACCCGCTTCAGGCTGTTTCGGCTCCGATCTAGGCTGTTTTGGCCCCAATCCAGGCCGAAACTGCCCCAAATGGCCAACAATGGCCATTTTCGGCCCATTTTGCCTCGGATCGGGGCTGAAATGACTGGGACCGGGTTGGTGCCGGGTGGGAGAGGCTTCCCTCGCCCGGCACCAACCCAATCCAGGCCATTTCGGCCCCGATCCAGGCCAAAATGGGCCAAAAATGGCCATTTTTGACCCATTCTGGCCTAGATCGGGGCCGAAATGGCCGGCACCGACCTGATCTGGGGCATTTTGGCCCTGATCCAGGCCGAAACAGGCCCAATCCAGGCTGAAACTGTACCAAATAGCTGACAATGGCCATTTTGGGCCCGTTTCTGGGCCAAAACAGCCGGGACCGGATTGGTGCCGGGCAGTGAAGGCTTCCCTGGCCCAGCACCAACCCGATCTGGGCCATTTCGGCCCCGATCCAGGCCAAAACGGGCCCCAAATGGCCATTTTTTACCCATTCCAGCCCGGATCGGGGCCGAAATGGCCAGGATCGGGTCGGTGCCAGGTGGGGAGGCTTCCCCTGCCCAGCCCCAACCTGATCTGGGTTGGTGCCAGGTGGGGGGGTTGGTGCCAGGCGGGGGGATGCTTCCCCCACCCGGCACCAACCAGATCAAGGCTGTTTTGGCCCCGATTGTGGCCATTTTGGCCCCAATCCAGGCCTAAACGGCCCAAAACCTTTTAATTCAGGTGGGTGAGGCCACCTGACTTGGGGGAACTACCGGAACGGTGTTCCAGTGCGTTCCCTCTCGAAATGAGCCCTGTTGGTATATATTAGTTAGAGCTAATAAAGCTATAGGATTTATTGTTTTATCCTCACATTCTGTCTTTTGCATTTTGATGTGACCTTGCAGCTTAATAAATAATTATATTATATTTTGTGTGTGGGTGTGTGACTTTGGGGTCTCAAAACTTAAGGTACTTTTGCCGAACCCATTTTTTGCAAGTTCTCGTGAACCACCTACCTTGTAACTATCTTTGGCTATGAACTCTGCCTGCAACAATATTCTTGCAAGGTAGACTTCGCTATATTTAGTTCCCTTATAGGCTAGGAGTGGTGTCCCTCCCCTCGTAAAGCTATGGGAAACTCTGAGGGACTGGTGGCATAATTTGAGAGCATTTTAAGGGTTTTCTTTCTCTTGCCAGTTTGATAATTTTGTTTAGCCCTGCCTATAGCACTCTGCTGACTCTTCCCCTTAGCTGGGTTGAGTCACCACAGGGCCTGTAGCCGTGACACCTTCTCCTCGGCATTCATTGCCCTGGCGTTTACTCTGCCCTGCTTATTTCCTGTGTTTCAGAAATCTATTTTGAAAAAACAAAAGGGAATCTGTCCATCATTAAAGGGTCTAATTCATAATAATGGCCCATCCTGTGTAGTTCTAAATATTAGTAGCATCTGCAGCCTAATGCTTTATTTTCATGTAAGTGTTACTTTTTTTAACTTTTCTTTTATATTAAAATCTCCAGTGAATGTGTGCAAGGATCAAGATAGAAGGTAACGGAAAACTGAATACATTGTCATGTGAAACCCTTTTTCCTCCTGGGTTGCCTGCAATGTTAAATGTGGTGCTCAGAAGTTTCTATGTTCCTTCAGGAAATTCTTCCTTGATTTCTCCCTATTACATACCAATGAATTGGCTACAGTCCGGGTGGGACCCACAACCCTCCCCTCTTTCTCCCCCCACCCTTTGTTGCTCTGCCCTGAATGGGTCCCTCTGTGCTGTTGCAGGTTCTCTTGGAGGAGGCATCTGGGAGGGTCTCCGAGGCAGGCCAGGATCCGTCTGAGATTGAGCAGAGGCAGCTCACGCTGGGGCTCAAGGAAGAGGAGGATGGAGAAGCCAGCCCGCTAGGTGAGGAGTGAGTGAGGGGGGCCTTCTAGGGCCTGAGATCTGGGGCTTCTGGGGCTGAGCTCTGCAGTGGCTGTTTTGATCCATTTAGGCACTGCAGTAATCTTAGATACTGGATATTTCAGGAAACAGGCTGGTAACTTAAGGACCAAAGGCCCACCAAGTCTTTCCTGCAGTGGTCAGCTAGGTGCCTCCAGGCCTTCTTGCCCCGCAGCAATTTACAAACCTTCCAAAAACCGTAAAGAGTCCAGTAGCACCTTAAAGACTAACCAACTTTATTGTAGCATAAGCTTTTGAGAATCACAGTTCTCTCTGTCAGATGCATGGAGGGTATGAAGAAACTGGTCAGAAATATATAGATAGTGAGGGGAGGGGGAAGTAGATGCAAATCAGTTGCAAGAGTCATGAAAGGTGGAGTGCAGAATCCTGGCTGGGTGTGACCCCCACCCCTCCATAGCTGATTCTGAATGGAATGCCTGAAAGGCAGTTACTTCTGATAATGAGATAACCGTCCCTAGTCCCTATTCAATCCAAGCCTGACTGAATCAAATTTACATATTAATTCCAATTCAGCAGCTTCCCGTTGGATTCTGTTTTTGAAATGTTTCTGTTGAACTATGGTGACCTTTAAGTTTTTGATGGAATGTCCTGGTAGATTGACTTGTTCTCCCACTGGTTTCTGGATGTTGGCATTTTTAATGTCAGATTTGCGTCCATTTATTCTTTTGCATAGAGGTAGGCTGGTTTGTCCAATGTACAGAGCAGATGGACATTGTTGGCACATGAGAGCATATATCACGTTGGAGGACAAGCAGCTGTAAGAGCCAAAGATAGTGTAGTTGGCCCCATTGGGTCCTGTAATCGTATTTTTTGGGTAGATATGAAGGCAGAGATGGCATCTGGGTCTGTTGCAGGGTCTGGTACCTGTGTTGGTGACTCTGTTAACCAATTCATAGTTGTTAGTGAGAAGTCGTTTCAGGTTGGGGGGCTGTCTGTAGGCACGGAGAGGTCTTCCACCCAGGGCTTCTGAGAGAGAGGCATCATTTTCCAGGATGGGTTGTAGATCACTGATGATACATTGGATGGGTTTGAGTGGGAACTATTGGTGACAACCAGTGGTGTTCTGTTGTTAGTTCCTTTAGGTTTGTCCTGGAGCAGACTGTTTCTGGGGTACTAGTCTGGCCCTGTCGATTTGTTTCTTCACCTCATTGGGTGGGTACTGTAGCCCCAAAAATGCTTGTTGTAAATCTCTTAAGTGGGAGTCCCAATCAAGAGCATTGGAGCAGATACGATTGTAACATAAGGCTTGGCTGTAGACAATTGACCGAGTTGTATGTTTAGGGTGCTAGCTGGAGGCATGATATAAGTATCGGTCAGTAGGTTTCCAGTGATATTTATCTGTCTATTATGTAGTTGTTCAGTGGTGTCCAGGAAATATACCTGTTGTGTAGAGTGGTCCAGGCTCAGGTTGATAGTAGGGTGAAAGTTGTTGAAGTGCTGATGAAATTTCTCAAGGGCTTCCTTCCCATGGGTCCAAATGATGAAGATGTCATCCAAGAACCTTAAGTACAGGAGTAATTTCAGAGGATGGGAGCTGAGGAAGTGTTGCTCCAAGTCCGCCATGAATATGTTAGCATATTGTGGTGCCATGCGTGTGCCCATGGCTGTGCCGTTCACCTGTCACCAAATTTGAAGTAATTGTGAGTAAGCACAAAGTGGCAAAGTTCAGTGGTGAGGCTGCTATAATATTTTGTGGTTTTGTCTGCTATAATATTTCTGATGGCTTGCAGTCCATCTGCATGTGGGATGTTGGTGTACAGGGCCTCAACATCCATAGTTGCTAGGATGGTGTCATCCAGTAGATTGTCAATGGACTGTATTTTCCTGAGAAAGTCAGTACTGTCCTATAAATAGCTGGGTGTGCTGGTGGCATAGGGTCCTCTTTGAACTGAAGGGTTCCCTTGGTGAGGTCCTGGCTCCCTGCCCCCCAGAAAGTGTGGTTTTTGGAGGCTGAAAACTATGAGGAAGCTGTCTGTACAGATACAGGACTGGATTTTATGATAACTTCTTGTATTTAATCATTGATGGCAGAAAATCAAGACCTTAGCAGCAAGTGAAATACAAAGGGTGGGGGTAGGATTCCTAAATCCTCTTTTTTGTTAATGTACCTTTGAGGAGTTTTGAGGAGGGGACAGATACAAAAATTAAAATATGCTCTACTGAATGGCCCGGCTGGGGAAATGTTTTAACAAGCTGCTCAATTTGGGGCAGAGGTTGTGGAAGAATCCTACTATATAAAAGGCTGTGTATTCAAGACAAGTCACTTCCTACCCTACAGCCCGTCTACACAGGGTGCTGCGGTGGAGGGAAGTCCGGATGAGGCGGCCAGACCTTCAGACAGCGCACCACTGCGGGAAGCCCAGGATGGGATCAGGTGCAGAGCAGGTGGAAATGCCTGCCCCCACTTTCACCCAGCTGGGATCAGGAGCAGAGTAGGTAGCACTGCCCACCCCCCACCTTCACCCAACTGGAATCAGGAGTGGAGAAGGTGGCCATGGTCATCCCCTACCTTCACTTAGCTGGGATCAGGAGCGGAGCAGGTGGCAATGCCCAGGTGGCAAATGCCCAGGTGGCAAATGCCCAAAGCCTTCACCCAGCTGGGATCAGGAGTGAAGCAGGTAGCAATGCCTGCTCCACGTCTTCACCCAACTGGGATCAGGAGGGGAGCAGGTGGCAATGCCCACCCTCCGCCTTCACCCAACTGGGATCAGGAGTGGAGAAGGTGGCCATGGACATCCCCTACCTTCACTTAGCTGGGATCAGGAGCGGAGCAGGTGGCAATGCCTGCTTCACGTCTTCACCCAGCTGGGATCAGGAGGGGAGCAGGTGGTAATGCCCATCCCCTTCCTTCACCCAGTTGGGATCAAGAGTGGAGCAGGTGGCAATGCCCACCCTCCACCTTCACCCAGCTGGGATCAGGAGCAAAGCAGGTGGCAATGCCTACTCCCCATCTTCACCCCCAAAAGAAAATAATTATGAAGACTAATGGAGACTCAATATGTATCTAAACAATAACTAATTAGTGTTATTTTCAGTTCTGTTTTAACAAGATGTAATTCATACTTTAGTTGCCTTCAATTATTCATACATGTAAAACTTCCAGCCTCAAGAACTGTACATAAAGTGCTAGTGCCTATTATATTTCATATGCCATTCCTATGAATAATAACATACAGTACCAATCATCTTATTGCAACAGTCCAACAGGTAAGTGCAAATAGCAATTAATAGCAGCAACGGCGTTAAATCCAAATACAGTTAGATGGCGGGGAAGCAAGAGGGAAGACCATCTGACGGGCACACCGGTTCTCTGTTCTGGTCCCATCTCTGTTCTTTTTCAAAGATGGTCACTGAACCGATGTCAATTTCATACTGTTCAAATATTTTTTTTAAAAACCAGATAAAAATACTATGATGCTCAATAATCCTATTAAATAAAGCATGTAAAAAGAGGCAAATACATAGTCATGTATCTTTCAAAAGACATTAACATGGACATCAGGTAATGCTCCTATGGAAGGCTGCGTGCACAATCAGCATCTAGCAATCCTTTATACAAATCAGTAACAGCCGGTAACAACATAACAACCATTTCAAAGAAACATACCAACTGGGTGTCCTCATAGTTAAAGGAAATATGTTGAGTATTTATTAACATTTATGCCCCTGGGAGGCAAAGCGTTAAGCTTCTGAATCCAATATGCTTCATTTCTATGTATATCAGTATTTATTGCTTCCGGAAACTTTTCTTTTGAAATATACAAGACAGTATATTTTGGGTCCATTTCATTATGCCATCGTTATAAATGTTTCCTCGGGAGAGGAGTAGCGGTTCACCACAATTCTTTAAGAGTCTGTTCCGGCTCTCTTTGGCATCCCCACTTTGAGACTCCAAGAATATGCTCTGGGAAAAGTGACTTTGAAAACTACTTGTTCACTGGCTGTTCATTTTTGAATGTTATTATCCTGCTATCCAGGGCTTTTTTTCTGGGAAAAGAGGTGGTGGAACTCAGTGGGTTTCCCTCAGAGAAAATGGTCACATGGCTGGTGGCCCCGTCCCTGATCTCCAGACAGAGGGGAGTTGAGATTGCCCTCCGCGCCGCTGAGTGGCGCGGAGGGCAATCTCAACTCCCCTCTGTCTGGAGATCAGTGGGCGGGGCCACCAGCCATGTGACCAATTTTAAGAGGTTCCTGACCCAGTAGCACCTTTAAGACTAACCAACTTTACTGTAGCATAAGCTTTCGAGAATCACAGTTCTCTTCGTCAGATGCACCTGACGAAGAGAACTGTGACTCTCGAAAGCTTATGCTACAGTAAAGTTGATTAGTCTTATAGGTGCTACTGTATGCACTAAGTCACTTTGAATTACTCACTATATGTATCTTATATATTTTATTTTATTTTATTTTATTTGACTTATATCCCACCCTTCCCACAAATGGGCCCAGGGCGGCTCACATATGGAAAAATACTTAAAGTATTTATGATACTTATTATTGTGAATTTTGGTTTTTAGTCCCTTAGATGTGGGTGTCCACTCAAGTTTGTTGAGTTTCATTTCTAAGGGTGCTTCTATTTTTTCCTTGTGCCCCATCTTCACCCAGCTGGAATCAGGAGGAGAGAGGGAGCAATGTCCGCCCCCTGCTTTCACCCACTGAGATCAGGAACAGAGCAGGTGGCAATGGCTGACCTCTCCCTTCACCCAACTGGGATCAGAAGCAGAGCAGGTGGCAATGCCTGCACCCCGTCATCACTCAGGTGGGATCAGGAGCTGAGCAGGTGGCAATACCAGTTGGGATCAGAAGCGGAGCAGGTGGCAATGCCTGCACCCTGTCATCACTCAGGTGGGATTAGGAGTGCAGTAGGTGGCCATACCATCCCTGCCTTCACCCAGTTGGGATCAGAAGTGGAACAGGTGGCAATGCCTGCCCTCTACCTTCACCCACCTGGGATCAGGAGCGAAGCAGGTGGCAATGCCTGTTCCTTGTCTTCACCCATCTGGGATCAGAAATAGAGAGGGGGCAATGACCACCCCCCACCTTCACCCAGCTGGTATCATGGGCGGAGCAGGTGGCAATGCCCATCTCTCACCTTCACCCAGCCAGGATCAGCCATAGAGCAGGAAGAAATGCCCACCCCGCCTTCACCCAGCCAGGAGCAGAATCAGAGAAGGTGGCAGTGCCTTCCCCTTCACCTGGCAGGGATAAGTCACAGAGCAGGAGGTAATACCTGCCCCCAGCTTCACCCAGCAGTGTTCAGGAGTGGAGCAGGTGTCAATGCCCAACCCCCTCACCCAGCTGAGATCAGACAAGGAGAAGGTGACAATGCTCACCCCCTTTCACCTGGCCTGAATCAGGTGTGGAGCAGGGTGCAATGGCCGCTTCCCTTCAAACTGCCAGAATGAGGCATGGAGCAGGCGGCAATGCCCCCCACCACTTCACCCAGCCGTAATCAGGCACAGAGTAGCAGGCAATGCCCACACCCGCTTCACCTGGCAGGAATCAGGAGTAGAGTAGGTGGCAATGCCTGCCCTCCCCTTCACCCAGCCGGGATCAAGTTCAGAGCAGGAGGCGATGCCCATCCCCCCCCATTCACCCAGTCGGGATCAGGCACAGAAGGGGTGGCCACCCCCCACACACACACTTTCATCCGGCTGGGAACAGTGATGGAGGAGGAGAAGGGAACGCCTGCCTGCCCACCCTTCCCTTTCTAGAGCCTGTTGTATTTTTCCCCGCAATGGACTTTGTTGCTAGTAATGAACAAAATTGGTAGCCTGCTTCCTCAGGGTGAGTATACTTTTTATTAGGGTATCAATATACATAATTATAAAACAGCACTAGTGTGAGGTGTTATTTCTATTACAGGAAGTGAGAATTATACCCTGAGGAAGTGGTTGCAAAACAGGCGAGTAGCTAGCATCCTGTCGGAATTTTTGAAATATTTTGAGGACACCCATACTGGTCTGGTGCAGTGGATCTGCAGCTCTGCATCTGCAGCTCTGGTGAATGTGGACTTAAAATTATCAAGGATGTGACCATCTGTGAAGTCCTATATCTCGTTGCACCTGTGGAAAGTATTGGAATAAAGCATTACTAGGACGTTATACAAGCATCAACTAGATCACACCATAGGGGAGGAGTACTGTTCACCTCCACCACCCCTTTCAGGAGCACGTTATAAGACTACCTTTTTCTGTCTACTTTTCCATGCACTACCATTTATTGAAATAAGAAATTTTGTACACTCTAAAACTATGTTTCTATTGATGTATGATGATTTATTGTAATTTATTGTAATAGTATTTACTGGGTCATTGAGCTATTGTATGTATCGTTAATTTGTATTGTCACTTTAAATGAGCTCCATGAGGAAAGGTTGTGCCAGTTGTTGGTGTCTAAATCAATTTGTAAGTCTGAACTTACGAACTTTGCACTAGCACTTTAAATTATAATTGTTAGAAAACTTATTTGGCAGATGTATATTGTAATACTGTGTTAATTACAGGAACAGTGGTTTTCTATTGATTTGCTTTACCTGTAAGTGCCCTCATTGTGATTACTACTCCTGATCCAAGCTGGGTGAAGGGTCGGGCATTGCCACCTTCTTCGCTCGTAATCCCAGCTGGGTGATGGCAGGGAGTGGGTATTGCCATCAGGTGCACTCAGTATCCCAGCTGGGTGAAGGTGGGGGATGGGTATTGCCACCTGCTCTGTGTCTGATCCGAGCTGGGTGAAGATGGGGGGCAGACATTGCCACCTGCTCTGCTCCTGATCCCAGTCGCATAAAGGGGGCAGGCATTGCCATCTGCTTCACTCCTGATCCCAACTGGATGATGGTGGGGAATGAGCGTTGCCACCTGCTCCACTCCTGATTCCAGGTGTTTGAAGTTCAGGGGGAGCATTGCCATCTGCTCCCCTCCTGCTCCCGGCCTGGTTTTCGCTCTGCAACAGTGTCCTCCGGTGGCACACCAGGGTAGGAAGTGAGTCGTCTAGAATATGCTTACTCTTTTATATAGTTGGATATCATTACAAGATGCTAATGGGGTCTCTCTCTTTATTCCAGAAGGGGAAGATCTGGAGAATGAGGACAATGAGGAATGGCTTCAGTCATCCCCAGATAAAGCAAAGGATGAAGAGCTGAAAGGAAAGTTCAGGAATCAAAGTGGACCCACAAGGCAAGAGGGAAGCCACACAGTTGAGAAGAGGGATAAACACATTCCTTGCCAAAGAGAGGATTTCTATGAAGAAATTCACGTGTTGAAGGAAACATACAGTGGCTCAAAGTGTGGAATGAACTTCTCAGAGCAAACTCGATATAATATTCATTTGCGAAAGCACAATGGAAAGAAGACCCATAAATGCTTTGAATGTGGAAAGAGCTTCAGGTACAGATCACACCTCCTAGTGCACCAAAGATGCCACACGGGAGAGAAACCTTTTGAATGCTCTGAGTGTATAAAGAAATTCAGTCGGAGTTGCCATCTTCAGCAGCATCTAAGAATCCACACAGGGGAGAAACGTTTTGAGTGCTCAGAGTGTGGAAAGAGCTTCCCCTGGAACAGTGATCTTCAACGGCATAAAAGATCCCACACAGGGGAGAAACCTTTTGAATGCTTAGAACGTGGAAAGAAATTCAGTCAGAATTGCAGCCTTCAACAGCATCAAAGAACCCACACAGGGGGAAAACATTTTGAATGCTCAGAGCGGAAAGAAAGTCGCTCACAAAGTCCACCTTCATTGACATCAGACAATCCACATGAGGAGAAACCATGTAGCTGCTCAGCCAGTGGCAAGAGCTCACCTCACATTTCAAATACTAAAATCAACCAGAGTCCAAACACCATTGAAACCATATAACACTTCCAGAGAGCTTGTATCTCTACAGAAACCTTATGGTAATTGCAGTCCATCAGCCCCACTACTCAGCAGGCATTGGCCCACCTTGCCATCTAAGGCATCGAGGCCCCAGCAGCTGTCTAAGTCTCTGCCTGCCACATGCCTATGACCCTCACTGCTGGTGTGGTTGCCAACAAATAGGCTCCTTCCTACATTGTTGATGGGATTGCCCTCATATTTCTCAATACTGGGCTATGATTTTAGAAATGATTGATAGGAACAAAAGATATACCCTTCAACCTCACCCTGAATTAGTCTTCCTCAACACATGGGATAATTATGATATTCCAGCAATCAGGAAAGATGTGATTTCTCTCGTATTAAGCACTGCCAAACCATGATATCAAAATCCTGGAAATCAAAAGTTCAGCTCTCTATTCAACCTTGGCTCAATAAAATGTGGGAATTTCTCACCGTGGAAAAATCACAGATCACAGATCACTTGCTGAGAAGAGGCAGATTCATACAATTTAACAGCATTTTATATTCAACATTTTAAAATTTTAACTTTACAATTGAGGAACAATAGCCGTTCTTGCATTTTCTTAATTTTCTGCTACCTATTTAAAAGTTTTCTGAATTTTTAGGATTAGTCTATTATACAGAGAAGAAGTTAATTTAGCCATAAACCCAGGTTCCAGACAATCTTAAAGTAATTGCCATCTATTAAGGATTCTGTTCTCATCTGATGGTTACTCCATCGTTACCTGTTAATGTTATATGGACTATCTATGCTGCCTCAACCTTCATCTCTTTAGAGGAACTTCAGATAGACATTTAGCTGAGAACTAGGAACAAATATTTCTTAACAGAAGAAAAATTAAAACAATATTTTATTGTTGTCATTATAGTAGCAGCTCCCCTTTCTGGGGCCAGGTTTCAAGATCCTTTGCAGTCTGAGACAGGGCAAAAGGTCCTTTCACCCTCCGTTTCTTCTGGCCTCTGAGCATAAGCAAAGTGGTGCCAGCTAATCCTTTCGTCTCCAGGATAAGACAGTGGAGTTTCCTGGTGGGGCCTAAAAGAAAGTTATGTTTCTCCCAACTCTTTCTAAAATAATATTAAGCTATGTGCATTGAAATGAGGACACCCTCAAGAAAAGAGAGGCCTGAATGATTACAGCAATAGAGGTACAGAAAAATTACTTCAGGCTGTGAAAACAGAGAACATATTAAAAACAACCGAAACAAAGGCTGAGTACAAGAAGAAACAGTTTGAGAATAGATTAAATGGCTGGAAGAACAAACCCGTACATAGGTAACATCTGAAAAATATTGAAGGAAAAAGTGACAACAGCCTGACTTGGGCATGGTTGAAGATGGGTACCATCAAGAAAGAAACTGAAGGGCTGATCTTGGCAGCACAAGAACAAGCATTGCAAACGAATGTTTTGGAAGCCAAAATTCAGAAAATCAGTGAAAATCCAGAATGTCGACTTTGCCAAGAGAAAGATGAAACTGTGTCCAACCTTATCCCTGAATGCAGCAAAATTGCACAGACGGACTACAAAGCTAGATATGACAGGGTCACAAAGCTGATTCATTGGTCATTGTGTAAAAAGTATAACTTGCCAGTATCAAAGAATTAATGGGAACATCAGGTGGAAAAGGTGCTAGAAAATGAACAAGTCAAGATCTTGTGGGATTTCAGAATTCAAACTGATCGGCACCTTGAACATAATTCACCAGACATAACAGTTGTGGAAAATCGAAAAGTCTGGATAATCGACATTGGAATTCCTGGGGATGCCAGAGTTGAAGAAAAAGAACAAGAAAAAATGATTAAATATAGAGATCTGGCAATAGAAACCATCTAACTATGGAAGACAAATGCAACAGTAGTCCCCATTGTCATAGGGGCACTTGGTACCATCCTGAAAAACTTTGCAATTCATATGGAAACACTGCAGCTTTCTGACATAACACCTATAGAACTGCAAAAGACAGCACTACTTGGAACAGCGTACATATTACGCCGATAATCTGGTTGATACTTAGGTCTCTGGTGGAAACTTGTATCAGCTTAGCAAGGCCAGTCAATAATAACATGTGACCTCTGCTTATTGTTGATTGTGTTTTGGATAATTCGAATGATGATGATGATGATGATGATGATAAAGGCAAATTAACAAAAAGATTCTCTTCAAATCCACTGAGAATCTGGAAGTTAGGATTGTGGAAAAGCTTAAAAACTTATTTGAATTTAAAGGTGTCACGAAAAAGTTTAACAGAAGCTAACAGCAGGTACAGATGGGCTTTTCCTTTCAAACATCTTGTTCATCATTAAGGTCAATTTCTCCAAGCAACAAACCTTGACAATTGAAATGAGTCACTGAAGCTTTTATATCTGGAAGTCTCACAAGAATCCACAAAGGCACTGCAAAGAGAAAAGCGTACAAACCCACTTACACTTCTTGAATGGAGCTACGTGATCACGCTGATTTTTCTCTAGGTCACAATAGTCATACACATACAGATTTTATTTTTTCATCTAAAGGCCTCCTTAACCAAAGAACCTCTTTGTGTATAGATTATAGTCTGATTATGGGTTGAATGCTTGTTACCCAATAAAGATGTTACTGATAAAGACACAAGATGTGTTCTAAATAAATTTCTTTTATTAAACCCACATATATTTGCAGAATTGGAAACAGACATACAAACCTATTTTGAACTAAATGCAGATTGTGCAGTTTCTCAAGATGCAAGGAAATCTGTAATCGGGAAAATTTATTTCCTTTGCTTCAAACTACAAAAGAAAGAGAGAACACTTCAGAGTTGAATTACTATCTAAAATTAAAAATCTAGAATCTGAAAACAAAAGACGCAAGAGCAAAAAGAAATTATAGCAAACTATTTATAGAAAGGAAAAAAATTAGAAGCTTTAAAAATGTCTAAAATCCGATATAATCTAATATATTTAAAATAATCCAAAATGGTTTTTAATTTTCTGCACACCTGCCTGACTCCTCGGAGCTCTGGAGGAGGCACATTTCCCTTAGATGCGGCTGAGATACAAGGTCTGGATTCAGGATCTGTCAGTGAGCAAAACAAGGTGCTCAGCCACCGAACTAGGGCTGTGTTTTTCCTACCAAACCTGAGACCTATTCAAACTGGGCATTGGCTGCTTCCACACACGTTGGATAATCCACTTTCAATACTCTTTAGTGAACATTTGAAACTGCTTTTCCATGTGTGGAACAAAAAATACACTTCTAAAGGATTTCTAAAGTGCATTGAAAGTGCATTATTTAACATGTGTGGAAATGGTCATTGATGGGGTGGGGGGGCAAGAGAGGTGGAGAGATGCTATGTGTGGATTTGGATTTCCACAAACATGCTGCTTCTCCACTGTTTCTAGACATTGTGTGCATTTTGTAGTGCCCACCATCCGGGCAGTCTGAACCCAAGGAAGAGATTTTGGATTTACCATGAAAATTCTTGAAGGGGAAGGTAATAACTGTATGGCGGACAAACGCCTATATTAGGAGACATGATTGGATTTTGAGTTTAAATAACTAAGGGGAGGATTATTCTTATCGTTAGTAATAAGAATAAAGTCAAAGTGGTTACAGGAAACTCATCCGGGGGTCTTTAAAGAACACACAAACTATTTCCCCCAAAAGCTCTCTCTAGCCGGCCCCCTTCCTTCTCTTTCGTGTTCATCCACTCTTTTCAAGCATATCTTTTCTCAACTCTCCACCCTTTCTTGCCCAAGAGCTCCTTGTTTCTTGCAGTGAAACAAAAGCCAGGCTCTCCGACCAAACAGTGCAAAGGAAACACACTCTTTAATCCCTCTGATACAAGACAAGGGAAGTCAGAGCTTCGACCCAGGACTGTTCTGACATATCCTTGCTTTTGAAGGAAAGCATTCAGTCCTCTTAAGGGTGTCCATGCTGGAAAAGCGCAGCGCACAGGGTAGGAGCAACAAACCCGGGAGATCTGGAGAGGTTTCCACCCCATCGCCTTCTGTCTCTCTCCAGGATCTTTCCATTTGGTCCCTTCTGCCTTCAGGTGAAGCTGCACAGAAGAGCCGAGAAGCCTCCTCTTCCAAGTTCCCGAATCCAAGTTGAGGTTGGTAGTCACGGAGAACTACAATTCCCACAAGGCTCTGCGTGGACCAGCGAGGGGAAGCCGCCGTCCTCTATGCATCAAACGGGCATATTTTTCAAGAAAGACAAGGAAATTGGGACGCCATGGAGTTCAACAGGGACTCTCCTCTTCCCCCTTTTCCTTGGCCGGAGGGAGACTTTAGCTTTTGCGCGTCTGCAGAAAAGGCGAGTATGGAATTGCATGAACGGATCTTTGGAGAGAAAAGAGGGCGGAAAAATATGTGTGAATGGGAGAGAGGAAGGGCTGGAGGGAGTGCAGAGAAAGACCCACTTCCCAGGCAAGATTCTGCAGGGGCGCCTGGGATTCCCCCCCCCGAATGGGCTCCCTGCAACCGGCCTGGGTTGATTTTATTCTGAGCAGCTGGCTGGACCACTGCTCTGATCCGGAAGGATCCTGGAAGATGGCTTCTTATCTCGACACAGCCGGCCTGGCCACTTGGATCTATGCTAGGGTAACATCAAGGCTTGACTACTGTAATGCACTATACGTTGGTCTCCCATCTAAGTTAACTAGGAGACTCCAATTGGTGCAAAATGCTGCGGTTTGACTGTTACCAGGAGAGAGCAGGAGCATGAATTTAATTTCAATTTCAATTTGTATGAACATCCATCCTACAGTCACTCCACTGGCTGCCTATCAGTTACTGTGCTCAGTTCAAGATACTGGTTATTGCATGCAAAGCTCTTCACAGCCTTGGTCCGGCATATCTACAGGACCGCCTCCCTCCCTATGTCCCTCCAGGGCGGCTTCGCTCATCTGAACAGGGTCTTCTGCAGGTGCCGGGCTGCACAAGGGCAAAATCAACAGCAGCCCGCACATAGGCTTTCTCCGTGGTGGCCCCTATCCTGTGGAATGACCTGCCTGAGGAGGTCAGGGGAGCCCCCACTCTCCTGGCTTTCAGCAAACGATGCAAATACGAATGATTCAAAAAGGCTTTTTACTCAGATAGGAGGGCTGTATTGTAGGGATGGGGTCACAGATGCTTTGCTAATGAGTTAGGGACAATAGCCATCACCACTATGTTGCCTTACATATTATCTGCTGCTTTAAATACGTACTCCTATGTACCACCGTGCTTTATGTTGTCTAATGTCAGTGCTAGAATTGGTTATGTTCTGTTTCAGCATTTCATCTACTCTGCATTGGATTCTTGCCAATGCTGGGTCTTTGCAAACTTGTATGTATTTGCCCTGTGGCATTATCGAAATGTCCTTGATACTGTATGGAAATGTACTTGATGCTGATTGTGCAAATCTCATACTGTGTAAACTGCCGAGTCTCAGCGAGAAAGGTGGACTATAAATGACATAAATAATAAATAAATAAATAAATAGGCTCTTCTCACTAGCTCTTGCTGCAGCTGTATTTTCAGTGCATACCATTGCTTCCTCTGGAGTGTGATTCCAGTGAGCATCACCCCTCAGAAGAACTCAGAATGGGCAACTGGTCCCAAGGTTTGCTTTGGAAAAGAGGAGGCATTTTCCACCCTCTTTGCCTGTGCTGTCTCCACTTTTCTGGTTTTTTGGGAGTAAAGTGTCACATCCATTGTAAAATAGCAGAGGGATTACCTTGGAGCTTATGTGCATCAGGATGTTGTGATTCCCTTCATCCTGTTATATAAAAGGTAAGCTGTATTCCTGACGACGCACCTCTTAGCATGGTACGCCTCCAGAGGGTGCCGCTGCAGTGGGAAGCCCAGGTGAGGAAGCCCGTGCCTCCAGAGAGTGCACCACGGCGAGAAGCCCAGACGAGGCGGCCCGTCCCTCCCTTCCTCTGGGCATGGAGCAGGTGGCAATGCCCTCTTGCCTGCCCTCCCCTTTCTAGGGCCTATTGTCTTTTTTCCCACAACGGGATTAGTTGCTAGTGTGATCATGATGTGGCAACATTGGCGAGGAACCAGACTCAAACATCAAATTAAGAAAACAGAGAAGGTTTTATACCCTTCAACAGGCAGGATTGCAAGACCAGACACAATCCAATTTTTTTGTAATTGGTTTGATGTATTGCATTCTCTTACTCCATTGGCTGGCCAAAGGGATTCTTCTTTCTTTCTTGAGTGTTCAGGGTTGAGAATAAAGGAACAACGGGGAAATCTTTTCTCCTTTCAGAGATCCCCAGTGTTCTTTCGGGACGTAGCTGTGTTCTTCTCGGAGGAGGAATGGGCTCTGCTGGATCCAGGCCAAAGAAAACTCTACTGGGAAGTCATGGAGCAAAATTACCACACTGTGACCTCCCTCGGTAAGGATCTTTTCCTTTATATTGTGAAAAGGGAAGAGAAGCAAGGAGATGGCATCTTTCTTTGACCCGCTCTGATTTCAGGACACCCTTTCATTTGCCACAGAGGAAAAATTGGGTGTCCCAGACCTGGGGAATCTACAGCCCCTGAAAATGAATGCATTAGATACATTCATGCTGTAAAAGGAAATCTGTTGCTGAAGAGGGCCCTATTCAGGAGAAATGGACAATACACAGGCTCACTCTAGCAAATCCCTGCACCTTCTGTTTCCGTCTCTGGACTTTCTGTGTTTGGATTCTGCAGCAGAGTCCTGAGTATTTGAAGCTGTGACCCTTAGGGGTCAACCACTCCAACCACACTGGCATTGATAGTTCAGGGAAGTGGCTAATCCCCCTTTGTTTTGTATAAAAGGGGATATTTGTCACCATCTCTGTCTGTGCTGCCTCCTGGCTTCTCATGAGTAAACCTTTGCGTGCATTAAAAACAGCAGAGGGAGGTTCCGGAGATAAGCCAGGATGTCCCAGTTCTCTTTGCTTTTGGCACTGCTACTTCAGGACCATCCTAAGGCTTGTGGCAAATTTTCAAATCACTATCTTTGTTTTCTGATGAGCTGTGGCTGCTCCAAAAAGAGACAGATGGACGGATTGGACCCCACCCACTCCGCTCACCAACTGCATAGGTGGCTGCAGTAGCGGAATTGTTTTATAAAGGCTCTGCCCCCGCACCCTCCATGGGTTAACCCCCCAAATGGTGTTTAGCAGGGCTTTTTTTCTGGGAAAAGAGGTGGTGGAACTCAGTGGGTTGCCCTTGGAGAAAATGGTCACATGGCTGGTGGCCCCGCCCCCTGATCTCCAGACAGAGGGGAGTTGAGATTGCCTTCCGTGCCGCTCAGCGGCACGGAAGGCAATCTCAACTCCCCTCTGTCTGGAGATCAGGGGGCGGGGCCACCAGCCATGTGACCATTTCCAAGAGGTTCCGGAACTCCGTTCCCCCGCGTTCCCCCTGAAAAAAAGCCCTGGTGTTTAGTCATATTTTTCTCTTACAGCAGTAAGTATTTTCAGTACAACTCTTCCCTCTAGCTCTTCCTTTGCTGCTTCCTCTAGATTATGATTCCAATTTGCATAATGCTCAAGAAGACCGCTTAATTTACAGGTCTGTCCTGGCCCAGGTTAACTCTAGGCCCCCACTTTTTCCGATTTCCATTTATTATAGAGAGGAGCCCACCCCTTCTTGCTCCGTTTCCCATCCTCATGCTTTGCTCAATTGCAATATTATTGGACTAGAAATGTGCCCACTCTGGATACTTAAGAATTGTTTGAATACTATATGGGCAGCTCTGCCTAGGCTTGCCACCCTCCAGTTGGGACCTGGAGATTTCCCAGAATTACAACTGAACTTCATACAGAGTTGAGTTCTCCTAGAGAAAATGGCCCCTTTGGAGTGTGGACTGCCTGGCATTATGCCCTGCTGATGTCCCTCCCCTCTTCCAAACCCCACCCTCCTTAGGTGTCCCCCTCAAACCTCCAGCAATTTCCCAATGCTCTGCCTCCCAAAAGGAATTGCAGCAATACTGGATGAAGCGACAGCATCAGAGATAATCCTTTCCCAGACAGCTCTGGATGCAATTAGATGCATAACTAATACCATACGCCTTCCGTGCAGGGACACAAAGTGTCTTACATTGTTCTTTCCTTCACTTTATCCTCACAACAACCCTGTGAAGTAGGTTAGGCTGGGAATGTGCTCATGGCCCAAGATGAACCAGCAACTTTCAATGGCAAACTGGGGATTTAAACCTGGACCCTCTAGATCCTAATCAGACACTCTACCCACTAAACTTTGATACCTCAGGGACGTTCTTAAACCCCCTTTGTTTTGTAAAGAAGAAGATATTTTCCACACTCCCTTGTTTTTTTGCTTCCTTTCTCCTCTATGGTGAAACAAAGTGGCTTACATTGTTCTCTTCCCCTCCATTTCATCCATACAACAATTTTGTGAGGTGGTCCTGGCTGACAGTATGCAACTGGTCCAAAGCCCGCAGTACACGGATTCAATCTCAAATCTTGATCCCAGTCCGAAATTCTAGCCACTTCCCCACACAGACTTTTACAATTGTGGTTAAACCCCTTGTGTTTTTCCTCAGAGGGGATATTTTCCACCCTCCCAATCTCTGTTGCTTCCACTTCCCTGGCTTCTTGTACGTAAACGTTTGCTTTCTTGCAAATTGGAAATGGATGTTGTAGATCTAATCTGTACCCAAATGGTCCAATTCCCTTCATTTTTGGCACTGCACATCCCACCATCATCCTGAGGCAAGTGGCCAATTTAGAGATGCCTGTATTTATTTTTTGATGAATTATGCCTTCTGCCATCAATCATAGCTTCCGATGCAAAAAGCAGAGCTGGAGCGCAAGCTCTCTGGGGATTGCGTGGTGCAGGGTGTTCCAATTCCTTTCATGTGCAGCTGAGCTTCTGGGGGGGCACCTCATTTTCCCCATATGCCCTGCCCCACACTATTTCCTCTTTCCTTTCTCCAGATACCCTTCCATAACCTCACTTTTTTCCCTTCTCTCCTTCCCACCCCCCCAACCAACATATTTTAAGTGTCCCTCAACATGCAGCTATATTTATTTTGTATTTACTGTATTTATACTCCACCTTTCTCCCAAATAGGTCCCGAAACCAACTTAGACATTTCTCCTCTCCTCCATTTTTTCCCTGTGAGGTAGGTTTGGCAGAGTGAGTGTGAACCAGTGAGCTTCCCTGGCAAAGTGGAGATCTGAACTGGGTCTTCCAGATCCCAGTCTCAAACTAACTGCTTCACACTGGATTTTTTTGGTGTGGCTGCTGCTGAACAATAGCAAGCAATCAGTTCTGGGTGAGACATGCAACACATGCGGTCTCAAGTCACCCAGTGGTTGCTGTGGGAACCAATAGAGTCCTCCCTCAAAGACCAAACCAGCTGTGGAAAGGGCTGTGCCCCATCACTGGGTTCTGCCTGACAGAAACCAAGGCATGAAGGCTGGCAATGCTCTGTGGTTGCCTAGCAACTGCAACTGAAGACATTTCTTTCTTATAGTCCCAGCACTATTACCGTTATTTTGGGGTATTTTAACTCCTCCCCCCCCCCACCGTGTATTTCTGCTTTGTATTCAGCTTCTTCTGCAAACTGGGGTTTCTATCAGGCATGTAAACAGACCTGTCTTGTCTGTCCATGGCTCCAGTCTCTGGATTTAACTCTTTCCATAGGTTTTTTTATTTCATGTAAACAAAAACTATCCATAAAATTCAAGATTTTTTTTAAAAAAAGTATTTCTTTTCCCATTCTGTCTCTGTGTGCATCCTAAATCAATTAAAAAACACACTCGCCTTAGGAACAATTTTCTGCAGAAGGACAAAACATCCCTTTTGTTATCTCTTTCTCCCTTTCCATGACAACCCAGCACATAGTTAGATATTGCTGAAGTTTTTCCAGCCCCCTGTACTCTCACTGTAGAAAATACCCTTCACTACTGACTGTACTTGCTCACTAGTATTTTGTTCCTTTTCATTCTGATTGACTCTTTTCTCTCTTTTCCAATAGCAGATAGCAGAGAGATGACAAGTGAGAAGGAACCAGGAAGGGTGATGGTGGAAAGAGAGGAAGATCTGCATGTGGAAACGAAATCTGGAGATGAATTGGTACCAAAGAGACAATGCAGATGGGAAATGGAAGCAAAGCAGAGGCAGAGGAAGGAATTGGTTGCCTCTCAGAGCAGGAAGATTCAGGAGGCCCCAGCCCAAGGTGAAATGCAGATGAGAAAGAGAAAGCAGAATGGTCCCGTAAGTGATAAAAGGTTCAGCTGCAAATTCAGTCTAAAAAAATATCACAATGTTACACCATGCCAAAAAAGATATAAATGTTCGGAATGTGGAAAGAGCTTCTCTAAGAGTGGCCACCTAACTACGCATCAAATGATTCATACAGGGGAGAAGCCACATAAATGCTTGGAGTGTGGAAAAAGCTTTTCTCAGAATGGCAGCCTAACTAGACATCGAAGGAGTCACACAGGGGAGAAGCCATATAAATGCTTGGAGTGTGGAAAGAGATTTTCTTACAATGGTGGCCTAACTGCACATCAAAGGATTCACACAGGGGAGAAGCCATATAAATGCTTGGAGTGTGGAAAGAGTTTTACTCGGAATGGCCACCTAACTGCGCATCAAAGGATTCACACAGGGGAGAAGCCATATAAATGCTTGAAGTGTGGAAAGAGTTTTTCTCAGAATGGCCACCTAACTGCTCATCAAAGGAGTCACACAGGGGAGAAGCTCTATAAATGCTTGGAGTGTGAAAAGAGCTTCTCTCACAGTGGCCACCTAACAGAGCATCTAAGGATTCATAGAGGAGAAAAGCCATATACATGCTTGGAATGTGGAAAGAGCTTTTCTCGGAATGGCAATCTAACTAAACATGAAAGGATTCACACAGGGGAAAAGCCGTATACATGCTTGGAATGTGGAAAGAGCTTTTCTCAGAACAGCAATCTAACTCTGCACGAAAGGACTCACACAAGGGAGAAGCCATATAAATGCTTGCAGTGTGGAAATAGCTTCTTTTGGAATGGCGAACTGACTGTGCATCAAATGATTCACACAGGGAAGAAGCCGTATAAATGCTTGGAGTGTGGAAAGAGCTTTTCTGAGACTCGTGCCCTAAGACGACATCAAAGGATTCACACAGGAGTGAAACCACATAAATGCTTGGAGTGTGGAAAGAGCTTCTCTTGGAGTGGGGAACTAACCAGACATCACAGGATTCACACAGGGGAGAAGCCATATAAATGCTTGGAGTGTGGAAAGAGTTTCTCTCAGAATAGCTCCCTAAGTGTGCATCGAAGGATTCACACAGGTGAAAAACCATATAGATTCTTGGAGTATTGAAAGAGCTTCTCTGAATCTTGTCCTATAACTGAACATCAAAGGATTCATTAAGAGAAAAAACTGTATGAATGCTTGAAGAGAAGAGCCAGGGAGGTGGGGCAAGGAAACACTTTTAAAGTCAGCTTCCTGTGAAGGCTGCAGAGGAACTGTAGGGAGAGGCAGCTGGACTGCGCTCTCATCCCCAGGACAGGAGAAGGAACAAGATTGTACAACAGCTGTCCCTCGCATCTGAGGCCAGAAGATGCCCGCCCCGGGAGCTAGCAAGATAGCAGACCATCAGAGAGGAAGCGCCAGTGAGGGACGAGCCTCACAACCAGGCAATCCCCTAAGCCCCCCTACCCCTCACCATGCAAGAAAGCATTTTACAAACCAACCCTGTTTACATCTCACTGTGAATGCAGATACAACCTGCCTGTAAATGTGTAATAATAACATAATAATATTTGATTTATATACCACCCTTCAGGACAACGTAACGCCCACTCAGAGCAGTTTACAAAATGTGTTGTTATTATCCCCACCACAAGAAACACCCTGTGAGGTGGGTGGGGCTGAGAGAGCTCCTAGAAGCTGTGACTGACCCAAGGTCACCCAGCTGGCTTCAAGTGGAGAAATCAAACCCAGCTCTCCAGATTAGAGTCCGGCGCTCTTAACCAATACACCAAACTGGCTGTGTAAAGGCATAGGGACTATATAGCACTGTGAACTCTGCTGTAAGGATGATCCTGCTGTGTAGTTTTTGTGATGTATTATATGTCTGGTTTAGAATTGCTTAAGCTGTATTTCAAAATTGTTTCAGCTCTGTATTGGATTTCTGCTTGTTTTCAAATCTTTCCACGTTTGCAAAGGTATATCCTATTACATTGTTTTCGAATGTCCATGTTGTTATTGATCCAGAGGAGTTAGCCATGTTAGTCTGTAGTTGCAAAATAGTAGAGTCCAGTCGCACCTTTAAAACAAACCAATTTATTTGTAGCATAAGCTTTCAAGAACCACAGCTCATGCATCTGACAAAGAGAGCTGTGGTTCTCGAAAGCTTATGCTACAAATAAGTTGGTTAGTCTTAAAGGTGCTACTGGACTCTTTACCATGTTGTTATTGTATTAACTTAGACTGTGTAGTCTGCCTTGAGTGTCAGTGAAAAAGGCCAACTTTAAATAAATGTAAATAAATAAATGTGTCCACCCATTTGTATGAAACAGTAAGCCTAGGTTCACTTCACAAATGAAACTGGAGACCAGTATTTGTGCAGGTTCACTCACATATTCTGCTCTACATACTTTGAATGTCACATGGGAATTTCTTCACCCAAGTAATGTGTAACATCATGTATGTAACATGAGAAGTAGTCTCAGAACAACAGCCTTGTTAGGAAGTGTAGGCTGTGAGAGAGCAATCCGGATTACTTGTATTTTCAGGGAGGGAGAAAAGCTCCTAGGCATAGTTTTATAACCCTCCACCGTACACAGTCCCCTTAATCCATTATAATTTTAAAACAATAACCACAATTGCTTAGCTTTTCTTCCTAGGGAAGATGTTATATTCCAGCTCTCTGGCTTTGAAAAGAGGGATTGAGAACTGGTGCCGTTTCGATGTCTCCCCCCACCCAGCAATGCTTAGCTAAGATGGAAACAGAAGTCACATTTGAGAAAATTCCTGGAAACCCATTCCTATTGCCAAAGGAGGAAAAGGTGAGAGCACCACAGCCCATGCTACACACATCTCCCAGCACTGTCCAGCCACAGAAGCAAACAGACCCAGAGTCCTGCCTCCATGCTCACTTGGCTTGGAACTTCTGGCTGTGTGTTCCCACCAATTTCCCCGGCCCAGCTTTCCCAGGCATTTTATCACCAGGTTCAGCCTTCATGGGGGGGGGGGGGGCAGCCCACCTCAGAAAAGCAGTCAGCATTGGGGAGGATGGATGGGTTGCGAAAGCTGCTTTGGTTGAGACAGGCTGTATTTGAGAAGGGGGTAAGAGAAATAAAAGATGGCTGGAAGTGGGCTCTCTCTAAGCGGCAGTTGGCTGTAGGGAGGTGGAGAGCCCTGAGCTGCAGCAGAGGGTAACGCTGGAGCCATCTTGTCTCTGTTGCCTGGATTCTGCCACCTGCATTGCAGCCCAGGCGCCTGGCTGTGTAGGCACGTTGGGCTCCCCTTCAACCCTCGTCTTGTGCTAGCCTAACAGACTGGCTGTTGCTCCCCTTTCTGCCCTCTTGATCCTTACTTAGAAAATTTAAGTAGAAATGCTTGGACTGTAGAAAGTTTTTCTCAGAAAGCCCACCTAGATTTACACTGAAGGATTCACAGAAGGAAGAAGCCATATCTCCTCAGCTTCTGAATGGGAGGGAAGGCGGATCTTCCCTCTCCTTTCTATCTGGTAAAGGTAGCTTTGGATCACAAAAGCTTATACCCAGGAACATTTTATTGGTCTTTAAGGTGCTACTGGCCTTGAATTTTGTCTTATTGCTTCAACACAGCTACCCGCCTGAAACTCTTTACAACCTGTGTATGCTTCATAGCCATGTGAGAGCGTAACAAGAAGTCAATGCTGTTCCTAACAAGGTAGCTCATTCATTTTCTTGCTCTAGGTCAACACTTTTGTTAAATAGAACAGTTCTTAGTTAGCTGGAGAAGTTTATTACAAGCATTAATAAGAAGTCACTACCAGCATGTCCTAGAATCTATTATTTTTATGCATCTTCTATATAAAGGAAAGGCTCTGTCCATCTGTGGCAGACATAAAGCCTCAGAAAATAACAGCAGGTGCCACAAAATTGCAGTGGCAGACACAAATGGAATTGAAGATTCTAGACCAGGCAGTCCCCAGTAACCCCGTGTCCCTCATCATTGGAGAAAGCATTTTACATACCAGCTCTGTTTGTCTTACTGTGAATGGAGGCACAACCTGCCTATAAATGTGTAAAGAGATAGGATCTATAGACTTCAACACTATGGACTCTCTACTGTAAGTATGATCCTGCTGTGTAGTTTTTGTGCTGTATTATGTGTTTGTTCTAGAATGGCTGTGTCAGCCTTCTTTCAGCTCTGTACTGCATATCTGTTTGCTTTTGAATATTTTTAGATATCCGTTTCTATACCGTTTCATTATTTATTAAATGTTCCTGCTGTTGATGGTAATGATTTAGGCTATGTAATCCACCTTGAGTGTCGGTGAGAAAAGTGAACTGTAAATAACATAAATAATAAATAAATACTTATACTGGTTTGTAAGAAAGTGGCCATGTGGTTTCACTTTACAAATGAACCCAGGGACCAGTACATGGGCAACTTTAATCACGTGATCTGCTCTACATGCATTGAATGTAATATGAGAATTACTCGCCCAAGTAATGTTTAATTATTCTCAGAACAATAGCCCTTTTGGGAAGTGTAGACTGAGAGAGAGCAATGCCAATGACTCATCTTTTGGTGGACGGAGAAAAGTTCCTAGTAGAGACATGCACTGGAAAAAAAATCCAGCTGATTTGAGTTTGGGGTACCAAACTGGGGGGAAAAAATTCAGCATTGTTCAAACGCTGAATTCATTCTCCGGTTTGGCTCGGCAATACAGAATAAATTCGGTAAAATTCAGCCATTATTTTCAATGGGAAACGTGATTTAGGGTTTTCCAGGGGCCTGGGAAGCATTTTTTGATACAATTATACCAAATTTGCCAGGAACCTACTCTTACCTGTCCCCAAATCCCCAAGTTTCATGATTGGACTTAAAGGGGCCATTTTATGCCCCCCCCAAGAAGGTGTCCCGGCCATATCCAATTTCCATTATTCCCTATGGGGAAAGCTATGGGGACTATATGGGGGGGGGTGGCATTTTGCAAAAAAAACCCATCTACAAAATGTTCAGGGGACATACCCCTGGCTGTCCTCTAAAGGTCCCCAAAGTTTCATGAAGATTGTGGGGGCATTTTAAGCTCCCCAAAGAAGTTGCCCCAGCCACTTTTAAACTCCATTATTCCCGATGGGGGAAACTAAGGGAGGTATCTGGGGGAGATATCTAGAGGGCTGGGATGACATTTGGCAAGCAAAATCCACCAACTTTTCAGGAGTCCTACTCCTAACTGTCCTCTAAACACCCCCTAAGTTCCAAGGAGATTGCACCTTGGGGGGCATTTTATTCCCCCCCCCAAGAAGGTGCCCCCAGCTACCCCTGTTGTTTCTATTGTGGGGAAAAGGTTACTCCAATTGCAGAAACACCTGGATCATGGCTTCCATGGCCACAGGCACACTCCCCATTACAATCTACACACCAGACAGCCCACCAGAACCGAAATGAAGCCCCCCCAAAACCCAGTAGTCTCCAAGCAATTGGGTTTTATTTAATGAATCCTTTCTGAAAAATAAAATGTGGTTTTAAAAAACATTTACAAAATGTCTACAGTTAAATATATAGTACTCTTACATTCAATCTTACAATAGCCAAACACAATGAAATATAAAGTTCACAATATTGTTAGTGACAATTAGCCTTTAAATTGTAAATTCCAACCTTGATAGAATGTGCACTCCATCTTAAACTTCAGCGTCAGCTAACAGGTAGCCCAACGTAGCTCCTTGTTTCAGATTTTATCAAAACCACAATTTCCTCAAAAGACAAGTATTTATAAGGCACAACAATACCAAATTAATTATATTTTGAGAACATATTAGCCATTCATCCATTTTCCTCAGGAACAGAGTCCTCCAATACTCTCCTCTGGCAACAATAACCACCAATATTGTTGCCAGAGGAGAGTATACCACCAATAAGGGGCAAATGGCTTTAGGGTGGTAGGGACTGGAGCCCAGAGCTGCAGCAGAAGGCAATGCTGCAGCCATGTTGTCTTTGTTCTTTTGGCCCATGTCCCTTTAGCCGTCAGTGGCTGCCCTCACCCAATGCCGTCTGCCCTGCAGCTGCTGCCTGAACTCTGCCACCTGCATTTTGATCCAGGCTGGGGGCAGCCCTTCAACCCACGTCGTTTGCTAGTAGCACAGACTGGCCGTTCTTCCCCATGCTGCCCCCTTGACCCTTACTTAGGAAATTTAAGTAGAAAATTGATGTATTCCCTGGACAGGAAGGACAAGTACCAGACAGGCCAGTACAGAACAGGACACTTGTCATCCCGCATGCCAACACTTCCTTTGCTGAGGGGAAGAAAATCAGGCTCCTTCTGTCACACTGCAGTTGAAATAATCTCTTACTGTACTTCTCATGAGGGATGTTTTTCTTTCTTTCTTTCTTTCTTTCTTTCTTTCTTTCTTTCTTTCTTTCTTTCTTTCTTTCTTTCTTTCTTTCTTTCTTTCTTTCTTTCTTTTGCTTGTGACAAACAGCTTTGAGAAACAAGGCCTGAAATGGGGAATATCATAAAGGAATTGGATGCTTCCAAGAATGTTTGTGTGCCCAGGAGTTTTGTGAGGGGAAAATAATGTGTGTTCTATCTATCTAAAAGCTCTTTGTTCCAAGATGAGTTAAAAATAAGTACCAAGTTTAGTAAAAGTTGCAATGCTAGAAGGACTGCAGGAGAGAAAGTGAAATTTTAGGGCGGAGGAGTGGATTTTTCAAAGGACTTGACCAAAAATGTGGGAAGGCCCTTCTTTTACCCAGGGTCAGGGAAGCAAGAGCGTTCTGGGGGGGGGAGGAAGTTCAAGCTGGAGGAGGACAAAGTTCACCTCAACCATGTCCCAAATTACCACCTGACTGGTGTTCTCTGTTTCCCCTGTGGAAGACGCCTCTGTGAACTTCCACTAACCAAAGTCTGGGTCACCATATCCAGAGGTCATCCCACGTTACGGTCTAGCAAAAAGCTCTTTTGGATATGCGTTTTATTGGGGTGTGCCCCCCTCATAATAGTAACATACAATATGAGATTTCATAATCTCAACAAAAGAATTACCAAAGACCTGCAATCATTACACCTAAACTTCTTGTGCCATGTGAGGGTTTGGTGGATTTAATCTCAAATCTCTCTCCACCAAATCACTATGACATACTTCTCACTCAGCGCTGGGATGATCTCTCTCCAGAAGAGAGCTCTTGGCTCCCATTGAAACATTTTCCATAGCATAAACTCTTGAAGTTTTCCTTCCCACCAGCCTCCAAAAGGGGACTGGACAGAATTACAACAGACCTCTAGTCCTCAGAGATCAGTTCCCCTGGAGAAAATAACTACTTGGGAGAGTGGGCTGTATGACATTATACCCCACTGAGGTCCCACCCAGGTTGGGAAATTCCTGGAGATTTGGGGGTAGTTCCCAGGGAAAGACTCTATGGTTTACCATCAAGTCAACCCTCCAAAGCAGTCATTTTGTCCAGGGAAATGATCTCTGTAGTATGGAGATGAGTTGAGATCTACAAACCCCACCCATCTGGAGGTCAGCCTCCCTATGTAGAGGTCAGCTCCAAAGCTCACATCAAGAGAGCTGTTCCAAGCCAGCATGAATCCTCTTGTGTCTCCTCAGGCTGTCTTTGTGCATGAAACTTTTCTCACACTCTGAGCACTTGTGTACTTTCTCTGTGCTGTGGCACTTCTGGTGTCTCACAAGGAGTGATGGTTTTTGGAACATTTTCCCACACTTCAGACACGTGTGGGATCGCTGCTTCCCACGGGCTGCTTTTTGCCGACTCTTTGACCTCTCCCCTGTATGGATCTTCACATGTGTTTCGAAAGACGACTTCCACATGAAGCTTTCCCCACAGTGGGTACATTTGTAGGGTTTCTCTCCTGAGTGGAGGCGCTGATGCCTTCTGAGGTGCCACTTGTCATTGAAAGCTTTTCTGCACTTCAAGCACTTATGGGTCTTCTCATGTGTAGAAATTCTTTGAAGGTATATGGAGGATGTGTGAGGCATGTTCTGTAAAACTGGGACTGATTTCTCTCTCTTATGGTTCTTTCTATGCCTTTCAAGAGATGAGATCCACCGGAAAACTTCCCCACAGTCCGAACATTTATAGGGTCTCAGTGGATCCACTGAGGGGATACATTGATGTCCCTTTTGCTCACATTCATTCCAGAATCTTTCCCCACACTTTGAGCATCTGTAGTTTTTTCCCTGCGTACAAGGGCTTTGGGGCACAGGCTGGGCTGCTTTTCCTCCAGTGTGGGTCTTCCTGTGTCTATAGAAGGAAGAATGCCACATGAACCTTTCTCCACAGTCTTCGCATTTATAGGGTCTCTCTCCAGTGTGAAGGCGCTGATGTCTTTTCAAGCGTGACTTGGTGACAAATTTTTTCCCACATGCCAAGCAAAGGTAGGACTTCTCTCCAGAAAACCCACAACGATGAGCATCAAGGTCCGATGTGCTACTGAAACTTTCCCCACACTCACAACATATGCACGTCATCCTCTTTTCTCCTTGCAATTTCTCAATAGGAGGAACGGCCAGTGTCTCTTCTGCATGAACCCTTCTGTGCTTATCAAGCGAGGTGATCCAAGGAAAGCTTTCCCCGCAATCTGAGCATTCATAGGGTTTTTGTCCAGTGTGGAGGCGCTGATGTCTTCTGAGGCTTGACTTGTCAGAGAAAGCTTTCGCACATTCTAAGCACGTATGTGGCTTCTTGCCTGTGTGAGTCTTCTCATGTCTTCTGAGGGACCTGGAGCAAATGAAACTTTTTCCACAGCGGGAGCATCTGTATGGTCTCTCCCCGGTATGGATTCTCTTATGCCGGAGGAGTTGGGAATTATAACCGAAGCTCTTCCCGCACTCAAAGCACGTGTTTCTACTCTGATCCTCGCTGAGTCCCCACTGGAGTGCAACTCCATTGGTTTTCCTGTTGACCTTTTCACAAGTTACAGATTTACCCACTTCCTCTCTTGGGTGGGTTAGCTGCTTCCTTTCTAGCGTGTGTTGATTCTCTAGGGTTTCCCCTGTCTTACAATGCTGGGGCCTGTTGTTGGTTTGTTCCTGAGATATCCCTTGTGACTCTATCTGTTGAGGCATTTCTTGTGGTTGTTCTTTCTCTTTGTTATCACCCACATTCCTATGATCTGTTGAGGTAATGGGAGAATTGACCCATTAGGAGTTGCCTTGACCAAAGAAATAGCCTGGATAGTTAGGTAGAATAGCGGGGAGACAGCCTGCTCTGTATAAACTCTGCACTTAAAAAAAAATCATTGTTCTGCATGAAAACCCAAGTACCAAGATAGATAAACACACACATACACAAAGAGAGAAACACATATACTATGTATCAATTCGTGTACTTTGTGTAAGTTCATTCTGCTATTTAGATGGAGGAACAGAGAATCAGCAAAGCAATGCTCCTTAACTCCAGAAATCCTGACCTCTCAGATGATCACAGAGCTCAGCTGCTGAGATTTCCCCCTCCTTATTACAGAAAATAATTAAAATTCTGCAGGCTCCAGTATAACTCTCCATAAAGTCATTTGTATTATTTTATTTTACCTCATTTATATCCCACCTTTCTCCACAATGATGACCTAAATTGGCTCACACTCTCCCTTCCCTTCTCTTTATTCTCACAACAACCCTGTGAGGGTGGTTACGCTCCAGGTGTGCGGCTGATAGGGTTGTCAGTTCTCCCTTAACCTCCCAGCGGGAGGGAGGGACCTGGCATTCACCTTTTGGGAAGTCTTTGCACAATGACATCACTTCCGGGGTGGTGCAATGACATCACTTTCGGGAAGTGAAGTCATTGTGCAGAGGCAATAGTTTTCTATAGTCTTCCTTGATAAGGAATGGCCAGGTGGATAAGACAAGAATTCCTTCCAGACAGAATCCTGTTCTTAACAGTGGCTATCTCTCCACCCCAACAAATGTCATCAGAAATTTCCTTTTTCTCCAAGCTAACCCCATCCGTTACTGTACACCTGGCCCAACTGCAAATCAGAAATCAGCCTAGAAGCATTGGAGGGGTATGTGTGTCTCCAAACCCTTAATCAGAGGGTCCCAAAAACATTGCTACCCCCAAATCTTGGTGGTGGTAGGGAATGATCTCTCCAAATCTCCAGGAGACCCAGCCTCCAGGAATTTCTCAAGCTGGAATTTGCAATTCCTATTCCTTTTGCCAGCAACAAGAAGCCAGCAGACAGCAGCAAGCATGGTTGTCCTCGCCCGCTCCCCCGCCCCATGCTGCCAGAGAAATCAAGAAAATTGCAAAAGATTTGCCTGGGAGCTAGTATCCAATTCGGTGAAGACCTTTTAAAATAATACAAATATTCCACAAAGTACAAATCAGCTTGGCAGCCTTGCGTTTTTACTGATTAACATCTCAGGTTGGAGACAGCAAATTACTCCGAGAGGATGCAATTCCTCCAGACCAAGGACTCTTACCCAAAGGAGGGGAGTTTTGCAGCTGCATAGGTTCCCTGGGCGGCTTTAGTTGCTTCGGCATGGCAAACAAGGGAATGCACTCATCCTCCTGCGCGTTCTCCACTGGGGTCTCTGCCACCTACAAAAAGCAGTAGAAGCAGTTATTTATTGACAAATTTAATCTTGCCCACCCTCCTTTAAGTAGGTTGCCAGCCTCCCAGAATTACAACTGGTCTCCAGGCCACAGAGATCCGTTCACCTGGAGAAAATGGCTACTTGGGGGGTTGACTCTATGGAATTATGCCATGCCAAGATCTTTTCCCTCCCCAAATCCCACTTTCTCCAGGTTTCAACCCCCAGATCTCCAGGAATTTCCCAACTTGGAGCTGGCAACCCTACCTTTAAGGGAGCTCCAAGTATATGGCTATTGCCTCTGTTTTGTACTGACTATAACCTTGTGTGGTAAGGTAGGCTGAGAGAGAGAGAGAGAGCAAGAGCAACTGGTCCATCCAGGGAGCTTTGGGGCCTAGTGGGGTGTTCAGCCTGGGCCTCTCCCTACACTTAGAGCCAAGCTACAAGTGACGCCTGACACAGGTTGGACACTTGTCAGCTTCCCTCAAGTTTTAATGGGAAATGTAGGCATTCTGGTCTTGCAGCATGGCTCTCCAACAGCTCTCCAATGGACTTTTCAACTGTCACTTGTCCAACATTCCACAAAGTTGCCTACATTTCCCATCAAAACTTGAGGGAAGCTGACAAGTGTCCAACCTGTGTCAGGCGTCACTTGTAGCTTGGCTCTTAGTTTAACAGGTTAATGCTAGGCAATGTCTTATATAAGTGCTGATTTTATTAATGTATACCAACCCCACCCTCACACTCAGAGCTTTATACTGGGAATAGCTACCAGCCAATGTCCGTTACGACACTGCTAAAAGTACTACACACTTCACAACTCTCTGTGACTTATTTTGCACCACCTTCAGCATTCAATTCAAGGCAGAAAAATAAGTGCCTAGCTCTGAAGTCATACGCTTAGGGTGGCCAAATCCTGGTTGGGAAATTCCTGGAGATTTAGAGGTGAAGCCTGCGAAGGATGGGTTTTGGGGAGGGAAAAGAGAGTGTGTATGTGTGTGCGCATGTGCACAGCAGGCATGTGATGAAGTGGTGCCAACCTGATCTCCAGATGTCAGAGAGCAGTTCTCCTGGAGAAAATGGTTACTTTGGAGCAGGGTTTTTTTCTGGGAAAAGAGGTGGTGGAACTCAGTGGGTTGCCCTTGGAGAAAAGGGTCACATGGCTGGTGGCCCCGCCCCCTGATCTCCAGACAGAGGGGAGTTGAGATTAGGGCAATCTCAACTCCCCTCTGTCTGGAGATCAGGGGGTGGGGCCACCAGCCATGTGACCATTTTCAAGAGGTTCCGGAACTCCGTTCCCCGCGTTCCCCCTGAAAAAAAGCCCTGCTTTGGAGGGTGGAATCAATGGCATTATATGCCTCTGAGGTCCATCAGCATAGATTTAAATAGATTGGATGTGCGTGTGATTGAAAAGATTCCTGGATGTTATTGATGGTTGTTATTTTTTTGCTATTAGGATATAGTCTATCGCTCTCATGTATGTCTTGCTGTAATGGAAGTTTGGGAGATCTTCATGGGCTGATGCAATTCTGATTCAGGTGCTGCTGCTGACCTTTTTACAGGAGAGAGAGAGAGAGGGGGGGGGATGGGTATGCAAAATGATTGTACATTATCTGCTGTGGGCACAGTCCATGTTTTGGATGAGAGTTCCTGACCTGACCTAAGGAGGTGAATATCCCAGAATTTTTTTATTTGGTTATGTAGTCTTTTTTGGTTGATTATTGAATTTGCACTTCCTTTCATGTGTATTTCAGACTCATGGGCAAATGTTAATACTATCATTTCTAAGAGAACTATTTTTGTTCTTCATTTTTTTAAAATTATTTATTAGTGCAAAACAACCCCCCCTCCAAATAATGTTGGTTATTTTTGTTCCCCATGAAAATATATACATAATAATTATAAAAATAGTCCAGCCCCTTTTTAGGTCCGCTTTGTGCTTGGCCAGGCACATTGTATTATAACTATTTAATACAATGTGCATTAATATTATGTGCATTAAACAAGATTGACCAGGACTGAGGAAGTCCTTAGGCTGAAATGTTTTTGGTCCTGGACACAAACAGTACAAAAATTGTACAAAAATCACTATCAATCCAATCCTAAAGGCTTAGACTGCTGTAAAACCTAAGAAGAGTTCCCCAGTCTAAGCCCTTAGGATTGCACTTGATAGTGATTTTTGTACAATAGTACCTCTATATTTGAATATATATAATATATTCAAATATATATATAAATATATTATATACCTCTATATAATATATAATGTTATGGAACTAATATGTGGAACCTTGCTACTATTGTTTTAATCACATAATTTTATTGTTTAGGATTTGATTTAAATATTATACTAGTTGTTTATTAATTTGCATAATGTTTTGAGCATTCATTTCATTTTTTTCCTGGTAACCTTATGTGATATAGAGTCCACCCTCCAAAGTTGCTATTTTCTCAAGGGTGCAGATCTCTGTTGTCTGGAAATCAGTAGTAATTCTGGGCATACTGCAGACCCCACCTGGGGGTTGGCAACCGCACACAATAGAATTTTTTAAAAGCCTCAGTAAACGTAAGCACCACCCTGACCTGGATAACCCAGGTGAGCCTGATCTCATCAGATCACAGAAACTAAGCAGAGTAATTGGATGGGAGACTGCCAACGAAGCCCAGGGTTGCAGAGGCAGGCCATGGCAAACCATCTCTGTTAGTCTCTTGCCATGAAAACCCCACCAGGGGTCACCATAAGTCAGCTATGATTTGAGGGCGCTCTGCCACCAAATGTAAGTACCAAGAATGATCTTGTCTCAAATTCATGCACTTTGCCTTACACTTAACAAAACTTTTCTCCTCAGTTTTCCCTGTTGAATTACTGCCTGACAGATTGTCTCTTTTGTCTGGTCACCCTGAGGTAGTTATCCCCCAGTCTTTCCAGACCCATCTTTTACCCCACGTCTTCACATGGTCTTGCTTTCCTCCAGCTGAAGTCCATCCTTAAAGCCCACCTTTTTCATACACAACCTGCTCCCCCCTCACCAGTCTTCAACCCCAAAGCCTCAGTAAACTACCCTTCCCGTGCAAGTTCATTCATTACCTCCTGATCCTTTTCTTTCCTCAGTATGATGAGTTCTGAGTGCTTGGCTTGAAGTACCTGTTACAACAACCCTGTAGGGTAGGTCTGTGTTAGTCCCATATTGCCAAAGTGGCTGGAAGCCGGGAGGGCAGAGAGCACTTGCCTAAGAGGCTACTTTGTGAGTCTGGGACATGTGAGACATTCTTTTAGCTGCCAAGAGATACTCTATGCATAACCCATGACTTGTGCATGGCTATAAAGGGTATATCTGGAACGAGAATAGCAGCTCAGCCAACCCAACAAATGGGTCTTTTCCTCCACCAGGGCAGAGAAAAGGTTGGTCAAGGAAGAAAGAGGCTCAGATATTTGCAGGCCACAGAAGTGCGACACTGGGGATGTGGCCGTCCTGGAATCATAGATTTCCATTCATAAAACAATTGAAAGTTTCCAAACCCATAAGATCACAGTGTTAGCAATCTTACCCTCAGGCCTAAGAACTAGCACTCTGCCAGTGGCCCGGAGGAGAATGGACAATGCAGCCCCCCAGTAGAGAAGTTGCTTTGAACCAGACTGGATTTCATTTATAGATTTTCCCCCTCCCCAATGGGCACCCAAAGCAGCTTACAATACAACATAGTGGTTAAGTGGTTGGGTTACAAATAAGCACTCTGCTGGTTCGAATTCTACAATTGCCCTGAGATCAGTAGGTGCCTAGGGTAAACCACTCCTTTCAACCCCACCGCATTGTGGGAATGATAACAACACTGACTTTGTTCATTTGCTTTGAGTGAGGCACTAATCTGTCTAGAACAGCACATGTGCACAGTTATTATGTTTATTCTCCCCTTCTCCATTTTATCCTCTCAACAACCCTGTGAGGTAGGTTAGACTGAGAGTGTGTGACTGGCCCAAGGTCATTCCAGCAAGCTTTTATAGCAGAATGGGGATTCGAACCTGAGTCTCGCAGATCCTAGTCTGACAAGAGACAGAGAAAGGAAAAGGGGGAGGTAGAAAGAGCATCTCCCCACCCCCATGCTGCCCCAGAAGGAAAAGAAATAAAACCTTTATCTTACCTGCTGTTTCCACATCTCAAGATCACACTGCCCAAGAAGGAAATCCTCTGCCAGGGCCACAGCATGGGCACAGGTCTCCGGGCAATTTCTTCTTACCCAGTTCTGCATTTCCATGGGCAGGACAGTCAGGAACTGCTCCAGGATCAGCAGCTCCAAGATTTGCTCCTTGGAGTGCTTCTTGACCTTCAGCCACCCATGGCAAAGTTGCTGGAGCCGGTTATAAGTCCCTCTTGGCCCCTCAGCCTCCAGGTAGCAGAACTGCCTGAAGTGCTGGCGAATCTTCTCCCTGCTCATGGCATCCCCTTGCAAAATGGCTGCCTTCAATTTCCCATAATCCCCTCTGTCTCCCACCTCCATTGTGAGAAATGTTTGCTTGGCTTCTCCCCTGAGGGCTGGCAGGAGTCGAGCCACCCAGTCTTCCTTGGGCCACTGACAGGCTTCGGCCACTTGCTCAAAGGAGGCCAGAAAGGCTCTGGCGTCATCCCATGGAGCACTCTCTTCCACCAACTGGGGGACCCCCAGTCCCGCATGAGGGGACTCCACTGTTTTCAGAAACTCTTGCAGCTGAGCTTCCCAGAGCTGAGCTAACCCTCTTTCTAGTTCTTCTTTCATATAATACTGAGTTGCTGTTCCCAGGGATTGACCAATACTCCCCAAAGGCATTGCTTCATGGCAGGCGCTTCCTCCTGCAACATCCATCCTGCATCGATGATCTAGTGTCCTGCAGTTCCCCAGTCAGCTGTCCTAGAAGCATAATTAATAACAAAGGCAGAGCATTAATGTTCAGCATTCTACGTTTCTTTGGAACTTACAAGCTGGGCTGGGGTACCTCCCCTCAGTATCCAAGGCTGCATCACACAGATCTGGAGATTGTTTTCTCATTCCACCATATCAGTCCTCTCTGATTGGATTATCTTGCCCATACAAGGAAAATCCAGTCACAAACAACTGCTCTCTCAGCCAACGAGAGTTCGTGTTTAATTTTATATTTATTTCATTTATATCCCAAGGGGGACCCAAAGAGGCGTACGTCATTCTTTTCAACTCCAATAACCCTGTGAGGTAGGTTAGGCTGAGAGATGGTGACTGGCCCAAAGTCACCCAGCAAGCATCCATGGCAGAGCAGGAATTTGAACCTGGGTCTCCCAGTCCAGCTTTCTAATCACTACACCACCCTGGCTCAGAGAGATATTTATTTTTATTTATTTTATCGTATTTATATTCCGCCCTCCCCGCAAGGAGGCTCAGGGAGGAACTGGACGTTCCATCTGAGTATCTGAGTGACAGTCATTGGAAGGCCAATGGTCCTCAAAAATACATCTAACCACCTTTCAAAGGCCATCTAAGATAGCAGTTGACACCAGATCTTGTGGCAGGGAGTTTCAGAAGTCAACCACTTATACTTGTGTCTACCCGAAGTCTGTCACCACCAATCGATTTTGTTGAGTGATCACCAGTTCTGATATTCTACAGACAGAAAAAGATAAATTCCTCTCCCCCTTCCATGTCATCCGTTATTGTATAAAATTCTATCAAGTAACCCCTTTGTTGCACATCAGAATAAAAAGAGGTTCCTGCCAGACTTGGAGCTCGAGCAATGCACACAGTAGAGGTAGAGAGAACAAACCGCATGAAAGGAACAGGGAGGCCAGAAGTAAAGAAAGAGGGATTCTTGAAAGTGATCTAGAAAAGAGACTTTTAAACAATTCAGCATTTCAGTCCAGGACTACCAGCCTTTGGCCAAAACATAAAGGCTGGATAAAAACTTATTTATAACTGAACGTATTTAATAATTGCTAACCTTTACTTAAGAATTAAATGCACGCAATCCGGATCAAGCCCAAAGTCCCTGTAGTCCAGCATCCCATTTTCCATAGCAGCGAGAGCAAGGCACAGGGCTTAAGCTGCCAGCAGCTGGAATTCAAAGGTATACTGCCTCCAGACATGGAGGTTCCATTTAGTCATGGCAACTAATAACTATTGACAGACCTATCTGCCATTCTCAGCCTAACTGACCTCACAGGGTTGTTGTGAAGATAAAAACTGAGGGAAAAAGAACAACCTCAGCCATTCCATTGGGGAGAATGGCAGGGTATAAAGGAAACAAAACCAAATCCTATTCATGACTCTTTCTGAAGAAATATTTCCTTTGGTCCATTATCCTGAATCTATTTCCCAACAGCTTAATTGTCCCCAAGTTCCATTCCTATGGGAGAAGGAGAAAATATTCTCTTTACCCACTTCCTCCACCCCATACATCCATTTAGAACCCTCTGTCATGCCCACACACAGCAGTCATTAATTTATTTAATAGATTTTTATACTGCCATCTTTTCTTCAACCTAAAAAGTCCCAACTCTTTCACTTTTCCTGATGGTGAAGGTGCCCCGTCCCCTTGGTAGCTGGGCTTGCCCTTTTGAGCAATATCTTCAATACTGGAGACGGCAGCCCAATCCCTATTCTGTCCCTGCTATCATGGAAAAATGTGCCCATGAACACAGGCAGAAACTCAAGAGGTGAAGATTTACCCTTTTGCTACATCTGCTGGGGCAAGGGAGAGGAAAAACTTTTGCTATACTTTATCTATGTTCTAAAAGGGGGGACCCTTGATGTACCAAAAAGGGGGGGGGGGGTTATGTCAGCAGCTGAATTTTTTTTTCTGTTTAAAGTCTCTGCCAGGAAGCCATGCAGGCCAAGCTTGCTAAGCCAACTCTTCTCCAAGATTATAACATTGCTGATTTTCCTCCAAGAATAAATCAAGATGGATAGACATGTTAGTCTGTCTGTAGCAGTAGAAAAGAGCACAAGTCCAGAAGCACCTATAAGACTAAAAAAAATTGTGGTAGGGTATGAGCTTTTGTGAGTCACAGCTCACTTCTTCAGATACTTCCCACTTCAGGTATCTGAAGAAGTGAGCTGTGACTCACAAAAGCTCATACCCTACCACAAATTTTGTTAGTCTTATAGGTGCTACTGGACTCTTGCTCTGTTCTACTGCTCCAAGAATGATTCCCTACTATCCACAGGATTTGAATCCAGCGGCACCTTAGAGACGAACAAGCTATTCAGAATGTAAGTTTTTGAGAGTCAAAGCTCCCTTCTTCAGACACCTCCTTCAAGAGCACTGACTCTCGAAAGCTCACACTCTGAAAATCTTGTTGGTCTCTAAGGTGCCGCTGGATTCAAATCCTGCCGTTCTACCTCAGACCAACACGGCTATTGCTCACCTAAATCCAGAGGAGTTAGCCGTGTTAGTCTGTAGTAGCAAAATCGAAAAGAGTCCAGTAGCACCTTTAAACTAACCAACTTTACTGTAGCATAAGCTTTCGAGAATCATGATTCTCTTCGTCAGATGCATGACGCAGTCTTCTCGCATCTAACAAAGAGAACCATGATTCTCGAAAGCTTATGCTACAGTAAAGTTGGTTGGTCTTAAAGGTGCTACCGGACTCTTTTCGCTTTTACTCACTTAAACTATCCCTCTCCTACCAACCATTTGGAAACTCACCAGCTCCGGCGCTCGCCTCCGTCTTCTCTGAATCGCAGCCAACCGAAGAATCAGCCCCCAGCCAACCACATGCACAAGCCCGGGAAGGACCCCACCCCTTCCCCCTTCTGCACTTTCCATCTCAATGCCTTCCTGGGCGCCTTCAACTAATCGCTTCTAACCATTATTCCAACAATGGCTGTCCCTCTTTTTCAAACCAGCCCAGATGCCCTTGGGGCTGGCTGCGAGATTCCTGCTACTCCGCCCTGCTTATTTGCTCCCCGGGTCTTTAAGCCTCCCAAATGCCGCGCGGGGATTTAAAGTGTGTGTGTGTGTGTATAAAGCCACCCACAGCAGCCTCCTTGCTCAGCCCTGACCCCAGATTATTTCTATAGGCGCAGGAGCTGCATCCCAGCACGAACTGGGTGCAAACCGCTGCCTGTTTTCCTGGGAGTAAGCTCCATTGAACACAACAGGGCTGAGTAAACTCGCACTTGCACCAGATTACCATTGTGCGTGGCTGATTTTTTCTTTGTTGTTTCGGGTTTGTTTGGTACATTCATATGCCAGGCTTAGAATTGCTCTGTTTCAGCATTGCTTGGGGTTTCTGCTGGTTTTAAATCTTTGCAAAGTTGCATTTAGATACCCTATTACATTGTTTCTTGAAATACGTTTGAAATTGATTGTGCTGACTCACACTGTGGAATCTGCTTTGAGTCTCGGTGAGAAAGGTGGACGATAAATAATGTAAATAAATAAATTTGTATCCTTCCCTTAAAGAGGCAAACCTCATTCTCCCATAGGGGAGAACAATGTAAGCGGCTTTGAGTTGCCACTGGAGAAGGATATGGGGTATATATGAATGAAATAAATTGCCCCCTGTTAAGTGTGATATTTTGAATGCTATTAGGTCTAGCTAAACTATTATGTCCAGTGGCAAAATGGCTGCCGCCCGTGTAGATGAGAAAAAGTGGACACACCAGAGAAAGGTCTCTACCTGGGAGGGCAGGGGAGTCCCTAGACAGACAGAAAGTTATGTTTTTGAAGCAAGAGAAAAAGGGAAAGCCCCTTGGGTAGCAGCCGCATGAATTCTGAATCTGCTGCAGGAGAGGCACAATGGGAAGCGCTGTGGAAAGAAGAGCAGGGGCAGGATGGGGTGGAAAGAAAAGAGGAGCCTGCTGAGGTGAGATTAGAGGGGTGGCCCTTTACAGACTGATGCAATTCATTCCAGCCAAAGTTTTCCTTAATCAGAGCTCAGGGCACCAGATGAACAAGAGTTCGTGTTAGGGTTGCCAGCCTCCACGCGGGGCTTGGAGACCTCCCAGAATTGCAACTGATCTCTAGACTACAGAGATCAGCTCCCCTGGAAGAAATAGCTACTTGGAAGGGTAGACTCTCTATGATATTATACCCCGCCAAGGTTCCTCCCCTCCCCAAATCCTCCCCTCCCCAGTATCCACCCCCAAATCTCAAGGAATTTCCCAACCCGAAGTTGCCTTTCCTGTCTCCAGGGCATCTGATTATGTGAGCTCTGCTTCTGCTAGTCCATCTTTAAGGCGCAGACTTACAGCGTCATCATGAGTCTTTGGACAATCCCTTGTGTGTAGGGCCTGCCCTCCATGCATCTGACGAAGAGAACGTGATTCTTGAAAGCTTATGCTACAATAAAATTGGTTAGTCTTAAAGGTGCTACTGGACTCTTTTTGATTTTGCTACTACAGACTAACACGGCTAACTCCTCTGGATCCCTTGTGTGTGTTTACCTGTATATATTTTTTAGGCCTGAGCGACAGGCTCGACGTGGGGGAAAAATAAAGTCACTTTCTGCTGCAGTAAAGCATTCTTCCTGGGATAATTTACCCTGGAATGTGACTTTCCAGTGGTGTGTCTTCCCCTGCCATTCTTTGCTTCAGCCCAGGGCCTCCCCTGGGGTCAGCGAATGGGACTTCTGCTCCTTTGTGTGTCTCCAGGATCAATTTCCTCTTTTTGTCTAGCAAATGGGTCTTCTTTCTCTCTCTCCTGGGACCAAATCTTTCCTCCCCTTCTGCCCCAAACCTGGCTTTTCTCTCAGTGTATTTCCATTTCCAAAGAAAATACAATTGCAAATGAGGCGGCAATGTTAGTCTGTCATAGCAAAATAAAAGGAAAGTCACCTTCAAGACCAACAACATTCATTTTCAATCTGAGCTTTCCTGAGTCACCGCTCACTTACTTCCATGACACAGGAAAGATGTGGAAGATCAGAAAAATCTCAGTAAAGGGCAGCTAATGAAATCTTAAAGGCTAATGAGTCTTTAAGGCAGCACCGAAACTAGGCCCAAATTGATCCTGGAGAGCACAACTCCACTGGGCTTTTATTTTATTTTACAAAGAACATGTGCAAAAAAGATCCCCTGGTAGGGTTGCCAGTTCCAGGATGGGAAATTCCTGGAGGTTTGAGAGTGGGCATTGGGGAGGGGAGGGACCTCAGCAGAGCATAATTCCATAGAGTACACCCCCCCCCCCCAAAGCTCCCATTTCCTCCAGGGAAACTGAACTCTGTCGTCTGGAGATCAGTTGTAATTCTGGGAGATCTCCAGGTCCCTCTTGTAGGTTGGTAACCCTAGCTTGTGGGGAGTTATTTCAAAGAGCAGAGGTTTACCACATAGATCTATTGGCCTGAGAGATCCTTCCCTTCCCTCCAAGAATACAGGGAGAAAGTAGTCTCCTCCAGACACTGTGGGATCCTCCGGCTAGAGTTAAGGGTCTGCCTTGGTCTCAGGAATTCTCACAGTTGGCCTTCCAAGAGTTAAGGGTTAAGCATCATTCTAGTTCCTGACTATCAGGCTGGTGACCCAGAGGCAGCTCAGTGTAGCTCCCCAGGTGCTTCTCAGCTCCTTTGGTATTGCAATCCCAGCAGGACCAGGGGATGCAGCTTGGGCTGGGGGTGGGTGGGCTACATGAGGCTTGCGAGAGGCCATGGAGGCCTGCAAGGAGCCCCCCTTCATCTGCCATCCAACTGTGATCTATTGGGGGGGGGGGTTGAGAAAGAGGGAGGCATTCCTCCATCCAGTTCCAGCACAGACCGCATGTATACCTCCATGTCGAGATCCAGTTGACAGCCTTTCTCCTCCCAGTTACCAATTGCCATCCACTTGGGGAGAAGACCGTTGCCAACTGCTCTGATCCTTATTTGTTTATAGGTTAATTTCTTTTGCCTTTCTCCCCCAACAGGGGACACAAAACAACATTTTATTCAATTTTATCCTTACAATAACCCTGTGGGGCAGGTTAGGCTGAAAGAAAACGACCGGCCTAAGGTCATCCAGTGAGCTTCTGTGGCAGACTGGGTTCGAACCCATGTCTCCCAGATCCTAATCCACCTCTTTAACAACTACACAACACAGATCTACTTCTGGCGTGCTAAAGCTAGCAAAAAGGCCTTATTTGTTCAAGTTCTGTTTGTATTTTGCCCCTTCTCCTGGGCTCACAATGAATACCATCTTTTTAAAACAAACGAAAGAGATTGTAAAAAATGAGCTGCCCCATAAAATGAAAAGCTCTCCTTTTCACATTTGTCCTGGCTGATGTTGGCTACACCAAAGAGGAAAAAATTAACAATTCTTAGAGAAAGAATTCTGGTTCTGTGGACCTCTGATTAACTATATAGTTATCTTTCTTTAGCTTGAATCAAATAACAACAACAACAACAACATGTGATCTTTATTTATTATTGTGTTGTGTGAAATTTGAATAATGATAATGATCATAATAATGATAATGATAATAATAATGTGCTACCATTACATTTTATTAATTTTTCAGAAAATTAAAACAGGGAGGGTAACGGGGGTAGCGAGGGTGGATAGTGAAGGAAGAAGCAAAAATCATGCTATATTACCTGCTTACAACAGTACTCTACATATCATTTAGTACTACAAATCGGTAGACTGTGATAATTGAAACAAATTACATTAAAGCCTTTATATTCTTAGCACACTCAAATCTTTATGCCTACTTTTAGCCCAGTCATAGAATAGATGCTATAATCTACGGGACCATATCTCCCCATATATTCTCCGGAGGATACTTCAGTCAGGGGACAAACAGCTGTTGGTGGTCCCTGGCCCCAAGGAGGCCCGCCTAGCCTCGACTAGAGCCAGGGCCTTTTTGGTCCTGGCTCCCACCTGGTGGAACGCTCTATCTGCTGAAATCAGGGCCTGGCAGGACCTACTATCTTTTCGCTGGGCCTGCAAGACAGAGTTGTTCCGCCAGGCATATAGCTGAGACTGGGCCTCCGCCGGCCTGAAAAAAGGGGTGTATACAATCTTAACTCTCCCTTTGAAGGCTGTCCACCATCCTGTTTTAAATGTGTATTAATACACTGTTGTTTTAATGCAGATGAATTTTTATTGTATTTTAATATGTTGTTATCTGCCCTGATCCCGCTCACGGGGAGGGCGGAATAGAAATTTGAAATCAATCAATCAATCAAGTCCCAACTGACTTACGGAGATCCCTCATAGAGTTTTCAAGGCAAAAAGTGAGCAGAAGTTATTTGCTGTTACCAGTCTCTCTGTAGTAACACTTATCTTCCTTGATGGTTTCCCATCCAAATACTAACCCTAACCAACCCTGCTTAGCAGCCAAAGCCCTATTGAGCTTGGCCTAGTCATAGCTATTCATGCTGCTTAACCGATTTATACAGAAATGAAATTTCAGAGTGTTTACTTTTCCATAGATCCAGAGGAGTTAGGCGTGTTAGTCTGCAGTAGCAAAATAGTAAAGAGTTCAGACTAACCTTTAAGACTAACCAACTTTATTGTAGCATAAGCTTTCAAGAGCCACAGTTCTCTTTGTCAGATGCAGATTCTTGAAAGCTTATGCTACAATAAAGTTGGTTAGTCTTAAAGGTGCTACTGAACCCAAACTTTCCAATAACTGTAGTCCCCATTTCCCTATGTTATAATTAATGGCTTTGTAGCTGTCTCTTGCCTCTTTCAAATTCACTCTTGTCCAATGCATGAAAATATATTCAGAACTAAAGGCTTACAGCTCTATAAGTCATTTTGAGGTCCCTTGGCAGCCCCGTAGTGGGCTCCACTGTGGTGTAACAGTTCGAATGCTGGTTTAGGATGAGGGATTTGAACACGAGTCTTCCCGAATGTGCATGTATGGGCAGTTGTTAACTTTGCCCATTTAGGTGCCATTCTGTAAATGGGAAAAATCAACAACTGCCCATATGGGCACATTTTCTGTTGCGTTCCCCACCTTATGGAATGGCCCGCCTCGTGAGATTAGGAACTGCTTATGCTATGTTTTCGCTTTGGTAATGGATTTCTGCTTGTTTTCATATATCTACAAACCAACCCTATTGTATTGTGTATTGACATTGCATTTTTATTGCTGTTGATTGTATTGCCTCACATTGTGTAATCAGCCTTGAGAAAGGCAGACTATAAATAACATGAAAAAATAAAGAACATCTATCAATCAATCAACGGTTCCAGCTTGCTCGAAGCCACTGAGTGAATTAGCGGAGATGTGATTTGAAGGCGGGGATCTCCAAGAGGACAGGTTCTGTTCTCTGTGGCAACCAGATTTAGGTGATATTGTTTTTCCAGACCATTAATAACACACGTGATGGGCTTTCAAACTCTTGAAATGCTCCACATCATTAAATACACTAGAAATGTCTTCCACAAGGTAGAAGGGATTTGGCAAGGGAACAAACAAAACACGTGTCCTGTTTCTTGTGGAAATTCAAATGGCCAATGGGGTGGGAAATGAAGTATTCAGGAACGCAGTTGTGTAAGTGCCAGGTTCTGGCTTCACTCTCCACCATGCAGAGTCCTTGGTGACTGGCAACCTGTGGTGTCTGACTGAAGTTCCTGCCACAGAGGGAGCTGGTCGCTCTCTTGGGTCTTCTGGTGCCTGGCAAGGTCTGAGCTCGCACCAAAGCTCCACCTGCAGTCCAGACAGACATACAGCTTCTCTCCCATGTGGATTCCCTAGTGCCTGGCAAAGTCTAATCTCCAGCTGAAGCTTTCCCCACAGGTGATTCTCACGTCAGACGTATCACCTCTTGGTGAGAGGTTGAGGATATGATATTTCTGACATGAGAATCCCACTGTTATGTGACTACTTTGAAAAAGAATTTGGAAACAGGGAAAATATGCACTGGATTATTGAGGCTTATATAGCACTTTGAGGTTCTTTAAAACATACTCAAGCCTATTGTAAAAAATGTGTTAGAGCAGTACAGAATTTTGTTAGCCATTAAAATTCCTTTGAGGACAAATTACATACATTTCTCATATGCTATAGCTTCTGGTTTTCTCAGTATTTCATTTGGATAATTTTGATTGATGCCCTAGTTAGTTTTCACAGCTTGTTGCCTTTGTTTTGAGCTTTTCCCATGAGACTCTCTTTTGCACACGTTACATCTGGAGAGTCGTGCCTAATTCTAACTTTGGAGATTTCAGGGAAGAGGCTGGCTCCCAGATAAAGGTAGGAAACCAATTCACCTGCAGATCACTTGGCTTCCCTGGAAAGGATTCTTTGCTCAGGGGCTGGGTCAGTGTCCCGTTCTTCCAGGAAATCCACAACCACCGTATCACACGAATGGGACCCCTTGACAGACAGAGGTGATCTCTTTCAAGGCACTGTGAAAAAGCTAAAAAGCCTAATATTTAATCCACTGAGGTCCAGTCCTGGCAGCCTCTGCTGGGGATAAGTTTGCCAGTTGACCAGAAAGGGGGGAAATGGCTCACTTCTGCTTCTGTGCCTTTAATAGATGTCTGGTCTGCAGACATCAGCAGGTGAAGGTTACCAGGGCACAGAAACAAGCAATGTCACCCGTTAACATATGCAGATATCGCTTGCTGTTAAAGGCACAGGAACAGTGGCCGTCAAGAAGATGGTGATCCTAGCAGTGGCTTAGGACCCAGAACTTTAGCTTGTCTCCCCCATGAGGACCCAAAGCAGCTTACAACATTATCTTCCCTTCTTCCATTTCATATTCACTACAACCACCCTGGGAGGTAGGCTAGGCTGAGATTGACCGACCCAAGACTGCCTGATAAGCTTCCATGACAAAGTGGGGATTCAATCCTGGGTCTCTCAGACCCTAGCCCCATACTTTAATCACTACACCACAGTTCCAGTATAACTAGGGTTGCCAAGCTCCCATACCCTTCCGGTGGGAGGGAGGGGGACCTGGCTCTTGCCTCATGCCTTTGGCGCATTTTCCCTCAGAAAGTGACATCACATGCTGGCCATGGGTATGATCCCACCCTTTGCATGGGGCTAATTCTGGCCCATTTGGGGCCAATATTAGCCCCAGTGAAGCACGGAAGCATGACCACAGCTGGCGCAATGATGTCACTTCAGGAAGTGACATCATTGCACCCTGCTAGGAGCACGCCCGGTGCACACTTCCAGGGTTGCCTGCCAGTGGCGGGTGATCTCCGGGAGGCTTGATGTGATAACCACTTCTGGGCATACAGGAAGTGATGTTTTTGCAACATTGCTGGCAAGGGCCTGCCCTAAGCAGGTAAGTTCTCCCTGCCATTCCGTTACCCCTTGTTGGCCATTTGAACAGTGGGGGGGGTCCCCCCCTCCTCTAGTGGGTGGCAGGCAACCTGAATAAAACCACATCTTATAAACCATTAAGATCCACGAAAATCATTAAAATAATTAAAACACACACAAAGCATAAAAACAACAGTAACAACATTGGGCAGGAAGTAGGATCTCTGAGGGAATGCCAAAGGAAACAAAGACATTCTTCACCTGCTGGCAGAAGACAGCAGCAGAAGGGGACAAATGAGCCTCCCTCAGGAGAGACTTCCAGAGTTTTGATGCCACTACCAAGAAGGCCCTTTCTTGCGTTGCCACCTATCTAGCCTCAGATGGTGGGGCCACCTGAAGCAGGGTCTCTGAAGCTTGTAAGTGGCCCTATTAAGCTTGCCGTTTGAGGCAGAAACCCTCTGCCAGGGCCACAGCATGAACTCAGGGCTCTGGTCCCTCTTTCTTGACCCAGCATCACATCGCCTGGGGCAGGATTTAAGGAAATGCTCCAGGATTAGGTCCCAGACCTGCTCCTTAGGGTCTGTCTCTCTGGCTCTGGAGCCAGGTGTACACCTGGAGTTGTGTACACCTGGAGTTTCTGGAGCCAGGTGTACACCTTGTGGGGTGCTTCAGCCTCCTCATAAAGGAACTGTTTGAAGTGCTGGCAATCGAGCTCTCTCCGGATGGAGGGCGCTTCAATACCCCCCTCATTACTCCTGCAGCAAACCTGGTGGGCTTCTCCACTGGTTCCTGACAGGAACCAGATTCTTCTTTTCCTTTTGAGACCACTGAGCATGCTCAGCCGCAAAGGGGGCCAGGGCACCTTTGCACAATCCAGTGATGTGGAATCCAGGAGCTGTGGGCTCTCCTGCCCCAGGTAAGGAGCCCACATCATCTTCAGGAACTGCAGCCATTGGGCATCCCAAAGGAAAGATTGCCTTTCCTCCCGTTCTTGTTTAACCCACTGAGAGGTGGCCCAGCAGAGGAATTATCTCAAAGTTAGCCGTATTAGTCTGTAGTAGCAAAAATAGAAAAGAGTCCAGTAGTACCTTTAAGACTAACCAACTTTACTGTAGCATAAGCTTTCGAGAATCACAGTTCTCTTCGTCAGATGCATGGAGGGTAAGAAGAAACTGGTCAGATACATAGGTGGAGAGGGGAGGGGGGAGTAGATGCAATCAGTAGTTTCTGATAATGGGATCAGTTGGCTTCTGATAATGAAATCAGTTACTTCTGATAATGAGATAACCATCCGTAGTCCCTATTCAATTCAAGTCTGATTGAGTCAAATTTACATATGAATTCCAATTCAGCAGCTTCCCGCTGGATTTTGCTTTTGAAAGGCTTCTGTTGAACTACAGTGACCTTTAAGTCCTTGATGGAATGTCCTGGTAGATTGAAGTGTTCTCCCACTGGTTTCTGGATGTTGCCATTTTTAATGTCAGATTTGTGTCCCTTTATTCTTTTGCACAGAGGTTGGCTGGTTTGTCCAATGTACAGAGCAGATGGACATTGTTGGCACATGGAGGGATTCTTCCTTCTCCTTCAGATCCTTCCTCATGGATCGGAGCTTGCTGGGCCCTGCTTCTTGGCTTTAATTCCCGGGACCTGGTAATTTGGACCAAAGGAGACAATTCCCCTTTTCTCAGTAGGCATTTCACTGGCATGATAATTCCCTGCTTGAAAGTACGGAACCACAAAATAAACCCTTTTGAAAAGGTGCTGTGATTCAGCTCAGTACAGATACGTCAACTAAAGATACTGTACATTGAACACACATGAAGCTGCCTTATTCTGCACCACAGCCTCAGAGCCAAGCTACAAGTGACGCCTGACACAGGTTGGATACTTGTCAGCTTCCCTCAAGTTTTGATGGGAAATGTAGGCATCCCTGTCTTGCAGCTGTAATGGAGAGCCAAGTTGTAAAACCAGGACGCCTACATTTCCCATCAAAACTTGAGGAAAGCTGACAACCTGTGTAAGGCATCACTTGTAGCTTGGCTCTCAGAACCCTTGCCTGCTCAGACTGGCAACCATTCTCCAGGGGCTCAGGTGAAGTTTTCCACATCACTTGCTATCTGATCCTTTTAACTGGAGACGCCAGGGACTGAACCCTAGACTTTCTGCATGCCAGGCAGCTGCTCTACCCTTGAGCCACAAGCCCTGTTAAAGGAACATGAGAGGGAATGTGGTGCCCTTTCTCTCCCCTTTGCATGACAGAGATTCCCTCTCCTCTGCAGCCTCATGTTTACCATTCCAATGCAATGATGGCTAGTCTGCACAGTCTCCGTCCGCTTTGGACCTCGAATGGTTAAACTCCCCACCGAGTTCCCACCGGCTAGCCAGGCAGGAAACTGAGGAGAGGAGGAGGGCTGTGTCGGATGTCAATTTCAATGCACTTCCGGAGGTGTTTCCCACGAAGCTGATATTATTGGGATTTTTTTTTCCTTGCAAGAAGAGAGCTGGGAGGTTGGTGTGTACTTCATGACGAGGTGTTTGGGGAGGGGGGAGAGATAGGGGGCGGTGCATTGCAAGAACGAAGGTAAGGTACGCATTTGTGGCCTGGGGGACTGGAACATATGAGTAAAGCAGACCTCCCTACCGCCCCCCACCCCAGCAATTTCCCTCTTTAAAAAAACCCTGAGCAAACTGTATGCTGTGCTTTTAATAGGAAGCTGCCAATTTCTTCCTCTGACAGGTTTCCCCAGGGAAGAGATGAAATAATAGGGGGAGGGAAGCTTTGTTTGTTATATCCTCCATAAATAGAGCCTCCATGTGCAAAGGCAGCATATCTCTAAAAGCTCCTCTCCTCCAATATGTATTTATTTAACGTGTATCCTGCTTTCTTCTTCAACAGGGACCCCAAGCAGCTTACACTGTTCTTCTCTCCTTCATTTTGTACTCACAACAACCCTGTGAGGTAAATTAAACTGTCTGGCCCACAGTCACAAACTTGCCCATCTGTTGAGGTCTTTGTTAGAAATCCCTTTTCAGAGTGTCCCTCTGGAGGTATTTTCCTCTCGCACCATCGCAGTTTCTTTGCAGTCTTTATTGGCTTTGCTTTTATTGTTGCTGCTTTTTACTGTTCTTTAGTGTTTTTGATCACAACATATCTAACAAGCAGCTGACTTGCGATCATCTTATCAAGTGGCAAAACCTGAACAATGTCCCCTTTGGGAAAAAGTAAATAAACAAAACAGATATTTTAGATATTTGGAAACCTTTTATTGATGCTTACATGTAGATTTCTCGCTACAGTTGTCATATTTTTATGCCTGTTGTGTATGAGGCTTATTTTAATTCCTCTCCTTTTCAAATTAAAAAAAACCTCTGATCCAATTTATGCAAGGTATTTTTTGTTCTGTTTTACAGGGTACAGTAATACTGGAATTATTTTGTCTGCTTCCAATCAGCATTCCTTGATAATCCAAAGGAAGCCTGAGCCGGCCTCTGCTTTAGCTGGTGGTAGTCAAGGCTATGCTCAAAGGACTCCCCTCCAGCCCATGGACCGGCTGCTGTGTGCCTTGCTAGTGGCTGAAGGCAGAAGCCCCAGGGTTCCTCCCACATTTTGCCAAGGAGGACCTGGCTGAGTTGGGCAAGAGGAAATGGCTGCTGCGGGATCCTCAGGCCTGTGTCTTGAGTTCCAGGCTGCTCTTGAACACTGGCTGCAGGTAGAGACAAAATTCTCCCCAGGCCCCAAATTGGAGGAGGCAGAAAAGGCCCCAGACATTGCCCAGACCTTTGGGCGCTTTCTGAGATGGACAGTGGAACAGGTGAAATGGGAGCCAGGCGAGGGGCCATTGGCGCAGCATTGGGGTGCCCAGTGGCAGGCATTCCTCAAGGCTGTGCAGTGTTCAGGGAATGAACAGCTACCTGAGACGGCACCATGGGATGACAGCAAGGTCTTTCTCCCTTGCCCTGGAAGAGCACTTTTGGTTAATCCGCAGCCAGTGGGAGCAGAGGGAACCGGACTCCAGCCTGGGCTTCCTGGAATGGTCCAACAAGCTTCAGGAGAAGATGGCAGCAGGCCAGACTGCAGCGGCTCTGAGAGAGTGAAGGAAGAACCAGCCAGTGAGGGCATGGTCGGCTGGGAGGTGCAGCGCCAGCTCTTCCGGCAGTTCCGCTACCAGGAGGCTGAGGGTCCCCGCGAGGCCTGCAGCCGCCTCTGGTTCCTTTGTCATCAGTGGCTGAAGCCTGAGAGGCACTCCAAGGAGCAGATCCTGGAGCTGCTGATCCTGGAGCAGTTCTTGAGCATCCTGCCCACAGAGATGCAAAGCTGGATCAAGGAATGCGGTCCGGAGACCTGCTCTCGTGCAGTAACCCTGGCTGAAGATTTCCTGCTGAGCCAAAGAGAGGCAGAGAGACAGGAAGAGGAGGTGAGAGTATATTTACCTTGGTCTTTTGTGGGGGACGATAAGGTGGAAGGGGCACAGGATTTATTATATTTCTAGCCTGCTCTCCCCGCAAGTGGGCTGAGGGCAGGTCACAGCATCAAATCCCATATAAATTAGAACCATACAATAAATACAGAAAGATAAAAATGCCATCTCATACAGCACAGGTAGAATTAAAACCATCTGAATTCAAAATGTGGCACTAAATGACACACAATCCAGGACGGGGACCTCTTAGCTGGTCGGGACTCGGGACGTTCTTGGGTCTAGTGTGCTAGCTAGGAGAGTGAGCGGTGATCCAGGAAGTCTTCAGTTCAAATCTTGCCTCTGTTCAGGCAGCCTTTTGCAAGCCTTTCGACTCCAGTCTGCATTAGTTGTATGAAGCATTCGAACAGTGAAAATGTTCTATATATGCCAAATATTGTTTATTATTATTATTAATCAATAAAATGCTCTGTTATTTCAGGTACCACAGCTGGTCCAGGAAAGAGCCCTGACTTTCCCTGCAGAAGAGCACTCTTCATCAGAATTTGAACGGGGGCCTCTTGGCATTGAAGTCAAAGAGGAGAGTGACGAGGATTCGACATCCCTGGGTGAGGAGCTCTAGTGCCCTAGAAATCCGGGGACGCTTGGTCATACTGATCCATTGCTCCTGGGCCTCCATGGCGCCAGTCCTAGAACATGCAGCAGGTCTTGAACCCGGGACACGAGGACTCAAGTGGTTTTTCTGCCTAGGTGCCACTATCACCTAGCTGTGCCCGAAGAAAGGAAGCCTCTCCACACTGAGAGGCCAGAACAGCCATTGTGGTACCACTTGGCACTTCTGAAAGCTTCCAGGGGAGGCTTAAACCCTTATCCAAGAGCCTTCAGACCCTGCCCGCATGCGCAAATAACCAGGCACGCAGTTCCTGCTGATTCCACCCCCTTTTCACCCAACCTCACACATTCTGTCCTTCCTTCCTGCCTGCCTGTCACACACACACACATTCCTGCCTGGTTCCCCCAGCCTGTTGGCTGCCTTCCTTCTCTGCTCAGCTCCTTCATGAAAAGCTGTTCCAACCACCGGACACTCCTCCACACACCCCTCCACTGGCTTCCTCTCTGCTTCGAGACAGACCAGCATTCTAACTCTTCACTGAAAAGAACTGGGTAGGAGGCGATGTGAGAGGACTCTGGCTGAGAGCCGCTGCCAGTCAGAGTAGACACATGAAGCTGCCTTATACCGAATCAGACCATCCATCCATCAAGGTCAGTATTGCTCAAACTGGCAGCAACTCTCCAGAGTCTCAGGCAGAAGTCTTTCATGTCTCATCTACTACTTGGCCCTTTTAACCGGAGATGCTGGGGATTGAACCCGAGACCTTCTGAATGTCAAGCAGATGCTCTCTCACTGAGCCAGGGCCCCTCTTGTGTCAAGACTGCCATGGGTTGTCCAGGAGTCTGAATCTGTATAAAGCAGCTATTCATAACACATATGTTCAGCTAAATATCTATGTTTCGTTTCTGCTGATACTAAACCTCAAATCTCTTTTTGTTACTTTCCCTCCCCAGGCAGCTTGGGTTTCCCCCCTCATTAATGTCCACATTCTATTCTTGCAGATGATGCATGGGGGAGTGAGAGCGACTGGGAACCGCAAGAGGTGTGGTCGGGAGGAAACGAAAGGGAAGAAGAGGAGGAAAAGAACTTTGGCAATACTGGTGACATGGAGGAGTTGGAGGAAAATGAACCTGGGCAGTGGAAGCACCAACCTCTCCCAAGCCACCTCTATGAGATCTCAGCTGACCAGAAAATGCGTCTTGAACAAAAGCAAAGCACATGTGCTGTGTGTGGGAAAGGCTTCAGCCGCAAATCGAACCTCCTGAGGCACCAGAGAATCCACACAGGAGAGGAGCCCTACAATTGCCCTGACTGCGGGAAAAAATTCCGTTGGAGCACCAGCCTTATTGCTCACCAGAGAATCCACACAGGTGAGAAACCTCATGAGTGCCTCAAGTGTGGGAAGAGCTTCAACCACAGCCAGAACTTTGCCAGGCACCAGAGACTCCACCGGGGGAAGAAACCGTACAAGTGTGTCAAGTGTGGGAAAAGCTTTCGGTGGAGCTCAAATTTGGTCATCCACCAGCGGATTCATGCTGGCGAGCAACCTTTCAAGTGCTCAGACTGCGGGAAAAGCTTCAGCTACAAATCCAGTCTGAGCAGACACCAAAGGACCCACGTGGGAGACGAGAGGTACAGATGCACTGTCTGTCGGGCAAGTTTTGCTTTTAAATCGAGCCTTCTTAGACATCAGAGTCTACATGTGGGAGAAAAACCATATCAATGCACAGATTGTGGGAAAAGTTTCGATCAACAGCAGAGCCTTCTTATGCATCAGATGATCCACACCGGGCAAAATCTTATAAATGGCCAGACTGTAAGGCTAGATCCTGTTTTAAACTATGCCTTAATAGACAAAAGAGAATCTGGACAAGAATGATGCAGTGGTTTAGAGTGGGCACACAAAAACAGGCCCCAGTATATTATTCTTCCTCCCCAATGGGCTGAACCCAACTGTTTACCTGTGTCTATAGTGAAAACTGTCCCCCCATCCCCTTTTCCCCTCTTCTTGTGGTTTGGTTCACTTTCTAACACTTTTATTTTGTTTAAACTGCTGTGTGTGAGATTGTATGTTTAAATAACAGCACAGTGCCAGAGTTTACAACCTGTCAACTTTTTTTAAAAGGGAGGGCCTTTGTGATGTCACCAGTGTCCAACCAATCCATGCCCTTCTGCTGCAGAAGGGCATAGTTTGCTCCTTCAAAATATTCTTTGTGCCAAACAGTGAGTGCCCTTCCCAAAAAGGAGTGGCTCCTGTCTGTACATGTATACAAACTGTTCCTTATTAATGCTCAAGACAAAGGGGAAAGGGGTGTTCTTTTAACCAGTGATGAAGAGGACTGCCCCCCTCCCCTGCCAACCAGCTGAGCAACTTATTCTGGACATGATTTAAAAGAGACCGAAAGAAACTCTCCTAAAATACACAAATTTAGTATAGAAGCGCAGTCTTAACCAATCCAACAAAGGCAAGATTGAATACAGTATTGTGGACTGTCTGGAGGAAGGGGCATGCCTCTGCCTGAAGATTAGCCAATATATGTTTCAGTATTGTGCAGATAAATTCCTGTGCTTGTATATGGTGTTTTTTTAAATTAAAAAGAGAGGCAAGTTGGTTTAGCTTAGCTGGAATTCTGACTTCAACGTGGAACTGAACGCAAGATGCGCGTGGCCCTGCAACCCACCCACCCCGCCTGGCAGCAAAACTGAGGCTGGTAAACCAACATGCCTCACAAAGATGCAGCCCCAGCCAGCCTCCATGTGCACATATGTGAAATACAGTTCTTTGTGTTTGATGAAACGGAATAACACACTTTTTTTCCTGTCAGGGTGAAGAGGACTTGGGGTTGCAGATCAGCATAACTGGGCTCAGTTAAAGTGTATCTTTACTGCCTGCTCCTTTTCAACTTGCATGTGATGTTCTAGCATCCCTCCCAGTATGCGTGTGGCTCCCATACCTCTTTGCTTCCCCCTTGCAACGTACCTACAAAGCCCTATGTGGACTGGGACCAGCGTATCTGCAAGACCGCCTCTCCCCATATGTGCCCCAGAGGACGCTCCGATCGGGAAACATCTATTGGTGGTCCCTGGCCCCGAGGAGGCCCGCCTGGCCTCAACCAGAGCCAGGGCGTTCTCGGTCCTGGCTCCAGCCTGGTGGAACTCTCTGTCTGCTGAGACCAGGGCCCAGCAGGATTTGTTATTGTTTCGCCAGGCCTATAAGACAGAGATGTTCCACCAGGCATATGGTTGAGGTACGGCTTGGCCTCCACCAGCTGAAAAAATGGAGAAGAATATAAAACCTGAATCCCTCCCTGCCAGGGCTGTCCACCACCTTATCTTGTCGAGCCGTGCTTGCTGCCTATCGATTGCCGCCATCTGATTGTAATTAGTGTATATTTTATCAGTGAATTTCTCTTTTAAATTTTCTTTTAAATCTATTTATGGTTTTAATTGTATAAATTAATTCTAATATGTTTTTAAACTGTTGTAATCCGCCCTGAACCCTTCATGGGGAGGGTGGAATAGAAATCCAAAGTAAATAAAATAAATAAATAAACAAGGCGGTTTAGTCAATAACAGGCCTGTGCGTAATTTGGCCTTTAAACCACCAGAGAAATAAACAAAGGTTCTGAATTCTGTCCTGAGGAGAAACTGAATTCTCTGGGTAAAAAACCCCCCTGGTTTTCAACCATTTATTTATTTACTTACTTACATTATTTATAGTCCACCTTTCTTTCTTACATTATTTATAGTTCACTGAAACCCAAGGCGGATTGCACAGTGAGAGTCAGTACATTCAATGCCAAAGACATTTCAATAAACATGTAATGGGTATATGCACACAATTTTGCAAGATTTAAAAAAGATTTGAAAATGTTGAAACAGAGCATAAGCAAGTCCATGTCTAACATATTAAACAACATAGGAAATTCCCAGTGAGATCATACATATAGCGATAATAGTGAAGTCTATGGTTCCTCAGTGTTTACAGCAATAGTCTGTGGTCCCTCCTTATCCCTTTACTGATGCATCTCTTGACACCACTTCCTTACAGTACAGCCCTCCTATATGACTAAAAGCCCTCTTGAATAATTCAGTTCTTCATCATTTGCAAAAGGCGAGGAGAGTGGGAGCTTTCCTAGAGTGATTCCGCACATGTTGGATAATGCACTTCCAATCCGCTTTATAAATCATTTGGAACAGATTTTTTCGTGTACGGAACAAAAAATCTACCTCAAACGATTGATAAAGTGCATTGAAAGTGCATTATCCATCGTGTGCGGAATCACTCCTAACCTCCCCAGGTAGACCATTCCATAAAGTGGCAGCCAACACAGAGGATGCCCATGTACAGGCAGCTGTTGATTTTGTCCATGTGCAAGGTGGCACCTGCAGAAGGCCTTGTTCAGATAAGCAAAGCTGCCATCATGGAACATAGGGAGTGAGGCAGTCCTGTAGATATGATGGACCAAGGCCGTGAAGAGCTTTGTACGTGATAGCCAGTACCCTGAATTGAGCACGGTAACTGACAGGTAGCCAATGGAGTGACTGCAGAATAGGAGAAATATCCATGCTCCTGCAAGCTCTTTATAATAACCATGCTGCATTATTCTGCAGCAACTTAGGTCTCAGTTTATTTTGAGTGAAGACCTATGTACAGTGCATTACAGTAGTAAAATCTGGGAGTTACCTTGGCATGGATCCAGGTGGCCAGATCAGCTGTGTCGAGGTAGGGAACATTTTCCAGGCTAGGCTGAGTTTGTAGAAAGCATTTTCTGCAGCTGCCTTAACTTGCTTTTTTAGCAGTAGCTTTGGATCCAGTATAACCCCTAGGCTCTTAAATGAGTCTGCAAGGGCCAGACAAACTCCATTGAAAGTGAGGAGTACTTGATCTCTGCCTTCCCAACCAGCACCATTTTCTTCTTCTGTGATTTCAATTTGTTCTCTTTCAGCTATTTGACCACAACTGTTAGGTAGTGGCCCACGATCTCTACTGCATCCCACAACAATTTGAATAGTGAGATATAGAGCTGGGTGTCATCTGCATATTCATAGCATCCAATTCCATAGCTACTAATTAGTTCTCCTAAAGGCTTTACGCAGAGGTTGAATAACATGGGGGACAAGATTGCGCCCTGCAGAACTCCACAAGATAGTTCCCTTCTGGAGATAGCTGATCTCCAATGGCCACCCTTTGAGTTCCTTCCACGAGAAATGATTTAAATCAGTCTAAGGCACATCCATTGGTACTCACTTCTGTCTCTGAACTCCTCAACAAGATAGCATGGTCTACTCTATCAAAGGCTGCAGATAGAGCCAGGAGGAGCAAAAAAGAAGCATGGCCTTTTTCTACATTCAGACAGAGATCATCAACTAAAGCCACTAGAGCCATGTTTCCCCCATAGCCTGGCCTGAATACAGACTGAAAAGGGTCCAAAGCACCAGTGTTGTCTAAAACCTGGAGTTGGTTGGCTACTACTCTATTGATCGCTTTGCCCAGAAAGGGCAGATTAGAGACTTGGTGCAGGGTGCATACAGCTGGCCTGTGGTGGGGAGGGGGTGGCAGGGGCTCTGAATACCAAATTGTTTAACAGCTCCAATATTTCTTAAATTTTGTGGAGCAGTCATTTTTCAACTGCCAGCAATTCAATCCTGGTGTTTTTTCAGGTCTCAGACAGTTCTTTGAATGGGGCTTCCAGAGGTCTTCCTCCCCAAAAAAGCAGACACGTGGGCCCCTGATTGATGCTGGGAGTACAATGTGACAGATGGTTAATCCCCCCCCCAACTGGGAAATGTCCAGGTACCCATATCAAGGCCTATGTTACCCCAGTGGGGCAGATATCTCCTCAGGGCCATTTCACATTGGGAAAATTGGTGCGTGTTGCATCCCGGTATGACCCATAGCATGCTCCTGATATAGACTTCTTTTGGAGTAAAGTATTCAATGCAATTCATGTACTTGGTTTCAAAAATCTTTCCAATACTCTTGCAGAGTAGGCCCGTACTATAATCCCCATGTTGTAGGTGAAGGGGAGTGTGAAACCACTGAGTGAATTTGTGGCTGGAGTGAAACTTAAACTTTGAGCCTTTCCTAGCTTAAATTGTGAGTTTCTGACCTACACCAATATTAGGAAACCTCTGCCTGCCGTCCCATTTGTTTCTGGGTTATTAAGCACCCGCCACCCTCTTGTTATGGCTGACTTGCATCAGATGGTGGCCAGAAGCAGGGGCCGTAACTCTGACGTCTTCTCCTCTCAGAATCTTGCCCCTTCAAGGAGAGCCGAACCACTACCAAGAGTAGGAAGAGAAGGGAAAACAAGTGGAGCAGAGGTCAAGATGGACACACAGAGATACTCCAGGCTATATGGCATGTATGAAGGAGGGGCCTGCTGAGTCTAGGCTGGCCTACTCCTGCTCTAAAAGAATCCCATTTAACTTAACAGAGGAAACTTTTTTAGAGAAGCAGATGGTAAACTCCTCCTACAGAGCCAAAACGTGCCCAAGGACTTCGCATAGGATTTCGTCATCTTTTAGCTCCCTGCAAGAATGAACTCAGAGGGTACACCTCCTTCCTCTCAGAAAGCCAGTTTGGTGTTGCGGTTAAGAGCGGTGGGACTCTAATCTGGAGGTTTGATTCCCCTCTCCTCCTTGAAGCCGGCTGAGTGGCCTTGGGTCAGTCACAGCTCTCTCAGCCCCAACCATCTCACAGGGTGATTGTTGTGGGGATAACAACATACCTTGTAAACCACTCTGAAAGTTGTCCTGAAGGGTGGTATATAAATTGAATGTTGTTGCTATTCAGATGGGGGGGGGGCACGGTGCCACCTGTATACCAAGCCCTCTCCTGCCATGCCAGATTCTGCGATGCCCACCTGCCTTTGTGATAGAGTTGCCAACTACTTGAAGTTGCCCCGCCCCTGTGCTTTTAAACAAGGGTTTTCATTTAGAGAGATCAGGAAGGGAATCTGGTCCATAGCCTGGAGGAAAAATTGATCTCTGCCTGCTCCTCGCTGCAGTTCTCAGCTCCAAAGGCTGGATCCAGAACTGGTAACCCTTCTTTACGAAGAGAAAAGGGGGCAGCCTGGCTTCCTTCTTTCTGAGACCCCCTTGCAGGACTGCCCAACAAGAGGAGCTTGTCTTCCTTCTCTGCCCTGCCACTCTTTAACCTTCCAGGAGTCCCCTAGTCTGGCTCTGGCCTCATTCCCCCAGCTCTCCTGAGCAAAGACCAATCCCAAAAGGAGGCAGTTGGAGGACTTGTGTGTCCCCCCTTTGTATCCTGTATAGGACAATGAACCTTCTTAGACCACAGAGGCAAAGAGATTATCATCCCTTCATTGTTATTTTTTCATTACCATGAGATACTAATTATAGTTATTAAAAATCAAGTTCAGATGGGAAATATTTATCCTTAGGGAGCAAGTACATTTTACCTCACCCTTCGCCATGGAGCTCAGGGAATCACATATGGCTCTCTACTCCTCCGTTCATTTTTGCAATGGCCCTGCATTGCAAAAAGTACACTGAGAGAAAGTGATCAGCCCATGGTCTTATATTCTGAATTTGGGCCAAGTGGGGTATTTCTCTTTGGGACAAATAGTAAAAAAACACAGTATACATGCACTGGAACAAACCTTTTTGCATGTAATTAAATTAAAAGACAATGTCGATAGAACTAAAAAAAACTATTTGAATTGGCTCGTTTTAAAAAAATAGCATCATTTAACAACATACTCTACCCCCACCAAGTTTCTCAGGTCCTCAAGGAAACAGTCAGATACATTTCTAAATTAAATGCTGCAATAAAAACAGGTTTTTCATGGACTCCAATAAATACCTCCATTTTTAAAATTTCAAAATAGATATAAATATCCAAGCCACCCCATATAGATGCACAATATTGTTCTCCACTCCTCCAGTTTATCCTCACAACAACCCGGTGAGGTAGGTTAGGCTGGGAGAAAGGGCTTGAGTAGTATAGGAGGGAAATCCCTCACAAAGAAACAAGCCAACAGATGAAAATGCTAACATTAAACACTTTGGAAACATTTTTTTAAAACAACTCCCAGGACTACATAGGAGTCACAGTGAGGGGAGGGTTGCTAAGAGAAAAATCTCCTGTCCCATGCATTGTGACTTAATGTGTGGAAATGAGAAGCTGAAACTTTTCCTTGTTGAGGTGAACGACATTAGCTGGTAATTGTACAAATCCAAGGTATTTTGAAGGGACAGCCAGAGAGACCAGTATAAATATTGGCAACTCCTAAACAGGAGGTATGGGAGGGCTTGTGTTGGGGGGGAGATTCATGTTTCACCATGTTCACCCCCCCCCCACACACACATCTAAGATCACCCCCAGCCAAGTAAGGGGTCACTGCCCTCTTTGAGACAAAACATCCATGGGGAGAAATTGGGCTCTTTAGGTCAGATCCTAAAAAAACCTTCTGCAGAGCTCATTTGGAGAGAAAGGCTGAGGCAATTAGGGTTGAGAGATACACATTGCCCCCTCCATTTCCCCCCCCCCCCCATATTAAATAATGCTCAACTCAACTCCACCTTCATTGCTCTTGGAAGGGAAGTAGCATGCTCAGGCTCCACTGGGCTGATTTTGGGAGTGACGGTGGTTGGGGTATCCTTAATTCAAAAATTTTCTTTCTTGTGTTCCATTAATACGCACCCAGGGCCCCTATGTGGGGGGGCGGGGAGAAGGGTGCACTCTACTGGGGCCTGAAGTTCAAGCGGGGCCTGGCCAGCCTGCAATCATCATTACCATGAGGGGAAAAGAGGAGGAGGACACTGAGGACCAACTATAGATCATGCCTGAGGACATAGATAGAAACTTATTTCCTTGTATCTATTGTCCAGATCTTGTGAGATCTGCTGGATCCAATCAGAAGCAGTGTTTGAGCAGCAGTCTCAAGCAACAGTCTGAAATGCTGGGCCTAGGGTTGCCAGCTCCAGGGTGGAAAATTCCTGGACATTTGGGAGTGGAGTATGGGAGGGTGTGGTTTGAGGAGGGGAAGAGACTTCAGCAGGGTATAATGCCATAGAATCCACCCTCCAAAGCAGCCATTTTCTCCAGGGGAACTGATCTTTGTGTTCTGAAAATCAGTTATAATTCCAAGAGATCTCCAGGCTCCACCTGGAGGCTGGCAACAGAATGTAAACCAAGCAGCCAGACACATACGTAGATAAAGAAAGGGAACAGTAAGAAACTAAAGGAAAGAAATCTATCCTCCAGTTTTTCAAATCTGACAAGGCCTTTCTGCAGTCAGGCAACAATACAATCGCTAGGGAAGCAGATGAACAAAATCAAGATGAAAATTATTACAATGTTGTGGCAACTAATTTCAGTGACCTGTGCACAGCCCTACCAATTATTTCTGTGCTGCCAATTACTGCGTAGTAAACTGAAAGAAGTTTCCGCAAGCTAGCCCTCCTCAAGAACTGCAAGCGTTCTGCAATGGGGCAAGAACAGTCAAGCTCCTAGACATCTTGTCTATTGACTGTGAACTTGCAAAAGGAATTGCCTTAGAGGAAGAAGTTTATGATTTTGCATTGAAAAAGGCCAGGAAAATAAAGCTTTACGGTAATTGGCCTACGCTTTCCTGCCACCTTGATCGGTTAGACCTCTTTTTAGTGATCAAAAAGTTACAAAATAGTTAGCAAACTTGTTGAACTCTGACTGAGTGTTGTAATTAACCAAAAGTAACAAAAGCGGGCATTTTTCAGAAATGTAGACTATGTACCAGTAATTTCATAACTAAAACAAACCTTCATGGTTCATGAGACTGATTGTATGAGATGAGGGACTTGCGATACAGGTACGTGGAGGAGGGCATATTACAAGGTTGTACTGTGTCAATAAAAATAATGCTTGGCCCCTGCACCCACCCCGTTTTGGTGACCAGCTGGCAGGAATTGGATGATCAAGTTTATAAACATGCAGTGTCTCAGTTGAACTCGGACACAAAAAAGTGACCACCGAAGCCACTTTTCAGATGTCTTTCTTTCCATCAGAATTCAGTGGATTGTGTATGATGTATTTCTTTCCAAGTGAAAAGATTTTGATCTCCTAGAAAATTATGCCCCCACCCTGTGACTGGTGTAGGGCATTCCCTCCATCCAGAGAGAGTCAGGAAAAACATTCCATCTCTGGCATTGTCCGCATCTTGAGGCTTCAATGAAATCCACAACCAGACCCACTTTCTGACCTCCACCCCAGCCTCTCCAAACATTGCTTCCTGAAGACAGTATCTGTGGGGACCATCAGAAAAGGCTGAGTGACAGGTGTCCCCCCCCCCCCGCTTGTGACTCAAGTGCTGACTTCAATGAAAAGAGCATTCCACTGTCACTCCTGGCGGCCATTTTGGTCCTTCCACCCTCTCAGGCATCCCTGCCAGGAAAGAACAACCTGCAAATTTGGGATGTCGGCTGGTTGCACAGCCTTATGCCCGTAACAGACAGCATGGAAATCTTATCCCCTCATGTTTTGCAAAACAAAATGTTTGTATCAGTTTCCAAAAAGGCAAAAGAAGGCAGCTTCAGTTTCCATCGAAAGGGAGTTCCATACACAAAAAGGGGCAATGACTAAAAACGTCCATCACAGAACTCTTTCCAAGCCCTCGACACCCCCAGTAATTAAAGCACAGGCTCATCTGACGGTGTAAGAATACACGGTGGATCAAAAGTACAAGGCAGAGGGGGCTGCGCTCCCCTTGAAGGAACAGGTTGATAGTTGAGGGTCGCTCTTGAACTCAGGCCTACTGCTGTATAAGCAGGCGGCAGCCGTTGCTAGGGTTGCCTTTAACTAGCTTTGTCTGGTTAGCAGACGAAAAGATTTGGCCATGGTGATGTATGCCCTGACTACGTGTAAACTAGATTACTGTAATTCACTGTCTGTGGGGCTGCCCTTGAAAAGTGTTTGTAATGTCAGTGGGTGCAGAATGCTGCCTCGAGGATGTTGACTGGAATGGGTTATAGGGACAATATCACTCCAGTCTTGTTTCATCTACACTGTCTTCCAATTTGTTTCCGGGCATAATTCAAGGTGCTGGTGTTGACCTTTAAAGTCCTATATGGCTCGGGACCAACATATCTGAAGGAATGCCAACCACCTTATGAACTGACTCAACCAATGCCATCATCTTCAGAGGCCCTGCTTCGCATGTCCCTGCCTTCTGAGATGAGGTGGCAACCGGCCTTGGAATTGTCACCAGAAACAGGTAGCCAGTGCAGATATTTCAGCATGGGGCTGTTATGATCTCTGTAATCAACCCCTGCGAACAGCCCGACCATTGTGGACCAATGACGTTTCCATGCCATTTCCAAAGGGAGCCCCACATATAGCACATTTGATTCGCTGGATGTGATCACAGCATGGATTGCCACGCTTTTTAAGAAATGGCGGCAGCTGGCTTTTCAGCTGAAGCCGATCGAAAGTGCTACATGCTACGAGGGAGACCTAAGCCACCAATTGTAGGTTTAATTTAGCAGAAAAGCTCTTGCTGCAATCTTGAGCAGCTACATGGTTTTTGGCATGTGGGTACTTCGATGCCGTTGGAGGCGGGAACGGTAACTAAATCTCTTTCCACACTCTGGGCACTCGTGAGGTTTCTCGCCCGTGTGGATCTTCCTATGCTTTTGGAGGTGGGATGCCTGGCTAAACCTCTTTCCACACTCCGAGCACTTGTACGGTCTCTCCCCTGTGTGGATCCTCTGATGTACAGTGAGGCTTATGCGGTGGCAGAAGGCCTTTCCACACTCCGAACACTGATACGGTTTCTCCACTGTGTGGATTGTCTGATGCCGCTGAAGGTGAAAGCTAAAACCAAATCTCTGCCCACACTCCGAGCACTCGTATGGTTTCTCGCCCGTGTGGAGTCTTTGATGTTGGCGCAGGGACGATGCCCGAGTAAACTTCTTCCCACACTCTGAGCATTGATACGGTTTCTCCCCTGTGTGGAGTGTCTGATGCTGCTGCAGGTGTGATGCCCGCCTAAATCTATTACCACAAACTGAGCACTGATACCGTCTCTCCACTGAGGGTGTACTTTGGGGCACCATATGGCCACTGAAGCTCTTTTCAATCTCTAAGCCTTGATACAGTTTCTCAGCTGTGTGGGGTTTTTGATGCTTGTGCTGGTGTGATCTCCCATTGTAGCTGTTTTCTAATTCTGGGAGTTTAGTAGGCTCTTCCCCTGCATGAATTCTTTGATGTGAACTAAGAGTTGTTCTCCGACTGAAGCTCTCTCCACACTCTGAACAATGATAGGGTTTCTCGATTGAGTGAATTTGTTGATATGAAAAAAGGTTTGTGCTCTGACTGAAGCTCTTTCCGAACACCAAGCTTTTGTTTTGATTTTCCACTGTGTGGATTCTCAGGTGAGCACTGAGGCCTTTGTTCCTTCTCTTTTGGGTTATCTTTTCTTCTTGGGTTGGGATTTCCTGGAATTCCCCACCTTGAAAAGGAATAGTTTTATCCCGCCCCTCCACCATGTGGTTTCTCTCCTTCCTCTTTGGTCCATCTTCATTCCTGAAGTTTCCTTTCAAATCTTCATTCTCAGTGTTGTCCAATGATAATGCCTGGAGTCCACCATCATTTTCATTCTCTTGCATATCACCTGCTTGAACAAAGGCAGAGAGAACCAGTTACCACCCCTGCAAGAAGCCAAGTTTCTAACTGGTCATGTCTAACTGCTCTGGTTCATATTTTGTTTCCTTTGGCAGGACGTGTTTTCTGCCTCAGGTGCGTATCTGGTTACACCTTTTACCTAGCCAGGTCTCACCAAGTAGTAAATTGTACACTGTCTTTTTCCTTCCCTGCCTCCAAATGAGAATGCATCCATATTTGTTTTAAAAAGAAATGGCGGGACGGAATTCTTCCCTTCACCCTCATACCAAATATGCCATGCCTGCTTTTATTCTCTGGTGTTTATGGCTGAACACTAAACATTATCCTAAATTGCAGGCCCAGCAGGACCTGCAGTTGCACTTAAAATTTCCTCAAATTTTGGACCCAAATCAGTTGTAGCTTTTTCAATCCTGGAACAAGAAATACTCGCCTGAATGAGGAAGTGGACACAAAGGAGAAAGCCCAGTACCTCATCAGGGCAAACCCCACAATTGAAAGGACAAGGAGATACTTGTATTTTTATTTATTAAAGTTTAAAACTATCAAATGCAATGTGGCAGCCACAGAATGTTCTCCAACATTCTACCCAGAAAGGAGTATACTCAGGGCTCAAACATCAACTTTGGAGGCCCGATTAAATCTCTCCCCTACCACACATATACCACAGTCCCATCCCATTAATAGTTTATAAAAAGTTTCTATTTTAATTCTCATATGACTTTTTTTTACATTTCTAAAATTATACCATAGCCTGCTATAATAGCCACACCCTCTGCCCTTGGCTTTTTAATGTAACAGGAAGTCTGAAAATTTTTTACAGAGTTTGCTATTTTCTAAGAAACTGGTTGTTCCTAACATATTATTCCAGTCTTTTTTATTATTCTAACAGACCAGCACAGCTGCAACCGGGCTGCCAAACTCCAGACTAAAGAGATCACCCTCCTCAGAGCAGTGATCCTCCTTCAGTAGCATGGGAGCCACAGGTGGCTCTTTTTGACAGCCAGGTTGGTGGGGTGGTTAAGAGCGGCAGGACTCTCATCTGGAGACCCGGGTTTGATTCCCCACTCCTCCGCTTGAAGCCAGCTGGGTCAGTCACCGCTCTCTCAGAGCTCTCTCAGCCCCACCCACCTTACAGGGTATTTTGTTGTGGGGATAATAATGACATACTTTGTAAACCACTCTGAGTGGGTGTTAAGTCATCCCGAAGGGCGGTATATAAATCAAATGTTATATTGTTGTTGTTGTTATAATATGCCACCTGGGGCTTGGCTACACACCATTCTCCAGTGTGGCACCTCCTCCATGTTTCATGAAAGTGGGCAAAGCTGGTGAGGCTTGTGGTTGGCAGGTGCTTCCCACTTTAGAAGCTGCTGACAGGGGGACCAGAGGACAGCTGCTGGCGAAACGTCAGGAACTACAATGCCAAGACCACGGCAATACAGCCCGGAAAACCCACAACAACCAACTCTGGGATGGGCAGTTCTTGAGAGAGCACAGCACAGAGGGAAGCCTGACCTCTCTGTCCCTCAGCCGCACAATCACACTCTCTCTGCTTCGAAGGAAGGCTCATGTCATGGATGCCTGAGAGTTCGTGAGAAAACCTTGCAGCTGTTATAAAATGCCTGCATTGTATTCAAGTTCATTTCTGAGTATACTTTAAGAAGCTGGTTTTGATCAAGAGCAGGGCCTTTTTGGCAGTGACAGAATGTGACCGCCAAAGTGACAGAATGACAGAATGTGACCGCCAAAGAATGTGACAGAATGTGACCGCCAAAGTGACAGAAAGCACATCTCCTGAGTTCAAATTACTCAAAGAGTTTTTCACTGTTGCTTTTGTGTAATTTTTAACCCATTTTGATTTATACTATACTTTTCTTTAGAAAGCCAAAGAATACCTTAATCAAAAAGAGTCCAGTAGCACCTTTAAGACTAACCAATTTTATTGTAGCATAAGCTTTCGAGAATCACAGTTCTTTTCGTCAGATGCATGGAGGGCCAACAGAAACTGGTCAAATATAGAGGAGGAGAGGGGAAGGGGGGAGGAGAAGGGAGATGCAAACAACTCCTTTGATGTGGAGATGCAAACAGCTCCTTTTGATGTGGGGATCAGTTTGCTTCTGTAAAGGTTCAAAGGAGTTTGCCGTGTTAGTCTGTAGTAGCAAAATCAAAAAGAGTCCAGCAGCACCTCCAAGACCAACCAATTCCACTGCAGCACAAGCCCTGGAGAACCACAGCCCTCCCCGCTAGATGCATCTGACAAAGAGAACTGTGGTCCCCGAAAGCCCACGCCAGGTGCCACTGGACTCTCCCCGACCCCGCCTCTGTAAAGGAAATCAGTTACCTGTGATAATAACCATTCATAGTCCCTATTCAGTCCCAGCTTGACAGAGTCAAATTTACATATGAATTCCAATTCAGCAGCTTCCCGTTGGATTTTGTTTGGTTGGTCTTGGAGGTGCTGCTGGACTCTTTGATTTTGCTACTACAGACTAACAGGGCAAACTCCTTTGAACCTTTACAGAAGCAAACTGATCCCCATATCAAAAGGAGCTGTTTGCATCTCCACATCAAAGGAGTTGTTTGCATCTCCCCTCTCCTCCCCCCCTTCCCCTCTCCTCCTCTATATTTGACCAGTTTCTTCTTGTCCTCCATGCATCTGACGAAGAGAACTGTGATTCTCGAAAGCTTATGCTACAATAAAATTGTTGGTCTTGGAGGTGCTGCTGGACTCTTTTTGATTTCGCTACTACAGACTAACACGGCTAACTCCTCTGAAAGAATACCTTGTGAATGTTTTTATTAAAAGACAAGTCGGGGAGCTGCAAAAATCGCAGGAGAGGGAAATCATACTGCTCCTCATTGGCCCCCACCTTATCTCTCCTTTCCTCTCTACCTGCCCCCCCTGGCTTCTCTCTCTTTCTCCTGGCTTTTCTCTCTACACATTTTCTACTCTCTCTTCCTTTGCAGGTTTTTTTAAAAACATCCCACTTTCACCTTCTACTGTCTCTATCTTTCTCGCCCGTCTTTCACCTTTCCCAGTCCTCCCCTGTATCTCTTTTCTCCCACTCTTTCCCCCACAATGTATACCCATTTTCTTCTCCCTTTCTCTCTTTTTCATACTCCCTCAAAATTTTCCCCATTCTTTCTTACATCTTTTTCACCAAACTCTGCACTCTCCTGTTTTCTTCTCTCTTGCTCTTTTTTCTAGGCTCCTCTCACACGTTTTTTCCCACTCTCTCTGCAGCCTCCCTAGTTTTCCTCACCATCCCTCACTTTCTTATTTCTTTGCACATTCTCTGACCATTTACACATTAGTAATCTGTCCTGTGTTCAATGCTGTTGGAAATGCTGTTTTATGTATTTATGTTCTCTGGATTTTAAATCTATTTATATATATCTTTTAAATACTTATTGAGCATTTTATTGTACTCCGCCCTGAGCCCATTCGCGGGGAGGGCTAAAAATCGAACGGATAAATAAATAAATAAATAAATAAATAAAATTGTCCGCCCCCACCCCCGCTCCCCCATTGTAACATGATGCATTCATGCTCCTCACAGGGTTTCCTGAGCTTTTCTCCTGTCTTTCTCAAACCTCCTTTACTGCAAAGTTTTGGGAGAGCTCTATGAAGAGCCTCGATGGCTATCCTATTGGGTGAGAAGGTTCAGATTTTCAAAACAGCACCTGTTGCACAGTGGCCATTCCCACCCCCAGGGGCTTTTTAAAAACAAATCTGCAACTGAATATCATTATATCGATATACCATCATAACAATACATGTAACAGGTCCTCTGAATTTCCAGCACTGAGAACCTTTCATTGTGGAGATACGAAGGGGAAAGGCGTATCTCTAAAATGAAAAGGATTATAGACTTTTAAAAAATGAAAGCTGGGAATTCAGAGAACCTATTTCATCCCTTCAGGTTTCTGTCCCAGATGCTGCTGCCGGGATTGACAATCCAGTGCTTTGGTTGCTAGGTAACCCCACGGTGATCTCACAAGATTTCATGAGATTTCCGTCAGTGTTGTCAAATTTAGGGGAAATTTCACTCACCCCCACCACCTACTCCCTCATGAACCCAGCTGACCACGGTGGTCATCTTCAGAGGCCGTTTCAGGTGCCCCCGCCCTCTGAGATTAGGCAAGGGGTAACCTGGGACAGGGCCTTCTTAGTTGTGGTATAACAATTCTGGAACTCTCCCCCCAAGGAGATTCCTGTGTCCTCTTCTCTTGCCATTTTCCGCCAGCAGGTGAAGACTTTGTTTTGTTTGGTGTTCCCTCAGTGATCCTTCCTTTTTGCCAGATGCTTTATGTTAAACGTTTTAATTGTTATTTTTATATATTGTATGTTTTTTAGCTCTGGATTACCAGTTTTAATGATGTGTTGTTGTGACTGTTCTTTTAGTTGTACTTAATTGACTTATGTGTATTTTATTTTGTTAGCCACGGTGGGATACAACTTTAAATAAATAAATATTATTTCCCTTCAACCTTGTTCAAACCCAAAATGAGATCCCAATCCTCCCAGATCTCAAGCCCTAAAAGGCCTCCCTCCCTCCTTACCCAGCAGACTGGCCTCTCCGTCGTCCTCTTCCTTGATGCCCATCAAGAGCTGCCTCAGCTTCATCTCAGAGGGCTCCTGGCCTGCCTCAGAAACAGTTCCAGTCACTTCCTCCAAGGACGCCTGCAAAAGCAGAGAGGGACCCTTTCAGGGCAAAGCAACAAAGATGGGAAGAGGGGGTGGACAGAGGGAGAAGATTCTACCACCCCCCCTTAGCAGTTCCTTTACTGTGCAAGAAAGAGAAAACAGAACTTCTAATTTAAAAATTACAGCAATCCAAACAAAGAGAGGACCTGCCATTTGAGAGGAAGAGTGACTTCCTCCCAGCTGGAGAGATAATACTCCCTGCCAAATCTGGACTGAGCTTCCAAAGAAAGAAAGCAGCAGACCACACCCTCATCCAGTGGCTTTCCCCCTCATCTAAAAGGGTGGAGAGAGATTTCAGCCCCAGACCCTCCCCTACACTGTACACACACAGCAGAAGGGCCTCACCTGCATTTCCTGCCTCACAGCCTCTCGATGCCTTAACAGGAACTCCTCGGCCAAGGCCACTGCCTGGGAGCAGCTCTCGGGGCCGCTTTCCCTCACGCGGCCCTGAATCTCTGGGGGCAGGACAGTCAGCAGCTGTTCCAGGATCAAAAGTTCCAAGATCTGCTCCTTACTGTGCTTCTCCACTCTCAGCCACCCACGGCATGTTTCCTGGAGTCGGGTGTAAGCCCCGCGTGGCCCCTCAGCCTCCTGGTAGCTGAAATGCCTGAACTGCTGACGCTGCTTCTCCCGGCTCATGGCATCCCATCGCAAGATGGCTGCCTTCACCTTCCCATAATCCTCTCTGTCTCTGACATCCAGACCATTAAAGGCCTGCTCAGCTTCTCCACTGAGGGCTGGCCGGAGTCGGGTCACCCACTCTTCCTGGGGCCACTGACAGGCTTCGGCCACTTGCTCAAAGGAGGCCAGAAAGGCCTTGGCATCATCCCAGGGCGAAGGTTTTGCTGGCAAGTGGGGGCTTCCCCATCCAGAGTGAGGGGTTTCCAGTGTCCTGAGGAACTCCTGCCACTGGACTTCCCATTGCGCAAGGGAAAGGGAACCCTCCCCTGCTTGCTGTTGCATCGGCTCTCCTGGTCTCCTTTGAAGGAACTCTCCAATACTCCCAGCCTGGAGGACATGAGGGGATTTTACTCTCCCCTCTGGTACCTCCCCTATAGTGGGTCTTTGCCTCTCCATTTTCATATGGGGTGATCACTCAGTGATGTTAAAATGAATCACAGTGTTCTTGATTTGGCTTCTCTCTGGAAGAAAGAGACAGAAATGGGAAAGAGAGAAAATGGATAAAAGTGATATTGTCTCCTCTATTAGTATTTCTACTGGTCGTATACCTAAATTACAGATAAAGTTACATCAGTATAATTGTATACACATAATTCTTTTTTAAATGCATACATTTAAATTCTCATTAAATTGTTTAGAATTTCTTTTAAAGGTTTGAATCAGAACTTTCCCACCTGGTCTGTCCTGTATGAATACATAACTCTTCTGAAGAGCAGCAAATTCATTGTAACAGCAATGGCATTCATTCCCCAGAGAGACTAACATGAATTTTCCTTATTCCCAAATCAAACCTTTGGGCCACCCACTCCACACTTGCCTGCTCCAACTGGCAGTGGTTCTCTGGAGTCTTTTCCAACCATATTATTTGGGCTGGCTTTGGATAGAGGTGCCTGGGACGGAACTGGGGACCTCCTAGATTTAAGGCATATTCACAACCACTGAACTATGGCCCAGCCAGTCTTCCACCCCAATGAAATTCACCCACCCCAATGCAAGCACCACCTACAGAGGACAGCACGAAAGGAAGTCCCACATGGAGTTCCAAAATCATTCAAGACAACATATCTGTATAGATGACCTGACACACATAGAGAGGCAAATGTGCATCTATGTGCTGCCCCACCTCTTGCCATCACTGGTTCGTGGGCATGATGTCTATGCGCACAGCAAGTGCACACATAGATTCTGTCCCTTTTAATGGGAACTCTTCGTTTTTAACTTTCTCACTCACAGAGAGGATCTTTCACACTTATAGAAAGGATCTCGAGGGGCTGGGTTCATAGGCAGATGATGCCTCCTTTGATGCACGTTGATCCAGCATGCTTAGGGCCATGTGTAGATGGCTAAGAATTGCTCAGGTCAGTGAGTTCGTAGGGCTCAAGGGGAAAAGAAGAGCAAGCCCCAGACAATCTGCTCAGACACAGACTCCCCAGAAAGGAGAGGCGCTGGAAAAATGGTGCGCTGGAAAAATGGCATTTCCTGGTAGACAGGAATCCATAAGGACAGAAGTATTATCTACATACGTGTGCACGTGCACGCGCACACAAGATTTAGAAGCCAGTATTTCTTCCAATGATAAGAACACCCTGCTCTATAATTACACAAAACCCAGATATAATTCAACCAACAAAAGAAAATCTTTCAAAACGGTCATTTTGAGTAGGCCCATCTTACAAGCTCCTCAAAGCTGCTAAGAAGGACAGATCTCGTGATCCCCCCACCCCCCAAATCTGGATGTGGCCATAGAGAATCCCAGGCAATGTAAGATGCACACCCCAGCCAAAGGGAGTGGTGGTGGTAGTCTGCCGTGTCTCCCACATCTGGGCTGTATTCACACTTCATCTCCTGTTCCCAAATAGTTCCATTTGCCTTAACAGGGAAAAGATTCTTTGGAGGAAAACAGATGATGAAACTCACAGACCCTGTTGCTTTGTTTATGGGATTTCCCAGCCATGGAATGTAATCCACCATGAGTCTCAGGAAGACAGCATAGCGTAGTGGTCAGAGTGCTGGACTAGGATCTGGAAGGTCAAGGTTCAGATTCCCACTTTGCTATGGAAACTTGCAGAACTTGGGCCAGTCACAGCCTCTCAGCCTAACTTACCTCACAGGGTTGTTGTGAGGATAAAACGGAGGGGAGAATAGAAGGATATGAGTTCAGTGGCACCTTAGAGACCAATAAGATCTCCAGGGTGTAAGATTTCGAAAGTCAGAGCTCCCATCTTCAGATAGGGCTGCTGGGATTGGGATATAAAGGCTCAAGGATTTCCATTCCTGCTTGTGTCTGAAGAAGGGACCTCTGCCTCTCTAAAGCTTACACCCTAAAATCCTCTAACGTGCCGCTGGACTCAAAATCCTGCTGTTCTACTGCAGACCAACTCAGCTACCCACCTAAAACTATCCTCATGGAAAGGAGAAGAATGTGAGCTGCTCTGGGTCCCGATTATCTCTCACAAGAGCTGTATTCACACACCTCCTCCTGCACCAAAGTAGTTCCATTTGTCACAACAAGGAAAAGGTTCTTTTTACGAAAACAGACTATGAAACCCACACCCGCTACTGCATCTATTGGATCTCCTAGCCATTGATTGTATTGACATACGGTGTAATCCGCCTTCAGGCTCGGTGAGAAAGGCAGACTATAAAATGCTATAAATAAGTAAGTAAATATCTCTCCCCCTCCCAAGACCCCGGAGGTTCAGGCGCCCTCCTCTTTCCAAGGCCTGGGCGGGGGTCGCCATGGGCCCATCTCTAGTACCCATCACAGTCCGATGCCTCCCTTGACAAGCCAGATTTCGTGCCACACCAAAAGCTCATTGCACAAGAGCCGCCAGCCAATCAGCCCGCTTTGCTCTGGAGTTTTTAGCAGAGCATGTTGAACTCCAGAGCTGCAAATTCAAAAAGAGTCCAGTAGCACCTTTAAGACTAACCAATTTTATTGTAGCATAAGCTTTCGAGAATCAAGTTCTCTTCGTCAGATGCATGATCTAAACTGGTTAAATACAGAAGAGGAGGGGAGATAGGGGAGGGAAGGGGACATATATCAGAAGGGGACAGGATGCAATTAGCGGGGAGGCAACCAAAACATTCCTTTGCTGCAAATGAATCTGTTCCCGACCTGGAGGGAAACCTGACCCCCTCCTGCTCCTTGCTACAGATCCAAACCCGGTTCAAGGGACCGGACCAGAACCGACATCCCTCCTCGGAAGCAAAGAAAGGGCCAACCTGACCCCCCTCCTTCCCGGCCCTGCTCTGCACGTGGGGCCCAGAGTGACAGCCTGCTCGGCCCGGGGGAGCTTCTCCCTCCACGCCCCGCCGCTCTTTACCCTTCCAGGCATGCCCCGATCCAGCTCCAGCCTCAGTCCTCTCGTTCTCCTGAAAGCCAAGCGAGAGCCCGAAAAACAGGAAGTTGGAGGACTTCAGTAGCCCGCTCCCCTTTGCGTCCTGTCTAGGAAAAGCAACTCTGTCACTTTAACCCTTTCTAATCCTTTCAGGGTAAGGGGCGAAGTCCTTATTTTAATAACATTTCCATAAGTGACTGCTCCAAGGTCACCAAGGAGACACAGGAAGATTCAAACCCGAGTCCCCCAGATCCTAGCGAGGCAGTCTTGCCACTACACCATACAGGCTTTGAGTGGTCAGGGATGTTGTTAAACCCCTTTTGTTTTAGAAGAGAACAGCAATTTCCCACCTTCCCCATCTATTCTGCCAGCATTTTCCCAGCTTCTCATGCGTCCACTGCAAACGCATATAGATGTTCTAGGCCATGATGTTCCAATCCCTTTCATTTTTCGTACTGCAAATGACTTCATAATCTTGAAGCTGGTGGGTAGGTTTTCAGATGAGTTGTGCCTGCCACAAACCAAGTTCCTTCGCTTCCATTGCAAATAGAATGGGGGGGGGGGCTGGGGTTTCTGTAGATAATCTTTCTCTCGGGTTGTCGTGATTTCCTTCAGTATGTCCCACCATCACCTCCACCTTCGATTTATATACTGCCCTTCAGGGTATGTCCACTCAGAGCGTTTTACAAAGTATTTCATTATTATATATATCCACAACAATAATCACCCTGTGGGGTGGGTGAGGCTGAGGGAGCTCCTAGAAGCTGAGACTGACCCAAGGTCACTCAGCTGGCTTCAAATAGAGAAGTGAGGAATTAAACCCGGTTCTCCAGATTAGAGTCCCGTGCTCCTAACCACTACACCAAATTGGCTCTTTCATCTGAAATGGGAGCCCCATTTTCAAATGGTTAACTTTATTTTCTGAGTATTGCATGCCCTATTAGCTCATACTAGCCTGATCTCATTAGAGCTTTGAAGCTGCAAGCTGGGTCTGTAAGCACACTTCCTTCTTATTGCATGCCACAAAAAGTCAGCCTTCACGTCCATTGAAAATAGCAGGAAAGGGTGTGTGTGTGTGTGTGTGTTCTGGAGATAACATTAGCCACCATTCTCATTTTCTTCATTTCTCACACAGCAACTCATCATCTTGATGCCAGTGGCCAATTTTGAGACACTTAGTTTTAATTTCAAACATGTTAGGCCTGTCACAGACAACTGTGGCTTCTAAAGCAAAAAAGCGGGGGGCTAGGGAGTTCTGGGGATTATGTCGGCCAGCATGTTCCGATTCTTTGCATGCTTGACTTTGCAATTCCCACAATCATCCCAAAGCTTATGGCCAATTTTGAGGCATTTAGCTTTATTTATGGATGAGTTATGACTGCTACAGATGGCCAGATACTGTTGTTATTATAGACTAGAGGCTGTCTCTGCTGCTCCGTTTCCAGTATTTAAGGGTAGTTCGGATACTGAATGAACAGTACTGCCTCCCATTGAAAGAGCTGCAGCATTACTGGATGAAGCAACAGCCAGAGAGATCATCCTTTCCTGGAAAACCATAGGCAAAAAGATTTATATCAAATGTCATACCCTACCTTTCTTCCCATAGGTACCCAAAGTGGGCTTACATTCATTTCTCCTCCGCTTTATCCTCACAACAACCTTGTGAGGTAAATTAGGCTGATATGTGCCTGGCCCAATGTCAGCCCAAGGTCAGTGGTAAGCAGGGGTTTGAACACAGACCTCCTAGATCCTATTCACACACTTTACCCAAACCAACCTGGCTGTGACAGGTCAGGGAAGTGGCGAAACCCACGGTTTTTTTCACAGAGGGGATATTTTCCACTCTCCCTGTCTGAGCTATTGGCACTCTCCTAGCTTCTCATGAGTAAACTTTTGCTTCCATTGCAAATAGCAGAGGGATCGTTGGGAGCTAATCTGTGACAGGATGGACTGATTCCCTTCATTTTTGGCACTCCAAATCCCACCATAATCTTGAAGTGGGAGGCCAGTTTTGAGCCACCTAGCTTTATTTTCTGAGGAATTATGCCCACCCCAGCTGGACATACAGATGGAGCCTTTTATTTATATAGACAATACATGGATTTAATTTATCTATTTATTTTGCATTCTTTCTGATTTTCATGGTCCTAGTTGTATAAAATTGTCTGTGGATATGTCATGCTATTTGATTGCATTGTCTGGCCCTTTGTAACCTGCTTTAAGTGCCAGTGAGACAAGTGGGCTATACATACAGCAAAGAAATGAATAAATTTTTCTGTTGAGGTTTATTGAATCAGAGATGCTCATTCTACACTCGGAGAATTTTTACAGCTTCTTATGTGTGGGTTCTTTGATGGTTAGGGGCAGCTGAGCTATTATTTCCACTCTCAATGTTTACATGGCTTTTCTCTGGAATGAGTTATTTGGTGCTTCAGAAGATTTAACAGAAAAATCTCTTGTCACAAACTGAGCAGCAACAGAATTTTCGGTGTGTGGATTCCTTAACGCCGCTGAAGATCTGACATCTCCCCATACCTCATTCTGCATTCTGAGGTGGTTTTTCCCTTCTGTGGATCCTCTGATGCCACTGAAGGTGGGATGGGGCACTGAAGCCATTTCAACACTCCGAAGGTTTCTCCTCCATGTGAATTCTCTGATGTTTCCTGAGGGATGATATCCAGTTAAACTTCTTCCCACACTCTGAGCATTGATACAGTTTCTCCCCGGTGTGGGTTGTCCGATGCACGGTGAGGCTTATGCAGTGGCTAAAGCTCTTTCCGCACTCGGAGCACTCAAAAGGTTTCTCCCCTGTGTGGATCCGCTGATGCTGTTGAAGGAGGAATGGGGAACCAAATCTCTTTCCACATTCTGAGCACTCGTAAGGTTTCTGCACTGTGTGGATGCTTTGATGTTGTTGCAAGTGTGATGTGCGACTAAAACTACTTCCACACTCTGAGCATTTGTAAGGTCTCTCCCCTGTGTGTGCTCTTTGATGCACAATGAGGCTTAAGCGGTGGCGGAAAGCCTTCCCACACTCTGCGCATCGATATGGTTTCTCTCCTGTGTGGATCTTTTCGTGTCGTTGAAGGAGGGAACTGAAACCAAATCTCTGTCCACATTCCGAACACTCGTAAGGTTTCTCTCCTGTGTGGATTCTCTGATGCTGGCGCAGGGATGATGTTCGAGTAAACTTCTTACCGCACTCTGAGCACTGATATGGTTTCTCCCCGGTGTGGAGTGTCTGATGCTGCTGAAGGTGTGATGCCCACCTAAACCTCTTTCCGCACTCAGCACATTTAAAAGGTCTCTCTTCTGAGGGTGTTCTTTGATGCACACTAAGGCTTATGTGGTCATAGGAGCTCTTCTCAACCTCTGAGGGCTGATATGGTTTCTCCCTTGTGGGGATTATCTGATGCTTTTCTTGGTGTAATCCACCCTTGTAGCTGTTTTCACACTCTGGAAATTTTTTTGGTTCTTCCCTTTGGTGAATTCTTTGATGCCAAGTAAGAGCCGTCCTCCAACTGAAACTATCTCCACACACTGAGCAGTTATACGGTTTCTCTATTGCATGAATCTGTTGATTTTCCCCTGTGAGGATTCTCAGGTGAGCACTGAGGCCCCCATTCCTCCTTGTTTCAGCTGTCTTTTCTTCTTGGGTTGGGATTTTCTGAAATTCCCCATCTTGGCAAGGAATGGGTTTATCATTCTTCTCAACTGTGCAGTTTCCATCCTGCCTCTTTGGTCCTTCTTGATTCCCAAAGTTTCCTTTCAAGTCTTCATCCTTGACTTTCTCCAATGATAACACTTGAAATCTTCTGTCATTTTCATTCTCCTGCACATCACCTGATCAAACAAAGGCAAGGAGATCCAGTTACCCCACCTACAAGAAGCCAAGTCCCAAATTGCTCCCTCCTAACTGATCTGTATTTTGTTTCCTTTGGCAGAGTATGTTTCCTGCCTCAGGTGTGTGACTGGTCACACCTTTTACCTAGCCAGGCCCTACCATGGAGTAAGCTGTACATTTGCTCTCTCCAGTTGTCACTGGACTTGTTTTGTTATCCAACCAACAGCCTACACTGGCCCACAATCGCACAGGGAATCAATGGCCTTCCCTCCTGTCTAGGCACAAGGAACTCTGGGACTGGTAGTTCATGAGAGGGAGCCTATCACAGTGAGAAGTCCAACCTCTGCCTCTCAACCACATGATCACACACTCTCTGCTTTAAAGAACAGCTTGTGGGTGGCTGTGAGTTGGAGAGAAAAGATGGAAACTCTTACAAAATGTCTGTACTGTATACAAGTTCATTTCTAACCATATTTTAAAGTGCTTCTTTTGATCAAGAGCTGGGCCTTCCCTGTTGTAGCCCCGAAGTGACAGAATGAACATCCCCTGCAAAGTTCAAATTACTCTTAAGAGTTTTCCACTGTTGCTTTAAATTTTTTGTTAAACTTCATTTATACCCCGCCTTTCTCCCCAGTGGGGATCCAAAGCAACTTACATCATTCTTCTCCATTTCCCCCCTCACAACAACGCTGTGAAGTGGGTTAGGCTCAGGATGTGTGATGGGCCCAAGGGCACCCAGCAAGCTTCCATGACAGTTCAGGGAATCAAACCTGGTTTCCCTAGATCCTAGTCTGCCCCTCTAGCCACCACACCTTGCTGGATTTTATGTAGTTTTAAATTGTTCCTTTATACACCTTGTGTTTTTTATTAAAAGACAAGATGGGGACTCGTAAAAATCACAGGGGAGGAAAATCCTGTCTCCTGTTGGTCCCTACCTTATCTCTCTTTTCAGGTTTCCTCCCTGCCTTTCCTCTCTGACCCCCACCCATTTCTTTCTCTCCCTACCCACCAAGCTTTTCTCTACCACCACTTCAGTTCCCCGTCTCTTTTCCACTAGATTATTCTCCCTCCATCCCTATTTTTCACCCATATTTTCATTTTCCTCTCTCTTCCAGGCTTCCCCCCTTTCTCCATACATACACTCATTTTCCTCTCTCTCAAATTTTCTAAGGCTCTTCACCCTCTCCCTGTTTTCCATACTCCATGTTAAAAGGCAGAATTACAATGAATGCCAGATGCAGGGTGGGGAGCAGGAAGTAAAACTTAGCCGGAAGGACTGGTCTTCAAGCCCAGCTTGAATGTGGGACTGCATGGGCCTCGGATCTCATCCAGAAGGGCTTTTCTGAACACCTTAATTTTGAGAGTGTCTTTTCAGAGGCGATCTTTCCACTCTGAGCCCTTTTCCCAGAACATAAAACAGCTGGACAACCTGAGGGCAGAGCAGCCCCAGAAGGAAGAGAAGGAGCCACAGCTGAGCTTAGCCCCAGAGGGATCTCCCAACTTGAGCTTCCCACATCTCAGGTCCCAGGAAGCCTCCCTCCCTCCTTACCCAGCAGGCTGGCCTCTCCGTCCTCCTCTTCCTTGACGTCCATCAAGAGCTGCCTGTGCTCGCTCCCAGACAGATCTCGGCCTGCTTCGGAGACACTCCCAGATACTTCCTCCAAGGGCATCTGCAATAGCAGAGACGGACCCTTTCAGGGCATAGCTTTGGGGGAGAGAGGACAGACAGGAGAGTACTGCTCCTGTCTTGAACTAGTCAGGGAGAAATCAGAGTGGGTCTTTCTTAATGATGAACATATACGCTTTTGACGGGTTGTAAAACAAAAGAAAGAAAAAGCAACTAGAAATCAGTGTGGTCCAAAAAATGGGTGAACAACGAGAGATATGGCAGATCCTGTCAGAGATGCTGCAATCTAACCATCTCTTAAATTAATTGCTGTCCGGTTTTCCAAACTTCATCCAACATTTAAACACAAATGCAGCCACAAAAATTGGGGGATGTTCTGCTTTAGGGAAAGGTGGTCCCCATCCAGTGCCAAGCATCCTCCTTGGGACTGGGGTGGGGATATAGTGGGAGAAGATTCCATGCTGCCTTAGCAGTGCCATTGTTGCGCAAGAGAGAGAGAAACCAGGATTTCTATCTTAAAAATAACTGCAATCCAAACAAAGAGAAGACCTGCCATTTGAGAAGAAGAGTGACTTCCTCCAATCCATCCTCCCAGGTAGAAAGATACTAATTCCTGCCAAATCTTAACTGCCAAACAGACCACATTATCAGACCCTGGCATTCCCCGTCACCTCAGGAGGGTGGAGAGAAATTCAGCCCCAGACCCTCCCCTACCCAGGATGCACACAGCAGAAGGGCCTCACCTGCATTTCCTGCCTCACAGCCTCTCGATGCCTTAACAGGAACTCCTCAGCCAAAACTACTGCCTGGGAGCAGCTCTCAGGGCTCCTTTCCCTCACCTGGCTCTGGATCTCTGGGGGCAGGATGGTTAGCAGCTGCTCCAGGATCAAGAGCTCCAGGATTTGCTCCTTGCTGTGATTCTCCACTCTCAGCCATCCATGGCAGGTTTCCCGGAGTCGGATGTAAGCCTCCCGTGGCCCCTCAGCCTCCTGGTATCTGAAAAACCTAAATGCTTCACGCTGCTTCTCCCGGCTCAGTGCATCCTCTCGCAAGATGGCTGCCTTCACCTTCCCATAATCTTCTCTGTCTCTGATATCCAGATTCTTAAAGGCCTTCTCAGCTTCTCCGCTGAGTGATGGCAGGAGTCGGGTCACCCACTCTTCCTGGGGCCACAGACAGGCTCCAGCAACTTGTTCAAAGGAGGCCAGGAAGGCCTTGGCATCCTCCCAGGGCGAAGGTTTCCCTGGTAAATGTGGGTTTCCCCACCCAGAGTGAGGGTTTTCCAGTGTCCCGAGGAACTCCTGCCACTGGATTTCCCACTGCGCAAGAGAAAGGGAACCCTCTGCTGCTTGATGATACACTGGATCTCCTGGTCTCCTTCGAAGGAATCCTCCGATACTCCCAGCCTTCAGGACATGAGGAGATTTTAGTATCCTTTCTGGTGCCTCCCCTTTGGTGTTACCTTCCTCTTCCATTTTCATTCTGGGTGATCACTCAGTAATGTTTTTCCTATAGAAAATTGTGGAAACAAATCAGAGTGTTCTAGATTGGGCTTCTCCCTGGAGGAGAGAGACAGAAACAAGAAAGAGAGAAAATGGTGGCATTGTGTTCTCTGTTTGGGTTCCTACTGATCATATCCATATATTACAGGTAAAGCTACATCTGTATGGTTTTGTATAAATAATTCCTTATTAACTGCATACATTTAAATTCTTATTAAAACGTTCAGCATTTGTTTTAAGGGATGGAATCAGAAGTTTTCCACCTGGTCTGTCCTGTATGAACACACTGCTCTTCTGATAAGTAGCAAAACAGGTGTATCAGCAAGTGTGCGGATTCCCTACAGGGACTTGCCTGAAGCCGAGTCAGACCTTTGGGCCACCAACCCTTCCTCTGTCTGCTCTAATGGGCAGTGCTTCTCCAGTATCTCTTCCGAACTGTGTTGCTTGGGTTGGCTTTGTGGGCGGGCAGGGGGATGCCTGGGATTGAACTGGGGATCTCTGGCATGCAAGGCACGTCTTCAACCATAGTGCTATGGCCCAGCCTCACTTCCACCCCACATTTTTTCCCTCATCCCAATCATCCTTTTATGCCCCACCTATAGAGATCAGCAATGAGGAAAGTACCACATCGTGTCAGGAGTTCTTTGATCATTCAAGAGAGAAGATCATTGGAGATTTAAGATTTTTTTCAAAGGCTGCCATCAGAATTTCAACACAAAAGTTTGCCAAAATGTTCCCATCCCTCTTTCGATGGATTCACATGAAGATGCCTATCAAGGCAGGCAGATTACAGAGCTATTGCCAGCAGGCAAGATTTCCAGGCCGCTAGGGGACTTGAATCTTGCTGTTCTACTGCAGATTGTCACAGCCACCCACTTGAAACTGAAGCTTTCATGAAGCTCATACCCTACCATGAAAGCTCATACCCTACCACAAATTTTGTTAGTCTTACAGGTTCTACTGGAGTCTTCTGAATTTAAGGGGGCTCCCAAACATGGAGTGGATTTTGTGCTTTCTCTGTTTCTAGTGCAACAGCTGATAAAAGTGCGGCAGCAACAGGGCTTCCACGTGGCCGTTTCCCTCACAGTTTCCCTGACTCTGCCTCCCAGAGGTGACCACCCCCAGACCACCAGGGCTTTTATTAAATTTTTTTAAAAAATGGCATTACAATATCATTATATAAATATACCACTGCTGTAGCTATATGTGTAGTAGGTTCTATACATTCTCAGCTTTCATTTTTTTAAAAGTAAGTCTCTAGCACATTCCCTCATGGAGATATAAGGAAAAAGGCATACCTTCACAAGGGAAGGAACTTTAAAAAAAAATGAAAGATGAGATTTCCGAGAACCTGCAACTCCTAAATTACAATATTCTAGAGCAGAGTTTTAACATTAGAAATCTCCCTGTGGTAGTGGGGAGGATACGACTGCTGTAGGGACAGGGTTAGGCCCAACTGCTGCCCTGTGAGCTGGAAAATTCAAATTTCCCCGCCCACACAGCAGCCATCCAGCCTTTACTGGTCTATTCCTCAAAACTTTATAGTCTTTTATTATAATCTTTTAGTAGCCCTTGTAGGCAAAACTCTCGTTTTAGTGGTAGTTTTTAAAAAGAAAGATTTCATGTGTTTTCCTTTTAAGCCCAGGAAAGTCACTTCTCTAAACCCCCCCCGAGTGAAAGGCCTAGTTGTAGTTCATGAGTGGGGATGGCAAAGCAGTCTGTTCATGCTCAGAAGCAAGAGCCAAAAGAAGATTTTGGAAGTGGGATGCGGGCCATGAAGGACCCATGGGAACCCCATGCTATGTAACAGCACCCGCCTTCCTGGGATTCCTTCGTCTCACTCTAACAACTGTCCGATAGTTGGGCATCTCTTCCTGCTCCAGAGAAATCCCATTTACCACGGCAAGGAAAAGGATTCACTTTGCTTTTAGGCCTCCACAGGAATTCAGTTAAATGGAGAGAGAGGGGACGGGCATTCTCGTCACTCTCAGGTGGGAGGGGGATCTCCACGGCCATGGGGCCAGCTGTATTCCCTCTTCTACAGTACTTCTCCGCCAATACCAGATTCTGCAGCTAAACTCACATGGCCTTTCCACTGTGGTTGCCAAATGATCAGGAGAAACTCCATCCTACCTGGCTTCTGTGCGATTAGCATAAGTTTCATTTGCAGAGGAGGGGCAGGGAATCCTTTTCTGGCCTGGAGGGGAACCTGATCCCCACCTGCTCCTTGCTGTAAATTCAGGGGCAATTCAATGGGTTGGATCCAGAGACTGCAACCCTCTTTAGGAGCAGAGAAAGGGCCAGCCTGACTTTCTTCCTGGCTCTGGTCTGTACGTGGGACCCAAGGAGCCCCCCTAAAAGTGCTGCCCAGCCTGGGGGAGCTGTGCCCTCTCCTCACCACTTCCCTACCGCTCTTTACCCTTCCAGGCATTCCCCAGTCTGGCTTCTGCAGCCTCAGTCCTCCAGCTCTCCAGCAAGCACACCGGGAATCCTCAAGAAGTTGGAGGACTTCGGTATTTCCTTCCTTCCTTTGCATCGTCTCTCTAGGAAGCACATCTGTCTGCTTCTTAACCCTTTACTAGCTCTTGTGGGAAAGGGGAGGAACTCTTATCTTAATCACTGTTTTGAAAATTAAGGAAAAAATGAGATGTGCCTTTTAAACTTCATCCTGGCCAAGAAAACCTGCACTTTAATCCCAGAGGTGTAAAGTCTGGCTGTGGTGCTTAGTGGGAATAGCAAGCCACTCTGTTTATGATCAGAGGCTTCATTAGTCAATACAAAAAAAAAATTAAAGCACTGGAAAATTTCCCACCTGACATCTCTGCTCTCAAACTTCTGGAATTGAGCAGTACAAGGGTAAGTGTGTTTCCATGGGTTCAGAAAGGCTTGACTCTGCTTAGCCTTTAGTTTTAAGTGGGTAGCTATGTTGATCTGCAGAAGAATGGCAGGATTAGATTCCAGTGGCACTGTAGAGACGGAGAAGGTTTTCAGGGTGTAAACTTTGGAGAGTCAGACCCCGCCCCCATTCAAACACCAGACATGTCTAAAGAAGGGAGCTCTGACTCTTGAACGCTTCCGCCCGTAAAATCTTGTCAGGTTTGCTTTGTGATTCTTCCAGCTCCAGGGTAAACCATACCTGAAGGAGGGAGAGGACCCTGGAGAGAGATCCTGAGCAATGCCTCAGGGAGACTCACATTCTAAGCCTGAACAGAGACTCTGGCAGAGATACTCTTAAGACTCTTGTAGACTCCCAGATATTTCAGAATCCAAAGTATAAAGGATGAGATGGAGCCCTTGGCACATATCAAGCAGGGGTGCCACGGCCCCACTTCCAAGACCAATCAGCCAGATAGGACTGGAATAATCAAAGAATGATGCCACAATTATCATATTTGCTAATCGCTGAGGTTACCATTGTCTATGGTACTAGAGGAGAGTCAACAGGGACACTCTCCACCCCCTTTCCCTTTCCCAGAGCAGATCTACCGCCCATGAAACAATTGCCATTCCCCAAACCTGCCTGAAACACAGGCTGGTAAGGAACTCACGTCCAGATGTTTAAACCTAGGGGTTGAAGCCAGTTGTCTATTTATAAGAGCCCTCTCCCAACCTTGTAAATGGGAGGTTTCTACTCTTCTCCTACAAAAAAGAAGTTTGACTATGGTATCCTCACAACAATCAAAATGATGATTCTTGGCACACACCCAGTCCAAGAAGTCCCATTTACCAATAAAGTACTGAGATTTCCACATCTATCAAACATATTTCTTCCAAGAAGCCCCGCCCACCCCAAGATTTAATCCTTACAACAATCCTTCAAGATAGGTTAGTCGGAAAAGCTGATTGGCTGAAGGTCATCCAATAACCTTCCAGGCCCAGTTGATTTTGAACCTAGATCTACCCAATCATAACCCAACAGTCTGGCTCTTGAACCAGTGGGTTGCGTTCAGTTTCCAGGGATCAATTGCAGCAAAAGGTGCCAGTCTCAAGTTGGAGAACTTAATGAGAATTAAACTGTACATGCCTAATGGGAATAATATTAATATTGAGGGTGTTTTCAAGTTCTGGAAAACAGAAGAAGAAAGAAGTTAAATTAAAACGGTCTCTGTAATGAAATGTAATGAAATTTGACTTGATTCTGTTTCCGGGTATAATGTACCCAGAAACAGGTATGTATAATGTATACATTTTAAAAATGCATTCTTAGATTTTTACAGGGTTATGTTTATACGTTTCTAAAAACTAATTTACCTGATAAGTCAAATGAATTATTACAACCAATTAGAAAGTACGTTCTATATAAATATATGATTTGTAATACAAATTTAAAAGGTTTATATTTTACAATTGTATGTTTTATATGTTTGTTGACAAAATTTTTTTTAAATGAGGTGTGATCAAACTTTAATGCTAATCGCTGTTTCTGGTCACAAAATAGATTTTTGGCTCACAATACGTCACAGCTTAGAGGGAACATTGAGGGGCAGGGAATTTGAGGGGAGGGGGAATCCTGTTCTCCCTGCTTTTTAATGTTCGATTTATGTCCATTCATTCGTTTGCTTAGGAAATGACCCGTTTGTTCAGCACAGAGTGGAATGGCATTGCTGATGCTTGATAGCATATATAACATTGGAAGAACAAGTGACTGAATCTGAGAAAGTATAGCTGGGCCGATTCCAGACGGCCCTCTGCAATCCAAAACATTGCGCGTTGTTGCGCGGAAAACGCGAAATATCGCGTTTTCTCGCGCGAGTTTTGCGCGAGGTCACGCAAAACTCGCGCGAGAAAACACGATATTTCGCGTTTTCCGCGTGATGACGCGCGACAACGCGCAACGTTTTGGATTGCAGAGGGCCGTCTGGAATCGGCCATGGTGTTGTTAGGTCCAGCAGTTGTGTTGATGGAATTAATATGATAGAGTTGGCATCATAGTTTATTGCAGGCCCTGGTCCCAGAGAGTCTCTCTACACAGGACATCTGACTCGACTTCTTCAGGTGTTGTGAGACGCAATGTTACCTGGGAAGCGTAGTTTTGAAAGACAGCCAGTGGAGATTGCTCCAGAGGGAGATTTCTCTCACAGCTCTCTGCTATTTCTGGCATGCTGGTTTGTCTTCCCTTCTGGAGCTTTTACCCTGCTGCCCTCACTGCTGAGCCTTAGCAGGGCAATATCTTGGGAGATGTCAAAGCTGGCGGAGATTCCAGAGGAGACAGATTCTCTTGTAGCCCTCTGCTGCCTCCCCTTCTGCAGAGGGGAAAGGAGGGGGGATGGAAAGGAGGAGAGAGGGAGTGGCTGGCTAGACAAGAGGAGTTAATCACAATGCAGTGGGCTAGCAAGGGCCAGGAGAGAGGGGGAAGAGGGTGGAACACCAAAACCAGAATAAAGAGTATGCACAGGAAAACAGCCTACCACAAAGAGGATTTTTTTAAAAAGTCAGGGTATAAGCACTCCCAAGAAAGCTGCATACTAGCCAGAGTGACTACTTAGGGTGGCAAATCTGGTGCAGACAGTCACAACCCACCCCCCACTGCAGTATGGGAACTGATGCTGTGAAACTGACCCGTGCAGACTCAGCTAGTGAGCTGTATGTGACCAACAGTGGTGTTCTATCATTGTTTCATTTGTGCCTATCTTGTAGCAGATCAACCCTTGGTATCATTCTGGCTGTCTTGATCTGTTGCCTTACTACAACAGGTATGTACTGTAATTCCAAAAATGTCTGCTGTAGATCCTGTAGGTGAGAAATTCTGTTGGAGGGATTAGAACAGAAGCTTGGCTGTAAATGATGGATTTGGTGTGTTTAGGATGGTGACTGGAGGCATGTAGATATGTTTGCTGATCAGTAATTTTCTGGTATAACATCGTTGTTTCCATCATGTATTTGTATGGTGGAATCTGGAAGATGTACTTCCTGTGTGGATTGATTCATGGTCAGGTTGATGAAAGTATGGAAATAGCTAAAGGCTAACTTCTGCTGTAATCAAGCTGCACTGAACATCATATCTTTATATCCCAACTCCCTTCTTTGCTTCACCTCCTCCACCTCCTGAATTAGATATAAAGGTTCTGGATCTGCTTGTATCTGAAGAAGGGACCATTGAATCTCAAACTCTTATACACTGAAAATGTTGTTGGTCTCTAACATATCACTGGGCTCAAGTCCTGCTTTCCCACCCCTTCTTTGTCACTCTTACCCACTCTCCCCCTCCCATCCCTTTTGCCATTCCCGCCCCCTTACCCACTAGCCACTTATCTCTGAGTGGCTGGGGGGACTCCCCCCTGGGCAACCACCTGACTGCTTCTTCACTGGCTGAATAGCACCAAGGGCAGAGGCAACTCCTTGGCTGCCCTCAGCTTCAGCTTCTGCAGCTACAACATGGAGAAAGCTGCACCTGGCATTGGCAGCATTCACGGAGGGCCTTGTGGCTTTGTTAGTGGCTGGAAGAAGGCTGCCCAGAGGAGGTGGCAGCTGCTAAGGGGCTGCATGGGTTTGCATTGCCTCTTCTCATCTCCCAACATCATGATGCCCGAGGGAAGAAGCCTACGGAAGGCTATGTTGTCTCTCCCGGTGTTGTCTGCACATGCACAGATCACACTTTTGTTTGGGGGAATTTAAACCTCCCCAATGTGATTTGCAGAACCTTTCAGATTTTTCTGCAAGGCAGGGGAGTCGCCCCCCCCCCGCCCCCTGGCTGCAGAAGCATCTGGTTTGTAGCCGTGGTCCTGATTCTCGGATTTAGGCATCTGCATGCAGGGAGTGTTTATCTATCAGATATATGGGTTTAAAAGACATGCAACACACTTTCACTGGAATAACCTTTTAGATGCTTAATTAAATCCAACTAATTAAAATGCCAAAAAGCACAGAGAGGAAAACACACATTCTGAAGTATCTTATAAAATATTAATCTCTTCACTAACTTCTTACCCTTCCTAAGCTGAGTTTTGTTTTCTCAAATTGATAAAGAAACCCCCAATTAAGGATTCGCTTGGAGGAAAAAAGGGGTCCTTCCCCTTTAACAGAGGCTTAACAGGATGTTATTTACCTCTAAGTCACAAAAAGTTTCAACAGCCCTTTTCCACCCATTGAGCCTCTATGAAAACGCAGGATATTTTTTTGACTCCGGATGGTAGAAACCCTACCTTAGAGACAAATTATATGGGGAGGAGCACGTGACGGGAGTTGCAATGTTTGCCAGGAAGCTGAGTTTTAAAAGAGACGGGAAGGCTTTGTCACTCCTCTCTATGGAGCTCAGAGGGTTTGTTAATTTCCTCTTTGCCTCCCTAAGGCTCTGTCAGTTTCACCTCCTCTTCTAGGAGGCCAAGAGGAAATACACAAACCTTCTATCTTCCTGGCTCTGTAGGGAGGGGAAATTGACAAAGCCTTCCAATCTAACTCAGCTTCCCAGCTCACATTGCGATGTGCGACTCCCTTCACGTGCTCCTCCTCGTGGAATTCGTCTCTTAGATACCTTTCCAAACTAAATGAGGGGGATGAAAAGAGAATTGTCTCAGCCTGCTCCAGAAAGGTACAGTCTCCATGGAGGAATTCAAGGGGCCTGTGAGGAGTCAGAAGTGAGGAAATCCTGGCCCTTCCATAAATCACTGGGTGAGAATGCTTGTCCCCTCCCCCAATGCTTAGACTAGCTCATTTCTGGCTGACGGAGCCCAAGGGGGTTCAGAGCAGCAGCAGATTTTTCTTCTCTATCCGGATGTTCTCTAGGAGAATATGGGGGTGGGGCCAACTGGTATTGGGGAGGTCGTGACCCACAATATTCGCTTGCCAACTCCAAAGATACCTGCCCATTTCCACAATACTGTATCTTGTTAGGGCCTTTGAACTTACTGAACTTGAACTTGTTACCCCTTTGAGTTCTTGAGGGGGGGGGAGAAACTACAAGCTTTCCTTTCGACCCAAGTTAACCCCACTGCCAGAACTCTTTGGACTTCAAGTGGTGAGACCCTGAAAAGCTCACAGCAGGCTGGACTAGGGGGGTGGGTTAGAGCTAGGAGATGTCTCTTTAGAACTCTTTGTCACATAAAATGTTGTTTGTAAGTTATGGAAGCCCTTTGTTCACGCTACATTTATATCATTAATAGAGAGGCTTAGATATCTGCTATCCTCTACTATTTCTTCACAAGATTCGTAAAATAGGAATGTTTTTGCCAGTTTTGCAGATATCAGAAAAATGTTTCCTTAAGCAAAGAGTTTTACAGAGAAAAGCAGTCACTAAAAAAGCCCTTCTTTGCGTAATTACTTTCCGAGCCTTTGATGCCTGGGCAACAGCCTCATCAAAACCAACTATAGTGTGATGGTTCAAGAGGAAAATTTCACTCTTGGGTAGGTTCTCTGACGAAAACGAAGGTCTGGTCTCTGCCTCAAGCTCTTGCCACATACTGAGCATTTACGAGATTTCTCCCCTGTGGTTTCCTTGACGGTTAAAGAGGGCAGAGCGGGCCTTGAAGCTCCTTCCACCATCAAGAACACGGTTGCTTTCTTCCCTTTGAGATCTGACTGAGGCTTCAATCACGGGTAAAGCTCTTTCCACAATCTCAGCATTTATACCATTTCTTCCATTTCATTTTTTGTTTGTTTCTACGGTTAGGGTATGGTATCTGTGCAGATGAAATTTTTTCCCAAGAGTTTATATAGTTTTAACCCTGTGTGGAGTCTGTTGGTTTTTTAAAAGGTATGAAATACGAGATAAGCTCTTATCACAGCTAAGTAGCAATGTGGTTTTTCCTCATGTCAATTCTTTGATGGAATTGAAGGTTAGATTTCCGAATGAATCTCTTTCACACTGATCATTCAAAAGATTTCTCCCCACTGTGCATTTTTAGATGTTGTTGAAGATGGTGACTCTGACGGAATTTCTTTCCACACTCTATGCATTCGAAACGTTTCTCCCCTGTGTGAAGTCCCTGATGTCGTTGAAGACAGAAAGTCCTACTGAATCTCTTTTCACACAGTAAACATTCAAAAGGTTTCTCTCCTGTGTGGGTTCTTAGATGCTGTTGAAGATGACAACCCTGTCTGAATTTCTTTCCACACTCCAAGCATTCAAAAGGTTTCTCTCCTGTGTGGGTTCTTTGATGTCGTCGAAGATCATCACTCCAACTAAAGCACTTTCCACACTCTGAGCATTCAAACGGTTTCTCCTTCGTGTGAGTTCTTTGGTGTACAAAAAGCTGTGATCTGAGTCTGAAGTTCTTTCCACAATCTGAGCATTCAAATGGTTTTCCTCGTGTATGGTTTCTTTGGTGCGCAAGGAGCACTGATCTGAGTCTAAAGCTCTTTCCACACTCCAAGCATTTATGGGTCTTCTTTCCATTGTGCTTTCGCAAATGAATATTATATTGAGTTTGATCTGAGAAGTTCATTCCACACTTTGAGCACTTGTAAGTTTCCTCCAGGATGTGAATTCCTGCACAGACCTCCCCTCCTTGGCAAGGAATGGGCTCATCCTTCTTGACCATATGGCTTCGTTTCTTGTTCTTTGGTCTACTTTGATTCGTGAAGTTTCCTTTGAACTCTTGGTTCTTGGCTTTATCTGATGACAGCTGATGCAGTTCCTCTTCCTCCTCATTCTCCTGACCATCCCCTGCAGGAATAAAGAGAGAGATCTCATTAGCATTCAAATGTTCTCAGCACTCAGTCAGAACATTTCAATGGCTGCTCCCTGCTGTATAGTAATGGATGCTTTAAAAGTACACTAAAGCCTGCTACAGCAGAGAAGCTTAGTTTGTGCTCTGACCATTTATAACTCCTCACCAGAGTTAATTCTTTGATGTGAAGTAAGGGCCATTTTCCAAGTGAAGCTCTTTCCACCCTCCAAGCAGTTATATGGTTTCTCTCCTAAGGGAATTTGTTCCCGGGAAACAACGTTCGTTTTCTGAACAAAGATTTTTCCCAAAGCTGCAATTTTGTTTTTCATTTCCCTGGAGCGGATACTCTGGTTAGCACAGAAGCCTTCGTTCCTTCTTTTTTTGGTTGATTTTTCCACTTGGACTGGGATTTCACAGAATCTCCGTTCTTTATAAGTAATGCATTTATCCCTAATCTTCTTTGCATGACTTCCCTCCTGCCTCTGAGGTCTATCTTGATCTCTGAAGTTTCCTTTGGCCTCTGAATTCTTGTTTTTTTCGGGTGGGAGCCCCTGGAATTCTCTTGCCATCTCCTCTATATCTCCTGCTGGAATAAGTGAGAGGTCCAATTAGCACCCATATAAGAAGCCAAGCCACATATAAGGCTCTCCTAATTAGTGTACATTTCCTTTGTCAGAATTTCTTTCCTCCAAAACTGAGCAGCTGGTTGAACTTCTTTCCCCCCACATTGAGCAGCTGGTTGTACATTTTTCCTCCAGTAGTGCAGTCTGTATATTCTGCCTGTCTCACCCTCCCCAGAACTCACTATATTTACTTAAAGGGAAAAGGGGCTAAAGATTCGTCCCCCCACCCTTAACATTTGACTTGCTGTACAGGTCTTTTGATTTTCTGCTATTGATTAAATAGAAGTTATGATAATATCCCATCCTGTGATGGTCCAGAGATTTTTCCTTCTAGTTACGATGAGGGCTGTGAGGTACTCATCTTCAGCTTCCCAAAAATACAAGTTTGCTGGGGCGGGGGGGGTGGGGAGGCAGGGGAAGCCTGGAGGCATCTAGCTGACCCTAAGGGAAGGGTTGGTGGGTCTTTGGTTCTTAAGTTACCAGTTCTTTTCCCTGGAATATCCAGTATCTATATGGCAGCCCTGAAAGAGCCACAGCTGAGCTCAGCTCCAGAAAGAGCTTCCGAACTTCCCAGATCTCAGGTCCTAGAAGGCCCCCCTTCCTCCATTACCCAGCAGGCTGGCCTCTCCGTTCTCCTCTTCCATGATGCCCACTGACAGCTGCCTCTGCTCAATCTCCGGTGAACCCTGGCCTGTCTCGGAGACGCTCCTGGGCATTTCCTCCAAAGGCTCCTGCAGTGGTAGAGAGGGACCCTTTCAGGGCACAGTGACAAAGATGGGAGGGAGGCAGAGGGGAGGGTTCTGTCCCTCACCCTGACCTTACAAGAGTCATTGCTCTGTAATAGGAAGGAATCAGAACAGAGTTTCCTGAAGGAATAAAGAAAATTTTGAGCACAACATTTAAAATCAAAAACAATCGGACCCAGCCTGGTTCCCTTGCAGGCAACCCAAGAGGAAAAGGGGTTTAGCACGACAATCTATTCAGTTTTCAGCTGTCTTCCATCTTGATTCCTGAACACATTCACAAGACGTTTTAATAAAACCAAAAAACAATTACGTTTAATGAAAATAAAGGAAAAGACTGCAGATGCTACCGAGGCCTTTTCTGCACGGGCAACTTACTCCTCGCTTTTTGACTGTTCGCTCTTCAGCTGCTCCACACCTGATCTCAGCAACGTGAAGGGGTGGTGGGCTTTGCTACCTGTGTCATGCCTGATACAGGTCAGGTAAAGGGGGGCAGGCATTGCCACCTGCTCCACTCCTGATCCCAGCCGGGTGAAGGGAATACGGGCATTGCCTTCTGCTCTGCACCTGATTACGGCTGGGTGAAGATGAGGTGGGCATTGCCGCCTGCTCAGTGCCTTATTCCAGTAGGTAGAAGGGGGCAGGCATTGCCACCTGCTCCACTTCTTATTCCAGCTAGATGAAGGGAATAAGGGAATTGCCTCCTGCTCTGTGCCTGATCCCACCCAGGTGAAGGCGCTGGATGGGCAATGGCACCTGCTCCTCTCTTGATCCCGAACAGAAAGCAAAACTAGGGACTACCCCGGTGCAAGCACAAGCAAAATTACAGACAAAACCAGGGCTGTGAAGTGAAAACTCAATGAATACACATTAAGAACACTCAAATTATCAAAAATATAGTTGTAAGAATCCAAATAGTGAAGTAATCAAGATGTGAGTATTACAACCACCATCCCAGTAAATACATCACAAAAGTGCTCACTGACACAAAACAGTAAAGGGGGGGATGCACGCAGGCACCTCCTAAGAATTATACAACCTAAAGACAGCAACATTCAATTACAAATATACAAGGGTGCACACTGGCACTACCATTCAATTAGGCAGCCATGGAACGGTTTACAAGGGATACTGTCCACAGCAAAAACATGTAAAGGGCAAAAATGTCCAATAACTTCAAGCTGCAGTTGAAGAGAAGAGGCTGTGAAGAGCTGAAGGGGTCCAACACCAAGTCAGCAAATTCAGCCACCTCATCAGCCACAGGACGGGATTTGCCAGCATAGGTAGTATTAGCCCGTTTCGTGAATGGATCACTTCTTCAGCAGGCACATGTAGTCTTATTGCAAATAAATAATTTTACAATTACTACGTAAACATAGTAAACGATATTATTGCCATAAGCCCAAAGCCCAAAGCGCCTTACTCACTAGATCCCTGTGGAACAGTTTCACATACTCTCTCAGTGAAGCCGCCAATTAGTCACAGACGCTGTAAGTTCCCTATCAGCCAAACAGAATATTTATGTGTAGTACTTAAAGGGGCCGTGACCTCCTCAGTGTTGAAACTACTGAAGGCGTATGTTATTCCAAGAGTTAATGGGGAAAAGAAAGGGGGGGGGAAGAAGCAAATTAGCCAGCAGGGAAGTCATTGGGAGCATAGTTTTATAAATAACACATTAGGTCCAGTGAATTATTAAGTCCAAATGGAGATAGTGTGTTAAGCTTATGAATCCACCGTGATTCTAATTGTAGTCGTCTCTGGTGTGCGTTACTAGAGTTATCACCATCTAACGCCTCCAGAACTGTGACCTGAAATTCTCTTTGACCCCCATGCTTCTGCCAGAAATGTTCAACTAGTGGAGCCTCCATGGTTTAGTGTTTAATTCTTGATAGATGTTCCTGAATCCGCACCTTTAAGGGGCGGATGGTGCTTCCCACATACAGCAAACGGCAGCTATGTAGTAATTGTAAAATTATTTATTTGCAATAAGACTACATGTGCCTGCTGAAGAAGTGATCCATTCACGAAACGGGCTAATACTACCTATGCTGGCAAGTCCCGTCCTGTGGCTGATGAGGTGGCTGAATTTGCTGACTTGGCGTTGGACCCCTTCAGCTCTTCACAGCCTCTTCACTTCAATTGCAGCTTGATGTTATTGGACATTTTCGCCCTTTAAATGTTTTTGCTGTGGACGGTATCCCTTGTAAACCGTTCCATGGCTGCCTAATTGAATGTTAGTGCCAGTGTGCACCCTTGTATATTTGTAATTGAATGTTGCTGTCTTTAGGTTGTATAATTCTTAGGAGGTGCCTGCGTGCACCCCCCCCTTTACTGTTTTGTGTCAGTGAGCACTTTTGTGACGTATTTACTGGGATGGTGGTTGTAATGCTCACATCTTGATTACTTCAGTATTTGGATTATTATAACTATATTTTGATCATTTGAGTGTTCTTAATGTGTACTCATTGAGTTTTCATTTCACAGCCCTGGTTTTGTGTGTAATTTTGCTTGCCTCTCTTGATCCCAGCTGGGTGAAGTGGGCGGGCATTGCCATCTGCTCTGCTTCTGATCCCAGCTAGGAGAAGGGGGATGGGCATTGGCACCTGCTCTGCTCCTAATACCAGCTAGGCTAAGGCAGGAGATCTTCAGAACTCTTATGGCCCAAACCTGCAGATGGTGCTTCAGACACCTCCTGAAAACACACAGCCTCCACAGAACAAAAGCCCTCACCTGCCTCTCAGCCTCTTGCTGCCTTAAGAGCAACTCTTCAGCCAGGTCCACTGCCTGGGAGCAGCTCTCAGGGTTGCTTTCCTTCACTCTGCTCTGGATCTCCGGGGGCAGGACAGTCAGCAGCTGCTCCAGGATCAAGAGCTCCAAGATCTGCTCCTTGCTGTGATTCTCCACTCTCAGCCACCCACGGCACATTTCCTGGAGTCGAGTGTAAGCCCCCCGTGGGCCCTCGGCCTCCTGGTATCTGAAAAACCTGAATGCTTCACGCTGCTTCTCTCGGCTCAGGGTGTCCTCTCACAAGATGGCTGCCTTCACTTTCCCATAATCCTCTCTGTCTCTGACATCCACACTGTTAAAGGCTTGCTCGGTTTTTCCACTGAGGGCTGGCAGGAGATGGGTCACCCACTCTTCTCTGGGCCACTGACAGGCTTCAGCCACTTGCTCGAAGGAGGCAAGAAAGCCCTTGGCATCCTCCCAGGGTGAAGGTTTCCCTGGCAAATGTGGGCTTCCCCATCCAGAGTGCGGGTTCTCCACTGTCCTGAGGAACTCCTGCCACAGGGCTTCCCATTGCGCAAGGGAGACGAAACCCTCCCCTGCTTGCTGATGTATCGGATCACCTTGTCTCCTTCGAAGGAATTCCTCAATATTCCCAGCCTGGAGGATGTGAGGGGCTTTTGCTGTCCCCTCTGGTGCCTTCTCTGCTGTGGTGTCTGGCCCCTCCATTTTCTTACAGAGGTGATCACTCAGGTGTGTTTTTCCTACAGAAAACTGTGGGTTGGGCTTCTCCCTGGAAGAGAGAAAAACAGGAACCCAAGAAAATGGATAAAAGTGATTTTGTGTCCTGTGTTTTGGTTTCTTCTGGTCATATAGTTAAGTTAGAGTTGAAGTACATCAGTAGAATTTTATACACATAATTCTTTATTAAATCAGGCTGTGACACGTTTGATTTGCCTAGGGAAATCAGTTTCTAAGCACCTATACTTTGAATTGAATCTGGAAACTAAGCAGTATCCAAAGGAGTTACTGCAAGACAGGAGTAATATTCACAACATGTCAGCTTTTTCCAGGAAAAAAGTGTCCGTCCAGGAAAACAGAGAGTCAAATCCCTCTCCCTCACAACATACGCATTCCAGACCGGGCAAAAATTGCATATGCAGATAGGGTTACCAGCTGGGGAACAGAATAATACCTTGGTTTTAAGCTTCTACGGGGCTCAGTTAAATGCAGCTTCAGAGAAGACAGACACCCTCCTCACTCTCAGGTGCAGGAGGGTCTCCATGGGGCCAGTGCTATTTCTCCCCGTCCCTGCAAAGCCCACTTTAGCCATATGTCATGCTGGCCCCTTATGCCTTTTAACTAGCGGTATGGAGTAACCAGGAGAAACCTTAGCCTGCCCTGCCCCCGTGTCTTTAGCAGAGGTGTCATCTGCAGAGATCAGAAAAGGAATCTCTTCCTGGCCTGCAGGGAAACCTGATCCCCACCTGGCTCCTTACTGCAGATCCATTCTCAGGGGACAGATCCAGAGTTGACAACCCTCCTTGGGACTGGAGGAGTCCGCGTGAGTTGCTCCTTCCTGGTGTTGCTCAGCATGTGGGGCCTGGAGAGACCCCCTTGCAGGGCAGCCCACCCTGAGAGAACTTCTCCCTCCCTCCCTCCCTGTCTTTCTGCTCTTTACCCTTCCAGGTACCCCTTCAAGTCTAGCTTCAGCCTCAATCCTCCAGCTGTTCCGCTAGCAAAGATGGATCCCCGAAAGGAGGAAGTCGAAAGAGTTCAGTATTTCTCTCCTCCCTCTGCAACCTCTCTAGAAAATGCAGCTTGGTCACTTTAACCCTCTCCAATCCTTGAAGGCAAAGAGGGCGAAAAGTCCTTATTGTAATAGACGTCTTAATACTATTTTAGAAACGTGTCTTTCTTTTAGGCCCTACCAGGAAAGTCCGCTGGTATAATCCCAGAGCTGAAAGGACGAGTCCTGCTTACTCATCACTGGTGAGGGCATAACACCCTGCTTATGCTCAGAGGTCAGAAGGAAATGAGGCTTCCCAAAAAGGGACATATTGCCCTGTTGCAGATTGCAAAGCAATAGAAAAACTACTCCCCCAATTTGCTATTATAGTGATTAAATGACAGATTTTTTGGCTTTTTCTTCTGATTGGAAATATTTCTTCCTAATTATCAGCTAAATTTCTATCTGACCCTTGCCCAAGGCAGGAGATATGGCTCAGTGCTTCTCCATTTAACTTTGCAACAGTCCTACAGGGTAGAATCACTGGCCAAAGGTCACAAAGGAGCTTTCATGAGTGGAGATTTGAACCAGGGCTTCCTCAGTTATGGTTGCCATCCTCCAGGTGGTAGCTGGAGATCTCCTGGAATTACAACTTATCTCCAGCCAACAGACATCAGTTCCCCTGGTGAAAATAGTTGCTTTGGAGGGTGGACTCTATGGTATGATACCCTGCTGAGTTCCCTCCCCTCCCTAAACCCCACCCTCTCCAGGATCCACCCGCCCAAAATCTCCAGGGAGCGTGCAAGCCTACAGATCCATGATATGACATGCGTTTTAACAAATCTGTTATGAATTTGGGCAAAGTGGGTTCAGTTGAGTTGCGGGTGTTTCTAATCTTTGAGACAAAACTGAAAAAAGCCACACACGCTTATGCTTGCATAATCTCTTGCTCATGTAAATGAATTCTTAAAAAATCAAAGTCAAGTTGTATGGAACTAAAAGAACTATTTGAATTGCTCTGTTAAAGAATGTAATTTCCCCCTCCCCTATCAGTTGAAACACACAAATATGAAACAGAGATTTTAGAAGACCCCCGATAAAGATTCAATCTCCATTAAAAAAGATATTTATATTCCACTTTCCCGCCGCCCCCCCAGTAGGAGTCCAAAGTGGATTATAACATTGTTCTCCACTTCTCCATTTTACCTTCACAAGAACCCTGCGAGGTAGGTTAGGCTGAGAGACAGAGAAATTGAAGGAGGGAAAATGTCCCCCCCCCCCTTCAAAAAAAGAGGAACAAAGCAGTAGACTAAAATAATGGCCTTAACTGTTTTGGAGGCATTATTTTAAAAACTAGTTTTTCCCGAACTATATGAGATTCACACTTGTCAACTGACCAACTGAAAAATGATCTCTTAAATTGAACCTTCATGTGTGAAAACGGGAGGATGAAGCTTTTCCTGTCATGGAGATGAACAACATCAGCTAATAATTGCACAAATCAAAAGAATGTAAAGGGACAGCCCGAGAAGCCACTTTAAAAGTTGATGGGGCGGCTGGCTTGCTGCGTGCGCAGGACCTCGCGGGTGTTCAGCCACCCGCGCGGCAAGCCAGCCGCCCCAGCGCAGCACTCCGCCGCCAGCTCCACGGCACACACAGCGCTGCGCAGGCACGGGGCAGGCTAACCGTCCGGAGGGCCTCCTAGCCCTGCGCTCAGCTGCCCGTGCAGCAAGCCAGTCGCACCAGCGCACGCACCCGCCGCCGCTGCCGCCTGCTCCACGGTGCACCAGGCGCTGAGGCAGCCGGATTGCCGTGCGGGCGGCAGGCCTCCCGCCCCTGCGAGATGATGTCATGGAAGTGACATCATCATACAGCGCCAGCAGCGCGCACGCTCTCTATGCAAGCAGGGAGGCTGGAGCACCGGGCCTGGTCTTAATCTTCTGTGTTGCATATTGCATTGTGTTTCAACTGGATGTTATCTGCTCTGAGCCTGCTTGCGTGGAGAGCGGAGTACAAATCAAATAATTAGCCATCATCATCATTTGAGCACTGACGAAGGAGATTTCTCAACATTCTCTCGCTGCTGAAGAATCACAGGCAGCCTCTACACAGCTGAGAATTCAGAGCACCGGGTGCGACTTCCACGAAGGCAGGAGCTCTGGAACCTCTTGATTCAAACACCAAGCAAGCACGGGGGGAATATGTGGGGCCAGAGGAGGGTGGTGATCAGCGTTCCCTCCAGTGTGCGGGCGCAGGCATTCTCATCTCTTGGGCGCACAGCATTTCGTCTGGAGCGCAGAACATCTGAGGAGAGGAGGAAGACAAGGAGAAGGCAGCGCCTGCTTGCCTGTTCAGCCCTTCCACCAGACACGAGGGCAGCGAAGTGCCCAAAGTGAGACTTCAGAGTTCAGCCCCATCAGCGGGGACATTTCTGTCTCTGCCCTTTCCTCCCCTCCCCCTCCTCTTTAAGCCTTGGGTGAAGTTTCGGCACTGGAGCAAGCAGGAGATGCTCTAGCTGGCTTGGGAGCAGCGAGCTCCTGACCTTTTCTCCCCCTTGCTCCCTTCTTTCTTTCCTTCTCTGCCCATACTAAGAGGAATGACAAGATTGCCCATTAGAAATGAGAGGCTTGAAGACCCATTGGAGGTAATGGGAGCCAGGGATGCCAATTTACTTGCATGGGCTCCATTGAAATGCACAACACAAAAGAAGTTGCAGAGAAAATGTGGAATGGATTTTCCATAAAGGACTCTGGGACCAGATAGACTACTCTGGAAGTGGAATGACAGCCCTAGAGTGCAATGATGGTCCCTAGGTATAGAATCTGTGCTCTAGGACCAGAACGACAGGTTTCAGAGTGGAATGACAGTCCCTGGAATAGGCTCAGTACTCTGGGACTGGACGGACAGCCCCCAGAGTGTGGTGCAATGACAGCCCCCTGGGAGTAGAAGCGTTCTGGTACTGGAATGACAGGCCTCAGACTGGAATGACAGCCCCTGGGAGTAGAAGAAGTGTTCTGGGAGTGCGAAAAATGCAATCACAGCCCCTCAGAGCAGAATCTGTGCTTTGGGAAGGAATGACAGGTTACAGAGTGGAATGACAGTCCCTGGGAGGAGCAGAAGTGTTCTGAGAGTGGAATGACAGCCCCTGGTAGTAGTAGAAGCATTCTTGGACTGGAACTACAGGCTCCATAACGGAATGAGCCCCTGGGAGTAGCAGTTTTTGTACTGGAATGACAGCCCCAGAGTGGGATGACAGCCCCTAGTAACAGAACCTGTGTTCTGGGACTGAAATGACAGATTGTAGAGTGGAGTGACAGCCCCTACAAGTAGCAGAAGTGTTCTGGGATTGGAATGAAAGGTCGCTGCCCAGAACGATGCCCTCCAGATCATGTAGTCCTCTGGACGATCTGAGAACTTCTGAACACCATGCTCCATGAGGTCCCTTTTGGTTCTCCAAGGCACGTCACGAACTGTAGGTTCCTGACATGGCACTGGATCTCGGTTCCTAGGGGCAGGAGTGAAGGGCAGAAGCAGTCTAGGCACAGGCTGACGCGCTGCCATCAGTCTGCGTGGCAAGAAAACTGGAGCTGTGGGGTTGAGCAGCCGGTGTTCACGTGGGTGTGCTTGGTCCTTCATGTAGGACAGGACTCATTGAGATGCATCTTCCACCTCTAGCAAGGCGGGACTGGACTCTGCTTTCAGTGGACCACCATTCAGGAGTGCGGTCGGACCCGCATTTTCTTCAATTCAGCCTCCTTCTCGAGTGTTGCCAGCTGCGTCTTAAGAGCCTGCTGCTTCTTGGTGAATTCAAGCTCCATCTCCATGACAGCCATTTCAGCCTGCAGTCTGGCCGCCTCGGTTGACTGTCGTGATGAACAGCTTTAACAGGAAGAAGAGGCTTTGGAGGATGGGGCCCTAGTTGATTTGTGGCTAGGGTCCTCCTTGGGCTTTGAAGATGTGATGGGGCTTGGAAGACTGGTCTGAGAAGGCGTATTCCCATCCGGAGTAGCTGTCTCTTGGGGATCCTCAACGGTTGCATCTAGGAGTTTCAAATGTTCTGCTCTCATTCATCAACCTTGGCCTCAAAGTGTAGCTGCTCTTTCCGTGCTTCTTCCATGTCCAACCTCTTCAAGGTGCTAACAATGAATTCATTGTTAGAAGCCCATTTGGCTATACGATACAGCAGATGTGCACAGGTAGAGGACAGGTCCTCTGGCTCACAGATGTTTGTTAGGTTATCCAGCTTTCTGCAGCTTGATCCATTCCTTCTCTGCCTTCTTATACCTTTCTGCCTTCATTGCACACAAGTGTTCACGCATTTTAGCTGTCATGGCTCTGTTTCATGAACCAAGAGCAGGCTCTGCTTCTCGCTCATCTTGCACCATTTGGTTGAGGTCAGCGACGTTGTCTGGTAGATTCTCAGATGAATTTCCCATTGCAATGTCATCTTGGAGCCACTGTGTGGCGCTGTGGCAGCACTGCAGCGGCCTGTCTAACTTTGACTTGTTTTCTATTCTGGGTGGAAATTCTCTGTTGTTACCTGGAATGACCACCAGATGTCGCTGTGCACTCTTTAACCCTTCAGTCTCCTGCTTTAAACAGGAGCCTCCTCTTCCTCTCTTCTTCAGCAACTAGTATTAGATTGGTTATCTTTTAGGTATCTGTAAAGCTGCACAATTTTCCTGTCTGGCTCAAGGCGTGGGAGGTATCTGTGCTGCTAGGCGATATCTCTAAAGACTTCAATCCTTGGCACTTTTACACTGCTGGGTGAAGGGGAGAGGGCGCGCGGGCATGCAAAGAGCTCTTGAGTTTGAACTTAGCGGTTTGTAAATGGAGCGATGTGCGTCACAAACAAAGCTTGCAAGGCAATCGTTAGCAGTTACTCTCTGCCGGAACGGATTCCTCCCTTGAGCCAAGATAAGGATACTTCCTGTGTATTACGGCAGTAGTTTATTTAAAGGCGCAGTAAAAGCGGTCATCTTTCCCCTTCCTCATGGGAGATGCTCAGTACAGACAAAGGGAGGAAGAGAGGTTGTAAAAAATCACACTAAAGCAGGAACAAGGTCATTAAGGATTCAAATATCCCTCGCCCTGTTGGTGGCAGTGTAAACTACAATTCCCATCATTCAAAGCCTTAAAGAGACAACACACATTTCTGATAGAGGTAAGATAAACTTCTAAGCTGCGGCTAACAGCACACACATACAATTCTTTTCCAGTCCCTGTGTGACACGTACAGTAGGAGCAAATCACTGTTGTTGGGCTTAAAGTTGTTGTTTTAAATTCTATTACTTCCCTTCCCTCCTTTCCCTTTTGCTCTCCCTCCCCCTTCTTCTTCTCTGATCTCAGTGCTGTTCCCCCATTCATTCCAGCAGGGGAGCACCCCACACACGAGCATTCAGCCTGCCAGGGCTGCTCTGCACCCCCCTCTTTATCACCTCCCTTCTCTCATCCCCTAGTTTCCATATATCATCCCACCTTCCCCCTCTCCCACAACCGTTTATTCCAGTATTTATACACCACATGCTTAGCTGTCAGCTGATGCTCACTTCAAATCCAAGGGGAGGGGGGATGAGGGTTGAAGGGTAGTTTCCGAAAGGGATCTCTGTCAATGGTGATCAATATTTTAAGGCTTGGAGGGGGTCGTAGAGAAAGAAGGCTTCAGCTCAGTCTCCCCCTTCCAAACATCTCTCTCTTCCAAGCAGGGCCCGGTAAGAGAAACCCTTCTTCTACCACCAAGAGTCTCTGGGTTCAGAGAAAGTTGGGAAGAGAGAGAGAGAGAGAGAGGGAAACTTACACACATACACACACACACACATGGAAGGTGTGGTTTGCCAGCTAAAGGAACTGGCATGGCTTTGAAATCCAGATCAGCTGCCACAGAAGCTAGGAAATACTTTACATAAAATGGGGGGGGGGGAAGCATTTTAATCCGGGGTATGGGTGCAAAGAAAGAGGCTTTGTGCTGCAGCTGGAGAACTTAATGAGAATTAAACTGCACATGCCTAATGGGAATAATATTAATATTGAGGGTGTTTTCAAGTTCTGGAAAACAGATGAAGGAAGGAGAGAGACGTTAAATTAAAATAGTCTCTGTAATGAAATTTGACTTGATTCCGTTTCTGGGTATAATGTATAAAGCATTCCTAAAATACATTTTAAAAATTCATTCTTAGATTTTTACAGGGTTATGGTTATATGTTTCTAAAAACTAATTTACCCGATAGTCAAATGAAATATTACAACCAATTAGAAAGGACGTTCCATATAAATATATGATTTGTAATACAAATTTAAAAGATTTATATTTTACAATTGTATGTTTTATATGTTTGTCGACAGAAATAATTTTTTTTAAAAAATGAGGTGCGATCAAACTTTAATGCAAATTGCTGTTTCTGGTCACAAAATAGATTTTTGGCTCACAATACTTCACAGCTTAGAGGGAACATTGAGGGGCAGGGAATTTGAGGGGAGGGGGAATCCCGTTCTCCCTGCTTTTTAATGTTCGATTTATGTCCATTCATTCGTTTGCTTAGGAAATGACCCGTTTGTCCAGCACAGAGAGTGGAATGGCATTGCTGACGCTTGATAGCATATATAACATTGGAAGATGAACAAGTGACTGAGAGCCAAGCTACAAGTGACGCCTGACACAGGTTGGACACTTGTCAGCTTCCCTCAAGTTTTGATGGGAAATGTTGGCATCCTGGTCTTGCAGCTTACAGAAGGTTACAGAGCGGCGGTCTATGCGAGGGAGAACATGTGGTCGGGAAGGGAGTGCAGGCATCAGGCTCTTGCCGGGCACCCCTTTCCCCTCCGCTGGGTGTGTGTGTGGGGGGGGTTCTGTAAAATTTAATTAAATAGAGAGCCAAACTGTAAGACCAGGACGCCTACATTTCCCATCAAAACGTGAGGTAAGCTGACGAGTCCAACCTGTGTCAGGTGTCACTTGTAGCTTGGCTCTCAATCTGAGAAAGTATAGCTGGTGTTGTTAGGTCCAGTAGTTGTGTTGGTGGAATTAATATGACAGAGTTGGCATCATGGTTTAATGCAGGCCCTGGTCCCAGAGAGTCTCTCTACACAAGACACATGAGTGTCTGGGGTTGGGTAACCCAAGCGCCCCGGACTGGTCACAGCCCCCTGAAGGAATGCCGGCATTGGACACAGGAAGCTCCGGGAAAGGGAAGTCAGAGGGGGAAGCCAGACAGGGACAAAATGCCCAAACCCACCTAAAAGGGCAAGAGACTGCCTGTCCTGTCCAGAGCTCTGCAGAAGTGCTGGAAATACGGGAAGCATCAGACCAAGCACGAGGCGAAAGCAGCACCCCCAGCCAGCAAAGGGAGGAGGTGAAATGCTGGGAATCAAGCACCGGTCCTGGCGAGCAAAGGCAGAGGAGGATGCGACGCCTTGCTTGGAGGGGCCCGGCCAGCCCAGCCTTGCAGGGAGGATGGGGAGAGAAGGAAAAAGGGAAAGGGGACACACCTGGGGGAAGCCCCAGCTGGGAGGCGTTCGCCTTCAGCCCCACCCTGCCAGAGTGGGGCAGGAGTAATGGGAAGGAACACTTGGGGGCAGACATAGCTGGGTGGCATGGAGCGAGGGCAGGAACCCAGGAGGAGGGGCGAGGATGGAATACCCTATAAAAGCTGGCTCCGGAGAGTGTTTCGGATGGGTTGTGTAGTGGAGGAGCGAGTGACGGAGTGGAGGAGTGAGAAGTGAGAGCGTGTGAAGACGCGAGGAGGAAGATTGACAAAGGAGAGGAAGGAGGAGGAGGTACACTGGAGAGATGCCAGGTTGAGAGGGCTTGCTGGTGGATTGAGAGGGTGCATGGGTGAGGTATACCTCCCCTCCTTCCACAAAGCAGGACCCTGCATATTCCCTAGCAGCATCCAGTGACCACCGGCTAGTGCACTAACACCTGGCGCAGCCACACCCAGGATGAAGCTGGGCAGCTGAAGTCCAGCTGCTGCCGCCGCGACACGCAAGAAAAACCTGACAACAAGTTCTTCACGTGTTGGGAAACGCAATGTTACCCGGGAAATGTAGTTTTGAAATACAGCCAGTGGAGATTGCAGAGGGAGGTTTCTCTCACTGCTCTCTGCTTTCTGGCATGACAGATTGTCTTCCCCTCTGGAGCTGTAAATGATGGATTTGGTGTGTTTAGGATGGTGACTGGAGGCATGTAGATATGTTTGCTGATCAGTAATTTTCTGGTATAACATCGTTGTTGAGCTTTTATCACGTATTTGTACGGTGGAATCTAGAAAATGTACTTCCTGTGTGGATTGATTCATGGTCAGGTTGATGATAGTATGGAAATAGCTGAAGGCTAACTTCTGCTGTCATCAAGCTGCACTAAACATCATATCTTTATATCCCAACTCCCTTCTTTGCTTCACCTCCTCCACCTCCTGAATTAGATATAAAGGTTCCGGATCTACTTGTATCTGAAGAAGGGACCTTTGAATCTCAAAATCTTATTCACTGAAAATGTTGTTGGTCTCTAACATATCACTGGACTCAAGTCCTGCTTTCCCACCCCTTCTTTGTCACTCTTACCCACTCTCCCCCTCCCATCCCTTTTGCCATTCCCGCCCCCTTACCCACTAGCCACTTATCTCTGAGTGGCTGGGGGGACTCCCCCCTGGGCAACCACCTGACTGCTTCTTCACTGGCTGAATAGCACCAAGGGCAGAGGCAACTCCTTGGCTGCCCTCAGCTTCAGCTTCTGCAGCTATAACATGGAGAAAGCTGCACCTGGCATTGGCAGCATTCACGGAGGGCCTTGTGGCTTTGTTAGTGGCTGGAAGAAGGCTGCCCAGAGGAGGTGGCAGCTGCTAAGGGGCTGCTTGGGTTTGCATTGCCTCTTCTCATCTCCTAACATCATGATGCTCGAGGGAAGAAGCCTACGGAAGGCTATGTTTTCTCTCCCAGTGTTGTCTGCACATGCACAGATCACACTTTTGTTTGGGGGAATTTAAACCTCCCCAATGTAATTTGCAGAATCTTTCAGATTTTTCTGCAAGGCAGGGGACCCCCCCCCCCTCCAGGCTGCAGAAGCATCTGGTTTGTAGCCGTGGTCCTGATTCTTGGATTTAGGCATCTGCATGCAGGGAGTGTTTATCTATCAGATATATGGGTTTAAAAAACATGCAACACACTTTCACTGGAATATCCTTTTAAATGCTTAATTAAATCCAACTAATTAAAATGCCAAAAAGCACAGAGAGGAAAACACACATTCTGAAGTATCTTATAAAATATTAATCTCTTCACTAACTTCTTACCCTTCCTAAGCTGAGTTTTGTTTTCTCAAATTGATAAAGAAACCCCCAATTAAGGATTCGCTTGGAGGAAAAAAGGGGTCCTTCCCCTTTAACAGAGGCTTAACAGGATGTTATTTACCTCTAAGTCACAAAAAGTTTCAACAGCCCTTTTCCACCCATTGAGCCTCTATGAAAATGCAGGATCCGGATGGTAGAAACCCTACCTTAGAGACGAATTATATGAGGAGGAGCACGTGACGGGAGTTGCAATGTTTGCCAGGAAGCTGAGTTTTAAAAGAGACGGGAAGGCTTTGTCACTCCTCTCTATGGAGCTCAGAGGGTTTGTTAATTTCCTCTTTGCCTCCCTAAGGCTCTGCCAGTTTCACCTCCTCTTCTAAGAGGCCAAGAGGAAATAAACAAACCTTCTATCTTCCTGGCTCTTTAGGGAGGGGAAATTGACAAAGCCTTCCAATCTAACTCAGCTTCCCAGCTCACATTGCGATGTGCGACTCCCTTCAAGTGCTCCTCCTCGTGGAATTCGTCTCTTAGATACCTTTCCAAACTAAATGAGGGGGATGACAAGAGAATTGCCTCAGCCTGCTCCAGAAAGGTACAGTCTCCATGGAGGAATTCAAGGGGCCTGTGAGGAGTCAGAAGTGAGGGAATCCTGGCCCTTCCATAAATCACTGGGTGAGAATGCTTGCCCCCTCCCCCAGTGCTTAGACTAGCTCATTTCTGGCTGACGGAGCCCAAGGGGGTTCAGAGCAGCAGCAGATTTTTCTTCTCTATCCTGATGTTCTCTAGGAGAATATGGGGGTGGGCCCAACTGGTATTGGGGAGGTCGTGACCCACAATATTCGCTTGCCAACTCCAAAGATACCTGCCCATTTCCACAATACTGTATCTTGTTAGGGTGTCTGACCCCTTTGAACTTACTGAGTTCTTGAGGGGGGGGAGAAACTACAAGCTTTCCTTTCGACCCAAGTTAACCCCACTGCCAGAACTCTTTGGACTTCAAGTGGTGAGACCCTGAAAAGCTCACAGCAGGCTGGACTAGGGGGGTGGGTTAGAGCTAGGAGATGTCTCTTTAGAACTCCTTGTCAGATAAATTGTTGTTTGTAAGTTATGGAAGCCCTTTGTTCACGCTACATTTATATCATTAATAGAGAGGCTTAGATATCTGCTATCCTCAACTATTTCTTCACAGGATTCGTAAAATGGGAATGTTTTTGCCAGTTTTGCAGATATCAGAAAAATGTTTCCTTAAGCAAAGAGTTTTACAGAGAAAAGCAGTCCTAAAAAAGCCCTTATTTGTGTAATTACTTTCCGAGCCTTTGATGCCTGGGCAACAGCCTCATCAAAATCAACTATAGTGTGATGGTTCAAGAGGAAAATTTCACTCTTGGGTAGGTTCTCTGACGAAAACGAAGGTCTGGTCTCTGCCTCAAGCTCTTGCCACACATTGAGCATTTACGAGATTTCTCCCCTGTGGTTTCCTTGACGGTTAAAGAGGGCAGAGCGGGCCTTGAAGCTCCTTCCACCATCAAGAACACGGTTGCTTTCTTCCCTTTGAGATCTGACTGAGGCTTCAATCACGGGTAAAGCTCTTTCCACAATCTCAGCATTTATACCATTTCTTCCATTTCATTTTTTGTTTGTTTCTACGGTTAGGGTATGGTATCTGTGCAGATGAAATTTTTTCCCAAGAGTTTATATGGTTTTAAACCTGTGTGGAGTCTGTTTTTTTTTTAAGGTATGAAATACGAGATGAGCTCTTGTCACAGCGAAGTAGCAATCTGGTTTTTCCTCATGTTGATTCTTTAATGGAGTTGAAGGTTAGATTTCCGAATGAATCTCTTTCACACTGATCATTCAAAAGATTTCTCGCCACTATGCTTTTTTAGATGTTGTTGAAGATGGTGACTCTGACTGAATTTCTTTCCACACTCTATGCATTCGAAACGTTTCTCCCCTGTGTGAACTCCCTGATGTCGTTGAAGACAGAAACTCCTACTGAATCTCTTTTCACACACTGAACATTCAAAAGGTTTCTCCCCTGTGTGGGTTCTTTGATGCCGTTGAAGATGCGTACTCTGACTGAACTTCTTTCCACACTGGGAACATTTAAAAGGTTTCTCCCCTGTGTGGGTTCTTAGATGCTGTTGAAGATGACAACCCTGTCTGAATTTCTTTCCACACTCCAAGCATTCAAAAGGTTTCTCCCCTGTGTGGGTTCTTTGATGTCGTTGAAGATCACCACTCCAACTAAAACTCTTTCCACACTCTGAGCATTCAAACGGTTTCTCCTTCGTGTGAGTTCTTTGGTGTACAAAGAGCTCTGATCTGAGTCTGAAGTTCTTTCCACAATCTGAGCATTCAAATGGTTTTCCTCGTGTGTGGTTTCTTTGGTGCGCAAGGAGCACTGATCTGAGTCTAAAGCTCTTTCCACACTCCAAGCATTTATGGGTCTTCTTTCCATTGTGCTTTCGCAAATGAATATTATATTGAGTTTGATCTGAGAAGTTCATTCCACACTTTGAGCACTTGTAAGTTTCCTCAGCCATGTGAACTCCTGCACAGATATCCCCTCCTTGGCAAGGAATGGGTTCATCCTTCTTGACCATGTGGCTTCGTTTCTTGTTCTTTGGTCTACCTTGATTCCTGAAGTTTCCTTTGAACTCTTGGTTCTTGGCTTTATCTGCTGACAGCTGATGCAGTTCCTCTTCCTCCTCATTCTCCTGACCATTCCCTCCTGGAATAAAGAGAGAGATCTCATTAGCATTCAAATTTTCTCAGCACTCAGTCAGAACATTCCAATTGCTGCTCCCTGCTGTATATTAATGGATGCTTTAAAAGTACACTAAAGCCTGCTACAGCAGAGAAGCTTAGTTTGTGCTCTGACCATTTATATAACTCCTCACCAGAGTTAATTCTTTGATGTGAAGTAAGGGCCATTTTCCAAGTGAAGCTCTTTCCACCCTCCAAGCAGTTATATGGTTTCTCTCCTAAGGGAATTTGTTCCCGGGAAACAACATTCGTTTTCTGAACGAAGATTTTTCCAAAAGCTGCAATTTTGTTTTTCATTTCCCTGGAGCGGATCCTCTGGTTAGCACAGAAGCCTTCGTTCCTTCTTTTTTTGGTTGATTTTTCCACTTGGACTGGGATTTCACAGAATCTCTCTTCTTTATAAGTAATGCATTTATCTCTAATCTTCTCTGCATGACTTCCCTCCTGCCTCTGAGGTCTATCTTGATCTCTGAAGTTTCCTTCGGCCTCTGAATTCTTGTTTTTTTCGGATGGGAGCCCCTGGAATCCTCTTGCTATCTCCTCTATATCTCCTGCTGGAACAAGTGAGAGGTCCGATTAGCACCCATATAAGAAGCCAAGCCACATATAAGGCACTCCTAATTAGTGTACATTTCCTTTGTCAGAATTTCTTTCCTCCCAAACTGAGCAGCTGGTTGAACCTCTTTCCCCCCACACTGAGCAGCTGGTTGTACATTTTTCCTCCAGTAGAGCAGTTTTTATATTCTGCCTGTCTCACCCTCCCCAGAACTCACTATATTTACTTAAAGGGAAAAGGGGGCTAAAAATTAGTTCCCTCACCCTTAACATTTGACTTGCTGTACAGGTCTTTTGATTTTCTGCTATTGATTAAATAGAAGTTATTATAATATCCCATCCTGTGATGGTCCAGAGATTTTTCCTTCTAGTTATGATAAGGGCTGTGAGGTACTCATTTTCAGCTTCCCAAAAATACAAGTTTGCTGGGGGGGAGGCAGGGGGGGCCTGGAGGCATCTAGCTGACCCTAAGGGAAGGGTTGGTGGGTCTTTGGTTCTTAAGTTACCAGTTCTTTTCCCTGGAATCTCCAGTATCTATACGGCAGCCCTGAAAGAGCCACAGCTGAGCTCAGCTCCAGAAAGAGCTTCCGAACTTCCCAGATCTCAGGTCCTAGAAGGCCCCCCCTTCCTCCATTACCCAGCAGGCTGGCCTCTCCGTTCTCCTCTTCCATGATGCCCACTGACAGCTGCCTCTGCTCAATCTCCAGCGAACCCTGGCCTGTCTCGGAGACGCTCCCGGGAATTTCCTCCAAAGGCTCCTGCAGTGGTAGAGAGGGACCCTTTCAGGGCACAGTGACAAAGATGGGAGGGAGGCAGAGGGGAGGGTTCTGTCCCTCACCCTGACCTTACAAGAGTCATTGCTCTGTAATAGGAAGGAATCAGAACAGAGTTTCCTGAAGGAATAAGGAAAATTTTGAGCACAACATTTAAAATAAAAAACAATCGGACCCAGCCTGGTTCCCTTGCAGGCAACCCAAGAGGAAAAGGGGTTTAGCACGACCATCTATTCAGTTTTCAGCTGTCTTCCATCTTGATTCCTGAACACATTCACAAGACGTTTTAATAAAACCAAAAAACAATTACGTTTAATGAAAATAAAGGAAAAGACTGCAGATGCTACCGAGGCCTTTTCTGCATGGGCAACTTACTCCTCGCTTTTTGACTGTTCGCTCTTCAAGGATCAGATTCGTCTTGGCAACCTACCTTTCCACACACTGCTTTCAGGCCATCTTTTTTGTCCGCACCACCATGAAATAAAGAGGATTATAGGCTGAGGACATCATCATCGGTGTCACTGTTGGTACACTGGTGCCATCACATCATCATCATCCCTTTCTAAATTCTTGCATATGCTCAAGCACATTATTATGTTCTGACGTTATGACCAGAGGAAATCTGCACTAAAGCGTTGGCAATAAAAAAAAATGTTCCAGATACATGACAGCCATACTCCCGCCACAGTCCAAATCTGAGAGACTCACCTGAGCTGACCCAGAGCTGGTAGAAAGAGTCCCAATACAAAAGCAGTGTGGGGCCAGACACAGTACGGGGCCAGACCTGGCAAAAATTGCCTGTGCAGATAGGGTTGCCAGCTGGGGAACAGAATAATACTGGACCCCAATGGGGGTGGGGTGGGGGTGGCACTCACTTTTTTAAACATTTGCACATGCACTTCTGTCCTGGCACGATACTGTCACCACCAGAAGGGACATCGTGGTAATCCAATTTCCAGGCACCTGGGCTGACTGATCACTCCTAGGTGGTGCAGCACAGCCACAGGAGTCCAGCCAGGTACCCTGACTGATAGGCCATTCCAGGCAGTGTTGTGCAGACAGAGGAGGTCAGCTGAGGGCCTGGGCTGACTGGCCACTCCTGTGCAGCGCAGCACAGCTGCAGGCCAGCTGGGCACCCAGGCTGGCTAGCTACTCCCACCCGTGCCGTGCAGTCGCAGAAGGCTGGCCAGGCACCCAGGCGGAGCTGGGCAATGGAGCGTCCACAAGAGGGAGGGGCCAGGTGTCCAGCATTTGGGAATATTTTCCCCAGACAGTCCCCCCAATATCAGACTATTTGGGTGAAAACCGGACACCTGGCAACCTGATGTGTGGAAAGGCCGAATACTCAGAACAACCAAAAACAGGCAATTAATATGCATTAGACCCCCTTAATTGTGGACTGATTTCCTTCCAAAAAAGTATTTTTCAAAACAGATTACTTAAACATGAGAAATAAGCTGATTGGAGGGAACTGCTAGGCAGCGAATTCCACAAAGAATGTACCACTACCTAGAAGGCCCCTCCACCAAGACGACCTCAAACTAATTGGCAGACACCGAACTGTTCTAGAGGAGAGACACAGGAGGAGATCTTATGGCCCAAACCTGCAGATGGTGCTTCAGACACCTGAAAACACACAGCCTCCACAGAACAAAAGGCCTCACCTGCCTCTCAGCCTCTTGCTGCCTTACGAGCAACTCTTCGGCCAGGTCCACTGCCTGGGAGCAGCTCTCAGGGTTGCTTTCCTTCACTCTGCTCTGGATCTCCGGGGGCAGGACAGTCAGCAGCTGCTCCAGGATCAAGAGCTCCAGGATCTGCTCCTTGCTGTGATTCTCCACTCTCAGCCACCCACGGCACATTTCCTGGAGTCGAGTGTAAGCCCCCCGTGGGCCCTCGGCCTCCTGGTATCTGAAAAACCTGAATGCTTCACGCTGCTTCTCTCGGCTCAGGGTGTCCTCTCGCAAGATGGCTGCCTTCACTTTCCCATAATCCTCTCTGTCTCTGACATCCACACTGTTAAAGGCTTGCTCGGTTTTTCCACTGAGGGCTGGCAGGAGATGGGTCACCCACTCTTCTCTGGGCCACTGACAGGCTTCAGCCACTTGCTCGAAGGAGGCAAGAAAGCCCTTGGCATCCTCCCAGGGTGAAGGTTTCCCTGGCAAATGTGGGCTTCCCCATCCAGAGTGCGGGTTCTCCACTGTCCTGAGGAACTCCTGCCACAGGGCTTCCCATTGCGCAAGGGAGACGAAACCCTCCCCTGCTTGCTGATGCATCGGATCACCTTGTCTCCTTCGAAGGAATTCCTCAATATTCCCAGCCTGGAGGATGTGAGGGGCTTTTGCTGTCCCCTCTGGTGCCTTCTCTGCTGTGGTGTCTGGCCCCTCCATTTTCTTACAGAGGTGATCACTCAGGTGTGTTTTTCCTACAGAAAACTGTGGGTTGGGCTTCTCCCTGGAAGAGAGAAAAACAGGAACCCAAGAAAATGGATAAAAGTGATTTTGTGTCCTGTGTTTTGGTTTCTTCTGGTCATATAGTTAAGTTAGAGTTGAAGTACATCAGTAGAATTTTATACACATAATTCTTTATTAAATCAGGCCGTGACACGTTTGATTTGCCTAGGGAAATCAGTTTCTAAGCACCTATACTTTGAATTGAATCTGGAAACTAAGCAGTATCCAAAGGAGTTACTGCAAGACAGGAGTAATATTCACAACATGTCAGCTTTTTCCAGGAAAAAAGTGTCCGTCCAGGAAAACAGAGAGTCAAATCCCTCTCCCTCACAACATATGCATTCCACAAGGGGTCTGCCTTGGTTTTAAGCTTCTACGGGGCTCAGTTAAATGCAGCTTCAGAGAAGACAGACACCCTCCTCACTCTCAGGTGCAGGAGGGTCTCCATGGGGCCAGTGCTATTTCTCCCCATCCCTGCAAAGCCCACTTTAGCCATATGTCATGCTGGCCCCTTATGCCTTTTAACTAGCGGTATGGAGTAACCAGGAGAAACCTTAGCCTGCCCTGCCCCCGTGTCTTTAGCAGAGGTGTCATCTGCAGAGATCAGAAAAGGAATCTCTTCCTGGCCTACAGGGAAACCTGATCCCCACCTGGCTCCTTACTGCAGATCCATTCTCAGGGGACAGATCCAGAGTTGACAACCCTCCTTGGGACTGGAGGAGTCCGCGTGAGTTGCTCCTTCCTGGTGTTGCTCAGCATGTGGGGCCTGGAGAGACCCCCTTGCAGGGCAGCCCACCCTGAGAGAACTTCTCCCTCCCTCTCTCCCTGTCTTTCTGCTCTTTACCCTTCCAGGTACCCCTTCAAGTCTAGCTTCAGCCTCAATCCTCCAGCTGTTCCGCTAGCAAAGATGGATCCCCGAAAGGAGGAAGTCGAAAGAGTTCAGTATTTCTCTCCTCCCTCTGCAACCTCTCTAGAAAATGCAGCTTGGTCACTTTAACCCTCTCCAATCCTTGAAGGCAAAGAGGGCGAAAAGTCCTTATTGTAATAGACGTCTTAATACTATTTTAGAAACGTGTCTTTCTTTTAGGCCCTACCAGGAAAGTCCGCTGGTATAATCCCAGAGCTGAAAGGACGAGTCCTGCTTACTCATCACTGGTGAGGGCATAACACCCTGCTTATGCTCAGAGGTCAGAAGGAAATGAGGCTTCCCAAAAAGGGACATATTGCCCTGTTGCAGATTGCAAAGCAATAGAAAAACTACTCCCCCAATTTGCTATTATAGTGATTAAATGACAGATTTTTTGGCTTTTTCTTCTGATTAGAAATATTTCTTCCTAATTATCCCTAATTTCTATCTGGCCCTTGCCCAAGGCAGGAGATATGGCTCAGTGCTTCTCCATTTAACTTTGCAACAGTCCTACAGGGTAGAACCACTGGCCAAAGGTCACAAAGGAGCTTTCATGAGTGGGAATTTGAACCAGGGCTTCCTCAGTTATGGTTGCCATCCTCCAGGTAGTAGCTGGAGATCTCCTGGAATTACAACTTATCTCCAGCCAACAGACATCAGTTTCCCTGGTGAAAATAGTTGCTTTAGAGGGTGGACTCTATGGTATGATACCCTGCTGAGTTCCCTCCCCTCCCTAAACCCCACCCTCTCCAGGCTCCACCCCCCCACCAAATCTCCAGGGACCTTGCAAGCCTAGAGATCCATGATATGACATGGGTTTTAACAAATCTGTTATGAATTTGGGCAAATTCGGGACCACCGAATTTGGGCAATTCGGGACCACCTCTCCCTGTACATTCCCTGGAAACTGCTTAGATCAGCGGATAAATATTTATTGGTGGTCCCCAGCCCTAAGGAACCCGCCTCACTTCAACCACGGCCAGGGCCTTTTCAGTCCTGGCCCCAGCCTGGTGGAACGCTCTGTCAATGGAGACCCAGGTCCAGCAGGACATATTATCATTCCGCCGGGCCTGTAAGACAGAGCTGTTCCGCCAGGTGTTCGGCGGTTGAAGGGAGCGGTGTCATGTCGGCCTCCCACCTTTGGGGTGGGAGGGGTTCTCTCCACCATTGCACTTGGTTAATTTATTTCATTATTGTTTTGTATGTTGATTTTAGTATTGTTGTTTTCTTTTTTTTATTGATTTTAACTTGTTCACCACCCAGAGCCCCTGAGGATGGGCAGTATTTAAATTGAAATATAAATAAAATTAAAAAATAAATACAGTGGGTTCAGTTGAGTTGTGGGTGTTTCTAATCTTTGAGACAAAACTGAAAAAAGGCCACAAACACTTATGTTTGAATAATCTCTTGCTCATGTAATGAACTCTTAAAAATCAAAGTCAACTTGTATGGAACTAAAAGAAGTATTTGAATTGATCTGTTAAAAAATGTAATTTCCCCCTCCCCTACCAGTTGTAACACACAAATATGAAACAGATTTTAGAAGACTCCCGATAAAGATGCAATTTCCATTAAAAAAGATATTTCTATTCCACTCCCCCCCCCCCCCGCAGTAGAAGCCCAAATTGGATTACAACATTGTTCTCCGCTCCTCTATTTTATCTTCACAAGAACCCTGCAAGGTAGGTTAGGCTGAGAGACAGAGGAATTGAAGGAGGGAAAATGTCCCCCCCTTCAAAAAAAGAGGAACAAGGCAGTAGATTAAAATAATGGCCTTAATTGTTTTGGAGGCATTATTTTAAAAACTAGTTTTTCCCGAACTATATGAGATTCACACTTGTCAACTGACCAACCGAAAAATGATCTCTTAAATTGAACCTTAATGTGTGAAAATGGACAAAGCTTTTCCTGACCTGGTGGTGAACATCAGCTGATAATTGTACAAATCAAAGGAATGTGAAGGGACAGCCAGAGAGGCCACTTTAAAAGTTGACAACACCTAAATGCAGGGAGGAGGTCTTATGAAGGGGGGGGGATTCATGTCTCAACTCTCAGGTCGCCCCCAGTCAAGGACAATAAGGGTCTCTGACCCCTGGAACCCTAGGCTCCACTGAGGAACTTTTGAGGGGTAGGGGAGCATCCCTTTCTTCTGCATACATAAGACTCCCCACCCCCCACCCCCAAGACGGTTTTGCTGCTATGTTAAGATGAATTGGACCATAAAGGTTATAAATACGCTGTGCCTCAGATGACATTTGGTGCAGTGACCCTGCCTACTCCATTTTTAAAATACAGGTAGTGGTGGTGGAGTGCCATCAAGTCATAGCTGACATGGCAACCCCCCTTGTGGGGTTTTCATGGCAAGAGACTCACAGAGGTGGTTTGCCATTGCCTGCTTGTGCAACCCTTTTCTTCGTTGGAAGTCTCCAGTCCCATCCAATTACTAACCACAGTCAACCCTTCTGAGATCAGGTAACATCTCATTTCCTCCTGGATTTAAAGGCCAGATAGAAGACCCCATTCTTTCCAGACAAGACCACTTGTGACTGCTCTCCCACAAAACCCACCATCCACTTAGGTCATCAGGAAAAACTCTCACTCTGTGTCTCAGCCCTCAGGATTTTCCAGATCTTGAAGGGAAAAATTGAGAGCCTTTAATGAAAGCCCCACTCCATCAACCCCACCCCCCTTAGTGCAGTCGCTCCTGGCAGCCATTTTGATCCCCCTGTCACTCCTGGTGGCCATTTTGATCCCCCTGCCCTCTCAGGCTTCCCTACCAGGGAAGAACCATATGTAAATTTGGGATGTTGGCTGGTCACCTTGCCTAATTTAGGACAGCCAATTTACTTGCTTCCAAAAGTAGCTCATTATGTTTCAACAGAGATTTCCTCACACAAAAAGGGATATTCCCAGCAGAGGGCCAAACTAGACACAGTGGCATTTCTCAAAGCCACAACTGAGGTGTTTGTTTCCCTCCCCTCATGCCTTATCAAGTGCCAAAACAGCCACTAGGGCAGAAAGATTTGTTTAAAAAAATGGACAAACTTGATAAAAATGTATTGACCATGTGGGATCCACATGGTTTGGCAAGGCGGGCTGTTGAGGAGGCAGAGAAAGAGGCAGGTGCAGGTGCCACCATGGCTGGGTGGCACCACTGCAGGCCGGCAGATTCCCAACAGTGATTTAGTGATTCTGGGACCCTTGGCAAAAATCAAGGAGCCGCCCTCCCCTCTTTTATTTGCACCCCACACACTAGTTTTAACATACCTCAAAGAGTTTTGTGAGGATAAAATGGATTAGGAGAGAATGTTTTAAGCCAGTTTGAGTCCCCATTAGGGAGAAAATTGAATATAAATGATATAAATATTTACACCATTACTGGGGCAATCCTAAAAAGAGTTATTCCATTCAAGCAACTCCACTTAGGATTGTACTGTAAAGCACGTAAGCCAAAGTGACCCCCCCCCCAACCATTTCACCCTCATAAACCTCTGGAGTCAGGACGGGAGGGACTTCAGAGGAAAAGCTGTGGTGTTGATTGCTATAGCAAGGAGGAAGGTCAGGGGAGAAATGGCAAAAACAACACTAGCTCTTGGGGGTGAAAATGCCCTGTGAATTTTAGGAACGGCTGCATTGATTTTGATTTCGAAACAGTGACAAACCTTCCTCCACCCAACACTGTCTGGTCAGTGGGCTGACTTATAGGGCATGATGGGGAATTTAAGTTCTGCATCGTGCTCATTCCCAGCACTTGCTGGGACTTTACTCTTTTCTGCAGCCGCTTCCCACTGCTTCCCTGCGTGTGTATGTGTGTGTGTGTGTGAGTGAGTGAGAGAGAGAGAGAGAGAGAGAGAGAGAGAGAGAGAGAGAGAGAGAGAGAGAGAAACTGTCTGCTTTCCCCCCGCCCCCCGGGGTGGGAGCCAGAAAGAGCAGCCAACAAGGAGGGGATGAGGCAGGGCAGGCAAAGCAGCCCCCCAAGTTATGAAAAGGGGGGGGGGAACACACCTGGCAGCACAGGGGAGAGCCAGTAAACCAGTCCTCCTAGACACAGGGACAATAACAACTACAACAACATTCGATTTATATACCGCCCTTCAGGACAACTTAATGCCCACTCAGAGCAGTTTACAAAGTATGTCATTATTATCCCCCCAACAAAACACTCTGTGAGGTGGGTGGGGCTGAGAGAGCTCTGAGAGAGCTGTGACTAGCCCAAGGTCACCCAGCTGGCTTCAAGTGGAGGAGTGGGGAATCAAACCCAGCTCTCCAGATTAGAGTCCCGCGCTCTTAACCACTACACCAAACTGGCTCTGAAGCTGTACAGGGGAGAAATCATTCCATTGCTTTAGGAGGAGGAGCTTTTATCTTTCTCTTTCTCCCAGGTGGGGCACCATGAAAATGCTAGCACCAGCTACAGTTTGCCTTCCACCAGCCCACCCTCCATAGCTTAGCTCTCCTGTATGGCTGATGGCACTTGAAAAGTCGCAAGGACGGAAAACAAGATCAGGATTGGGTACTCACAGCACTTTAAAATTACTTCTGGTGGCACCCTTGTGGCAGCCACCAGGATGCTGTCACTTCTAATTTGGCCCAGATAGCAGGGAACATGTTTGATTGTATTGACCCAGGGAGGACCTGGGGGGAAACCACAACCTGTAGGTAGGCCCTTAAATACGGAGCAAAGCTTCTACTCTAGCCAAGGGACTTTTTGTTCTTAGAACATTTATAGGGCTTCTCTCTTGAACGAATTATTGAAGGTTTATTTACTGTCTTTCTACCCTTCCTTTGATTTAGCAGAGAAGCTCTTATTGCCTTTATTTATAGCCCACCTTTCTTGCTGAGAATCAAGACAGATTACAAAAAATACAATAAACAATTTGATGAGATAGGATAAAACAGCCACTTAGATTGTAACAGGACTAGGATTACAAAAAAAATTGCAAGCATAATTCTGTCTAAGATGACAACAGTGCAAAAAGCGGGTTACAAAGGCAGAACGCAGAGCAATAAATGCAATATGATACACACAATAAATATTATAATAGATTACAATCTGTAGCCTTATAAAAGCACCTCTCTGAAATAGTTGTAACCTTGTTCAAGCAGAAGCAATGTCCAATGCATTGTGTGCTCTGTTTATGGATCATTCTGATTGAGTCAGCATGATGGATGTTGACAGGATCTTGGGAGCTGGGAAGGCCACCCCTTGTCCATCTTGGTTGTTGAAATCATGTAAGGATCACATGAATCAGTTATTGACTCAGGGTACCTTCCCTTGGCAACCCAAAAGAGGCAATTTATCCACCCACTATGTAAAAAAAAATCTCTACAGAAACATTTTTCTTTACTTCATTCTCACCAAAAGGGGAGCCAAAATAGCTTACATCGCCTCCTGCATTTTATCCTCACAACAACCCTGTGAGGTGAGTGTGTGTGACTGGCCCAAGATCACTCAGCAAGTTTCCATGACAGAGTGGGGATTTGAACCTGGGTCTCCCAGATTCTAGTCTGACACTTTTAACATTCACACCACGCTGGCTCTCAGAAAACAATGTGGCCAGCTATCACCCATCTCTAATCTATCTTTTCTGGACAAGGTGATTGAGAGTACAGTAGTGGATCAACTCCAGACCTTCATGGGCAACTCATCTGCTCTGGAAACTTTCCAGTCTAGTTTCAGGCTGGGTTACTGGATGGAGATGATGATGGTGACTTTAAGTTAATGATCTCCCTCTGAATGTAGACAAAGGCCATACTTCTTTGTTGCTCTTACTGGACTTATCTGCAGCCTTTGATACAGTAGACCATACCATCTTGCTGAGACATTTGGAAGCAGAAGTAGGTACCAGGAGATACGCCTTGGATTGTTCAAATCATTTCTTGTGGATTAGACTCAGGGTTGCTACTGGAGACTAGTTGTCAATGTGGGGTTCCACAAGGCACAGTCCTATCCCCCATGCTATTCAATGTCTTTGTGAAGCCCTTAGGATAAATCATTTGTAGTTTTGGGGTTAACTGTCATCTATATGCTATGACACCCAGCTCTATATTTTTGTATCCAAATCGCCTAGTGATGCAATACTCAACTACTGTTGCATCCATCCATTCAGTAGTTGCTCCATTGTCTCCCGATCAGTTACCAGGTTCAGTTCAAGGTACCTACAAAGCCCTGAATGGCCTTGGACCCTCATACCTGCAGGATCACCTCTTCTGCTACGCTCCACCACCACAGCTTTGCTCATCTGAGCAGGGTCTGCTGAAGTTGCCACCCTGCAAATGGCAGCTTGCTCCTTGTGGAATGGCCTGCCTGGATAGGTAGGAAGGCTCTCAACACTTCTGTCATTCTGTAAACTGTGTAAAATAGAATTGTTCAGGAAGGCATTTTCTAAAGAGTAGAAGGCTGTAGTATAATGGAACGTGTGTGTGTTTATAAAGGAAACAGGACTGTAATCTATTCCGTATGTACTAGAGGTGTACCTGCTCACCCTGTAATATTGTTTGAATACTGAAATAAACAGATCTACCTAAGGCTGCCATCCTCTAGGTGGGGCCTGGAGATTTCCCAGAATTACAACTGCTCTCCAGACAAAGAGACCGGAGATCAGTTCCCTTGGGGAAAATAGCTTCTTTGGAGGGTGGCCTCTATGACATTATAAGCCTTTATATCTCCCCAAATCCCCAAGAACTTTCCACCCTGTTGATAATCCTAGCTCTTCTCTGCTTCCTGGCAAAAGAGTCATAGCAATACCAGATGAAGCAACAGCCTCAAAGAGCATCCTTTTCTGGCAAACAGGTAACAAGGTAACAAACGTCATACCCTGCCCTTGTCCCTAACAGGGACCCAAAGGATCAACCATTCTTCTGTCCTGCGTTCGGAACATGTGTGTCTGGTCCAAGGTCAGCCAGCAACTTTCAGTGACAAAAGGCAATTTGAACCTGCACATCCTAGATTATAGTCAGATGCTCTACCCACTAAACCACACTGCTTTTGATAGCTCAGGGAAGTTCTTATTAAACCCTTTTTGTTTTGAAAGGAGGGGATATTCTCCACCTCCCTGTCTGTGCTGCCTTTCTCCTCTATGGGGACACAAATCTCTGCAATGGAAGGGGCTAGAGACTTATTTGAATAAATGAAAGCTGGGAATTCATAGAACCTGCTACACCTATTGTTGCCACGCTATAGTGCTGTTGTGATTTTTTGCGCTGATTTTTTAATAAAAAAAATACAAAAGCCCTGGTGACCCTTCTTGCACTAGAAAAAGCAGCACTGTTTGAAATGGGCGCAAAGATCCACCTATGGTTCGTGTGTGTGTGGTGCCCTCAAGTCAGAGTTGACTTATGGCGACCCCTGGCGGGGTTTTCATGGCAAGAAACTATCTGAGATGGTTTGCCATTGCCTGCCTCTGCAACCCTGGCCTTCTCTGAAGGTCTCCCATCCAATTACTAAGCAAGGCTGACCCTGCTTAGCTTCTGGGATGTGACTCACCTGGGCTAGCCAGGTCAGGGCCACATATGGTTCTCAAACAGATATACTGTTTGAAGCTGCCAACTCTACACCACTTTACATGAACAAAGTCAGGGCAGCAACGGATAACGACTGGTTAAAAAGGAAATGTGAAAGGCCACTGCCACTGCATGAGGTCTTCAACATGGTTTTATGTCTCTATTGGAGATCAGTTAAATGCAGGCCCAGAGAGGACAGGGACTCTCCACTCTCTCAGGCTGTGGAGGCGTCTCTGCAGAGCCAGCTCTGTCTGCCCCCTGACCCCTCCACACACTGCTAAGCCTTCCCCAGCCTGCAATTCTATCCTTCCAAGCATCCCCTGGTCTGGCTCCAGCCTCAATTCTCCAACTCTCCTGTAAGCAAAGCCTGTTCTTGAAAGGAGGAAATTGGAAGACTTTAACGTTTCTCTCATCCTTTACATCCAGTGTAGGAAATGCAGCTGCATCTCCTCCTTAACCCTTTACTGGCTCTTGTGGACAGAGAAAGAGAAAAAGATTTCTTTTACTGCCCTTTTTCCGAGTTAATGATAATATTAAATGTGCCTTTTAAGACCCATTCTTGCCAAGAAAATCTGCTTTTTAATCTCTGAGGTGTAAAGTCCGTGGGGCTGGCAAGGCACTCTGTTCATGCTCAAAGGTGCTGCAAATCAATGCAAAAGTAGGCTGAAAACAAGAGAACAAAAAAAAAACCCCTGGTCCAGATAAGTCAGGCAACATTCACCCAGCACTTACGAAAGACACTAATCCCTCTAGAAAATAGCAGTGAACACTTTAACTAAGACATGAATGTCTTGGCACTGTGGCTTGTGGTTGCCAAGCAACCCCACAACAGCAGCCAGAATCTTACCTGAACAACATTCTTTATACTTTTGAAACTGGCAAACTGACCTAATATTCTATTGGCAATGGCACCCATTCACTATTAATTTTATGAAACAACAAATCTTTACAAATGGAAACTCTTTAGCAGAAATACACCAGAAAATTGCCTCACCACATCTCTCTGCTCTCAGCCTTCTTAAACTGTGCCGTCCAAAGGAGAGTTCACTTCCATGTGACTCTGCTCAGCCTTGCTCTGTGATTCTTTCAGCTCCAAGGTAAACCATGGGTCCAGTCTCCTGTTTGAAGGAGAGAGAGGACCCTAAAGACAAAAAACATCTATTGCCTCAAGGAACCGCACATTCCAAGCTTGAACAGTGACTTCAGCAGAGAGATCTTTGAGACTCTTCCGAATCCAAAGCATGGAAGACAAGACAGAGTGGGATGCTGTGGCAATTCTGGGACAGATGAGCCAGACAGGACCAGAACCATGAAGGGTGATTCCCCCCCCCCACACAAAATTACTATCTTTGTTACTTGGTAGAGAAGGATACCACCATTTATGGTGCTGAGGTAGAGTCAGCAGTGAAATTCTTTTTAAGGAAAGGTTTTTGGTTCGCTGCTCTTTCTCTCTCTCTTTCTCTCTCTCTCCCCTCTATTTTAATAACAGTGGTTTGGTTTTGGTTTGTGCGATTTCAATAAAATCCTTTCTTTGGGGGCTGGGACTGTACTAAAACCTTCATCTTCAGTTTGAAAAGTTTTCTTTCTTAGCTGAGAACATGCAGGAGGGGGGAAGCTCTCCAGCCACATCCTGTTAGGTTTTTGAAGGTGCTGATAGTCTAATAGGTCAAAGACATTTAACAGAAAGGAAAAATTGAGAGGTCTGAAGTGCTAGAAAGTCTTTCCCTGGGGACTACCTTCCTCCCTCTCAGGCAGTAGGCAAATGGAGGTAATAAAATCCTATGACACTGAGGGGAAATTTTCTTTTTGACTGATTCCATCCAGCTGGGAGGATCTCTCACCTAATTCCTATAGACAGCAGCCATTACTAAGGGGGGAGGGTACGGGCCTAAACCTGCAAAGGGAGGTTCCTAGACAGCTGTGCACTTTTAAGTTAAAGAGCGTGCCTTAGAACAGCATTAGCAAAGGCATGTATAGAGCAAGGAGCAGAGGAACTGCTTGTTTATACTCAGGGGTCATTTCGTAGAAAAAGAACTGCATGAACTCATTAGCATAACTCATTAGCATAAGCTACACCCCTTGAACAGGCCAAAATGGCCACGATTGGGCTGCTGCCAGACAGGGGAGTGTTCCCCCACCTGGCAGTGGCCCGATCACAGCTGTTTTGCCCCCAATCCAGGCCAAAACAGGTCCAAAAGGGCCATTTTGGGCATGTTTTGGCCTGGATCAGGCCCAAAACAGCCCGGAATGGGTCAGTGCCAGCAGGGGAGGGGTCCCCCACCAGCCACCGACCCAATCCTGGCACTTTTGGTCCTGATCCCGGGCGAAAAGGGCCCCAAATAGCCATTTGGGCCCCATTTTGGCCCGGATCACGGCCGAAACAGCCTGGACCAGATCAGTGCTGGGCAGGGGAGGGTTTCCACACCTGACCAGATCCTGGCAGTTCTGGCCCCGATCCCAGCAGAAAATGGCCCAAATGGCCAAAAGTGGCCATTTTGGGCCAGGATCGGGCCGAAAAGGACTGGATCCGGTTGGAGCCAAGTGGGGGAACCCTCCCCTGGCCAGCACTGCCCCGGTCCAGCCTGTATCGGCTCAGATCCGGGCCCCGAAGTGCCAAAAACGGTCATTTTGGGCCCATTTGAGCCCAAATCAGGGCCTAAAAGGCCAGGACTGGGTCAGTGCTGGGCGAGGGAGGCTGCCCAGCACTGACTTGATCCTGGCCCCTTTGGCCCCAATCCAGGCCAAAACAGGCCCCAAATGGCCATTTGGGGCCCGTTTTGGGGCCGAAACAGCCAGAACAGTGTCCATGCTTCCCCCGCCCAGCACCAACCCGATCCCAGCCATTTTGCTGCCGATCTGAGCCGATGCTTCCCCTGCCCGGCACTGACCCGATCAGGGCCGTTTTGGTCCTGATTGTGGCCATTTTGGCCCCAATCGAGGCCTAAACAGCCCAAAATGTTTTAAGGTCAGGTGGGCGGGGGCACTTGACTTGGGGGAACTACCAGAATGGCGTTGTGGTGCATTCTACCTCAAAATGAGCCCTGTTTACACCTTTCTTTTGTGATCCCTTGTTCAACATGTTGCTGTGCTTGAGAGTATGTGTGTGAACATTTTCTTTTTAATAAATACTGGTAGTTGTTCTCTGTACCACATAGATTTTCACTGCTTGAACACACTACTTGAAAGAGGAGCCAGGAGAAGAGGTGGTTTGTTGGCAAACTGCTCCCCACAGTGGTGTGAAAGTGCAGTAAGCAGTCTCTGTGGTAACCAGACACTGAATAGTAAAGTCCTCGGCACAACACAGAGCCTCAGAACAGCAAGCCTACTTAGGGCAGCTGGAAGCCTTGGCCCTCTCTGTGGGTAATTCCTAAAAAGGCCAAGTGGATGTGGCAGGTACCAGCAAGAGGGAGTGAAAACCCATCTAAGGGTTGGGAGGAACTCAATGTGTGACATGTTGCAGGCAGAGACTTGGACAGCCACTGGGGCCTAGATGCCTTGGAAAGCAAGGCGGACCAGAGCCTGCTGGCAGTGGGGCTCATGGACTGCAGTTACCGTAAGGTTTCTGTAGAGATGCAAGCTCTCTCTAAGTGTTTATATTGTTTCAACGTTGTTCAGACTCTGTGGTTGATTTCAAGGTTTGAAATATGAGGTGAGCTCTTGCCACTGGCTGAGAAGCTACGTGGTTTAGCCTCATGTGGATTATCTGATGTTGACGAAGGCGGGCTTTGCAACTGAATTTCTTTCCACACTCTGAGCACTCAAAAGGTTTCTTCCCTGTGTGGCTTCTTAGATGCCATTGAAGATGGCAACTCTGACTAAATTTCTTCCCACACTGTAAGCATTCAAAATGTTTCTCTCTCGTGTGGGTTCTTAGATGCCGTTGAAGATGGCAACTCCGACTGAATTTCTTTACACACTCTGAGCATTCAAAATGTTTTTCTCCTGTGTGGGTTCTTCTATGCCGCAGAAGTTCTCCATTACAGATGAATTTCTTTCCACACTCTGAGCACTCAAAAGGTTTCTCCCCTGTGTGGCGTCTTAGGTGCTGTTGAAGATGGTAACTCTCACTAAAGTTCTTTCCACACTGTAAGCATTCAAAAGGTTTTTCTCTCGTGTGGGTTCTTAGATGCCGTTGAAGATGGCAACTCTGACTAAAGTTCTTTCCACACTGTAAGCATTCAAAAGTTTTTTCTCTCGTGTGGGTTCTTAGATGCTGCTGAAGATGGCAACTCTGACTAAAGTTCTTTCCACACTCTGAGCACTCTGATTTTTTCCCCCCTGTGTGCGTTCCTTTATGCTGTTTAAGACTTTTGTTAAAGTTCTTTCCACACTCCAAGCATTTATGGGTCTTCTTTCCATTGTGCTTTCGCAAATGAATATTATATTGAGTTTCCTCTGAGAAGTTTATTCCACACTTTGAGCACTTGTATGTTTCCTCCAACATGGGAATTTCTTCACAGAAACCCTTTCTTTGGCAAGGAATGTGTTTATCCCTCTTCTCAACTGTGTGGCTTCCCTCTGGCCTCTTGGATCCATCTCGATTCCTGAAGTTTCCTTCCAGCTCTTCATCCTTTGCTTTATCTGGAGATGACTGAAGCCGTTCCTCATCATCCTCATTCTCCTGATCATGCCCTGCTGGAATAAAGAGAGAGACTCTATTAGCACCTAGGCAACGAGGGTTGATCTGCACTTGAAGTTCTCTCCACATTAAGAACATTTCCATGGCTTCTTCCTGATGTATGCTGAATGTACATTCATGGAAACTTTACAAGCACACTAAAGCCTGCTGCATCAGAGAAGTTTGGGTTGCCCTCTGACCATTTATATGGCTCCTCACCCGAGTGAATCCTCTGATGTGAAGCAAGGACTGATCTCCGACTGAAGCCTTTTCCACACTCCAAGCAACTATATGGTTTCTCTCCTGAGGGAACGTCTAGATGGGAAATAACTTTCATGCTCTGAATGAAGGTCGTTCCAGACACCATACTTGCATTTTCATGCCCTTCCTTCCTTATTTTTTGGGGTGATCTTTCTGCTCGGATTGGGATTTCATGGAATTCCCCTGCTTGGCAAGGAACGGGCTTATCCCTCATCTTCTCTGCATGGCTTTCCTCCTGCCTTGATGGCTGAGTTAGAATCCTGAAGTTTCCTTTAGACTCTTCATTCTTGCCCTTATTCAATGAGAACCGCTGGAATTCCTCAACCGTCTCCTCTACATCTCCTGCTGGAACAAAGAGAAAGGTACAATCAGCATCCACACAAGAAGCTAAGCCACATCTCAGGTACTCCTCATTAAGGGCTATCCTTTGTCACAACTGCTTTTCCTCGTAGAAGAAGGATTCTACAAGCAGAGTGCTTTGTGTCATCTATATGGGGTGTTTGAGGGGAATTCAACTGACTTGTTCGAAAATAATAGCAGAGATGTCTCTGTTTCATGATCACTATAGATAAAATCCTTAGCAGCCCAAGTAGTCTAGTTATGTCAATGCCTGCTTCTTAATCATAATGGAATTTTCCTCACTAACTCCTTAGTTTTACTTGTATTCTCCCATTGTGGCAAACTTTAGCCATGAACATAGGCTCAGCATATTCAAGACAACTCACTTTCTACCCTGGTACGTCTCCAGAGGGCGCTGCTGTGGAGGGAAGCCCAGGTGAGGCAGCCTGTCTCTCCAGATAGCGTGCAGTGGCTGGAAACCCAGCAAAGCAAGTGGAGCAGGTGGCAATGCCTGCCCCATGCCTTCACCCAGCTGGGATGAGGAGCAAAGCAAACAGTAATGCCTGTCCAGTGCCTTCACACAGATGGAATCAGGAGTGGAACAGGTGGCAATGCCCGCCCACCATTTACCCAGCTGGGATCAGGCACAGAGCAAGGGACAATATCTGCCCTCTGCCATAGCTGGGAACCGGAGTGGAATAGGTGGCAATAACCATCCCCTCTTCAACCAGCTCAGATCAGGAGCAAAGCAAGTGACAAAGCCTGCTCCGCCCTTCAACCAGCTGGGATCAGGAGCAGAGAAGGTGGCAATGCCTGCCCCCCACCTTCACCCAGCTAGGATGAGGAGCATAGCAAGTGGCAATGCCCACCCACTGCCTTCACCCAGCTGAGATCAGGCACGGAGCAAGTGGCAATGCCCACCCACCGCCATCACCCAGTTGGGAACAGGAGTGAAGCAGGTGGCAAGGCCCGCCCTGGGAACAGGAGTGGAGGAGATGGCAGTACCCATCCCCTCTTCACCCAGCTCAGATCAGGAGCAAAGCAGATGGCAAAGCCTGCTCCGCCCTTCACCCAGCCGAGATCAGCAGTGGAGCAGGTGGCAATGCCCACATCAGGTGGAATCAGGAGTGGAGCAGGTGCAATGACCCCCCCCCCCGCCGCCTTCACCCAGCTGGGATCAGGCACGGAGCATGTGGCAATGCCCTCCTCCTGCCTTCACCCAGCTGGTAGCAGGAGTGAAGTAGTTGGCAATGCCCCCCCCCCCTTAACCAGCTGGGATCAGGAGCGGAGCAGGTGGAAATGTCCACACACAACCTTTACAGAGCTGGGATCCAGAGTGGAGCAGGAGGCAATGTCCATTCCCCCCTTCACCCAGGCAGGATCAGGAGCGGAGCAGGTGGCAATGCCCACCCCTCTTCACCTGGCCGGAACCAGGCACGGAGCAGGAGGCAATGTGCACCCCACTTCATCCGTCTGGGATTCAGAGTGGAGCAAGTGGCAATGCCTGCCCCATCTTAAGCCGGCCGGGATCAGGTGCAGAGGATGAGGGAATCCTCCCCCCCTCCTTCATCTGGCCAGCATCAGTGACAGAGGATGAGGGAATGCCCGCCTGCCCACACTCCCTTTAGAGCCCGTTGTATTTTTTCTCACAATGGGCTCTGTTGCTAGTATAAAATAATTGCCAGGACTGTTTTTTCTGTAGAACCTCCTTCTATATTTTTTGGGCTTGTAGCTTCTCCAGTGTGTGTCGAATAAACCAACTGAGATGTAGCCCACTATTATGCATTATTTTTCCATAACATTGCCCCCAAATGGAGCAGCTTGTTGAACCGTTTCCCCAGCCAGGCCTTTTAGTAAAGCACATTTTAAACCCTGTATCTGTGTCCTTCCCAAAACATTAAGGAAAAAAAGCTAAAAATCCTTCCCATGCCCTTTTTATTTCACTTACTGCTCAGGCCTTGCTTTTCTGATATCAATGATTAAAGACAAGAGGTTTTCATAAAACCCAATCCTGCATTGGTACAGACAGCTTCCCCACGTGGTGGGGGGGGGGAGGGAGCAGGGAGCCAGGACCTCACCGAGTGAACCCCACAGTTGAAAGGGGACCCTCATGGTTTTGCCCCAATTGTTTGGGGGCAGGGCAGGCCGGGAGGCACCTAGCTGACCACTGTAGGAAAGACTTGATGCACATTTGGTTAAGCTACCAGCCCTTTTCCTGTAATGTCCAGCATCTATTACTGCACTGCTGAAATGGATTAAAACAGCCACTGCTGAGCTCAGCCCCAGAAGCCCCAGATCTCAGGCCCTAGAAGCCCCCCCCCGACTCCCTCCTCACCTAGTGGGCTGGCTTCTCCATCCTCCTCTTCCTTGAGCCCCAGCGTGAGCTGCCTCTGCTCAATCTCAGACGGATCCTGGCCTGCCTTGGAGGCCCTCCCAGATGCCTCCTCCAAGGGCACCTGCAACAGCAGAGAGGGACCCTTTCAAGGCAGAGCAACAAAGGGCGGGGGGAGAAAGAGGGGAGGGTTTTGTGCCCCATGACATCTATTCAGCATGATAACTTAGCATGATAATCTATTTAGTTTATAAATACCGTCTATCCTCATTCCTGTACACATTCTCTAGAGATTTTAATATAAATGAAAAAAAATAGCACTTTCAGGAAAATAAAACATCAGGCTGCAGGTGCTACTAAGATTTAGAATTACTTAAGATGGGCCATTAATATGATGGGCTGATTCCCTTTAAAAAAATTTTTTTCCAAAACAGATTTCTGAAAAATGGGAAATAAGCAGGGCAGAGTAAACTCCAGGGCAATGAATGCCGAGAAGAAGGCAACACCACCCAAAAGGCCCCAAACTTATCAGCAGACCCCAAACTGTTCAGGAGGAGGGAGAGGGGAGGAGATCGTCTTCCGGTCTCACACGTGCACAAAGGACTCTCCCAGGCAAAGGGCCTCACCTGCGTCTCCTGCCGTAAGAGGAACTCTTCAGCCAGGGCCACTGCCTGGGAGCAGCTCTCAGGGCCGCCTTCGCTCACCCAGCTCCGGATCTCCGGGGGCAGGACAGTCAGCAGCTGCTCCAGGATCAAGAGCTCCAGGATCTGCTCCTTGCTGTGCTTCTCCACTCTTAGCCACCCACGGCACATTTCCCGAAGTTGGCTGTAAGCCCCCCGTGGGCCCTCGGCCTCCTGGTAGCAGAAACGCCTGAACTGCTGGCGCTTCTTCTCCCAGCTCAGGACATCCGTTCTCAAGATGGCTGCCTTCACCTTCCCATAATCCTCTCTGTCTCTGACATCCAGACCGCTAAAGGCCTGCTCAGCTTCACCACTAAGGGCTGGCCAGAGTCGGGTCACCCACTCTTCCTGGGGCCACTGACAGGCTTCGGCCACTTGCTCAAAGGAGGCCAGAAAGGCCTTGGCATCATCCCAGGGCGAAGGTTTTGCTGGCAAGTGGGGGCTTCCCCATCCAGAGTGAGGGGTTTCCAGTGTCCTGAGGAACTCCTGCCACTGGACTTCCCACTGCGCCAGGGAAAGGGAACCCTCTGCTGCTGGATGATCTCCTGGTCTCCTTCGAAGGAATCCTCCGATACTCCCAGCCTGGAGGTCGTGAGGAGCCATTCCCCTCCCTGCTGGTCCCTCCCCTATTTTGACATCTTGCCATTCCATTTTCATGCTGGGGAATTGCTCTGTGATATTTTTCCTACAACAAACTGAAGAAATGAATTAGTGTTCAAGACTCAGATTCATTTTGTAAAAACAGAGACAGAAACAGAAATTGACAAAACAGATAGAAGTGGCATTGTGTCCTGTTTGCATTGGACTTGTCAGATACACAAGTTATAGGTAAAACTACATCAGTATGATTTTATATACATAATTTGTTAAATGAATACATTTAAATTCTTATTTAAAAATTCTTATTGGAATTTGTTTTAAGGGGCAGAACCACAAGTTTCCCCCTCATCTGTCCTGTATTAACACATCACTCCTGTAAAAAGCAGCGAATTCTCCACATCAGCAAGCACGTGCATTCCCCACAGAGCCTCCCATGCAGCTACCTTATACTATCAGGCCATCAACCACACCCCTGCCTGATCCAACCAGCAGTGGTTTCTGGCACCTTTTCCAAACATGTTATTTGGGTTGGCTTCAGAAGGTGGTCCCTGGGATTGAACTGGAAGCCTCCTGGACTCAAGGCAGATACTTAATCCCTGAACTGTGGCCCAGCCACACCTCCACACCAATGAAATCCCCTCATCCCAATCCAAGCTCCACCTACAGAGGACAGCACAAAAGAAGATGGAGTTCCATGATCATTCTAGGCAGCATATCTGTATAGATGACCCTACACAGACAGAGGGCGAGTGTGCGCCAGTGGGCTGCCCCACCTCTTGCCATCACTGACTCGTGGGCATGATGCCTATGTCCACAGAAAGTGCACACCAGTAGCTTCTGACCCTGTCTCCCGTCCCTCACTGGAAGATTTAGAAGAGTACCTTTCTCTCAGCCCTACGAACAACCCCGCCCCAATTGTACAAACGACAGAATGAATTCTTATTTTGAAGAAAACAGATGATGAAGCCCACATGCTCTGTTGCTTTGTTTATGGACTGTATCACTTTGTGCTGCTAATCGGCCTTGAGTCTTAAGGAGCCAGCATGGAGTACTGGTTAGAGTGTCAGAGTATGATCTGGAATACCCAGGTTCAAACCCCCGCTCTGCCATGGAAGCTCGCTGGGTGACCTTAGGCCAGTCACACCCTCTCAGCCTAACACACCTCACAGGGTTGCTGTGAGGAAAACTGGAGGAGAGGAGAATGACGTAAGCTGCTTTGGGCTCCCATTCAGGAGAAAGATCATCATCATCGATTTATATACTGCCCTTCAGGACAACTTAATGCCCACTCAGAGAGGTTTACAAAGTATGTTATTATTATCCCCACAACAATAATCACCCTGGGAGATGGGTGGGGCTGAAAGAGCTCCAGAGAGCCATGACTAGGCCAAGGTCCCCCAGCTGGCTTCAAGTAGAGGAGTGGGGAATCAAACACTCGCTCTTAACCACTTTAAAGCAAAAAAATTACCCCACCCCTGCCAGACCTCCAGGGGGCTTTTAGCCATTTGCAGGATCTCTCAGGCCCAGGCGGGAGGGGGTGTCGCCACGGGCCCAGCTCTAGCCCCCCCCCCCGCACCACAGTCCGATGCCTCTCTTGACAAGCCAGATGTGGTGCCGCACCAAACGCTCATTGCACAAGAGCCGCCAGCCAATCCAGCCCGCTCTGCTCTGGAGGTTTTAGCAATCGGTGGTTTTGAACTATAGAACCGAAAGAATCTGTTCCCGGCCTGGAGGGAAACCTGATTCTTTCCTGCTCCTTGCTTCAGAGCCAACCCAGTCCCTGATTCAAGGGGGCCGAACCAGAACCGCCCTCCCTCCTTAGGAGCAGAGAAGGGGCCGGCCGGACCCCCTCCTTCCCGGCCCAGCTCTGCACGTGGGGCGCAGAAAGATGGCCCTGCGCGGCCTGCCGGAGCTTCTCCTTTCCCGCCCGCCGCTTTACCTTTCCAGGCATGCCCCGGTCCGGCTCCAGCCTCAGTCCTGCCGCTCTCCTCCAAGCAAACCCCCAGCCCAAAAGCAGGAAGTTGGAGGGCTTCAGGGTCTCTCTCCTCCTTTTTCAACCTCTCTAGAAAATGCAACTTTGTCACTTTAACCCTCTCCAGTCCTTGCAGGCAAAGACAAAGGTGGGGGGGGGCGCTTATTATAACGCGCCGGGCTTAATATTATTTTAGAAAGAGTTGGAAGAAACCTGACTTTCTTTCAGGCCCCACCAGGAAACTCCCCTGTCTTATCCCGGAGATGAAAAGATTAGCTGGCATCACTTTGCTTATACTCAGAGGCCAGAGGGAAGGTCCCTTCGCCCTGTCTCAGACTGTAAAGGAGTACAAAACCTGACCTGCAAAGGAGAGTTGCTACGTTAATGACAATAAAATATTTGATTTTTCTTCTGTTAAGAAAGATTTGTTCCTAGTTCTCAATTAAACTTCTATCTGAAGCTCCTCTAGAGCGATGAAGGTTGGAGCAGAGGGCTTTTTGTTCTTTGTTCTTTCCCGATAAGGGACAGTTGGAAATTTGTGGGGTTGTGGTTAGATTTAAAAAATCGTTTGGAGGAAAACGGTTTTCTTTTTTCAGACTGAACAGAGAAATTGAGTTTATTCCATGATAGGAATATATTATTTTCTTAAATTTTTCAGTAAATACACAAGGTCCTTCCCTACCACCCCCCTGTACATGGTTGATGCTACATCTTCATTTTTATCACAGATTCAACTTTTATTTTCTCCTATTTTCCATTGAACAAAAAGAAGTGTTTATTAGGTACTTGTGGATGCAGTAGCTTGCATCTTATTTATGTTGTTATTGAGCAAATAAAAATTACAGAGCGGATACTTTCAAAAAGTATTATTTTATAACCTCTCTGCTCACTAAATTATATCTGATGTATTTGTTGCAGTGGAGTCAATACTGAGAAGCTATTTTTATTGGCTTTCCTTCCCCAGCAGCCCCCCTGCACCACCTAACTTGCTCTTAAAAGAGTAACATTGGGGTGTGTGAAGAGGCTGGAGGAAATGGAGATGTAGGAAAGAGACATTAAAGTAGGAAGCCCCTCTGTGTTGTGGTGGTTAGAGTGTTGGGACTGGTATTTGGGAGACACGGGTCCAGATCTCCACTCTGCCAATAGAAGCTTGCTGGGTGACAGTGGGCCCGTCACACTCCCTCAGCCTAACCCACCTCACAGGGTTGTTGTGAGGATTAATTAGAGGTGAGGAGAATGGTATAAGCCTCTTTGGGGAGAAAGCCAGGGTATAAAGTAAATAAACAAAGAGCAGGACCACAAGTGACGCCTGACACAGGTTGGACACTAGTCAGCTTCCCTCAAGTTTTGATGGGAAATGTAGGCATCCTGGCCTTGCAGCTTGACTCTCTGACTGCTGTCCAATGGACTTTTCAACTGTCACTTGTCCAACATTCCGCCAAGCTGCCTACATTTCCCATCAAAACTTGAGGGAAGCTGGCAAGTGTCCAACCTGTGTCAGGCGTCACTTGTGGTCCCGCTCAAAGTGTAAAGTTTTACACTTTCAATGCCTGGACATTACTTCCAACACTAAACATCAATCCTTTTTTAAAAAATTCATTCGTTTATGGTTTTGTCAACCATATTCTAAGAGATGTAACCCAGTTCCCTTCTTCCTACTGGATGAGCTCACAGGAAGCCCCCCAGTACATGGGGATAGTCAAGTTGCTCCTCCATTTCAGCTGGACTTGGGTCAGTCTCATTGCTCCCCACGATGATGGAGGCGATAGATTTGTGAGAACCATGAAGATGGTGGCCTCTGGGAGTGATATTTGTGTGGCCTCCACACAGAAGAATCCAAAACAACATTCTGACTTTACCACTATGCTGTACCAAGAATATTGGCTCCTCCTCCTTGCACAACTTACACTGTGGGCCAAACTACAAGTGATGCCTGACACTAGTTGGACACTTGTCAGCTTCCTTCAAGTTTTGATGGGAAATGTAGGCAGCTTGGCAGAAATGTTGGACAAGTGACAGTTGAAAAGTCCTTTGGACAGCTGTCGGAGAGCCATGCTGCAAGACTAGGATGCCTACATTTCCCATCAAAACTAGAGGGAAGCTGACAAGTGTCCAACCTGTGCCTTTTGTCACTTGTAGTTCCGCTCTTAGTTGGGACTTGGCAATTCTACTGGCAACCCTAGTCCAGGTTGGAATTTAAAACCAAAAGGGTGGTTGAGTGGGGGAAAAGCAAGTAAAAAAGAAAGGGTGATTGAAACCATGGGCGGGGCAGGGAGGAAGCAGAGGCAGAGAGGAGGGAAGGGAAGGTAGAAGCCAGAGGCTAGCAGAGGTAGAAGCCAGGGGCTAGCAGAGGAGATAGTAAGATTTCCTCTCGCTGTGAGTCCTCACTGGCTGTTCTGTGGTATATTTATGTATATAGATGCAAACGCCGCAATGGGGATTGTATTGTACAAGAGTCTGTTTCATGTTTTATGTCAGTTACAAGATAATGGAATCTGGAGTAGCTCCAGCCCAGGTTTCACTTGCGGCCCTGTAAGCTGAATGGAGAACAGTTGTGAAGGACTGTTAGGCCTTTTCTGCTGTCTGCTGAATAAAGCTATTCTGTGTTGATTCAAGGAGACCTTCTGCATATTCCTGAATGAGTGGGGAATCTCAATGGGATCCTTTTCATTCATTGGACGATGGGCTCTAGAATACCAGTGCTGTAAGGCAAAATCAAGGGAAGGTCTTGGCCTCTGTGGTCTGTTTGGAGGGTTGCCAGGTGGTTTCAGCCCAAAGACCAGACACACTCCACGCTCCTGAAGCCCCAATGGCATCACTTCTGGTTGAAAACTGCGGGGGTCAAAATCAGCCCACAGAGCACAACCGGCTTACAGAGCCTGCCAATTCATAACTAAACCCCTTCAGGTTCAGCAGGTCTATCGTATATCGCTAGGCTGTTATCGGGTTTATCTCTTGATTTTACACCCAACCTTTCTCCCCAGTGGAGCTCCAAAGCAACTTCCATCATTCTCCTCTCCTCCATTTTCCCTCACAACAACCCTATGAGGTAGGTTACACTGAGTGTGTGACAGGACCCCCAAAGAAGGTCATGGCATTTTGCAAGCACAATGCACCAAAGTTCCTGGGGACTCCCTCCTCACTCTCCTCCCACGACCACCTAAGTTTCAGGAAGACTGGATTTCGTGATAACCCTATCCTCCAATTTAAATCCCTGCAGCATTTTAACAATACTCTCTTCCCAGAGAATCCCCCGTTGTCTGAGGAAGGAGAGCTGCTGCTGCAGGGATTGGAGACTCACAGCCCCCTCCCTTCCCTGATCGCTCTCCCTCCTCCCCCTTCTGACTCTCACTCTACTCCAACCCCCTCATCCCACCTACCCATTGGCTAAAAAAAGGTTGGAACCCCCTCATCCCACCCACCCATTGGCTAAAAAAGGGCTTCTTTGCTACTTATACGGTCCTCACATGTATAACAACTTGGGTAACAACCAGTCGATGGTTAAGGAGGGCAGGACTGGTGCTACATCTCCTTCTACTATCAGAGCATAATTTTGCTTTGTTCCCTCTGACATGTGTTGGAGGCTTTGGTCGTGGCAAAAGATGATTTCGTAATTCAAGCATTTATACTGTTTCTTACCAATTTTATTTTTTTGCTTTCTATGGTTACTGTTGAGAAATACTTTTTACGTTGGAGGTTGAGACTGTGGTAAAACCTTCATCTTCAGTATGAAATGCTTCTCTCTCTTAGCTGAGAACAGGGAAGATGTGGGAAGCTCTCCAGACACATCCAGTTAGGCTTTTTAAGGGGCTGATAGTCTGACAGGTCAAAGACATCTAACAGGGAGGAAAACTGAGTGGTTTGAAGTGCTAGAAAGACTTTCCCTGGGGACTACAGGAAAAGTTTCTTTGACCTTCTTCCCTCTCAGGGAGTGGGCAAATGGAGGTAATAAAATCCATTGAGGGGAAGTTCTCTTTTTGACTGATTCCATCAATTTAGGAGGATCTCTCACCTGACCCCCATAGACAGCAGCCATTGCTATGTGGAAGGCTGCAGGCCTAAACCAGGACTACAAGGTAATGGGAGGTTCCTAGACAGCTGTGCCCTTTAAATTAAACAGCCTGCCTTAGAATAACATCAGTAAAGGCATGTACAGAACAAGGACCAGAGAAACTGATTTTTTTCTTTTGTAATCCCTTACTCAACCTGTTGCTGTGCTTGACAGTATGTGTGTGAACATTTTTCTTTTTAATAAATACTGGTAATTGTTCTCTGTACCACAAAGACTTTAACTACTCAAACACACTATTTGAAACAGGTGCCAGGAGGAGGGAATTTCTGTTGGCAAACTGTTCCCCACAGTGGTGTGAAGGTGCAAAGCAGTCTCTGTGGTAACCAGTTGCTGAATAGAAAGGCCCGGGCCCAACGGAGAGCCTCAGAACAGCAAGCCTACTAAGGTTAGCTGGGAGCCCTGGCCCTCTCTGTGGGTAATTCCTAAAAAAGGCCAAAGGGACATGGCAGGTACCAGCAAGAGGGAATGAAAACCACACTAAGGGTTGGTAGGAAATTGATGGGTGGCATGTGGCAGGCAGAGACTTGGACAGCAGCTGGGACCAAGAGGCCTTGGAAGGCAAGGTGGACCAGTGCCTGCTGGCAGTGGGCCTGATGGACCGCAGTTTCCATAAGGTTTCTGTAGAGATGCAAGCTCTCTCTAAGTGCTTATATGGTTTATTGGAATCTGTGGTTGATTTTAAGGTGTGAAATATGAGGTGAACTCATCCCACCGGCTGAGCAGCTATGTGGTTTCTCCTCATGTGGATTGTCTGATGTTGAAGAAGGTTGAATTTGCGAGTGAATTTCTTTCCACACACTGAGCACTCAAAAGGTTTCTCCCCTGTGTGGCCTCTTAGATGCTGTTGAAGATGGTAACTCTGACTAAAGTTCTTTCCACACTGTAAGCATTCAAAAGGTTTCTCTCCTGTGTGAGTTCTTAAATGCTGTTGAAGATTGCAACGCCGACTGAATTTCTTTCTACACTCTGAGCATTTAAAACGTTTCTCCCCTGTGTGAGTTCTTAAATGCTGATGAAGATATTCATTCTGACTGAATTTCTTTCCGCACTCTGAGCATTCAAATGGTTTTTCCCCAGTGTGGGTCCTTTTATGCCGTTTAAGATTTCGCTTCCAGGTGAAGCTCTTTCCACATACTAAACATTCAAAAAGCTTCTCCCCTGTGTGGGTTCTTTTATGCAGTTGAAGATTTCTGTTACAGGTGAAGCTCTTTCCACACTCCAAGCATTTATGGGTCTTCTTTCCATTGTGCTTTCGCAAATGAATATTATACTGAGATTGATCCAAGAAGTTCATTCCACACTTCAAGCACTTGTATGTTTCCTCCAAAATGTGACATTCTTCACAGAAATCCTCTCTTTTGCAAGTAAAATGTTTATCCCTCTTCTCTGTTGTGTGGCTTCCCTCTTGCCTCTTGGGTCCACCTCGATTCCGGACGTTTCCTTCCAGCTCTTCATTCTTTGCTTTATATTGGTATGACTCAAGCCAATCCTCGTCGTCCTCGTTCTCCTGATCATCCCCTGCTGGAATAAAGAGAGAGACCCCATTAGTATCTAGGCAAGAAGGGTTGATCTGCACTTGAAGTTCTCTCCACATTAAGAACATTTCAGTTGCTTTTCCCTGATGTATGCTGAAGTGTACATTCATGGAAACGTTACAAGTACGCTAAAGCCTGCTGCACCAGAGAAGCTTGGGTTGCCCGCTGACCATTTATATGGCTCCTTACCCGAGTGAATTCTCTGATGTGAAGCAAGGACTGATCTCCGACTGAAGCCTTTTCCACACTCCAAGCAGCTATATGGTTTCTCTCCTGAGGGAACGTCTAGATGGGAGATAACATTCATGCTGTGAATGAAGGTTGTTCCAGATGCCATACTTGCATTTTCGTGCCTTTCCTTCCTTCTTTTTTGGGGTGATCTTTCTGCTCGGACTGGGATTTCATGGAATCCTCCTCCTTGGCAAGGAATGGGCTTATTCCTCATCTTCTCCTTATGGCTTCCCTCCTGCCTTCGTGGCCGAGTTCGAATCCTGAAGTTTCCATTAGACTCTTCGTTCTTGCCCTTATTCAATGAGAACCTCGGGGATTCCTCAACCGTCTCATCTACATCTCCATCTGGAACAAAGGGAAAGGTACAATCAGCACCCAGGCAAGAAGCCAAGCCACATCTCAGGTACTCCTCATTAAGGGCTGTACTTTGTCAGAACTTTTCCTCATAGGAGAAGGATTCCACAATCAGACCGCTTTGTGTCATGTATACGGGGTGTTTGTGGAGAATTCACCTGCCTTGTTCCAAAATGGTAGCAGTGATGTTTCTGTTTCATGGACACTATAGATAAAATCCTTAGCTGCCATAGTAGTCAAGTTACGTCAATGCCTGCTTCTTAACCATGATGGAATTTTACTCACTAACTCCTTAGTTATACTTATATCCTCCCACTGCGGCAAACTTTGACCATGAATTTAGGGCAAGCATCTTGTAAAGATCTATAAAATAACTGCCAGGCCTTTTAGTCTGTAGAACCTGCCTGCTCTATTTTTGGGGCTTGTAGCTTCTCCAGCATGTGCTGCATAACCCAATCAAGGTCTAGCTTGCTTTTATTCGTTATTCTTCCACAACATCCACCCCCCCACCAACTGAGCAGCTTGTTGAAACTTTTACCCAGCCTGGCCTTTCAGTACAGCACATTTTAAATTCTCTATTTGTGTCCCCCCCAAAACTCCTCACAGGTACATTAAGAAAAAAAGAAGTTAGGAATCCTTCCCCTGCCCTTTGTATTTCACTTGCTGCTCAGACCTTGATTTCCTGCTATCGATGATTTAATACAAGACGTTATAAAATCCAGTCCTGCATCTGTACAGACAGCTTCCCCATAGTTTTCAGCCTCCAAAAAACACCCATTCTGTGGGGCAAGGAGCCAGGACTGAGTGAACACCACGGTTCAAAGGGGACCCTCATGGTTTTTGGAAGGTTTGTCAATTGTTGGCAGCACTGAAGGCACCTCGCTGACCACTGTAGGAAAGACTTGATGGGCCTTTGATTCTTAAGCTACCAGCCCGTTTCCTGAACTATCCCCTATCTAAGATTACTGCGCTGCTGAAATGGATCAAAAAGCCACTGCCGAGCTCAGCCCCAGAAGGACCTTCTGAGGGGCCCAGATCTCAGGCCCTAGAAGCCCCCCACCCCACCCGACTCCCTCCTCACCTATCGGGCTGGCTTCTCCATCCTCCTCTTCCTTGAGCCCCAGCGTGAGCTGCCTCTGCTCAATCTCAGACGGATCCTGGCCTGCCTTGGAGCCCCTCCCAGATGCCTCCTCCAAGGGCACCTGCAACAGCAGAGAGGGACCCTTTCAGGGCAGAGCAACAAAGGGGGAGTGGCCGACAGAGGGGAGGGCCCTGTGCCCCACCCTGACCGTAGCCACTACGTTGGTATGTAACAGGGAGAAATCACGGAAGAATTGCCTGAAAGATTATAGAAACTTCTGAGCACCACATTTCAAAAAAAACCCAAAAACCTGAACCAGCCTGGTTCATTGGAGGTCACCCAGGAGGAAAAAAAGTTTTGCATGATAATCTATTAAGTTTCCAATTACCTTCTATCCTCATTCCTGCATACATTTTCTAGAGATTTTAATATAAACAAAAAGCAAAAGAAAATACTTTCAGTAAATTAAACATCAGGCTGCAGGTGCTACTAATATTTAGAACTACTCAGGATGGGCCATTAATATGTATTAGGCGCTTTCATGAAGGACTGATTCCCTTTTAAAAAATGTTTTTCCAAAACAGATTTCTGAAAAATGGGAAATAAGCAGGGCAGAGTAAATTCCAGGGCAACGAATGCCGAGAAGAAGGCAACACCACCCAAAAGGCCCCAAACTTGTCCGCAGACCCCAAACTATTCAGGAGGAGGGAAAGGGGAAGAGATGGTCAGGACTCTCCTGGCCCAGACCTGCGGATGGGGCTTCCGGTGTCACTCGTGCACAAAGGAGCCTCCCAGACAAAGGGCCTCACCTGCGTCTCCTGCCGTAAGAGGAACTCTTCAGCCAGGGCCACTGCCTGGGAGCAGCTCTCAGGGCCGCCTTCGCTCACCCAGCTCCGGATCTCTGGGGGCAGGACAGTCAGCAGCTGCTCCAGGATCAAGAGCTCCAGGATCTGCTCCTTGCTGTGCTTCTCCACTCTCAGCCACCCACGGCACATTTCCCGGAGTTGGCTGTAAGCCCCCCGTGGGCCCTCGGCCTCCTGGTAGCAGAAACGCCTGAACTGCTGACGCTGCTTCTCCCGGCTCAGTGCATCCTCTCGCAAGATGGCTGCCTTCACCTTCCCATAATCCTCTCTGTCTCTGACATCCAGACTGTTAAAGGCCTGCTCAGCTTCTCCACTAAGGGCTGGCCGGAGTCGGGTCACCCACTCTTCCTGGGGCCACTGACAGGCTTCAGCCACTTGCTCAAAGGAGGCCAGAAAAGCCTTGGCATCATCCCAGGGCGAAGGTTTTGCTGGCAAGTGAGGGCTTCCCCATCCAGAGTGAGGGCTTTCCAGTGTCCTGAGGAACTCCTGCCACTGGGCTTCCCACTGTGCTAGGGAAAGGGAGCCCTCTGCTGCTGGGTGATCTCCTGGTCTCCTTTGAAGGAATCCTCCGATACTCCCAGCCTGGAGGTCATGAGCAGCCATTCCCCTCCCTGCTGGTCCCTCCCCTATTGGGATATCTTGCCATTCTGTTTTCATGTTGGGAACTTGCTCTGAGATCTTTTTCCAACAACAAACTGTAGAAACGAATTACAGTGTTCAAAACTCAGATTCTTTCTGTAAAAAAGAAACAGAAGCAGAAACTGAAGGAACAGATAAAAGTGGTGTCGTGTTCTCTGTTTGTATGTATAGGTAAAGCTACATCAGTATGATTTTACATACATAATTTGTTAAATCAATACATTTAAATTCTTCTGTAAAAGTTTTGAATTTGTTTTAAGGGACAGAATCGGAAGTTTTCTTCTGATCTGTCCTGTATTAACACATTACTCGTAAAGAGCAGCGAATTCTCCACATCAGCAAGCACACGCATTCCCCACAGAGGCTCCCATGAAGCTCCTTCATACCTTCAGGCCATCAACCCCACCCCTGCCTGATCCAACCAGCGGTGGTTTCTGGAGCCTTTTCCAACCATGTTATTCTAACCATCAGTGGGCTGCCCCACCTCTTACACTGATTCATGCGTATGATGCCTACGTCCACAGCAAGTGCACATGTGTAGGTTCTGTCCCTGTAATTGGGAACACTGCTTTCTTAACTTTCTCATTCACTGAGAGGCATCTTGTAGTCGAGGGACTGTGCTCACAGCCAGATGATTGTGCATAGGTGAGATGCGGGCCGGGGGCGGGGGGGAGGGGTTGCCACGGGCCCAGCTCTAGCCCCCATCACAGTCCGATGCCTCTCTTGACAAGCCGGATGTGGTGCCACACCAAACGCTCTTTGCACAAGAGCCGCCAGGAAATCCAGCCCTCTTCGCTCTGGAGCTTTTTTTCAGAGGTTTTTGAATTACGGAGCTGCAAAGGAATCTGTTCCCGGTGGGGAACAGCCTGACCCCCTCCTTCCCGGCCCTGCTCCGCACGTGGGGCCCAGAAAGATGGCCCTGCGAGGCCTGCCGGAGCTTCTCCCTTCCCGCTCGCCGCTCTTTACCTTTCCAGGCTTGCTCCGGTCCGGCTCCAGCCTCAGTCCTGCCGCTCTCCTCCAAGCAAACCCCCAGCCCCAAAACAGGAAGTTGGAGGGCTTCAGGGTCTCTCTCCTCCTTTTGCAGCCTCTCTAAAAATTGAAACTCTGTCACTTTAACCCTCTCCAATCCTTGGAGGCAAAGCTGGAGGTGGTGTCCTTTTAACGCCCATAGCTTAATATTATTTTAGAAACGGTTGGGAGAAACGTTACTTTCTTTTAGGCCCCGCCAGGAAACTCCCCCGTCTTATCCCCGAGATGAAAAGATTCGCTGGCATCACTTTGCTTATGCTCAGAGGCCAGAGGGAAAGGAGGGCGAAGGGACCCTTCGCCTTGTCTCAGACTGCAAAGGAGCACAAAACCTGGCCTGACAAAAGAGAGCTGCTACTATAATGATGACAATACAATATAGTTTTGATTTTTCTTCTATTATGAAAGATACTCGTTGGTGCAGTGGCTAGCCTCTCAAATATTGTGTATGTTGTTATTGAGCAAACCAAAATTAAAGAACAGATACTTTCAACCTTTGGAACTATACTAAAGAGTATTATTTTATGTGATCACAACAAAATACATTATATCTAATGGGTTTGCTGCAGTGCTTCTCCAAATAAGAGTCAGTATACAGAAGCTATTTTTATTGGCTTCCCTTCCCCACCAGCCCCCTGCACCACCTAAGCTACTATCAGCAGAGTAACACTGAGGTGTGTGAAGAAGCCAGAGGAAATGGAGATGTAAGAGAGAGACATGCCATTAGCAAACAATGGGAAAGTTAGTAAAGGAGCCAGTGTAGCATGGTGGTTAGAGTGCTGATCTGGAATCTGAGAGAACCAGGTCCACAGCTCCACTCTGCCATGGATGTTTGCTGGGTGATCTCAGGCCAGTCACTCTCCCTCAGCCTAACCTACCTCACAGGGTTGTTGTGAGGATTCATTACAGGTGAGAATGATATAAGCCTCTCTAGGTCCCTATTGGGGAGAAAGAAATTGTTTGCAGACCACACACTGCAAAGTATCATGGCCCTCAGCCACACAAAGAAGGCATTTCTCGCGCCCATCCGATTGGGCCATCTTGGTCCTACAAAGTGAACGCTTCTTCATTTTTAAAAAAATTATTTTAAGGTTTTTGCAAGAGAGTTTAACAATAACACAACAAATATTCAAACAGTTCAAACATATAATCAATACGACATACATAGTCCAGATAACATTGACAGGTAAAAATTTAGTAACCATTAGATGAGAACAGAAGCCCTAATAAAATAGTAATATTCTATGCATATACCGCCCTTCAGGATGACTTAACACCCACTCAGAGCGGTTTACAAAGTATGTCATGGTTATCCCCAAAACAACAAACACCCTGTGAGGTGGGTGGGGCTGGGAGAGCTCCTAGAAGCTGTGACTGATGCAAGATCACCCAGCTGGCTTCAAGTGGAGGCGTGGGGAACCAAACCAGGTTCTCCAGATTAGAGTCCCGTGCTCCTAACCACTACACCAAATTGGCAATTACTTGTAAGATTGTCTGGAACTTGTGTTTATGACTAAATTAACTTCTTTCCTGTATAATAGACTAAAGTTGAGCAACAATAGCCACTCGGGTTTTCTTAATTTTCTGCTACCTATTAAAAAGTCTTATTTTTTCTGAATTTTTAGGAATAGTCTATTATACAGGAAAGAAGTTAAAGTTAAAATTTTAAAATGTTGAATATAAAATGCTGTTAAATTGTATGAATATGCCTCTATGGCTAAATTAACCTCTTATATGTGTAACAGACCAACCCAGGAATTTTGGGGAAAATGGAGAGATTTCTCTGTATATGCAGCTGGAAATTAAGAACAGTTAACATAGATTAGATCAACTTTAAAACTAAGATTTTTTTAAAAAATGTCAAATATAATGATTTACATGACTGAATATAGAATGTGGAGTATAAAACATTTGGTATAAGTAATTGAAGAGAGCAGCAATATTATGAAATTTAGCTGTGTTGTTATATATCTTGCTTATATTATTTGCGGTACCTTAAATCTATTATTCTATATCTGTTCAAGTTATGCACTGTCAAATGTCTCTTTTTTTCTCTTAAATAAAGTTTATATATATAAAAAAGACTGTCTGGAACCGGATTTAAATATTTATTTTGGTGTTCTATGAAATCTAAAAGGGGCAACCATTTCACACAGAAATTTGATTGGACAGCCTGGTTTTCTGTGATTTTTTTTTCCGTGGTGAGAAATTCCCACATTTTATTGAGCCAAGGATGAATAGAGAACGGAACTTTTGATTTCCAGGATTTTGACATGAGCACTTTGGCAGCGTTTAAAATGAGAGAAATAAAATCTTTCTTGATTGCTGGGATATCATAATTATCCGGAGTTGAGGAAGACTAATTCAGGGCAGGGTTGAATGGTATATCCGGTGATCCTATCAATCATTTCCAAAACCATAGCCCAGTACTGAGAAATCTGAGGGCAATCCCATCAACAATGTAGGAAGGAGCCTATTTGTTGGCAACCACGCCAGCGGTGAGGGTTATAGGCATGTGGCAGGCAGAGACTTAGCTGCTGGGGCCTAGACGCCTCAGAAGGCAAGGTGGACCAGTGAGTGTTGAGCAGTGGGGCTGATGGACTGCAGTTATGGCAAGGTTTCTGTAGAGATACAAGCACTCTCTAAGCGTTTAAATGGTTTCAGTGTTGTTTGGACTCTGTGGTTGATTTTAAGGTTTAAAATATGAGGTGAGCTCTTGCCACTGCCTGAATAGCTACGTGGTTTCTCCTCATGTCGATTGTCTGATGTCAGCGAAGGTGGACTTTGCGAGTGAATCTCTTTCCACACTCTGAGCATTCAAGCAGTTTCTCCCTTGTGTGGGTTCTTAGATGCTGTTGAAGATGGCAACTCTAACTAAGCTTCTTTCCACACTCTGAACATTCAAGCGGTTTCTCCCACATGTGGGTTCTTTGATGCTGTTGAAGATTGTAATTCTGACTGAATTTTTTCCCACATTCTAAGCATTCAAATTGTTTCTCCCCTGTGTGGGTTCTTTTATGCCGCTGTAGATCACTGCTTGAGATGAAGCTCTTTCCACACTCTGAGCACTCAAAAGGTTTCTCCCCTGTGTGGCGTCTTAGATGCCGCTGCAGATCACTGCTCGAGATGAAGCTCTTTCCACATTCTGAGCATTCAAAAGGTTTCTCCCCTGTGTGAATTCTTCGGTGAACGAGGAGGTGTGATGTGTACCCAAAGCACTTCCCACACTCCAAGCATTTATGGGTCTTCTTTCCATTGTGCTTTCGCAAATGAATATTATACTGAGATTGATCTGAGAAGTTCATTCCACACTTCAAGCACTTGTATCTTTCCTCCAACATGTGAAATTCTTCACAGAAACCTTCTCTTTGGCAAGGAATGTGTTTATCCCTCTTTTCCGCTGTGTGGCTTCCCTTTTGTCTCTTGGGTCCGCCTGAATTCCTGAAGTTTCCTTTCAGCTCTTCATCTTTTGCTTTATCTGGGGATGACGGAAGCCGTTCCTTATCATCCTCATTCTCCTGACCATCCCCTGCTGGAATAAAGAGAGAGACCCCATTAGCACTTATGCAAGGAGCGTTGATCTGCACTTGAAGTTCTCTCCACATTAAGAACATTTCTGTGGCTTCTTCCTGATGTGTGCTGAATGTACATTCATGGAAACTTTACAAGTACAGTAAAGCCTGCTGCATCAGAGAAGCTTGGGTTGCACGCTGACCATTTATACGGCTCCTCACCTGAGTGAATCCTCTGATGTGAAGCAAGGGCTGATCTCCGACTGAAGCCTTTTCCACACTCCAAGCAACAATATGGTTTGTCTCCTGAGGGAATGTTTAGATGGGAAATAACATTCATGCTCTGAATTAAAGTTGTTCCAGACGCCATACTTTCATTTTCATGCCCTTCTTTCCTTCTCTTTTGGGGTGATCGTTCTGCTCGGACTGGGATTTCATGGACTCCCCCTCCTTGGCACAGAATGGGCTTATCCCTCATCTTTTCTGCATGGCTTTCCTCCTGCCTTGGTGGCCGAGTTCGAATCCTGAAGTTTCCTTTAGATTCTTCATTCTTGCTTTTATTCAATGAGAACCCCTGGAATTCTTCAACCGTCTTCTGTACTTCTCCTGCTGGAAAAAGAGACATAACAACAACATTCAATTTATATACCGCCCTTCAAGATGACTTAACACCCACTCAGAGCAGTTTACAAAGTATGCTATTATCCCCACAGTGCAAAACAGCAGAGGCGTTCCCGTAGGGACAATGCTAGAATACCCAAAAAAGTTCCCAGGGAATGAAATCTACAATAAACAATTAATAACCGGAATTTTCAATCAGTAATCCAATACAAATCTTTATATGAAAATTAACCAATAATTAATATAGGATAAACCAAATACCCATGTTATGTATGATGGGTATTTGGTTTATCCTATATTAATTATTAGTTAATTTTCATATAAAGATTTGTATTGGATTACTGATTGAAAATTCCGGTTATTAATTGTTTATTGTAGATTTCATTCCCTGGGAACCTTTTTGGGTATTATTATCTCAACAAAACACCCTGTGAGGTGGGTTGGGCTTAGAGAGCTAGAAGCTGTGCTGACTTAAGGTCCCCCAGCTGGCTTCAAGTGGAGGAGTGAGGAATCAAACCCGGTTCTCCAGATTAGAGTCCCGTGCTCTTAATCCCAACACCAAACATGTACAATGAGCACCCACGCAAGAAGCCAAGCCACATCTCAGGTACTCCTAATTAAGGGGTGTACATTGTCAGAACTTCTTTTCCTCATAGAAGGATTCCACAAGCAGAGTGCTTTGTGTCATGTATACAGGGTGTTTGAGGGGAATTTAACTGACTTGTTCCAAAATAATAGCATATTCATGGTCAATATGGATAAAATCTTCAGCAGCCCAAATAATCTCATTATGTCAATGCCTGTTTCTTAACCATGATGGAATTCTCCTCACTAATTCCTTAGTTTTACTTGTATCCTCCCATTGTGGCAAACTTTGACCAGGAACTTAGGGCTAGCATCTTGAAAAGATATATAAAATAATTGCCAGGCCTTTTTTTCCTGTAGAACCTGCCTGCTACATTTTTTGGGCTCTTAGCTTCTCCAGCATGTGCTGAATAATCCAATCGAGATGTAGCCTGCTTTTATTCATTATTCTGCCTCAACATCCTCTCCCCCAAACTGAACAACTCGTTGAACCTTTTCCCCAGCCAGGTCTTTCAGTAGAGCACATTTTGAATTCTGTATCTGTGTTCTCCCCAAAACTCCTCATAGGTATATTAATGGAAAAAAAGAAGTTAGGAGTCCTTCCCCTGCCCTTTGTATTTCACTTGCTGCTCAGGTCTTGATTTTCTGCCATCGATGATTAAATACGAGAAGATATCAAAAAATGCATCTGTACAAACAGCTTCCCCATAGTTTTCACTCTCCAAAAGCACCCTTTCTGGGGGGCTTGGCTCCAAGCCCCCACAGTTTAAAGGGGGCCCTCATGGTTTTTCGAAGGTTTGTCAATTGCTGGGGGTCAGGGAAGGACTGGAGGCACCTAGCTGACCACTGTAGGAAACACTTGATGGACCTTTGGTTCTGAAGTTACCAGCCCTTATAATTGTTGTTGTTGTTATCTGAAACACAGCTGGGTAAGCTCTCCTGCCCTCTCGGCTGCCATGCTCCAGTTCAGTACCTGGGCCGAGTGAAGCGGCTTCAAAAGGCTATGCCGCAGCCCCAGGTACTGAACTGGAGCATGGCAGCAGAGAGGGCAGGAGAGCTCCCCCAGCCCTCGCAGCCTCTCTGCTGGTGCTGGCAATGCCCATCGGTCTCTAGCAGAAGCCAGCGGGAAGGCTGCTGTGCCTCAGGCTCCCACTTGCCTTCCCGCAGCTGGTAAGTTTGCCAGCTCCAGCTTGAGGAATTCCTGGAGATTTGGGGAGGTGAGAGACTTCAGTGGGTATAATGCCGTACAGTTCACCCTCCAAAACAGCCATTTCCTCTCCAGGGGAACTGATCTCTGTCATCCGGAGATCAGTTGCAATTCTGAGAGATCTCTGGGCTCCACCTGGAGATTGGCAACCTCAGAAACAGGCCAATTTATTGGGGGGGGGTATCTGTTTTCTGGCAACAACTTTCACCCTACTATCAACCTAAGCCTGGACCACTCTACACAACAGGTACACTTCCTGGACACCACTGTACAACTACATAATGGACGAATAAATACCACCTTATACCGGAAACCAACAGACCGATACTCATATCTACATGCCTCCAGCTTCCACCCTAAACATACCACTCGGTCTATTGTCTACAGCCAAGCCTTACGTTACAACCGTATCTGCTCCAATGCTCTCGACCGAGACTCACACTTAAGAGATTTACAACAAGCATTTTTGGGACTACAGTACCCACCAAATGAAGTGAAGGAACAAATTAACAGGGCCAGACTAGTACCCAGAAACAGTCTGCTCCAGGACAAACCTAAAGGAACTAACAACAGAACACCACTGGTTGTCACCTATAGCTCCCAGCTCAAACCCATCCAACGTATCATCAGTGAGCTACAACCCATCCTGGAAAATGATACCTCTCTCTCAGAAGCCCTGGGTGGAAGACCTTTCCTTGCCTACAGACAGCCCCCCAACCTTAAACGACTTCTCACTTACAATCATGAATCGGCCAGCAGAGTCACCAGCACAGGTACCAGGCCCTGCAACAGACCCAGATGCCAGCTCTGCCCCTATATCTTCCCGGGGAATACAATTACAGGACCCAATGGCATCAACTACACTGTCTCTGGCTCTTACAGCTGCTCATCCTCCAATCTGATATATGCCCTCATGTGCCAACAATGTCCTTCTGCTCTGTACATTGGACAAACCAGCCAACCTCTACGCAAAAGAATAAATGGACACAAATCTGACATTAGAAATGGAAACGTCTAAAAACCAGTGGGAGAACACTTCAATCTACCAGGACATTCCACCAAAGACTTAAAGGTCGCTGTGGTTCAACAGAAACCTTTCAAAAACAAAATCCAACGGGAGGCTGCTGAATTGGAATTCATATGCAAATTTGACTCTGTCAAGCTGGGACTGAATAGAGACTATGAATGGTTATCACATTACCACAGGTAACAGATTCTCTTTACAGAGGCGTGATCTGGGGGAGCCCAGTGACGCCTGGTGTGGGCTTTCGGGGACCACAGTTCTCTTTGTCAGATGCAACAGGCAGGGAGAGCTGTGGTTACCGAAGGCTTATACTACATAGGAATTGGATACCTTCACTGCTACAAACTGACTGCACACCAAAAGGAGATGTTTACATTTCCAAGCAAAGGAATGTTTTGATTGCCTCTATGCTAATTGCATTCTGTCTTCTTGTGATTTATGCCCCCTTCTCTCTCCTTCCCCCTCCTCTTCTGTATCTGCCCAGTTTTGATCAGGCATCTGATGAAGAGAACTTGATTCTCGAAAGCTTATGCTATAATAAAATTGGTTAGTCTTAAAGGTGCTACTGGACTCTTTTTGATCTGGCAACAACAGTTGTACATATGGGAAATCTACAGGACCCACCTGGAGATTGGCAACACTACCCTCCTGAGCTAAGAGTTGTCTGCAGAAGAACTCTGTGCAGCCCGGGAGCTTGCATGCTCCCTCACTGACCTTGAATAGTTGAAAGCAAAGGTTTCGTCTTCGCTCCTGATTTCCTTAGAGACTCATCTGCAGAGTGGTTGCAAATGTTTGAGGGGGAGTAGGTGGTGTGGAAGCGGGTTCTGTAACTCTGCTATGAATCAGAGGAGTTAGATGCAGCTGGCAGGGAGAGCTGTGGTTATCGAAGGCTTATACTACATAGGAATTGGATACTTTCACTGCTACAAACTAATACGGCAAACTGACTGCACACCAAAAGGAGATGTTTACATTTCCAAGCAAAGGAATGTTTTGATTGCCTCCACGCTAATTGCATTCTGTCTCCTTGTGATATATGTCCCCTTCTTTCCCCTCTCTCTCCTCCTCTTCTGTATCTGCCCAGTTTTGATCGGGCATCTGACGAAGAGAACTTGATTCTCGAAAGCTTATGCTACAATAAAATTGGTTAGTCTTAAAGGTGCTACTGGACTCTTTTTGATTCTGCTATGAATGTTGATTTTCCCTCTTTGGCCCAGGTGAGATCTGCCTAGCAACGGATGAAACAAATGACACTCTTTTCTCCTATTGGTTGAATGTCCCCGGCAAAGTCAACCCCAGCTCTGCCTGCTTCGATCCATTCCTCTCGCAGCGCCAATCCGGCCATCCCCCAATGGGGCTACTCTGGGGTCGCCACCGCTTTCCTGTGGGGGGGGGGGAGTCAAGCTTGCACCCCAGCCAGGGAGCTGAGCAGCAGCGGCTGGCTACAGCCGGGTGGATTCGGAGCAGCTTCGGGGCGGGGGGGGGGGGAGTGAGCTGCGCGAGGAGGTGCGGGGCTGGCTCCAGCTCCCGCTTGCCTGCGCTGTCCTGAGGCGGGCCAGGCTCCATCCGTGCTCCATGGGGCTCTGCCAGTGGGAGCCGGCGCACAGCCAGAGGGTGCACACAAGAGCGAGCGGGGTGGAGAGAGTGGATGATCCCGGCGAGGCGAGGGAGAGCCAAGCAGGAAGTCTGAAGCGGGCGGCGCCTGCTGCCTTGAGCGGCTTGGAGGCAATGGAGCGAGCCAGGCCACTGACTGCCTGCCTGCGCTTCTCCCCTGCCCACCTTCAAAGCCGCCTCACAGCGCTTATCCATGTACCTCTGAGCCCCCGAGTGGGCGGCTCCCTCCCTGCAGAGCCACTGAGAGGGTGCCCAGCTCCGGCTGCAGCCACTGAGGGGAGGTTCCTGCCTCCCTTCCGCTCAAGTGCCCACTGGCGCTGGATCGGCCGGGTGGTGAGCGCAGCCGGGAGCAACTCTCCTCTTAGCCCTGCTAAGGGCGCAATACCGTGCCTGCTGTCTGGGATATTGGGTGTGTCGTCGGCAAGACGCTTACTCAGTTATATATATAGAAAATGAAATAATTACACAACTCATCACAATGCAGATTCAGTGGGAACCCTGAGCTTGTTTTCCTGCAACTAGACGGTCCCACGCAACTATGCAGGCAGGAGGCCAGTGGCGCTTCACTCTCCAGCAGCGGGCTCGCCACCAGAGGAGAGGAAGAGGCAGGCAGAGGCAGACTGGGGCAGGTGGCAGGCAGCTCAGGGCGGCTGGCTGTCCAGCGGGCCCAGCAGTGACCTGGCACACAAAGGCTTGAGGGCAGGGAAGCAGCAGCAGCTCCAGCAAGCACAGCCACACCAACCACAGCATGAGGTAGCAACTGCGTCTGTGCCAGCTGGGAGCAGGAGGAGAGACCCAGAGGCATGATGGGAGTCAGCTGGGGCGTGTGTGCAGTACGCTGCTGCCTCTGCCGGGGGTGGGGGACAGCGCGAGCACCCAGGTCCAGAAAACAGCCGGCAAAAGTAAGTGATATTTCTAATAAAAAGTGCAGGGCTGGCCAGCCGCAGGCAAGGCGTGGCCGCCCCTCCCAAGATGGCGACCGCCTACCTCACCTGCTACCTGGAGCTGGCTCTGCGCTCACCCACCACTCACCTCCTATGCGGCCCGGTTGTTAACAGGCCATGGACCGGTACCGGTCGGCAGCCTGGGGGTTGGGGACCCCTGCTCTAAGCATTATGTCAGAAAGCTACAGTGTTTCCATATGAATTGCAAAGTTTTTCAGGATGGTTCCAAGTGCCCCGATGACAATAGGGACTACTATTGCATTCTTCTTCCATAGTCGGATGGTTTCTATTGCCAGATCTCTGTATTTAATCATTTTTTCCTGTTCTTTTTCTTCGGCTCTTGCATCTCCAGGAGTTGCAATGTCGATTATCCAGACTTTTCGATTTTCTACGACTGTTATGTCCGGTGTATTATGTTCAAGGTGCCGATCAGTTTGAATTCTGAAATCCCACAAGATCTTGACTTGTTCATTTTCTAGCACCTTTTCCACCTGATGTTCCCCTGAATTCTTTGATACTGGCAAGTTATACTTTTTACACAATGATCAATGAATCATCTTTGCGACCCTGTCATGTCTAGCTTTGACGTCCGTCTGTGCAATTTTGCTGCATTCAGAGATAAGGTGGGACACAGTTTCATCTTTCTCTTGGCAAAGTCGACATTCTGGATTTTCACTGATTTTCTGAATTTCTCTTTCATAAGATTTGTTTGCAATGCTTGTTCTTGTGCTGTGAAGATCAGACCTTCAGTTTCTTTCTTGATTGTACCCATCTTCAACCATGCCCAAGTTAGGCTGTTGGCACTTTTTCCTTCAATATTTTTTAGATGTTGCCCATGTAAGGGTTTGTTCTTCCAGCCATTTAATCTATTCTCAAACTGTTTCTTCTTGTATTCAGCCTTTGTTTCGGTTGTTTTTAATATGTTCTCTGTTTTCACAGCCTGAAGTATTGTTGTTGTTTATAAGATTTGTAATAAGTTCTCCCCATCAAGCAAGCTCAGCTCGCCTAACCTGAGATATCCAGTACTGCAGTACCAACATGAGCATGCAGTACCAACATGAGCATCATGTTGCAGTACCAACATGAGAATCACCCTTCTACCTTTCCATATAGCTGAGCTCTTTGAGGTGAAAGTGCCATTCTACGTCTATTGCACATTTATGTAACACACCCTTGTACATTGGAAACCAAGCCTCAGGTTGGTTTGTGATTGATTTATGAGAACCTGTGGGGGTGGTTAAGAGTTTGCAATGGAACAATTATTTGATTTGGTATATTTTTTCTATAGATTCCAATAACATTGTGTGAGTCCAGTCCTGAGTCTGCTGCCACAATTGGATTATATCGCACAATATTAGAGGTAAATTTTGATTTAGTATTTTACCTAAAATAACTTTGGAACATAATGGTGGATTATATTTTATTATTTTAGAAAATTTCTCTCCCTCCCCCGCACCCTTCTTCTTTTCTTGCAGTTTGGATAAAACACCGGGAGCAATTCATGACTGGTTTCTGTATGTGTAGGTATGATTGATTATAGTTTACATCTGACCACTGAGGAAGGCCTTAGGGCCAAAACGCGTCTGGTCGGTTTTTGTACTGTACCATGGTCTGTTTATATTAGTCATTGCACTGTACCATCATCTGTAAATTTGATATGTTCTAACAAGTTTTAGCATATGTATGTAGCCTGCTATTCAGGCCTTACATTTTAAAATTGTTTTCAACCTATACATGTCCACATTTATAATAAATACTTTCTAAATAGATTTGATTTTAGTTTCTAACCCCTCTATTTTGTTTCCTGGTGTGGTTGGGTTGAGTTTGTGGGGACCTTTCCCCACAACCCCCTTTTTCTTCTTTGTTGTTTTAAAACAGCCACTACAGAGCTCAGCCCCAGAAGGTGACCAGATCTCAGGCCCGAGAAGGCCCCCGCCTGACTCCCTCCTCACCTAGCAGGCTGGCTTCTCCATCCTCTTCTTCCTTGAGCCCCATCGAGAGCTGCCTCTGCTCAATCTCAGACGGATCCTGGCCTGCCTCGGAGACCCTCCCAGATGCCTCCTCCAAGGGCACCTGCAACAGCAGAGAGGGACCCTTTCAGGGCAGAGCAACAAAGAGGGAGTGGCAGACAGAGGGGAGGGTTGTGGGTCCCACCCTGACCGTAGCCACTACATTGGTATGTAACAGGGAGAAATCAAGGAAGAATTTCCTGAAAGATTATAGAAACCTCTGAGCACATTTCAAAACAAAAATAACCTGAACCAGCCTGGTTCATTGCAGGCAACACAGGAGGAAAAGGGGTTTTGCATGATAGTTTCCAATTACCTTCTATTTTGATTTATGCACACGTTCTCTTAGAGATTGTAATATAAAAGAAAAAAAATCAACACTGACGTGAAAATAAAACATCAGGCTGCACGTGCTAATAATATTTAGAACTACTCAGGATGGGCCATTAATATGAAGTAGACCCGTTCATGATGGACAGATTCCCTTTTAAGAATTTTTTTTTTCAGAACAGATTTCTGAAACATGGGAAATAAGCAGGGCAGAGCAAACTCCAGGGCAACGAAGGCCGAGAAGAAGGCAACACCACCCAAAAGGCCCCAAACTTATCCTCAGACCCCAAACTGTTCAGGAGGAGGGAAAGGGGAAAAGATTGTCAGGACTCTCCTGGCCCAGACCTGCGGATGGGGCTTCCGGTCTCACTCGTGCACAAAGGAGCCTCCCAGGCAAAGGGCCTCACCTGCGTCTCCTGCCGCAAGAGGAACTCTTCAGCCAGGGCCACTGCCTGGGAGCAGCTCTCAGGGCCGCCTTCGCTCACCCAGCTCTGGATCTCCGGGGGCAGGACAGTCAGCAGCTGCTCCAGGATCAAGAGCTCCAGGATCTGCTCCTTGCTGTGCTTCTCCACTCGCAGCCACCCACAGCACATTTCCCGAAGTTGGCTGTAAGCCCCCCGTGGGCCCTCAGCCTTCTGGTAGCAGAAACGCCTGAACTCCTGGCGCTGCTTCTCCCAGATTAGTGCATCCGCTCTCAAGATGGCTGCCTTCACCTTCCCATAATGCTCTCTGTCTCTGACATCCACGCTGTTAAAGGCCTGCTCAGCTTCTCCACTAAGGGCTGGCTGGAGTCGGGTCACCCACTCTTCCTGGGGCCACTGACAGGCTTCAGCCACTTGCTCAAAGGAGGCCAGAAAAGCCTTGGCATCATCCCAGGGCGAAGGTTTTGCTGGCAAGTGGGGGTTTCCCCATCCAGAGTGAGGGCTTTCCACTGTCCTGAGGAACTCCTGCCACTGAGCTTCCCACTGCGCCAGGGAAAGGGAACCCTCTGCTGCTGGATGATCTCCTGGCCTCCTTCGAAGGAATCCTCCGATACTCCCAGCCTGGAGGTCGTGAGCAGCCATTCCCCTCCCTGCTGGTCCCTCCCCTATCGGGATATCTTGCCATTCCATTTTCATGTTGGGAAATCGCTGAGATCTTTTCCCAATAACAAACTGTAGAAATGAATTACAGTGTTCAAAACTCAAGATTTTTTCTGTAAAAAAGAGACTAACAAAAACAGAAAGAAGAGATAAAAATGGCATTGTGTTCTCTATTTGTGTTTGGACTTGTCAGATACATAAGTTATAGATAAATCTACATCAGTATGATTTTACATACATTATGTGTTAAATGAATTTGTTAAATTCTTAAAGTTTGGAATTTGTTTTAAGGGACAGAATCACAAGTTTCCCCCTCATCTGTCCTGTATTAACACATCACTCTTTTAAAGAGCAGTGAATTCGCCACATCAGGAGGCACGTGCATTCCTCACACAGGGACTCTCGCATGAAGCTACTTTATACCTTCAGGCCATCAACAACAACCCCTGCCTGATCCAACCAGCAGTGGTTTCTGGAGTCTTTTCCAACCATATTATTTGGGTTTGCTTCAGATGGAGGTCCCCGGGATTGAACTGGAAGCCTCCTGGACTCAAGGCAGTTACTTAATCCCTGAACTGTGGCCCAGCCACACTTCCACCCCAATGAGATCCCCTCATCCAATCCAAGCACCACCTACAGAGGACAGCAAAGAAGAAGATGGAGTTCCATGATCATTCTAGGCAGCATATCTGTACAGATGAAAATACACAGAGCCTAGAGGGCGAGTGTGTACGAGAATGGCTGCCCCACCTCTTGCCATCACAGATTCATGAGCATGATGCCTCTATCCACAGCAAGTGCACACAAGTAGCTTCTCCCACGTCTCACTGGGTGAGCCATAAGAACAATTTCACCCCCAACAACAGAATTAATTCTTCTTTTGAAGAAAACAGATGCCAAGAAGTCCTGTTACTTTGTTTATGGGATGTCCCAACCATGGACTGTATTACTTTGTGCTGCATAATCTGCTTTGAGTCTTAGGGAGCCAGTATGCAGTACCGGTTAGAGTGTCAGACTACAATCTGGGAGACACAGGTTCAAACCCCTGCTCTCCCATGGAAGTTCACTGGATGACCTTAGATCAGTCATACCCTCTTAGCGTAACCCACCTCACAAGGTTGTTGTGAGGAAAACTGGAGGAGAGGAGAATGATGTAAGCTGCTTTCAGCCCCCATTAGGAAGAAAAATGGCTTTTAGTTACTTGTAGGATCTCAGTAAAGGTGGATCCCAGGAGGTTCAGGCCCCTCCTCTCTCTCTGGCCCAAGCAGCGGGGCGGGGGAGGGGGGGTGTTACCACGGCTCCAGCTCTAGTCCCCATCTCAGCCCGATGCCTCGCCATACAAGTGCATACAAGTGCAGATTTCTTGCTTCACCAAACGCTCATTGCACAAGAGCTGCCAGCCAAACCAGCCTGCCCCGCTCTGGAGGTTTTAGCAGAGAGTTTTGAACTATAGAGCTGCAAAGGAATCTGGAGGGAAACCTGACCCCCTCCTGCTCCTTGCTGCAGATCCAACCCGGTCCCTGATTCAAGGGGGGCAGACCAGAACTGACCTCCCACCTTGGGAGCAGAGAAGGGGCCAGCCTGAATCCTCCTTCCCGGCCCTGCTCTGCACGTGGGGCCCAGAAAGATGGCCCTGCGAGGCCTGCCGGAGCTTCTCCCTTCCCGCCCGCCGCTCTTTACCTTTCCAGGCATGCCCCGGTCCGGCTCCAGCCTCAGTCCTCCCGCTCTCCTCCAAACAAACCTCCCGCCCCAAAACAGGAAGTTGGAGGGCTTCAGTCTCTCTCTCCTCCTTTTGCAACCTCTCTAGAAAATGAAACTCTGTCACTTTAACCCTCTCTAATCCTTGGAGGAAAAGATGGAGGTGGTGTCCTTATTTTAACGCCCATGGCTTAATATTATTTTAGAAAGAGTTGGGAGAAACGTGACTTTCTTTTAGGCCCCGCCAGGCCGTCTTATCCTGGACATGAAAGGATTAGTTATGAGAGAGCTCTGTCTTTTGAGCTGAGAGATCTCATGATCTCTTTGTTTATGCTCAGAGGCCAGTGGGAAAGGAGATTGAAGGGACCCTATTCGGAGGCAAGGAAGAAATCTGGGACAGGGTAAAAGATGGAACGGGCCGGAACGGACATTAAAGAAATGCCAGTACCACAAAAAACAGTGGGATGTGTTAGAGACACTCCAGAACAATATTTTGGAAAAGAAAACTCTGAATTGGCACACTTGTATTAACCCTTTCCATGCCAAAATGCTCCCAGAACAGCACAAACGGCCCGGAACTGGCACTAAAGAAATGCCAGTACCACAAAAAACAATGGGATGTGTTAGAGACACTCCAGAACAATATTTTGGAAAAGAAAACTCTGAACTGGCACACTTGTATTAACCCTTTCCATGCCAAAATGGTCCCGGAACAGCATAAACAGCCCGGAACGGGCACTAAAAAAATGCCAGTGCCAGTCACAGCTGCTGGCAAAACGTCAGGAACTACAATGCCAAGACCACGGCTATACAGCCCGGAAAATCCACAACAACCATCCTTCTCCAGCCGTGAAAGCCTTCGACAATACATCAGTCTCTAAGTGTTTAAATCAAAAAGAGTCCAGTAGCACCTTTAAGATTAACCAATTTTATTGTAGCATAAGCTCTTGAGAATCACGTGATTCTCGAAAGCTTATGCTACAATAAAATTGGTTAGTCTTAAAGGTGCTACTGGACTCTTTTTGATTTTGCTACTACAGACTAACACGGCTAAATCCTCTGGATCTATAAGTGTTTAAATGGTTTCAGTGTTGTTTGGAGTCTGTGGTTGATTTTAAGGTGTGAAATATGAGGTGGACTTCTGGTTCGTTATGCCCAGCAAGAGCGTTAAGGTACAGCTTCACAGATTATTTTACTCTTCGGAGGTTTTTAATTTATCAAACAAGCTATTTCAAAGGTGAACCGAATAGCAAACAGTCAGGTACTAACCCAATTTAGACAGGACAGCTTGAAAAGATTAATTAACTTGTGGAGAGCTACAAGAGGTAAGAGCTCTGCAAGATGGGGAAGATCCCTCAAAGACTCCATAAGCTTAAATTATCTTTACAAGCTCACCAGGCAATTTATATCATGACAAGGCTAACTCCCAGCTGAGATAGATACTGGAGAAGAGACAAAACAGCTTGTCCTCACCTCTAAACAAACTAAAATAGAAGATTTCTATTCTACAGTGCCACTTTATGACAGGTTTGAGCCTCTGGAAATTAACGAGGAACAACCTGCAATTGCTGAGCCAATAACTGGCGTAAAGGATCAAGCCCCATGCTGTATACAATTGCCTAGACAGAAGCAAAGCTCAATTAACTGGGAGGCAACTGAGACCCTAGCGCAGCAAACATTCTTGATAGCGGAATCTCTCAGGAAAATATTTATACAACAGGAGAAGATGTTAATCTTACTCAATCAACAGGCTGATATCATGACTCAATTAATTCAAAATGTGCTGTAGACAATTATAAGACCCCTACAGGGTTAAAGAGGATAGCCCCAGACACTGGACACCTAGAGGCAAATAAGAAAGAAGCGTCCTTAATTTACAACCCGTGCTCAGTAGTCCTAAATGTATTTCCGAGGGGGGGGGAAGACCTATAGATTGGAGTCCAAAAAGGAGAGCAACAGGTCATCTGGCTGACATTACTGGATTCTCTCCAGAGATAATAGATCTTACAAGGATAGAACGATTAGGGAACTTCATAAGGTTCGAACGCTACCTTTTGCATTTCCGCTCTGGGAAAATACCTTCCTATCTGTTTGCCCAAACTACTAGACTATTGACACTGGGCATTAAGATGCAAAGACACTTCAAAAATGCTATAAGACAAACATTACTTATAGACATGAGGATTAAGAGCCAAGAAGGGCACGTCAGACGAGGCAGAACCCCTGGGGCCGAAACTAGCCCTAAATCTTTTAAAAACAGGACATCCAGGGAAATACCACTAAGGGCTGGCCGGAGTCGGGTCACCCACTCTTCCTGGGGCCAATAACAGGCTTCAGCCACTTGCTCAAAGGAGGCCAGAAAGGCCTTGGCATCATCCCAGGGCGAAGGTTTTGCTGGCAAGTGGGGGCTTCCCCATCCAGAGTGAGGGTTTTCTTTTTTAAAAATATATATTTTATTGATTTTTCCATAAAATTAAGAATAGGAAAGGGAAGGATTGGGAAGAAAAGGTAAGAAGAAAGAAGAGGGGAAAAAAGACAAAAAAGACATTGAATCTGCTAATATCAACATTCTAGTTATCTATGCATCATATTTTATCCTACCAAATATTCATCTGTGGTTACTGGTGACAAGTTACAGTAGTGCCTTTATATGTTTACTACATTCTTTCTATTTGTTTTTAATCCAGTTGTAGAAGGGGGGCCATGGGACAGAAAAATCTTTTTCCATTTGTCCTTTCATTAGTATAGTTAATTTGTCCATTTCCACGATTTCCATTATCTTTGTTATTAATTCCTCTTGTGGAGGTATTATTTGATGTTTCCAATAAAATGCTAATAAAATTCTGGCCGCTGTTACTACATGAATTATGAAGTAATTCTGCTCTTTGTTCAGTATATCTGGCATACAGTTTAACAAAAATGTCTCTGGTTTGAAAGGAACCGAGACCTGTAAAATAGTTTGTAAGTAATATGTGTACCATTGTCCAAAATCTATGCACCTCTTTACAAGTCCACCACATATGATAAAATGTCCCTGTGTGTTTCCCACATTTCCAGCAATTGTTTGACATGCTTTTGTACATTTTAGCAAGCCTATCTGGTGTTAGATACCATCTATAAAACATCTTATATAAATTCTCTTTAAATGCAACAGACTTAGTTATTTTAACATTCACTTTCCGTATCTTATTCCATTGAATTGGATCAATACTATATTCTAGATTCTGTGACCATAAAGTTTTACATTTTCCCACCCCCACATTCGTCTTCATTTTCATTAAGAACAGATACATTTTCTTAATCAATTTTTCATCTGAATCAATAACAATTTTTCAAAATCCTTTTGTTCTAAGTAAAAATTTCCCACTTTTAAAAATATTTATTATATCTAGATTCAATCTGAGCTCTTGACCACCAGTCTAAATTAATACCTTGTCTCTGTAATTCCTCTTTTGTTTTTAACACTCCATTATCAATCAAGAGTTCTTTATATCTAATAATATTATCTGTAGAAAATACATTTGGCTGAGTAAACGCTTCTAATGGGGAAACCCATTGTGGGATCTTGGAATATATTAGTGGTACAGTTCCTTCCCATGTTGTTATGAGAGATTTTCTTATCAAGTGATTTTTGAAACATTTATGTCCAGTTGTTTTTCCGTACCATATAAATGCATGCCATCCTAACTGTAAATCATGACCTTCAAGGGCTAAAAGTCTTTGATTTCCCAGAAGGAGCCACTCCCTCATCCAGACTAGGCAGCACGCTTTATGATAAGGTAAAGCAAAGCCCGCATTCTCTTTCAAGCCTGGCAATATTTTCAGTTAAATTGTTTTTTCCCTTGCCAAATAAATTTAGATGTAGCTTTATTTAGTTCTTCAAAAAATAATTTGTTAATACAGATGGGGATAGTTTGATATAGAAATATTATACATGGTAATATATTCATTTTGATAGTTGCGATCCTTCCCAACAACGAAAGTTGTAGTCCTTTCCACCTCTCAAGGCCAAAGGGACATGGCAGGTACCAGCAAGAGGGAGTGAAAACCCCTCTAAGAGTTGGTAGGAAACTGATGGGTGGCATGTGGCCGGCAGAGACTAGGACAGCAGCTGGGGCCTAGACGCCTTTGAAGGCAAGGTGGACGAGTGCCTCCTGAGCAGTGGGGCTGATGGATTGCAGTTATGGCAAAGTTTCTGTATAGCAGAGACGTGGTTTCTTCTCATATGGATTCTCTGATGTTGACGAACGTGGGCTTTGCGAGCGAATTTCTTTCCACACTCTGAGCATTCAAAAGGTTTTGCCCCTGTGTGAATACTTTGATGTCTCCGACGATTTGCACTGCAGTTGAATTTCTTTCCACAATCTGAGCATTCAAAAGGTTTCTCCCCTGTGTGGGTTCTTTTATGCCTCTTAAGATCTCTACTACAGTTGTATTTCTTTCCACACTCTGAGCACTCAAAAGGTTTCTCCCCTGTGTGGGTTCTTTTATGCTGCTGAAGATCTCTATTACAGATGTATTTCTTTCCACACTCTGAGCACGCAAAAGGTTTCTCTGTGTGGATGCTTTGATGCCGCTTAAGAGCACTGTTCCAGCTGAAGCTCTTTCCACACTCAGAGCATTCAAATGGTTTTTCTCCTGTGTGAATTCTTCGGTGACCGAGGAACTTTGATTTATATCTGAAGCTCTTTCCACACTCCAAGCATTTATGAGTCTTCTTTCCATTGTGCTTTTGCAAATGAATATTATATCGCGTTTGATCTGAGTTCATTCCACATTTCAAGCCCTTGTATGTTTCCTCCAACATGTGACTTTCTTCACAGAAACCTTGTCTTTGGCAAGGAATGTGTTTATCCCTCTTCTCAACTGTGTGGCTTCCCTCTGGCCTCTTGGATCCATCTCGATTCCTGAAGTTTCCTTCCAGCTCTTCATCCTTTGCTTTATCTGGAGATGACTGAAGCCGTTCCTCATCATCCTCATTCTCCTGATCATGCCCTGCTGGAATAAAGAGAGAGACTCTATTAGCACCTAGGCAACGAGGGTTGATCTGCACTTGAAGTTCTCTCCACATTAAGAACATTTCCATGGCTTCTTCCTGCTGTATGCTGAAGCGCACATTCATGGAAACTTTACAAGCACACTAAAGCCTGCTGCACCAGAGAAGTTTGGGTTGCACTCTGATCATTTATATGGCTCCTCACCTGAGTGAATCCTCTGATGTGAAGCAAGGGCTGATCTCCGACTGAAGCCTTTTCCACACTGCAAGCAACTATATGGTTTCTCTCCTGAGGGAACGTCTAGATGGGAAATAACATTCATGCTCTGAATGAAGGTCGTTCCAGATGCCATACTTTCATTTTCATGCCCTTCCCTCTTCTTTGGAGTGATCTTTGTGCTCGGACTGGGATTTCATGGAATTCCCTTCCTAGGCAAGGAATGGGCTTATCCCTCATCTTCTCTGCATTGCTTTCCGCCTGCCTTGGGGACCGAGTTCGACTCCTGAAGTCTCCCTTAGACTCTTCATTCTTGCACTTATTCAATGAGAAGTCCTGGAATTCCTCAACCGTCTCCTCTACAGCTCCTGCAAAAAAGAGAAAGGAACAATCAGCACCCATGCAAGAAGCCAAGTCACATCTCACGTAATCCTAATTAAGGGCTGTACTTTGTCACAACTTATTTCTTTGTAGGAGATGGATTCCACAAGCAGAGTGCTTTGTGTCATGTATACGGGGTGTTTGTGGAGAATTCAACTGCCTTGTTCCAAAATGACAGAAGTGATGTCTCTGTTTCATGATCACTATAGATAAAATCCTTAGCAGCTGTAGTCGTCTAGTTATGTCAATGGCTTCTTTTAAACCAGAATGGAATTGTCCTCACTAACTTGTATTCTGCCATTGTGGCAAACTTTGACCATGAACTTAGGGCAAGCATCTTGTAGAGGTGTCCTATAACATAATTGTCTTAGTGGGTTTCCAGCGACGCACATTCATCCTGGTGCACCTGCGTGGGTGCACCAGGATAAAAAGTGTGCCGTGGAACAGCCCAGCTGGAGGAGGAGGGTGGTGCAGGAAGAGTGACGCCTGAAAGCCATGGTGGAGCCATGAGCTCCGCCGGAGCCAAGGTGCATCTCTCTTGGCGGAGTTGGAGCAGGGGCGAAGAGCCCCTCCACCTGCTCAGCTCTCTCGGTGGACACAGGACGAGGGTGAAGTGCCCTCCGGCCCATGAGCCCCACTGGGGCCGAGGCATGCCTCTCTTGGTGGAGCTGGGGCGAGGGCGAAGCACACACTGCACCGTGAGCCCTGCATGGGCAGAGGTGCACCTCTCGGTAGAGCCAGGGCAACAGGGCAAGGGCAAAGTGCTTGTTGCCCTGTGAGCCCTGCCAGAGCCGAGGTGTGTCTCCCTTGGTGGAGTTGGAGCAGGGGCAAGGCGCCTGAGGCGCGCTGTTCCCATCGCCCAGGCTCTGCCAAGAGCAATGTGCCCCGGCTCCAGAGGGGCTCACAGAGTGGTGAGCGCATCGCCCCCCTGCATCTCAACCCTCCTCAGATGCCCATTGCCCCCCTACCTGCCAACCCTCCCCAGACCCCTCCTGTCTCTCAGCTCTCCCCAGAACCCCCTTGCCCCTCCATCTCCCAACCTTCCCAGACCCCTCTTACATCTCAGCCCTCCCCAAATCCTACTTGCCCCCTAACTGCCAAACCTCCACAGACACCTCCTGCCTCTCAGCTCTCCCCAGACCCCCCTTGCCCCTCCACCTGCCAATCCTCCCCAGAATCCTCCTGCATCTCAGCCTTCCCCAGACCCCCCTTGCCCCCCTACCTGCCAGCCCTTCCCAGCCCGCCCTGCCTGCTGCACTTCCCAGACCCCTTGCTGGGCGTGCCAGCCCTCCCCAGCCCCAGCTTTGTAGAGCCCATTGTATTTATTTGCACAATGGGCTTTGTTTATAGTAAAATATAATTGCCAGGCCTGCTATATTATTGAGCTTGTAGCTTCTGCAGCATGTGCTGAATAATCCAACTGAGATGTAGCCTGCTTTTATTCGTTATTCTCCCACAACATCCCAACCCCCAAACTGAGCAGCTTTTGCAACCTTTTCCCCAGCCAGGCCTTTCAGTAGAGCACATTTTAAATTCTGTATCTGTGTCCTCCCGAAAACTCCTCATAGGTACACTTGCTGCTCAGATCTTGATTTTCTGCCATCAATGGTTTAATACAAGAAGTTATCATAAAATCCAGTCATGGATCTCTGTACAGACAGCTTTCCAATAGTTTTCAGCCTCCCAAAATCACCCTTCCAGGGGAGCAGGGAGCCAGGACCTCACAGAGTGAACCCCACAGTTCAAAGGGGACCCTCATGGTTTTTGGAAGGTTTGTCAATTGTTGGGGGGCCGTGAAGGACTGGAGACACCTAGCTGACCACTGTAGAAAAGACTTGATGGGCCTTTGGTCCTTAAGTTACCAGCCCTTTTCCTGTAATATCCATTATCTAAGATTACTGCCGTGCCAAAATGGATTAAAATAGCCACTGCAGAGCTCAGCCCCAGAAGGAGCTTCTGAGATGCCCAGATCTCAGGCCCTAGAAGCCCCCCCCCCGACTCCCTCCTCACCTAGTGGGCTGGCTTCTCCATCCTCCTCTTTGTTGAGCCCCATCGCAAGCTGGCTCTGCTCAGTCTCAGATGGATCCTGGCCTCCCTTGGAGACCCTCTCAGATGCCTCCGCCAAAGGCACCTGCAACAGCAGAGAGGGACCCTTTCAGGGCAGAGCAACAAGGGGGGGCGGCAAAGTGGAGGGTTTCGTGCCCCACCCTGAAGGAATATAAAAACTTCTGAGCACCACATTCCAAAACAAAAATAACCTGAGCCAGCCTGGTTCATTGAAGGCAACCCAGGAGGAAAAGGGGTTTGGCGTGACAATCTATTCAGCTTCCAATTAGCTTCTATCCTGATTCATGCACACATTCTGTAGAGATTGTAATATAAAAGAAAAGTAAAAAGTAACACTTACATGAAAATAAAGCATCAGGGTGCAGGTGCTACTAGAATTTAGAACTACGCAGGATGGGCTATTAATATGAATTAGACCCATTCATGATGGACAGATTCCCTTTTTTTCCAAAACAGAGTTCCGAAACATGGGAAATAAGCAAGGCAGAGCAAACTCCAGGGCAATGAATGCCGAGAAGAAGGCAACACCACCCAAAAGGCCCCAAACTTATCCGCAGACCCCAAACTGTTCAGGAGGAGCGAGAGGGGAGGAGATCGTCAGGACTCTCCTGGCCCAGACCTGCGCATGGGGCTTCCGGTGTCACTCGGGCACAAAGGAGTCTCCCAGACAAAGGGCCTCACCTGCGTCTCCTGCCGTAAGAGGAACTCTTCAGCCAGGGCCACTGCCTGGGAGCAGCTCTCAGGGCCGCCTTTGCTCACCCAGCTCTGGATCTCCGGGGGCAGGACAGTCAGCAGCTGCTCCAGGATCAAGAGCTCCAGGATCTGTTCCTTGCTGTGCTTCTCCACTCGCAGCCACCCTCGGCACGTTTCCTGGAGTTGGTGGTAAGCCCCCCGTGGGCCCTCGGCCTCCTGGTAGCAGAAACGCCTAAACTGCTGGCGCTGCTTCTCCCGGCTCAGGACATCCCCTCTCAAGATGGCTGCCTTCACCTTCCCATAATCCTCTCTGTCTCTGGCATCCAGACCATTAAAGGCCTGCTTGGCTTCTCCACTGATGGCTGGCCGGAGTCGGGTCACCCACTCTTCCTGGGGCCACTGACAGGCTTCGGCCACTTGCTCAAAGGAGGCCAGGAAGGCCTTGGCATCATCCCAGGGCGAAGGTTTTGCTGGCAAGTGGGGGCTTCCCCATCCAGAGTGAGGGCTTTCCACTGTCCTGAGGAACTCCTGCCACTGGGTTTCCCACTGCGCCAGGGAAAGGGAACCCTCTGCTGCTGGATGATCTCCTGGCCTCCTCCGAAGGAATCCTCCGATACTCCCAGCCTGGAGGTCATGAGCAGCCATTCCCCTCCCTGCTGGTCCCTCCTCTATTGGGATATCTTGCCATTCCGTTTTCATGCTGGGAAATTGCTCTGGGATCTTTTTCCTATAACAAACTGTAGAAATGAATTAGTGTTCCAGACTCAAGATTCTTTCTGTAAAAAAGAAACAGAAACAGAAATGGAAAGAGATAAAAGTGGCATTGTGTCCTCTATTTGCGTTTGGACTTGTCAGATACATAAGTTATAGGTAAATCTACATCAGTATGACTTTACATACGTTATGTGTTAAATGAATTTGTTAAATTCTTATTTTAAAGCTTGGAATGTGTTTTAAGGGGCAGAACCACAAGTTTCCCCCTCCTCTGTCCTGTATTAACACATCACTTTTCTAAACAGCAGTTCAGCGAGTCAGTTCATAGGGCTCACGGGGAAAAGATGAACAAGCCCCAGCCAGTCTGCTCAGGCACACACCTCCACAGGCCCAAAGTCTGCTGGGAAAATGGCACTTCCCTGTAGACAGGAATCCCCAGGGACAGAAGCATTCTCTACAGTCAGACATACACACATACACACCTGAAGATTCAAAGATAACCTTTCGATCGGCCATAAGAACAACCCTACTCCCAACTGTTCTAACAACAGAATTAATTAATTCTGTTAATTCTGCCAAGACCACGGCAATACAGCCCGGAAAACCCACAACAACCATCGGTCTCCGGCGGTGAAAGCCTTCGACAATACAGTTAATTAATTCTTCTTTTGAAGAAAACAAATGATGAAGCCCACAATCCCTGTTGCTTTGTTTATGGACTGTCCCAGCCATGGACTGTATTAATTTGCACTGTGTAATCCACTTCGTTTTAGGGAGCCAGCAAGGAGTAGTGGTTCATGTCAGACTACAACCAGACCCAGGGCTGCAAAGGAATCTGTTCCTGGTCTGAACGGGGGAGGGGGGGCGGGACCTGATCCCCTCCTACTCTTTGCTGCATATCCAGCCCGGTCCCTGATTCAAGGGGGCCGGACCAGACTCTCCCTCCCTCCTTGGGAGCAGAGAAGGGGCCGGCCTGACCCCCTCCTTCCCGGCCCTGCTCCGCACGTGGGGCCCAGAAAGATGGCCCTGCGAGGCCTGCCGGAGCTTCTCCCTTCTCTCCCCGCCGCTCTTTACCTTTCCAGGCTTGCTCCGGTCCGGCTCCAGCCTCAGTCCTGCCGCTCTCCTCCAAGCAAACCCCCAGCCCAAAAGCAGGAAGTTGGAGGCTTCAGTCTCTCTCTCCTCCTTTTGCAACCTCTCTAGGAAATGAAACTTTGTCAATTTAACCCTCTCCAGTCCTTGGAGGCCAAGATGGATGTTGTGTCCTCATTTTAACGCCCATAGCTTAATATTATTTTAGAAAGAGTTGGGAGAAACGTGACTTTCTTATAGGCCCCACCTGGAAACTGCCCTGAAAGTATTAGCTGTCATCGCTGTTCTATGAAAGGGCAACCATTTCTCAGATACTGGATTGTAAATTCCAGTTTTCAGCAAGTGAGATGCAATCTGTGATTTTTTTCCATGGCGAGAAATTCCCACATTTTATTGAGCCATCTAAAACCACCACTTCTTCGGGGACTGCCCTTGGCCATCTGCTATGCCCGCATACTGACTCCCAATATTTGTTTAAATAGCCTGCTCCTGGACTATTTCAATGATTTTTTAAACATTATTATTGATTTTATGTTTTTGTGATTTTAATGTATCTTTTAATGTTGTTAGCAGCCCTGAGCCCACCTGTGGGGAGGGCGGGGTATAAATCTAAATAAATAAATTAGAGCGCTGAACTTTTCATTTCCAAGAAGCTGGGATATCATAATTATCCTACAGGTTGAGGAAAACTAATTCAGGGCAGGGTTGAATGGTATATCCTGTGATCCTATCAATTCTTTCGAAAATAATATCACAGCATTGAGAAATCTGAGGGCAATCCCACCAACAATGTAGGAAGAAGACCATTTGTTGGCAACCGCACCAGCAGTGAGGGTCATAGGAGGGTTTATGAAGGGTAATTTGAATGGAGTCAAGCATCAACTGTGCATAATTCTCCTAAATGTTGTTCTTATGTTAATTGCATTATATGAGCAGGTCTTTGAAGACCAGATTTGAGACCACTGTAGATCTGAGATGGGTAAATTATAATCAGACTGCCAACGGGTTTGGTATTTGGATTTTTTTGCACCATTTCTGAGAGTTTAGCATCTTGTAAAGAAGTGATATAAGACCTTTTTCTTTTATATTTCTTGAGAGTTTAGCATCTCTTTGAGTTCTTTAATTCCTTTTGAGATGCGTCTGTATTTTTTAACTATTGATTAGGTGGTTTAATTGAAAATCTTCAAACTATGGAAGTTTGGTAGTGACAGATGATTCTAACTGGGATTTGGGTTTTAGTGAACTTTTGATGACATCATATACTCTTGTTATGATCTCCAAAGAGGAAAGCCTTCTTTGGAGTTGTCGGGTGTAAACCATTTTTGATTCAAAAAAGAAGATAATGGGGAGATGCTACGGGCTAAAGTCGATCTTTTAGTAGGGTATATTTTAAAAACAGGAAGAAGTTTATTAGGCTAGATCTCTCTTTAGAGAAATTCCAAATTGGGACTTCCATGGATGTAGAACTTTAAAAAGTTGATTCAATATCAATCCAATTTTTTGACTGTTCATAGTTTAATTCTAGGTTTTTTGCTTTCCCAAATGAATGAATTTAAAGACATCTGCCAAAATTTTAACTCTCTGTTTGAAATTTGTATAGGCAAGTTTTGAAATAGGAAAAGAAATTGAGGGGCAATGATGGATTTTAGTAGATCAATTTTTTTCGGCCCATGTAAAGTGTTGTTTTCTTCCCAATTTGATTAGTAAATTTGCTTTTGCCACCCAAGTTGTATAGTTACATTTAAACAGGTCCTTTAAGTCTTTCGGAATAGAGATACCTAAATAACACCAGGGGTTTTCAAATTATTTAAAAGGAAACAAATCTTTTACAAGCTTTTGAGTAGTAGAGTTAATATAAACAGGATATATTTCCATTTTGGAGGTATTTATATGTAAGCCTGATACTGATGCAAAGTGTTGTAAAATGTTTTTTAAGGCTTTAAGGGAATTTCAGGGGTCTGTTAGATAGATTGCAATGTCATCTGCAACTGTTGCCTAAATAAATACCCTGTATTTTCAGATCAAATCTCATGGCATCTGCCAGCAGCTCCACAGAGACAGCCAATAGTAAAGGTGTCAGTGGACAACCTTGTCTAGTGCCTCTAGTAAGTGGGGAGTCTAGAGAATTATAACCGTTAACTTTCACCTCTGCTTTGGGATCTTCATAAAGTGCACCAATTGCTGTTAGGAATCTGTCTCCAAAACCCATGTGGGTCAATGTTGCTTTTAAAAAAATAAGCTCTAATCGATCAAAAGCCTTTTTGATGTCTACTGACAAGATTATGGATACAGTTTTTGTATATTTGCATAGGTTTATGTGAACAGTTCTTGAAGACAGCCTTCAACACTATGGAGTCAAAGGCCCAAAATCACGTCAGTCACTGGAATCCAGGAGCGGAGCAAAGAACATGTCCGTCTTCAGCGGAAGCGAAAGAAGAACTGAGGGAAGAGCTGCTAGCCCCTCCTTTTACACCTGTGTCGGGGAAAAGTGCGCAAAAATGCTAGGATAGCATCTTGCACCTTTAGGAGCTTTTTAACATTTCTGGCTGGCCTGTGCATGAGCAGATCCCATGTGGGACTGCAGAGAAGACACGATGATGCAACATCAATCCCTTTTTAAAAAATTAGCTCACTTCCGGTTTTGTCAAACATATTCTAAGAGATGAAACCCAGTTCCCTTCTTCCTACTGGATGAGCTCACAGGAAGCCCCCCAGTACATGGGGATAGTCAAGTTGCTCCTCCATTTCAGCTGGACTTGGGTCAGTCTCATTGCTCCCCACGATGATGGAGGCGATAGATTTGTGAGAAACATGAAGATGGTGGCCTCTGGGAGTGATAGTTGAGTGACCTTCACACAGAAGAATCCAAAACAACATTCTGACTTTACCACTATGCTGTACCAAGAGTATTGGCTACTCCTCCTTGCACAATTTACACTGAGGAAAGCCAATGTACTGATTTATTATGGGACTCTGATTCAGTGCTTTTGCTGCCACTCTTGATAAACCACGAAGAAAAAGAATCACGGTAAGTGACTAAACAAGCAAGGATATGTCTATCCACCATGAAAAACTAAGCAATTAAAAATTCTATCAAAAAGTATGCACAGTTTATAATAATAATAATAATAATAATAATAATAATAATAATAATAATAATAATAATAATAACCGATTTATATACCGCCCTTCAGGACAACTTAATGCCCACTCAGAGCGGTTTACAAAGTGGTGTTATTACCCCACAACAATCACCCTGTGAGGTGGGTGGGGCTGAGAGAGCTCCAGAGAACTGTGACTCGCCCAAGGTCACCCAGCTGGCTTTGTGGAGGAGTGGGGAATCAAACCCGGCTCTCCAGATTAGAGTCCCGTGCTCTTAACCACTACACCAAACTGGCTTATGAAATAAGTACAACAAGTTAAATAATTTGTGTATCTCAAACAGGCATTAATCCATACAACACTTAAAGAGCCGTATCACAATACCAGAAAACCATCATTGCAATTTATGAGAACATTTGATTCCAAAGCACACAAAAAGCAAAATATCACTCCCAACAAGGTCATTCAAGGCTAAAGATGAAGAATCCAAAGTTATGTCAAGTTAGTTGTTGGAACCTGGCTACCTTACTGGCAACCCTAGTGCAGGTTGGAATGAAAAACCAAAACAGTGGTTGACTGGGGGGAAAGCAAATAAGAAAGAATGGGTGATTGAAACGATGAGTGGGGCAGGGGGGAAGCAGAAGCAGAGAGGAGAGAAGGTAAAGTAGAAGCCAGAGCAAGAGGAGAGGAAGCAGGGGCTAACAGAGGAGACAGTAGGATTTCCTCTCACTGTGATTCCTCACTGGTTTTGTGGTATATTTATGTATATAGATGCAAACGCTAAAGGGTGATGGGAATCATATTGTACAAACGTCTGTTTCATGTTTTATGTCAGTTACAAGATAATGGAATCTAGATTAGTTTCAGCCCAGGTTTCACTTACAGTCGTGTAAAGTGGCTGAAAAAGAGTTGTGAAGGACTGTTAGGCCTTTTCTGCTATCTGTTGAATGAAGCTATTCTGTGTTGATTCAAGGAGACCTTCTGCATATTCCTGAATGAGTGCGGAATCTTAAAGGGATCCTTTTCATTCATTGGATGATGGGCTCTAGAATACCAGTGTTGTAAGGCAAAATCAAGGGAAGGTCTTGGCCTCATGCTCCAGAAGCCCCAATGACGTCACTTTGGGTTGAAAACAGAGGAGACAGCATTAGCCACAGAGCACAACTGGCTCACAGAGCCTGCGAATTCACAAGTAAATCCCTTGGGGTCCAGTGGGTCTGTCATATATCGCAAGGGAGTTATTGGGCTAATGTCTTAATTTAACTTTATTCCCAGCCTTTCTCTCCAATGGAGCTCCAAAGCAGCTTACATCATTCTCCTCTCCTCCATTTTCCCTCACAACCCTGTGAGGTAGGTTAGACTGAGAGTGCGTGACAGTCCCCCCCCCCAAAGAAGGCCCCTATCCACCTCCAATCACCATTATTCCTTAAGGGAAAACCAGGGGGGCTTCTAGGTGGCTGTGGAGTGCATTTTGCAGGCAAAATGCACCAAATTTCCTAGGGACCCTCTCTTAACCTTCCTCCCACAACCACCCAAGTTTCAGGGAGATTGGATTTCATGCCCCTATCCTCCAATTTAAATCTCTGCAGCAATTAAAAACAATACTCTCCTTCCAAAGAATCCCCCATTGTCTGGGGAAGGAGCGCTGCTGCGGCAGGGATTGGCCACTCACAGCCTCCTCTTCCCCCTTCTGCCTCTCACTGGACTCCAACCCCCTCATCCCCCCCCCTGGCTAAAAAAAGACTCAAAACACAGGGAAGCACTTATTCTTTTGCAGTAATGGCAAGGGGGAGGGCCCCATGGTGCAGAGTGATAAGCTGCAGTACTGCAGCCCAAGCTCATGACCTGAGTTCGAACCTGGTGGAAGCTGGGCTCAGTGTCAAACCATGGGTCCCCCCATGGGTCAGTAATGACTTGGTGCTTGCACAGGGGACTACCTTTACCTTTATAAAGGCAAGGGGGGAAGTGCTGCTATGTTTACTGAAGCTTAATGAAGCATTCCAAAGCATTTTAGTAAGTATTGCTTTGGTATTATCGAATTGGTCCAGCAATTCTCTGGCCAATTCAGCAACACCAATTCTTGCAAAATCAGGCACTTCCTGAGTCAGAAGCGGACAGCCCTACATGTGTTTATTCTGTGTCAACAAGGGGACACCTTTGCTGCTTTGGTCCTCACATGTATAGCAACTTGGGTAACAATTGGTTGATGGTTAAGAAGGGCAGGACTGGCAGTAAATCTCCTTCTGACCACATTTTTGCTTTCTTCCCTTTGACATGTTGGAGGCTTTGGTTGTGGCAAAAGCTGTTTTCACAGTTCGAGCATTTCTGCTGTTTCCTACCAGGTTTTTTTTGTCTGTTGGCAAACTGCTCCCCACAGTGGTGTGAAAGTGCAGTAAGCAGTCTCTGTGGTAACCAGACACTGAATAGTAAAGTCCTCAGCACAACGCAGAGCCTCCAAACAGCAAGCCTGCTTAGGGGAGCTGGGAGCCTTGGCCCTCTCTGTGGGTAATTCCTAAAAAGGCCAAGTGGGCGTGGCAGGTACCAGCAAGAGGGAGTGAAAACCCCACTAAAGGTTGGTAGGAAATTGATGGGTGGCATGTGGCAGGCAGAGACTTGGACAGCAGCTGGGGCCTAGACGCCTTGGAAAGTAAGGTGGACCAGTGGCTGCTGGCAGTGGGGCTGATGGACTGCAGTTACCATAAGATTTCTGTAGATATGCAAGCTCTCTCTAAGTGTTTATATGGTTTCAATGTTGTTCGGACTCTGTGGTTGATTTTAAGGTTTGAAATATGAGGTGAGCTCTTGCCACTGGCAGAGGAGCTACGTGGTTTCTCTTTATCTGGATTGTCTGATGTTGATGAAGGTGGACTTTGCTAGTGAACCTCTTTAGTAATTGTATTTTATTGTATCAACCATAGGTCATAACAATTTAATACACCATATTACAGAACACAGACAGACAGGGTCAGAACCAGATTAAAACATATTCGCAACACAATTGTACTATTACACCATACATTTCAATCTAATCTTTCTTGCTGCTAATGCATACAAAGCAACTCTATTAGAAACATAAGAGTCCTCATCAGCTGAAAAAATTTTTACTTTTTCCATATCTGAAACAAGGACAAAATATTAGAAATAAATTTGTTTCTGAGGTCCAAAAGGAGAGGGCATCTCAGGACATAATGAATCAAATCGTCTACTTCTCCCATACCACACAAACAAAGTCATAGAGGGGCAGGAACATTTAGAAAGCAGCCCATGCATACCGCAGAAGACATAGCCAGAAATCTTAAGCTGGTAAAGGCCATCCTTAATTTCACTGTTGTTAAGGTCTTAAGGTATGGTGACCTAGTATGATTTTTTTTAAAAAAATTGCAGGAAAGGGCCACTTCAGATTGAACAACTGCATATCTATCTATATTCCCATCCATTTTAAAGACCCAATTCCTCCGCTCATGACCTGATCTATTAGATCTGATCAGGTCATTCGGTATTACATACTTAGACTGTATAAATCCTAGATATTCCTTACAGGTTTTAACGTGATTCAAAAGAGAACAGAAACTTTGGTCTCCCAATGAATCCTGAGGGCACTCTAGATACTTCTTCCAGTAAGACAGAACTCTAAAATTTGCCCTAACTTTCAGAGAAGGAATACCAAGCTCTGCCCTCAATTGTGCAACTGGAGAACCCTTTGGCAATACGAGGATCTGTCTCGTAAAGTAATTTTGAATTATTTCCAATTGATCCAGAATCTTCTCTTCCCAGAATCTCTTTCCATACTGAGCATTCAAGAGATTTCTCCCCTGTGTGGATTCTTTGATGTCTCTGAAGATGGCAACTCTGAATGAATTTCTTTCCACACTCTGAGCATTCAAAAGGTTTCTCCCCTGTGTGGGTTTTTTTATGCCGTTGAAGATCACTGTTCCTGAAGAAGCTCTTTCCACACTCAGGGCATTCAAAAGGTTTCTCCCCTGTATGGATTCTTTGGTGAACAAGGAGGTTTGATCTGAGCCCGAAGCTCTTTCCACACTCCAAGCATTTATGGGTCTTTTTTCCATTGTGTTTTTGCAAATGAATATTATGTTGAGTTTGATCTGAGTTCATTCCACACTTCAAGCCCTTGTATGTTTCCTCCAACATGTGAATTTTTTCACAGAAATCCTCTCTTTGGCAAGAAATGTGTTTATCCCTCTTCTCCACTGTGTAGCTTCCCTCTTGCCTCTTGGGTCCGCCTTGATTACTGACATTTCCTTTCAGCTCTTCATCCTTTGCTTTTTCTGGGGATGACTGAAGCCATTCCTCATTGTCCTCATTCTCCTGATCATGCCCTGCTGGAATAAAGAGAGAGTCTCCATTAGCACCTAGGCAAGGAGGGTTGATCTGCACTTGAAGTTTTTGTCCGGGGTCAGCAGCCCAGCCCCCGGACTTGCTGGCAGACAGCGGCAGGGGGCAGCCGGGAGACAGCAGTTCAGCTGCTCTGTCTGGCAAACAGAGCCAGACCCTGCCTACTCCAGGGGGAAGGGGCAAAAGGCCAAAGCCTCAGAAGGCTGGAGGGAGCAGGGAGAAGCCAGCTAGTCCCACCCACCATGGGGGAGAAAGGGGGCTAAGCAGGCTAGAGGAAAAGGGCCAAGGCAAGGGGAACAGGGACACAGCAACAGCCCAGACAGAGCCCTTACCTTCCAAGGAGGAGAAGCAGCCACCACAGCCCAGAGCCACACCCTGGCTAGAGGACAGCAGCCTGGCTCAGGAGGTGCTAGGAGCCAAGCCCCTCCAGGTGGAGCTGCCACAGGCATTCTGGGGGAGGAGATGGGTAGCCCCTCCCAGCATCAATGAACAGGCAGCACGGAAGCTGGCCAGGGCAGCTCCTCGCGAGCAAGGCCAGACAGGCTCAGCAGCACAAAAGCTGGCCAGGGCAGCTCCTCGCGAGCAAGGCCAGGCAGGCTCAGCAGCACAGAAGCCGGCTGGGGCAGCTCCTCGTGAGCAAGGCCAAGGAGACCTCAGCTGGGGATGGCTCGCATTCAACCCCACCCTGCCAGCAAGGCAAGGAAGCCAAGAAGGGATTAGTGGTAGGAGGGAAACACCTGAGGGAAGGCACAGCTGGGCCAAGTCAGGAGAGGGAACAAGCCTAGAAGGAGGGCGGGGCGGGGAAAGGAAGCCCTATATAAGGTGGCTAGGAAGAGCTCTGAGGTGGTGGGTGTGAGTGAGGAGTGATGATGTGGAGTGAGAGCAGTAGGATGCAAGGGTGGTGGCTTGGAGGAGAGTTCTGGAAGGAGGAGATGAAGGAGGATGCAGAGGGTAAGCAGGCCAGGTTGAGCAGGCCAGCGAGTGGACTGAGAGGGAGTCTGGGTGAGGTATACCGCCCCTCCTTCCACAGAGCAGGGTCCTGCAGAGTCCCTGGCCCCCCTGTGACGTCAGGAGCAGACTGCCCAGTGCCACGCCCAGGGGCAGCCGCAGCAAGCCCTGACAGTTTTCTCCACATTAAGAACATTTCAGTGGCTTCTTCCTGATGTATGCTGAAGTGTACATTCATGGAAACTTTACAAGTACACTAAAGCCGACTACATCAGAGAAGTTTGGGTTGCCCTCTGACCATTTATATGGCCCCTCACCTGAGTGAATCCTCTGATGTGAAGCAAGGGCTGATCTCCAACTGAAGCCTTTTCCACACTCCAAGCAACTATATGGTTTCTCTCCTGAGGGAACGTCTAGATGGGAAATAACATTCATGCTCTGAATGAAGGTCGTTCCAGATGCCATACTTTCATTTTCATGCCCTTCGTTCCTTCTTTTTTGGGGTGATCTTTCTGCTCGGACTGGGATTTCATGGAATCCAACTTCTTGGCAAGGAATGGGCTTATCCCTCATCTTCTCTGCATGGCTTTCTTCCTGCCTCAGTGGCCGAGTTCGAACCCTGAAGTTTCCTTTAGACTCTTCGTTCTTGCCCTTATTCAATGAGAATCCCTGAAATTCCTCAACTGTCTCCTCTACAGCTCCTGCTGGAACAAAGAGAAAGGTACAATCAGCACCCACGCAAGAAGCCAAACCACATCTCAGGTACTCCTCATTAAGGGGTGTACTTTGACAGAACTTTTTTTCCTCACAGGAGAAGGATTCCACAAGCAGAGCGTTTTGTGTCATATATACAGGGTGTCTGAGGAGAATTCACCTGACTTGTTCCAAAATGATAGCAGAGAAGTCTCAGTTTTATGGTCAATATAGATAAAATCTTTAGCAGCCCAAGTAGTCTAGTTATGTCAATGCATGCTTCTTAACCATAATGGAATTTTCCTCACTAACTCCTTAGTTTTACTTGTATCCTCCCACTGCGCTAAAATTTGACCATGAACTTAGGGCAAGCATCTTGTAGAAGAATATAAATAACTAGAAACAGAGCTTAGGAAGGAGGAAGAAGAGGCGACTGGCCGGGGTGCTTCAGCGCCCCTCGGTCGGTGAGAAGGTAAAGGACAGAGGGAGAAGGTGGCTGGCCAGGGCGATTCAGTGTCCCTCGGACCGGTGGGAAGGAGGGGGGAGGTGGTTGGCCAGGGTGATTCAGTGCTCCTCAGGCCAGTGGGAAGAAGGGGGGAGAGGCGGCTGGCCAGGGCGATTCAGCATCCCTTGGGCTGGTGGGAAGGCGGGGGAGGGGGGAGGTGGCAGCCCGCCGGGGCGATTCAGCACCCCTTGGGCCGGCTAGAAGGCAAGGGGGGAAGGCAGCCAGCTAGAGCGATTCAGTGCCCCTCGGGCCCATAGGGACTGGGGGGAGGTGGCTGGCCGGGTCAATTCAGCGCCTCTCAGGCCGGTGGGAAGGTGTGGGGGGGAGATGGCTGGCTGGGCCACTTCAGCGCCTCTCATGCTGGAGGGAAGGAGGGGATGGGGGAAGAAGGTGGCTGGCCGGGGCGATTCAGCACCCCTCAGGCTGGTGGGAAGGTGGGGGAGAGAGGGAAGAGGCAGCTGGCTGGGGAGATTCAGCGCCTCTCGGGCCAGTGGGAAGGCGGGGGGAGGAGGCGGCCAGCTGGGGTGATTCAGCACCTCTAGGGCCACTGGGAAGGAGGGGGTAGGGGGGAGAAGGTGGCCAGCTGGAGTGATTCAGCACCTCTCGGGCTGGTGGGGCAGGGGAGGGGGGAGGCGGGCCAGGGCAATTCAGCACCTCTCAGGCCGGTGGGAAGGCCGGATGCGGGAAGGGGAGGAGGCAGGCCTCTGGCAAGCTCATGAGCCCAGCAGCGGCTGTTCTGGCCTCCTTGGATCCCAATCCATGGCAGCATGTGGGTGCAACTCTTCCCCGCTAGGGGCGCTCTACTGTGCCTGCGCTATGGAATCCCAGTGAGTCGTCCGAAACACGCTTAGAGAATTATTTTATAGGATTGTCAGACCTTTCTTTTCTGTAGAACCTGCCTGCTATATTTTTTGGGCTTGTATCTACTCCAGGATGCATTGAATAAACCAATCTAGATGTAGCCTGCTTTTATTCATTACTAGCAACAAAGCCTGTTGTGGGAAAAAATGCAACGGGCTTTTGAAAAGGAAGGGTCGGCAGACGGACACGCCCTCCTCCTCCTCCATCAGTGTTCTCAGCCTGATGAAGGCTGGTTGGGGCAGGCATGGTCACCTCCTGTGTGCCTAATCCCGGCTGGGTGAATGTGGGGGACAGGATTGGCTCCCGCTCCAAATCTGATCCCAACTGAGTGAAAGGGGGTGGGCATTGCCACCTGCCCCACTCCTAATCCTGGCTGGGTGAAGGGGCATTGCCCCTTCTTTGCTCCTGATCCCAGATGGGTAAAGACGAGTAGCAGGCATTTCCACCTACTCCACTCCTAATCCTTGCTGTGTAACATTGAGGGGGGGGGATTGGCACCTGCTCCGCTCCTGATTCCAGATATGTGAAGGCCGGTGGCAGACACTGCCACTGCTCTGCTCCTCAGCCCAGCTGGGTTAACTCCGGGGGGTGGGCATTGCCACCAACTCCGCTCCTGATCCCAGCCAGGTGAAGTCAGGGGCAGCATTGCCACCTGCTCCACTCATGATTCCAGCCAGGTTAAGGGGGCAGGCACTGCCACCAGTTCTGCTCCTGGCCCACCCCCCACCCCAGGTGAAGAAGGGAGCATTGCCTCCTACTCTACACTTGATTCTGGCTGGGTGAAGAGGGGCAGGCACTGCCACCTGCTCCGCTCCTGAACACTCCTGGGTGAAATTGAGGGCGGGCTTTACCTCCTGCAAGGTGAAGGGGCAGGCATTGCCTCCTGCTCCGCTTCTGCTCCTGGCTGGGTGAAGGGGGTGGGTGGGCAGTTCCTCCTGATCCTGGCTGTGTGAAGGTGGGGGATGGGCACTGCTGACCTGCTTCGCTCCTGATACCAGCTGGGTAAAGGTGGGGGGCAGATATTGGCCCCTTTCTGCTCCTGACCCCAGATGGCTGAAGATGAGGAGCATGCAGTGCCACCTACTTTGCTCCTGATCCCAGGTGGGTGAATGAATTTAATTTATTACATTTATATTCCACCCTCCCCGCTTTCACGGGCTTAGGGTGGATAACAAAAATACAAATGTTAATACCATTAAAAACATTAAAAACGCTTTATCTAATCATTAAAATTACAGCTATGTATATAAATGTCATATATTTACATACAAATAGATAAAAGCAGCACATAACTGAGATTTGATGTTCCATATAGCGGTTTTTCCAGAGCAACTATGTACAGTATCAAGTGTGGACAATAATAATAACATCTGCATCCGCACAGGAGGGCATATGGTTTGATCTTCCCCTCCACAGAGGGGAGGGGGGGAGCACCGCCCGGCGTCAGCCATATGCCTGGCGGAATAGCTCTGTCTTACAGGCCCGGCGAAATGCTAACAAATCTTGCCCGGCCCTGGTCTCACAAGACAGAGCGTTCCACCAGGCCGGGTGGAACGAAAAGGCCCTGGCCCTGGTTGACGCCAGGTGGGCTTCCCTAGGGCCAGGGACCCTTAAAAGATGCTTCCCGCCTGACCAAAGAGTCCTCCAGGGCATATATGGTGAGAGGTGGTCCCGTAGATACGTTGGTCCCAGTCCGCATAGGGCTTTGTAGGTTAATACCAAAACCTTGAACCTGATTCAGTACTCCACTGGCAACCAATGCAACTGGTGTAGCACTGGCATGATATGCTCCCACACCGGTGCTCTAGCAATGACCCGCGCCATTGCATTCTGTACCAGCTGTAACCGCCGCATCAGGCCCATGGGAAGCCCATCGTAGAGCGCATTACAGTAGTCCAGCCTAGAGGTGACCATTGCTTGGACCACTGTAGCCAAGTCGCAGGAAGATAAATAGGGGGCAAGTTGTCTGGCCTGCCAAAGATAATAAAAGGAAGACCTGGCAACTGCAGTGATCTGGTCCTCCATCTTCAAGGAGGAATCCAGAATCACCCCCAGGCTCCTCACTCTCGGGGCCAGTGTAAGTGCTGCCCCGTCAAGTGTAGGAAGCTGGGGTCCCAAAGCCACCCCCCCACGACTCAGGTACAGGATCTCCGTCTTCGTGGGATTCAATTTCAGGCGACTTTGCCTCAACCAACCAGCTGCAGCTTCAAAAGCACGCTCCAGGACATCAGGGGCCGATCCAGGCCGCCCATCCATCAACAGATAAAGCTGGGTGTCATCCGCATATTGGTGACACCCAAGCCCAAAACTCTGCACCAGCCAGGTGAGGGGGCGCATATAGATATTAAATAATAATGGAGAGAGTATTGCTCCCTGTGGCACACCACACACTAGTGGCCTACGAGATGATATTCTCTCTCCAAGTGCCACCCTCTGTCCCCGATCATGGAGAAAGGAGACCAGCCACTGCAGTGCTGTCCCCTGAATCCCCACATCAGCAAGGCGGTGGGTCAAGAGCTCGTGATCGACCGTATCAAACGCTGCTGACAGATCCAGTAAAATCAGCAGTGCTGATCCGCCCTGATCCAGATGTCTGCAGAGATCGTCCATGAGGGCGACCAGCAGTGTCTCGACCCCATGTCCTGGGCGGAAACTGGACTGGAAGGGATCAAGGGCCGAGGTCTCGTTCAGGAAATTCTGCAGTTGCTTCTCTGCCGCCCGCTCAATCACCTTACCCAAAAATGGGAGGTTAGAAACCGGTCGGTAATTGAGCAGGTCGGCAGGATCGAATGATGATTTCTTCAGAAGAGGCCGTACTACAGCTTCCTTCAGCGCCTTAGGAAAAACCCCAGAGCTCAAGGATAGATTTATAATCACCTCCAGGGAATCCTGAAGCCCATCAACACTGGCTTTCACCAGCCATGACGGGCACGGGTCCAAGGAGCATGTGGTAGGCCGTAGCACCTGCAGAATCCTGTCCACCTCTTCTCCAAAAAGAGGGCTGAAATGATCAAATATAGGTCCCGAAGATGGCCAAGGGGCCTCTAGTTCACTTACCATATCAACTGTGGCTGGTAAGTCGTGGTGGAGAAGCAGGATCTTATCAGCAAAAAAGCTCGCAAAAGCCTCACAGCTTATTTCCGAATTCAGCATTGCCACCTGCTCCACTTCTGATCTCACCTGGGTGAAGGTGGGGTGGCATTGCCACCTACTCTGATCCTAATCCCACCTGGGTAATGGCAGGGTGCAGGCATTGCCACCTGCTTCGCTCCTGATCCCAGCTGGGAGAAAGTGGGGGCTTCCCACAGTAGCACGCTGTCTGGAGGTCTAGTTGCCTCATCTGGGCTTTCCACCACCCTAGCGCCCTCTGTTGTGCACCAGGGTAGGAAGTGACTTGTGTTAAATATCCTTAGCTTTTTATATAGTAGGATTCTTCCACAACTTTTCACCAGCCAGGCCTTTCAGTAGAGCATATTTTAAATTCTGCGTATGTGTCCTCCCCAAAACTCCTCACACGTACATTAAGGGAAAATAGGAGTTAGGAATTCTTCGTATTTCACTTGCTGCTCAGGTCTTGATTTTCTGCCATCGATGATTAAATACAAGAAGCTATAATAAAATCCAGTCCTGTATCTGTACAGACAGCTTCCCCATAGTTTTCACCCTCCAAAAACACCTTTTCTGGGGGCAGGGAGCCAGGACCTCACCAAGGGAACCCTACAGTTCAAAGGGGACCGTTTTGTTAATTGTTGGCAGTACTGAAGGCACCTAACTGACCACTTTAGGAAAGACTTGATGGGCCTTTGGTTCTTAGGCACCTGCCCTTTTCCTGAACTATCCAGTATCTAAGATTACTGTAGTGCCTAAATGAATCAAAACAACCACAGCACAGCTCATCCCCAGAACCCCCATATTTCAGGCCCTAGAAGCACCCCCCCCGACTCCCTCCTCACCTAGTGGGCTGGCTTCTCCATCCTCTTCTTCCTTGACCACCAGCGTGAGCTGCCTCTGCTCAATCTCAGATGGATCCTGGCCTTCCTCAGAGACCCTCCCAGATGACTCCTCCAAGGGCACCTGCAACAGCAGAGAGGGACCCTTTCAGAGCACAGCAACAAGGGGGGGGCAGACAGAAGGGACGGTCACGGTCCTGTGTCCCACCCTGACTGTAGCCAATTCATTGGTATGTAACAGGGAGAAATCAAGAAAGAATTTCCCGAAGGAATATAGAAACTTCTGAGCACATCCTATAACATAATTGAGAAAGCGTATTGCCGACGACTCACGTTGATTCCACTCCGCAGGGGCGCTCCCCAGCGCCACTAGCGGGAAAAGGAGGCTGGCTGGAGGGTGGGCGGCTTCCTGCTGTTCACTGTTGGGATCTGGGCAGCAAGGCACCCTCGCACCTGTCAAGCCCCTGCTGGGCTGCTGAAAGGGCGGGCAGTTTCCCGGCTCCTCGCCACTGAGATCAGCGGCAGCAAGGCACCCTCGTACCTGTCAAGCCCCCAAGCCGCTGCCGGGCTGCAGGAAGGATGGGCATCCAAGCTGCTGGCAGCTGGGATCGGCAGCGGCAAGGGGCCTCATGGCCTGTCAAGCCGCAGCCGGACTGCAGGGAGGGCGGTTACACTTGCCGTCGGGATTGGCAGTGGCGAGGCGCCCCCCTGCCTGTCAAGCCCCGGCTGGGCTCCAGGAAGGGTGGGCGTGCTTCCCTGCCATTCGCCATCAAGATTGGTGGCGGCGAGGTGCCCCCACCCCTGTTGTGCTGGAATGCAGGCGGGGAATCCAACATGAGCTTCACTGAAGTGTAGAATTCAATTAAGCCGAGCAGGGAACAAGCAGGGAGCATAGTCCAGAGAACCAAATCCAAAAGGTCAGAGCCAAACGAGCAGAGAGAGAGCAGAGCTGGGTCGCAGTAGAACCGGGCAGGTCTTTGCGCAGGTGCTTCTGCAACGAGGGAAAGGGCGTCCTGGCTTAAGAGCAATCACCTCCAAGGCGGTGCTGCATCCTGCTAGGACTCAAGGTCACTACGCTGTTGTTCAAGTGCCTGAAGCCTCGCACTCCGTCTCCTTCCCTGAACAACATGATGCTGCCGCACCCTACGCTGCCTCTCAGGTTCAGGGGAGCTGGGTGGGGATGTTGCCCTGGCCTCAGCTGCTGGTGCAGGTAAGGGAACGGCTTCTGCCTCGGCCTCTGCCCTGGATTCCTCAGCCTGCTCTGGCAAGGGTTCCTGCTGGTCCTCCATGTGGCTGACTCTGGAGGAGCTTGGAACACTCTCTCCTCCGTCATCCTCCATGAGGTCTTCATCCTCTGAGGAATCAGAACCCACGACACCTGTCAAGCCCGCCAAGCTGCAGGGATGGTGGGTGTGCTTCCCTGCCACTCGCTGTCGGGATCGGTTGCGGCGAGGCGCCCCCGTGCCTGCCAAGCCCCAGCCGGGCTGCAGTGAGGGCAGGCGCGCTTCCCTGGTCGGGATCTGTGGCAGCGAGGCACACCTGCGCCTGTCAAGCCCCGGATGGGCTGCAGTGAGGGTGGGCGCGCTTCTCTGGTCGGGATCGGCGGTGGTGAGGCGCCCCCACGCCTGTCAAACCCCGGCCGGGCAGCAGTGAGGGTGGGCGCGCTTCCCTGCCGCTCGCTGTCGGGATCGGTGGCAGCAAGGCACCCCTGTGCCTGCCAAGCCCCAGCTGGGTTGCAGGGAGGCTGCTCACTTCCCTATTTTTCGCCACAGATCGGCTGCAGCCAGGTGCCTTTGCACCTGTCAAGCCCTGGCCGGGCTGGAGGGCAGGCGGGCCAGGGCTTGACAGGCGTGAAGGCACCTGGCTGCCACCGATCGGTGGCGAACAACAGGGAAGCTCCCCTGCCCTCCCTTCAGCCTGGCCAGGGCTTGACCAGCGCGAAGGCACCTCGCTGCCATCGATCCCGGGGGTGAACAGCGGAGAAGCCGCCCGCCTTCCCTGCAGCCCAGCAACAAGGGTGAGGCCTCCTGCACACCCTGGCTGACGTATTATGAGTAGATGTTAGGCCCCTTTAAATTACATGATTTGAGTGAAAGGGAGTGGCTTAAATGAGCAGACTGCGATGGGGGTGTGGACGGCCAAGGATGCTGTGATGCATAATGGTGAGTCCAGAGTATTAAGTATATGAAATCCCTTCCCTGCCCCAATCCAGCTGCAGCCAGGCTGAGAATGCCCAACCCAAGTGGGCCGCCCTCCCCAGCCCCCACTGCAACACTAAGGCCTGCCGCTGGCCCACCTGTTGCAAGGAGGCCATGAGACGAGGCAGGGGCTGTGGGGGGGGACGGGGCGGCCAGAGTAGCGCTGGCACCCTGGCCTCCCCAGGCAGGGGGTGGGACCAGGCCAGCCACATCCTGCAGAATTGCCTTAAAATGCCAGGGAGGGGCTGGGGGCAGAGAAAAATCCAGGAGCTTCAGAGAACCATCCATCAGGTGTGAGAGGCTGGGATATCCTGTGGGTGGCTGGAGCCTGGTGGGAGGGGGCTGCAGAGCCTTTCAACATTGATGACTGATTATTATGTTTCCTAAAAAATTTTTTAAAAACCCAGCAACAGTTTTCTAAAGCCCGTTGTATTTTTTCCACAACAGGATTTGTTTCTAGTTTCAAAATAAAAATAACCTGAACCAGCCTGGTTCACTGCAAGCAACCCAGGAGGAAAAGGGGTTTAGCATGATAATCTATTCAGTTTTCAATTACCGTCTATCCTGATACCTGCCCACATTCACTAGAGATTTCGATATAAACAAAAGGTAAAAAAGAATAACACTTACATGAAAATAAAGCATCAGGTTGCAGGTGCTACTAATATTTAGAAGTACATAGGATGGGCCATTAATATGAATTAGACCCTTTTATGATGGACTGATTCTCTTTTAAGAATGTTTTTTTCCCCAAAACAGAATTCTGAAACATGGGAAATAAGCAGGGCAGAGTACACTCCAGGGCAATGAATGGCGAGAAGAAGGCAACACCACCCAAAAGGCCCCAGACTTATCAGTAGACCCCAAACTGTTCAGGAGGAGCGAGGAACTCTTCAGTAGCCTGCAGGTGCTACTAAAATTTAGAACTACTCAGGATGGGCTATTAATATGAATTAGACCCTTTCATGATGGACAAATTCCCTTTTAATTTTTTCCCCCCAAAACAGATTTGTGAAACACGGGAAATAAGCAGGACAGAGTAAACTTCAGGACAATGAATGTCGAGAGGAAGGAGATACTACCAAAAAGGCCCCAAACTTATCCGCAGACCCCAAACTGTTCAGGAGGAGCGAGAGGGGAGGAGATCGTCAGGACTCTCCCGGCCCAGACCTGCGCATGGGGCTTCCGGTCTCACTCGTGAACAAAGGAGCCTCCCAGACAAAGGGCCTCACCTGCGTCTCCTGCCGTAAGAGGAACTCTTCAGCCAGGGCCACTGCCTGGGAGCAGCTCTCAGGGCCGCCTTCGCTCACCCAGCTCCGGATCTCCGGGGGCAGGACAGTCAGCAGCTGCTCCAGGATCAAGAGCTCCAGGATCTGCTCCTTGCTGTGCTTCTCCACTCTCAGCCACCCACGGCACATTTCCCGGAGTTGGCTGTAAGCCCCCCGTGGCCCCTCGGCCTCCTGGTAGCAGAAACGCCTGAACTGCTGGCGCTGCTTCTCCCGGATTAGCGCATCTGCTCTCAAGATGGCTGCCTTCACCTTCCCATAATCCTCTCTGACATCCAGACCGTTAAAGGCCTGCTCAGCTTCTCCACTAAGGGCTGGCAGAAGTCGGGTCACCCACTCTTCCTGGGGCCACTGACAGGCGTCAGCCACTTGCTCAAAGGAGGCCAGAAAGGCCTTGGCGTCATCCCAGGGCGAAGGTTTTGCTGGCAAGTGGGGGCTTCCCCATCCAGAGTGAGGGTTTTCCAGTGTCCTGAGGAACTCCTGCCACTGGGCTTCCCACTGCGAAATGGAAAGTGAACCCTCTGCTGCTGGATGATGCCCTGGAGCTCCTGGTCTCCTTCGAAGGAATCCTCCGCTATTCCCATCCTGGAGGTCATGAGCAGCCATTCCCCTCCCTGCTGGCCCCTCCCCTATTGTGATATCTTGACATTCCATTTTCATATTGATGAATTGCTCTGTGATCTTTTTCTTATAACCAACTGTAGAAATGAATTACAGTGTTCAAAACTCAGATTCTTTCTGTAAAGAAGAGACAGAAACAGAAATGGAAAGAACAAATAAAAGTGGTATTGTGTCCTCTGTTTGCATTTGGACTTTTCAGATACATAAGTTATAGGTAAATCTACATCAGTATGATTTTACATACATAATTTGTCAAATGAATAGATTTAAATTCTTATTTTAAAGTTTGGAATTTGTTTTAAGGGACAGAACCAGAAGTTTTCCCCGATATATCCTGTATTAACACATCACTCTTCAAAAGAGCAGAGAATCTGCCACATCAGCAAGCGCATGCATTCCCCACACAGAGACTCCCATGAAGCTACTTCATACATTCAGGCCTTCACTCCTGTCTGATCCAATCCAGACTGGTTTCTGGAGCCTTTTCCAACCATATTATGTAGATTTGCTTCAGATGGAGGTCCCTGGGATTGAACTGGAAGCCTCCTGGACTCAAGGCAGATACTTAATCCCTGAACTATGGCCCAGCCATACCTCCACCCCAATGAAATCCCCTCATCCCAATCCAAGCACCACCTACAGAGGACAGCAAAGAAGAAGATGGAGGTCCGTAATCATTCAAGGCAGCATATCTGTACAGATGAACATGCACAGAGGGAGGGAGAGTGTGCGCCAGTGGGCTGCCCCGCTTCTTGCCATCACTGATTCGTGGGCATGATGCCCATGTCCACAGCAAGTGCACACATGTAGATTCTGTCCCTGTAATTAGGAACACTGCTTTCTTAACTTTCTCAGTCACAGAGAGGAATCTTGCAGTCGACGGACTGCTCACAGCCAGATGACTGTGCATAGGTGGGGGAGAAGCCAGAACCCTCACTCCCTCTCTCCCCTTTGATGCATGTTGATGCAGCATGCTTTTGGCCATGAGCAGAAGGCTAAGAATTGCTCAAGTCAGCGAGTTAGTTCATAGGGCTCACGGGGAAAAGATGAGCAAGCTCTAGCCAGTCTACTCAGACACAGGCCTACACAGGCCCAAGGTCTGCTGGGAATCCATAAGGACAGAAGCATCCTCTACACACAGGCACAAACGCACACATACACACAACCTTGAAGGGGGCGGTGCCATGTCGGCCTCCCACCTTTGGGGTGGGGAAGGTTCTCCCCACCACTGCACCTTGTTAATTTGTTTTATTATTTGTATATTGATTTTAGTTTTTGTTTTTATCAATTTTAACTGTTCACCGCCCAGAGCCCCTGGGATGGGCGGTATATAAATTGAATAAATAAATAATAAATAAATAACCTTTAGGACAGAAGTCCTACACACACGCATGCACGCACACGCCCCAACTCCGAAGATTTAGGAGACCTTTCTCTCAGCCACAGCCCCATCCCCAACTGTACAAACAACAGAATTTATTCTTCTTTTGAAGAAAACAGATGACGAAGCCCACAAGCCCTGTTCCTTTGTTTATGGATTATATTTGTTTATGGACTGTATTACTTTGTGCTGCGTAATGCACCTGATTCTTAGGGAGCCAGCATGGAGTAGTGGTTAGTAGGTAAAGATGGTCCTCTGTGCAAGCACTATCAAAAAGAGTCCAGGAGCACCTTTAAGACTAACCAACTTTATTGTAGCATAAGCTTTTGAGAATCACAGTTCTCTTCGTCAGATGCATGGAGGGCAAGAAGAAACTGGTTTCTTCTTGCCCTCCATGCATCTGACAAAGAGAACTGTGATTCTCGAAAGCTTATGCTACAATAAAGTTGGTTAGTCTTAAAGGTGCTCCTGGACTCTTTTTGATTTTGCTACTACAGACTAACACGGCTAACTCCTCTGGATCTGTGCAAGCACCGAGTCGTTACTGACCCAGGGGGGGACATCGCATCAGGACGTTTTCTTGGCAGACTTTTTTTTACAGAGTGGTTTGCCATTGCCTTCCCCAGTTGTCTACACTTTACCCCCAGGAAACTGGGTACTTATTGACCTTGGAAGGATGGAAGGCTGAGTCAACCTTGAGCCGGCTACTTGAACCCGGCTTCCGCCAGGATCGAACTCAGGTCCTGAGCAGAGCTTGGGCTGCAGTACTGCCACTCTGCGCCACGGGGCTCTTAGTGGTTAGTATCAGACTACAATCGGGAAGGCCCTGTTTCAAATCCCGGTTCTGCCATGGAAGCTTGCTGGGTGACCTTAGGCCAGTCACACCCTCTCAGCCTAACCCACCTCACAAGGCTGTTGTGAGGAAAACTGGAAAAGAGAACAATGTAAGCTGCTTGGGCCACCACTGGGGAGAAAGATGATGTTATGAAGCAAATAAATAAAAATATAATTAAATAATTGAAACGTGGCCATTTACTCCACCCCTGCCAGACCACCAGGGAGCCTTTAGCCACTTGGAGGATATCAGCAAAGGTAGAGAGACCCATGAGATTCAGGCCCCCCCCCTGTCTCTCTAGCCACCCCCCCCCCCCGGTCATAGTCCGATGACAAGCCAGATTTTGTACCTCACGAAACGCTCATTGCAAAAGAGCCAAATCCAGCCCCCTCCGCTCTGGAGGTTTTATCAGCGGTTTTTGAACTATAGAGCTGCAAAGGAAGCTGTTCCCGGCCTGGCGGGAATCCTGATTCCCCTCTTGCTCCTTGCTTCAGAGCCAACCCAGTCCCTGATTCAAGGGGCCGGACCAGAACCGCCCTCCCTCCTTGGGAGCAGAGAAGGGGCCGGCCGGACCCCCTCCTTCCCGGCCCAGCTCTGCACGTGGGGCCCAGAAAGATGGCCCTGCGAGGCCTGCCGGAGCTTCTCCCTTCCCACCTGGCCGCTCTTTACCTTTCCAGGCATGCCCCGGTCCGGCTCCAGCCTCAGTCCTCCCGCTCTCCTCCAAGCAAACCCCCGAGGCCAAAAGCAGGAAGTTGGAGGGCTTCAGTGTCTCTCTCCTCCTTTTGCAACCTCTCTAGAAATGGAAACTTTATCACTTTAACCCTCTCCATTCCTTGCAGGCAAAGACGGACATGGTGTCCCTATTTTAACGCGCGTTGCTTAATATTACTTTTGAAACAGCTGGGAGAAAGGCATTTGTTAGGAAACTCCCCCGTCTTATCCCGGAGATGAAAGGATTAGCTGGCATCACTTTGCTCATGCTCAGAGGCCCGAGGGAAAGGAAGGTGAAGGGACCCTTCGCCCTGTCTCAGACTGCAAAGGAGCATAAAAACCTGGCCCCACAAAGGGGGGCTGCTACTATAATCACGACAATAAAATATAGTTTTGATTTTTCTTCTGTTAAGAAATATTTGTTCCTAGTTCTCAATTAACGTTCTATCTGAAGCTCTTCTGGACAGATGAAGGTTGGGGCAGAGGGCTTTTTGTTCTTTTCTTGAGGCCCAATAACGGACAGTTTGAAATTTGTGGGGTTGCTGTTAGATTTTTAAAAAAATCTTTTGGGGGAAATAGTTTTTTTTTTCAGACTGAACAGTGAAATCGAGTTAATTCCATGACAAGAATATATTATTTTCTTAGATTTTTCAGTAAATGCGTGAGATTCTTCCCTGCCCCCACCCCCGTACATGGTTTATGCTACATCTTCAGTTTTTATCACAGATCTGTTGTTTCCTATTTTCAACTTTCATTTTATTTTCTGCTATTTCACAATGAACAAAAAGATAAGCGGATGGTGCACAGTCATGGCAATCGGCTTCATTCTGCTACCGTGTTGTGCATCATCACATTCACCCTTCCAGTGCGTCGTCACGGTGCAATCATTTCTCCACACACCACTTAGTAAAGCGTTACAGTGGGCGGTTCCATCCTCCACGTCAGAATTGATGGAGGATGCCACTTCCTTTTTTTTTTTTTAAAAAAAAGGTCAATTTTCCGGTATACCGATGTTCCGACTTTTAAGAAATGGCAGTGTTCCTACCCCTCATCTTTGATTGGCTCACTTTTTTCTTGTTTGGCTGATTGTTATGGAGGGCAAATTTGAAATTAGATTGTCACATTAAAGGCATTGTCCGGAAATTCTGCTGCTCAGAGTGGTTTTCTGCTTTTGTTATCAACATGGATGCTCAGAGTGTCGTATTTGTGATGATGGCTGAGATTGTGGTTGGCAGGCTTCACAGCACAGCCACGCGACACCATGAGATGATGCATTCCGTCTTTCACACATGGTAGAATCTCCCACCTGCGTCCTAAGCTTTCGGGAATATATTTGTTTTCCGCAACTGCTGTTTACTGGAGACGATCCTTGTGGGAAATACAGGATTACTCGGCTTGGCTCCTCATGCTCTTAAAAATGGCAGGACACAGTAGGGAAAATGTCCCCATGTGACATGCGCATGCTCCACTGACCATTTCTTTTCCTGCGCAACCCGCTGCTCACTACAGTTGGTTTACTGGTATACCGACCTTTCAGCACTGTGCAGCAAAAAAAAAGGCAGGGAGAAAATGGATTTCCGCCACTATCACGTGGTTTGGAAGGAAGACGCAATTGTGGTGCGGTGGTGGCGGGGAACACGTGGAATGGGAAAGCGTGTGAGTATCTGCATGAACAGCGCACCACTTCCGAAAAAGGTGCGGAAACAAAAAGGAAGTGTGGATTCGGCCTCAGACTGCAAAGGAGCACAAAACCGGGCCCCACAAAGGGGAGTTGCTGCTATAAAGATGACAATAAAATATTCGATGTATTGTCGAAGGCTTTCACGGCCGGAGAACGATGGTTGTTGTGGGTTTTCCAGGCTGTATTGCCGTGGTCTTGGCATTGTAGTTCCTGACGTTTCGCCAGCAGCTGTGGCTGGCATCTTCAGAGGTGTAGCACCAAAAGACAGAGATCTCTCAGTGTCACAGTGTGGACAAGATGTTGGCAGGTCATTTGTATCTACTCAGGAGGGGTGGGGTTGAGCTGAGTCATCCTGTAAGAGTTTCCCAGGGTGTGGAATGCTAATGGCGGGAAGCTTCACTGTATCCTGAGGAGGTTCTTTTGCATATGGATTGGTGCTTGATGTGCTAATCTTCTCTGCAGGGCTATTGTCGAGTATAGAGTGTTTTGTTAGCCTGGTGTTTTTCAGAACTGGAAACCATGCTCTGTTCATTCTTAAGGTTTCTTCTTTCCTGTTGAAGTTTTGCTTATGCTTGTGAATTTCAATGGCTTCCCTGTGCAGTCTGACAAAGTAGTTGGAAGTGTTGTCCAGTATTTTGGTGTCCTGGAATAAGATACTGTGCCCTGTGGCTAGTAGCCATTTATTCATTTCCTACAGGTCTGACCTGCTTACTCCAACGCCAACTCCGTAGCTTACTGGGGTGATATGTTTTCTGCTGAGTTATGCCCGCCAGCGATAGGGAACTGACACTTTCACTGCAAATAGCAGAAGGATCTACTTCATTTATGCCCCATCTTTCTCCCCAGAGGTGACCCAAAGCTACTTCTATATTTCTCTTCTATATTATCCTCAGAACAACCCTGTGAGGTAGGTCTGGATGAGAGGGTTGTAGTAATGACACGAGACAAGATCTGGATGCAAAGTCTGACCCCCCCAACATGGAGGCGAGAGTTTTATTAAGAAGCCGTCTATAGCAACAATTGTAGCAACAGTTACACATTCCAGAACCCGTCACAGCCAACTATGCAAATATGCTGTGACCAGGCTTTTGTCTTATCTATGAAACATAGCGAGAGGAACACAGTGGACCTTTAAGACATGTAAGAATATTACTTAGAGTGTATGGGAATATTGTGCTCTGAGAAGGATAAGAGACTTACTATGCTCAGATGAAACATATTGACACTGCTTTCCTGGTTCCTGGGTGGTGTGCCAATCGACCAGGAATCAAGAATGCAGGAATGTAAAGAGTTAGCATGTAGACTGTGTGGTGTGCCAGCTCCATGTCTACATTTACAGCAAAGTTTCTGTGGAGATGCAAGCACTCTCTAAGTGTTTAAATGGTCTCAGTGTTGTTTGGATTCTGTGGTTGATTTTAAGGTGTGAAATATGAGGTGAGTTGTTGCCATTGGCTGAGCAGTGATGTGGTTTCTCATATGGATTGTCTGATGTTGATGAAACTGGATTTTGCGAGACAATCTCTTTCCACACACTGAGCATTCAACAGGTTTCTCCCCTGTGTGGATTCTTTGATGTTCTTGAAGATGTCCACTGTGGTTGAATCTCTTTCCACAATCTGAGCACTCAAAAGGTTTCTCCCTTGTGTGTTCTTTTATGCTGCTGCAGATCACTGTTCGAGGTGAGTTGTTGTAACTGGCTGAGCAGTGACGTGGTTTCTCCTCATATGGATTCTCTGATGTTGATGAAGTTGGATTTTGCGATTGAAGCTCTTTCCACACGCTGAGCACTAAAAAGGTTTCACCCCTGTGTGGATTCTTTGATGTTGATGAAGATTTCCACTGCGGTTGAATTTCTTTCCACAATCAGAGCACTCAAAAGGTTTCACCCCTGTGTGGATTCTTTGATGTCGCTGAAGATGTCCACTGCGGTTGAATTTCTTTCCACAATCTGAGCACTCAAAAGGTTTCACCCCTGTGTGGATTCTTTGATGTTGCTGAAGATGTCCACTGCGGTTGAATTTCTTTCCACAATCAGAGCACTCAAAAGGTTTCTCCCCTCTGTGCCTTCTTAGATGCCGCAGAAGATCTCCATTACAGAAGAATTTCTTTCCACAATCAGAGCACTCCAAAGGTTTCTCCCCTGTGTGGCTTCTTAGATGCCGCAGAAGATAGCTATTACAGATGAATTTATTTTCACATGCTGAGCACTCAAAACGTTTCACCCCTGTGTGGATTCTTTGATGTTGCTGAAGATTTCCACTGCGGTTGAATTTCTTTCCACATTCTGAGCATTCAAAAGGTTTCTCCCCTGTGTGAATTCTTCGGTGAATGAGGAGGTGTGATGTGTACCCGAAGCACTTCCCACACTCCAAGCATTTATGGGTCTTCTTCCCATTGTGCTTTTGCGAATGAATATTATACTGAGATTGATCTGAGAAGTTCATTCCACTCTTCAAGCACTTGGATTTTTCCTCCAGCATGGGAATTTCTTCACAGAAATCCTCTCTTTGGCAAGGAATGTGTTTATCCCTCTTCTCCACTGTGTGGCTTCCCTCTGGCCTCTTGGGTCCACCTCGATTCCTGAAGTTTCCTTCCAGCTCTTCATCCTTTGCTTTATCTTGGGATGACTGAAGCCGTTCCTCATCGTCCTCATTCTCCTGATCATCCCCTGCTGGAATAAAGAGAGAGACTCCATTAGCACCTAGGCAAGAAGGGCTGAACTGCACTAGAAGTTCTCTCCATATTAAGAACATTTCTGTGGCTTCTTCCTGATGTATGCTGAAGTGTACATTCATGGAAACTTTACAAGTACATTAAAGCCTGCTGCATCAGAGAAGTTTGGGTTGCCCTCTGATCATTTATATGCCTCCTTACCTGTGTGAATCCTCTGATGTGAAGCAAGGACTGCCCTCCGACTGAAGCCTTTTCCACACTCCAAGCAACTATATGGTTTCTCTGTTGAGGGAACATGTAGATGGGAAATAACATTCATGCTCTGAATGAAGGTCGTTCCAGATGCCATACTTTCATTTTCATGCCCTTCCTTCCTTCTTTTTTGGGGTGATCTTTCTGCTCGGACTGGGATTTCATGGAATGCCTCTCCTTGGCAAGGAACGGGCTTATCCCTCATCTTCTCTGCATGGCTTTCCTCCTGCCTTGGTGGCTGAGTTCGAATCCTGAAGTTTCCTTTAGATTCTTCGTTCTTGCCCTTATTCAATGAGAATCCCTGAAATTCCTCAACCGTCTCCTCTACAGCTCCTGCTGGAACAAAGAGAAAGATACAATCAGCACCCACGCAAGAAGCCAAGCCACATCTCACATACTCCTCATTAAGGGGTGTACTTTGTCACAACTTCTTTTCCTCGTAGGAGAAGGATTCCACAAGCAGAGCGTTTTGTGTTATGTAAACAGTGTGTTTGAGGAGACTTCAACTGACTTGTTCCAAAATGATAGCAGAGATGACTCTGCTTCATGGTCACTATAGATAAAATCCTTACAGCCCTAGTTGTCTAGTTATGTAAATGGCTGCTTCTTAACCATAATGGAATTTTCCTCACTAACTCCTTAGTTTTTCTTGTATCCTCCCAATGCTGCAAGCTTTGACCATGAATTTAGGGCAAGCATCTTGTAAAGGTATATAAAATAATTGCCAGCACTTTTTTTCTGTAGAACCTGCCTGCTATATTTTTGGGCTTGTAGCTTCTCCAGGATGTGTTGAATAAACCAATCGAGATACAGCCTGCTTTTATTCCTTACTAGCAACAAAGCCCATTGTGTGGGGGGGGGGAAGAATGGGCTCTAGAAAGGGGTGGGCAAGCGGGCACTCCCTCCTCCTCCTCCATCAGTGTTCCCAGCTAGATGAAGGCAGGGTGGGGCAGGCATAGCAACTTTCTCTGTGCCTAATCAGAGCCAAGTGAAGGGGGAGGAGCATTGCAGACTGCTGTGCACCTGATCCTGGCTGGATGAATGTGGGGGGGGGGCAGGCATTCCCTCCTTCTACGAACTTGATCTGGGCTGGGTGAAGGGGGGGGCAGGCATTTCCACCTGCTCCACTCCTGATCCCAGCCTGGTGAAGGGGCATTGCCCCCTCTCTGCTCCTGATCCCAGATGGGTGAAGATGAGGAGCAGGCATTTCCACCTACTCCACTCCTGATCCCAGTTGTGTAAAGGCAGGGGAAGGGCATTGCCACCTGCTCTGCTCCTGATCCCAGCTGGGTGATGGCAGTGAGCGGGCATTAGCACCTGATCTGCTCCTGATCCCAGATGTCTGAAGGCTGGTGAAGGGGATTGCCACCTGCTCCACTCCTCAGCCCAGCTGGGTTAAGGCAGGGGGTGGGCATTGCTACCTTCTTCACTCCTGATCTCAGCTGAGTGAAGAGGGGAGAAGGCATTGCCACCTGTTTTGCTCCTGATCCGAGCTGGGTGAAGATGGGATGGGCTTTCCACCTGCTCTTCTCCTGATTCAAGCTGGTAGATGGCAGGGGTGGACATTGCCACCTGCTCCACTCCTGATCCCAACCACGTGAAGGCAGAGGGCGGGTATTGCCCTCTACTCTGCACCTGATCCCAGCTAGGTAAAGGGTGGGTGGGTATTGCAACCTGCTTTATATCTGATCCGCGGTGATTGCCCGTCGAGAGACTCCCACTGTGGAGCGGTATCCAGTATTGTTGGTTTGAATTACTTTATTGAATGCAATAAATATCCTACATGAGTGTGCTTTCCTTTGAATGCCCTGAGGAAGCTTTTGCATGGTGAAACAGGAACGTCAGAAGATGTAAGCATTTTCCAAGTTGGCTCTTTAATGAACATTATTTCTGGCATACCTGAAGCACCACCTACACAGACTTCGACGCATCCCTTATGACTAGAAATTGTTGTTACTATACATTACTAAAAAAACCCAACTTACTTGTGTCATATTGTATATAAATTAACAAACCAACTTGTTTGTGTTATATTGTATATAAATTGCCTTTAACACACAGTGCATGTGTTATATTGTATATAAATTGCCTTTAACACACAGTGCACATGACTTAAATGAACTTGCCTATTTGTGTTGAAGCGAACCAACTTGTTTGTGTTATATTGCATATGAATTACCTTGATCACACAGTGCATATTACTTAAATGAATTTGCATATTTGTGTTGAACTGTATGGGGTCCCCATTTTTTCATATGCATCAAAATTATTGACTTAAAGATTGTATATATTTATTTGCATTATCAATTTATTCCATTTTTGATTGAGTATTATACTTTTTAGACTGTGTTGCTACCTTCCCTGTTTGTTCTGTTTATATCTGATCTCTGCTGGGTCAGGGTGGTGGTGGGGCATTGCCACCTGCTCCGCTCCTGAACACAGCTGGGTGAAGGTGGAGGATGGGCAATGCCACCTGTTTCGCTCCTGATCCCAGTGGGTGCAAGCAGGGGGCGGGCATTGCTCCCTCTCTGCTCCTGATTCCAGCTGGGTGAAGGTGGGGGGCAGGCATTGCCACCTACTTCGCTCTTGATCCCAGCTGGGAGAAAGTGGGGGCAGGCATTGAGCCAAATCCTGGGCTTCCCACAGTAGCACGCTGTCTGGAGGTCTGGTTGCCTCATCTGGGCTTTCCATCATCGTAGCGACCTCTGTGGTGCACCAGGGTAGGAAGTGGCTTGTGTTGAATACGCTTAGCCTTACATATAGTAGGATTCTTCCACAACATCCCCCCTAACTGAGCAGCTTGTTGAACCTTTTACCCAGCCAGGCCATTCACTAGAGTGCATTTTAAACTCTGTATCTGTGACCTCCCCAAAACTCCATATAGATAAATTAAGGGGGAAAAGGAGCTAGGAATCTTTCTCCTAACGTTCCTGTTTCACTTGCTGCTCAGGTCTTGATTTTCTTCCATTGATGATTAAATACAAGAAGTTATCATAAAATCCAGTCCAGCATCTGGACAGCTTCCCCATAACTTTCGTCCTCCCCAAAACACCTTTTCTGGGGGTCAGGGAGCCAGGACCTCACCAAGTTAACGCCACGGGTCAAAGGGGACCCTCATGGTTTTTGGAAGGTTTGTCATTGTTGGGGGGCAGGGCAGGCCTGGAGGCACCTAGCTGACCACTGCAGGAAAGACCTGATGGGCCTTTGGTCCTTAAGTGACCAGCCCTTTTCCTTTTAATATCCAGTATCTAAGATTACTGCAGTGCTGAAATGGATCAAAGCCACTGCAGAGCTCAGCCCCAGAAGAAGCTTCTGAGATGCTAAGATCTCAGGCCCGAGAAGACCTCCACTCCCTCCTCACCTAGCAGGCTGGCTTCTCCATCCTCCTCTTCCTTGAGGCCCCTCGTGAGCTGCCCATGCTCAGCCTCACACGGATCCTGGCCTGCCTCAGAGACCCTCCCAGATGCCTCCTCCAAGAGAACCTGCAACAGCAGAGGGACCCTTTCAGGGAAGAGCAACAAAGGGGAGGGGGGGCAGACAGAGCGGAGGGTTCCGTACCCCACCCTGACCGTAGCTAATTCATTGGTATTTAATGGAGAGAAATTAAGGAAGAATTTCTTGAAAAAGTATAGGAACTTCTGAGCACCACATTGCAAAACAAAAATCACCTGAGCCAGCCTGGTTCATTGCAGGCAACCCAGGAGGGAAAAGAGTTTAGCCCGATAATCGATTCGGTTTCCAGTTACCTTCTATCTTGATCCATGCACACAATCTGTAGAGATTTTAATATAAACAAAAAGTAAAAAGAAAACACTTACATGAAAATAAAGCATCAGGCTGCAGGTGCTGCTAATATTTAGAACTACTCAGGATGGGCCATTAATACGAATTAAACCCGTTCATGATGGTCAGATTCCCTTTTAAGAATTTTTTTTTTCAGAACAGATTTCTGAAACAAGTGAAATAAACGGGACAGAGTAAACTCCAGGGCAATGAATGCCGAGAAGAAGGCAACACCACCCAAAAGGCCCCAAACTTATCTGCAGACCCCAAACTGTTCAGGAGGAGCGAGAGGGGAGGAGATCGTCTTCCGGTCTCACTTGTAAACAAAGGAGCCTCCCAGGCAAAGGGCCTCACCTGCGTCTCCTGCCGTAAGAGGAACTCTTCAGCAAGGGCCACTGCCTGGGAGCAGCTCTCAGGGCCACCTTCGCTCACCCAGCTCTGGATCTCCGGGGGCAGGACAGTCAGCAGCTGCTCCAGGATCAAGAGCTCCAGGATCTGCTCCTTGCTGTGCTTCTCCACTCGCAGCCACCCTCGGCACATTTCCTGGAGTTGGTGGTAAGCCCCCCGTGGGCCCTCGGCCTCCTGGTAGCAGAAACGCCTAAACTGCTGGCGCTGTTTCTCCCGGCTCAGGACATCCCCTCTCAAGATGGCTGCCTTCACCTTCCCATAATCCTCTCTGTCTCTGACATCCACGCTGTTAAAGGCCTGCTCAGCTTCTCCACGAAGGGCTGGCCGGAGTCGGGTCACCCACTCTTCCTGGGGCCACTGACAGGCTTCAGCCACTTGCTCAAAGGAGGCCAGAAAGGCCTTGGCATCACCCCAGGGCGAAGGTTTTGCTGGCAAGTGGGGGCTTCCCCATCCAGAGTGAGGGTTTTCCAGTGTCCTGAGGAACTCCTGCCACTGGGTTTCCCACTGCGCCAGGGAAAGGGAACCCTCTGCTGCTGGATGATCTCTTGGCCTCCTCCGAAGGAATCCTCTGATAGTCCCAGCCTGGAGGTCATGAGCAGCCATTCCCCTCCCTGCCGGTCCCTCCCCTATTGGGATATCTTGCCATTCCCTTTTCATGCTGGGGAATTGCTCTGTGATCTTTTTCCAGCAACAAAGTGTAGAAATGAATTACAGTGTTCAAGACTCAGATTCTTTCTGTAAAAAAGAGACAGAAACAAAAATGGAAAGAACAGATGAAAGTGGCATTGTGTCCTCTATTTGCGTTTGGACTTGTGAGATACATAAGTTATAGGTAAATCTACATCAGTATGATTTTAAATACATAATATGTCAAATCAATAGATTTGAATTCTTATTTTAAAGTTTGGAATTTGTTTTAAGGGACAGAACCAGAAGTTTTCCCCGATATATCCTGTATTAACACATCACTCTTCTAAAGAGCAGCAAATTTGCCACATCAGCAAGCGCATGCATTCCCCACACAGAGACTCCCATGAAGCTACTTCATACAATCAGGCCTTCACTCCTGCCTGATCCAATCCAGACTGGTTTCTGGAGCCTTTTCCAACCATATTATGTAGATTTGCTTCAGAAGGAGGTCCCTGGGATTGAACTGGAAGCCTCCTGGACTCAAGGCAGATACTTATTCCCTGAACTATGGCCCAGCCATACCTCCACCCCAATGAAATCCCCTCATCCCAATCCAAGCACCACCTACAGAGGACAGCAAAGAAGAAGATGGAGGTCCGTAATCATTCAAAGCAGCATATCTGTACAGATGAACATGCACAGAGGGAGGGAGAGTGTGCGCCAGTGGGCTGCCCCGCCTCTTGCCATCACTGATTCGTGGGCATGATGCCTATGTCCACAGCAAGTGCACACATGTAGATTCTGTCCCTGTAATTGGGAACACTGCTTTCTTTCTCAGAGCGGGACCACAAGTGACGCCTGACACAGGTTGGACACTTGCCAGCTTCCCTCAAGTTTTGATGGGAAATGTAGGCAGCTTGGCAGAATGTTGGACAAGTGACAGTTGAAAAGTCCATTGGACAGCAGTCAGAGAGTCAAGCTGCAAGACCAGGATGCCTACATTTCCCATCAAAACTTGAGGGAAGCTGACTAGTGTACAACCTGTGTCAGGCGTCACTTGTGGTCCCGCTCTCAGTCACAGAGAGGAATCTTGCAGTCGACGGACTGTGCTCACAGCCAGATGACTGTGCATAGGTGGGGGAGAAGCCAGAACCCTCACTCCCTCTCTCCCCTTTGATACATGTTGATGCAGCATGCTTTTGGCCATGAGCAGAAGGCTAAGAATTGCTCAAGTCAGCGAGTTAGTTCATAGGGCTCACGGGGAAAAGATGAGCAAGCTCTAGCCAGTCTACTCAGACACAGGCCTACACAGGCCCAAGGTCTGCTGGGAATCCATAAGGACAGAAGCATCCTCTACACACAGGCACAAACGCACACATACACACAACCTTTAGGACAGAAGTCCTACACACACGCATGCACGCACACGCCCCAACTCCGAAGATTTAGGAGACCTTTCTCTCAGCCATAGCCCCATCCCCAACTGTACAAACAACAGAATTTATTCTTCTTTTGAAGAAAACAGATGACGAAGCCCACAAGCCCTGTTCCTTTGTTTATGGATTATATTTGTTTATGGACTGTATTACTTTGTGCTGCGTAATGCACCTGATTCTTAGGGAGCCAGCATGGAGTAGTGGTTAGTAGGTAAAGATGGTCCTCTGTGCAAGCACCATCAAAAAGAGTCCAGTAGCACCTTTAAGACTAACCAAGTTTGCCATTGCCTTCCCCAGTTGTCTACACTTTACCCCCAGGAAACTGGGTACTTATTGACCTTGGAAGGATGGAAGGCTGAGTCAACCTTGAGCCGGCTACTTGAACCCGGCTTCCGCCAGGATCGAACTCAGGTCCTGAGCAGAGCTTGGGCTGCAGTACTGCCACTCTGCGCCACGGGGCTCTTAGTGGTTAGTATCAGACTACAATCGGGAAGGCCCTGTTTCAAATCCCGGTTCTGCCATGGAAGCTTGCTGGCCAGTCACACCCTCTCAGCCTAACCCACCTCACAAGGCTGTTGTGAGGAAAACTGGAAAAGAGAACAATGTAAGCTGCTTGGGCCACCACTGGGGAGAAAGATGATGTTATGAAGCAAATAAATAAAAATATAATTAAATAACTGAAACGTGGCCATTTACTCCACCCCTGCCAGACCACCAGGGAGCCTTTAGCCACTTGGAGGATATCAGCAAAGGTAGAGAGACCCATGAGATTCAGCCCCCCCCCTGTCTCTCTAGCCACCCCCCCCCCCCGGTCATAGTCCGATGACAAGCCAGATTTTGTACCTCACGAAACGCTCATTGCAAAAGAGCCAAATCCAGCCCCCTCCGCTCTGGAGGTTTTATCAGCGGTTTTTGAACTATAGAGCTGCAAAGGAAGCTGTTCCCGGCCTGGCGGGAATCCTGATTCCCCTCTTGCTCCTTGCTTCAGAGCCAACCCAGTCCCTGATTCAAGGGGCCGGACCAGAACCGCCCTCCCTCCTTGGGAGCAGAGAAGGGGCCGGCCGGACCCCCTCCTTCCCGGCCCAGCTCTGCACGTGGGGCCCAGAAAGATGGCCCTGCGAGGCCTGCCGGAGCTTCTCCCTTCCCACCTGGCCGCTCTTTACCTTTCCAGGCATGCCCCGGTCCGGCTCCAGCCTCAGTCCTCCCGCTCTCCTCCAAACAAACCCCCAGCTCAAAAGCAGGAAGTTGGAGGCTTCAGTCTCTCTCCTCCTTTGGCAACCTCTCTAGAAATGGAAACTTTATCACTTTAACCCTCTCCATTCCTTGCAGGCAAAGACGGACATGGTGTCCCTATTTTAACGCGCGTTGCTTAATATTACTTTTGAAACTGCTGGGAGAAAGGCATTTGTTAGGAAACTCCCCCGTCTTATCCCGGAGATGAAAGGATTAGCTGGCATCACTTTGCTCATGCTCAGAGGCCCGAGGGAAAGGAAGGTGAAGGGACCCTTCGCCCTGTCTCAGACTGCAAAGGAGCATAAAAACCTGGCCCCACAAAGGGGGGCTGCTACTATAATCACGACAATAAAATATAGTTTTGATTTTTCTTCTGTTAAGAAATATTTGTTCCTAGTTCTCAATTAACGTTCTATCTGAAGCTCTTCTGGACAGATGAAGGTTGGGGCAGAGGGCTTTTTGTTCTTTTCTTGAGGCCCAATAACGGACAGTTTGAAATTTGTGGGGTTGCTGTTAGATTTTTAAAAAAATCTTTTGGGGGAAATAGTTTTTTTTTTCAGACTGAACAGTGAAATCGAGTTAATTCCATGACAAGAATATATTATTTTCTTAGATTTTTCAGTAAATGCGTGAGATCCTTCCCTGCCCCCACCCCCGTACATGGTTTATACTACATCTTCAGTTTTTATCACAGATCTGTTGTTTCCTATTTTCAACTTTCATTTTATTTTCTGCTATTTCACAATGAACAAAAAGATAAGCGGATGGTGCACAGTCATGGCAATCGGCTTCATTCTGCTGCCGTGTTGTGCATCATCACATTCACCCTTCCAGTGGGTCTTCACGGTGCAATCATTTCTCCACACACCACTTAGTAAAGCGTTACAGTGGGCGGTTCCATCCTCCACGTCAGAATTAATGGAGGATGCCACTTCCCTTTTTTTTTTTAAAAAAAAAGGTCAATTTTCCGGTATACCGATGTTCCGACTTTTAAGAAATGGCAGTGTTCCTCCCCCTCATCTTTGATTGGCTCATTTTTTGCTCATTTGGTTGGTTGTTATGGAGGGAAAATTTGAAATTAGATTGTCACATTAAAGGCATTGTCCAGAAATTCTGCTGCTCAGAGTGGTTTTCTGCTTTTGTTATCAACATGGATGCTCAGAGTGTCGTATTTGTGATGATGGCTGAGATTGTGGTTGGCAGGCTTCACAGCACAGCCACGCGACACCATTAGATGATGCATTCCGTCTTTCACACATGGTAGAATCTCCCACCTGCGTCCTAAGCTTTCGGGAATATATTTGTTTTCCGCAACTGCTGTTTACTGGAGACGATCCTTGTGGGAAATACAGGATTACTCGGCTTGGCTCCTCATGCTCTTAAAAATGGCAGGACACAGTAGGGAAAATGTCCCCATGTGACATGCGCATGCTCCACTGACCATTTCTTTTCCTGCGCAACCCGCTGCTCACTACAGTTGGTTTACTGGTATACCGACCTTTCAGCACTGTGCAGCAAAAAAAAAAAGGCAGGGAGAAAATGGATTTCCGCCACTATCACGTGGTTTGGAAGGAAGACGCAATTGTGGCGCGGTGGTGGCGGGGAACACGTGGAATGGGAAAGCGTGTGAGTATCTGCATGAACAGCGCACCACTTCCGAAAAAGGTGCGGAAACAAAAAGGAAGTGTGGATTTGGCCTCAGACTGCAAAGGAGCACAAAACCGGGCCCCACAAAGGGGAGTTGCTGCTATAAAGATGACAATAAAATATTGTTTTGATTTTTCTTCTGTTAAGAAATATTTGTTCCTAATTATCGGTTAAGCTTCTATCTGAAGCTCCTCTAGGAGATGCAAGTTGGGGCAGAGGGCCTTTTGTTCTTTTCTTGGAGCCCAAAAAGGGACAGTTTGAAATGTGTGAGGTTGCTGTTAGATTTTTAAAAAATCTTTTGGGGGGTAAAGTTTTCTTTTTTCAGACTGAACAAAGAAATTGAGTAAATTCCATGATAAAAATATATTAAAGATTTTTTCAGGCCTTCTCACTCCCATGCCCATCCCATACATGGTTGATTTTACATCTTGCTTTGCTCTTTCTGGCCCCCTTCATCCAATTCCAATACTTCCCACCAGGCTCTCAAACAAGTGTGCCAGCTTTGGGCCTACACAGACCAGAAGCCTGCTGCTCTGGCTTTGGTGCTTTGTGCTGGCTGGCCTGGCTCTCCCAATTATGCTTCACAAACTGGATTAGTGTGTCTTGCTTTGCTGTTTCTGGTCCCCTTCATCCAATTCCAATACTTCCCACCAGGCTCTCAAACAAGTGTGCCAGCTTTGGGCCTACACAGACCAGAAGCCTGCTGCTCTGGCTTTGGATGGTGCCTGTTTGCTGGCTGGCCTGACAGTCACAAGCATGCTTCACAAACAGGTTGCTGACCGTTCGTGGACCTCTTCTGGATTGGACTGCACTGCACTTGGAGGACATCGGCTTGGAGAACCTCTGCGTGTGTGGAGGATCAACTTTGCTGCTGGACATCTGGAGAGGAGGACTGGTAGGGTTTTTTTTTAATTTGTTTTTTGAATTTATTGCTACTGCTGTGGCAATCTGCCAGCATATGCTTTAGTTTGGTCTTTATGGCTTGGGCTAGGAGGGACATTTGCTAGTTGGGCAAGAGGACATTGTTTGGGGGTTGGGGGGGTTCAATATTGATTTTTGTGCTTGCTTTCTTTAATATTTCCTTTGTTATGCTTGAGTGTGGGGGGTGGGCTTGATCTGCTGTTTCCACCAAAAAATGAGTGTGCCATATTCGGGCCTACACACAGGCCTGCTCTGCAGGGTGAATGTGTTGTGTTTTACCACTGGTTGGCCCTAGCCTTTCTGGGGGGGGGGGGAGGTCCTGCATGACTTGACTTTTAACTATGGCACCGCTTCCTCACAATAGCTTCTGGACTGTCTAGGCCCAAAGCAGATCAGGGCCTTGACTTTTGGGGGTTGTGTGTGCAGCGTGTGTTATTGACTCTGTTAACATGATTCCACCTTTCTTGACAGCATCGCGGAGGAGAGGAGAACCAGCTGCACGACCGCCTGAACATCGCTGGACTGCAGGACTGGTGAGTCTGGGTTTACATTTGGGTGGGCTTGGGGGTGTGTTCTTGCTAGCTTGGGAGGGGGGAGGCACATTTTCAGACCACCACATCCACACCCCACACCGACACACCACAGAAACATTGTTCCCGCTAAATAGTGTCTTAGGTAGGTAGGCCAGTTGGTAGGTGTTAAGTGGCTAATTGCCCTCAACGTAATCAATAGGGAAACCAAGTGTAGTTTTTTTAAAAAAACTAAATAGAGACTCAGCAGGAAAAGCATTAGTGAGTAAGAGTTAGGTTTGAGTTCTATATATATATACACATTTGGAATAGCTGTCAATAGGCTTCCCATTAGTGCCCCCTTAACTAGGGTTCCACTGCCCATCTCTGGCACCCGTGGTGGTGCCAGGCCGGCCCAGACATACTAGTGTGTGAGTTTCTAAGGCTGTCTGTCACCTACTGGGGTTTAGGGCCAGCTCAGTTCTGGAGGAATTCAGCTGTTTGGCAGGCTCAGGTTCCCCGACATAAATAGGGTCGCTTAAAAAGGCACTTGATTGTTCATCTCCAAGTCACAGAGCCACTAGAAGCACAGATTTAGAGCAGGTAACTTAGGTCTCGAAAACAAAGTTGACCTTTGTTTTCCCAAGGTTTTCTGATCAGTTAGTGTAGATTTCGGGAGAGGAAAGTATGTCAGAGAGGAAAGCAGAGAGGGGCCCCGGGGGAAAGGCTAGGGAGAAATCTAGACAGGAGGAGGGGAGGGAGAGGGGGCCTGCTGCGGCAGCCCCCCCATCTGAGCGGAGGAGGCCCTCCCCTGCGCTGCTGCCATTCACCAGCCTGGCTTCTGGTGACAGGAAGAGGGTTCGCAAGGCTCTGAGGCAGCTGCTGGAGGGCCACCCCCAACCCGGGTGTGTGAGGCAGAGGCTGGCACTGGGCAGGGGCCTGGTGCTGAGGCTCCTCCTCCTCCAGTGGTTGCGAGCCAGCTGCTGGAGGAGGGGCAGCATGTGGTGTCTCCTAGGATGGACATGGGGTATGTGACTTTTCCATCCCTCACGATCACCCCAGGAACCCGGAGGATGTTGGAGGAACTGCCCGTGAGACCCCCCCTGGGGCGGTCCACCCCAGTTTCCTCTGAGGCCAGCAGCAGGCCTCTCGTGGCTGTGCAGGAGGAGAGGATGCAGGAGGAAGAGGCAGAGACTGTGGTGGAAGAGCCCACATCTCTGCCCCTTCAGCCTCGTCCATCCCCACCTGCCCGGCCGAGAGTGGGACACGGTGTGTCCAGCCAGAGCACCTCACAAGAGGTGCCTCAGGGTGGGCCCAGAAGCGCTTCTCCTGGGAAGCGTGGGCCGTCCTGTTACTCCGAAATCTGGAAACACTTCCAGACAATGGAGGATCCCCGAGCAGCCCAGTGCCTGCATTGTAGGCAGCGCGTCAGCCGTGGCAGAGATGCTGTGCATCTCACCATGTCTGGGATGAGGAACCACATGAAGAGGCACCACCAGGCGGTGCTTCTTCGGGAGGAGAGTTCAAGTGGCGCCACACAGCCGCCAGCTAGCCAGAAGGAGGCAGGCTCCTCTGGTGCTCTCCCCCCAAGGGTTCCTGCAGGGAAGGGACGCCAAGCCTCTCTCCTGGAGATGCTTGGTACGCAGGGCCCTAGTGTGCCCAGAGAGGGGATCCGGAGGGCGAGCTGGCGCCTCACGCGCCACATCATCAACATGGTAGCGGTGGATGGGAGACTGTTTTCCATAGTAGAAGACTTCGGCTTCTCAGGGCTGCTCCACGATTTCTTTCCCTGGTACGCCGTCCCTGCTCGCACGACGTTGAGCAGATCAGTGGTGCCCTCGTTTTACAGGGCTGCCAGGGACCATGTGAAGGCACAGCTGTCCCGGGTTGCCGGGACAACTGTGCACTTCACATCCGACATCTGGACCTGCCCAAGTGTGCAGCAAGCGTACCTCTCGCTTACTGCTCACTGGTGGGAACCTGAGGCGGTTGTGGGTGGGGGCCGGGGGGAGGTGCCTAGCACAGCTAGCCAGGGAAGGATGGGAGACCGCCGGGCCGGCTACTGCAAGGCCTTGCTTCACACCAAGGTGCTCGACGTGTCCCACATGGCAGAGAACATCGCTGCCACCTTGAGGAGACAGTTGGAAGAGTGGGTAGGCCAGGGACCCACCACCGTGGGATGCATGGTGACGGACGGTGGCAAGAACATGAGGACAGCGGCGCATCTAGTGAGCCGAGAGTGAGTCTACTGTGCGGCTCACAAACTTCACCTAGTGGTGAGAGATGCGCTGGGGTTGGGCTTCTTGAAGGAACCCCTTGATTCCCGGACTCGTGAACTCCAGTTACTGATCCAGAAATGTCGGAGGCTCACGGGTCACTTCTCACGCAACGTGAAAGCCACGCACGAACTGCGCCAGACACAGGTCAGGACAGATGTGCCGGAGCACGCTCTGATCACTGACATCAGCACTCGCTGGAACTCCACCTGCGCCATGCTTGAGTGCTTGGTGGAGCAGCAGGCTGCACTCCACGCGTGGCTCTCCGAGCACCATGGTGCGAGTCAAGTGGGTGAGTTCAGCCGGGAGGATTGGCTCACCGTCACCCAGACAGTGGAGGTCCTGAAGCCCTTCAAGGACTTCACTGTGGCGGTCTCGTCAGACACGGTGACCCTCGGTCTGGTCATTCCCCTGGTGCACACGCTCCAGAGGAATCTGGCCACCCTTGCAGACCAGGTCACGCTCCGTGCTGACCTTGTTCCAGCGGTGCGTGCACTGGTGAGAAGGCTGCAGCATGGCATAGCTGCCAGGCTAACTCCTCTCATGCAGGACGAGTCATACATGTTGGCGACCATGTGTGATCCACGCATAAAGGGCACTTTCGCCGAGCGGGACGGGAACCTCACCCAAGCCAGAGACGGGCTCTGCTCTTGGGTGAGGCGCAGGCAGGCCGCAAGGGGACGCCTGTCGACAGGGGGGATGCGAGAGGGGCCCTGCCATGCGGGTCCCTCTGATGCCCCCTCTGCGCAGGCCCCCCCCCCGCGGCCACCACCGGAGTGCCGATGGAGATGGAGCTGCTCCGGTGGGCCCTCGTCCCCTCTGGGGTCGTAAGGGCCGTGAGAGAGGATCCGGCGGAGGCAATGGTCAGGGACTACCTCGCGGAGCCCTGCGAGTCGCTCTCCACTGATCTGCTCAGCTACTGGGCCAAGAAGGAGTCAGTCTGGCCGGACCTCTCCCTCGAGGCGCAGCGGCTGCTCTCATGCCCTCCGACGAGCGTGGAGAGCGAGTGCATCTTTTCTCATGCGGGTGACGTTGTCGGCCCACATCGCACTCGCCTTCTCCCATGGAGAGTCGAGCAGTTGACCTTCCTGAAGGTCAACTCTCGCCTCTTCGATTTCTCAGGACTGGACTTCCAGAGTGACTGAGGTGAGCCCAACTTGTGGCCTGCATCCTCTGCGAATCCAATCCTTTGGAATCGCACTCTCCCCTGCATAAAACCCTGTAGACGCAGTTAAAACCGGCCAGTAGAGGGAGGGTGGTTAGGAACCAGTGGCAAAGGGAATCCAAAACATCTCCCAGCACTGAGACAGACCCTGTGGGACCAAATTTATTCTGAAAAATAATGCCCCAGAAACATGGATTGCCACTGGAGGGAGAAATAGGTTAGATAGGGATTGCTTAGGTGGGGATTATGGAATGGGGAAATGTCTGATCCTGCTGTTTTGAATGTTTAAAATGTTTTTCACAGTTGAAATCTTTGTTTAAAAAAAAAAACCAAAAAAAAGTTGTAATAATGTTTTTTCAAAGTTGATGGAATGTTCATGTATAAAAAAAAAACCAAAAAAAAATTGTAATACTGTTTTTTCAAAGCTGATGAAATCTTCATGTTTAAAAAAAAAGTTGTAACAATGTTTTTTCAAAGTTGAAATGTTCATGTTAAAAAAAAAAACCCCAAAAAGTTGAAAAATGTTACTGTTTGCTTTGCTGTGGCGGGGGTGGGGGGGAGGAATGCGGGAAGAGTTGGGGCTGGGCACCAGCCAATGATGATCTCTCGCATATGTTTCCAGGTAAATGCTGAGGCTGGTGTGGGGGTGGGGGGAAACCTCTGCAACACTGCTCCAGAAATACCACTGTCCAGTGCCTTGGCAGTGCCCAGTACAGCTTTTTGTGGCTGAACTGAAAGCACAGCCACAGGAAATGACATTGATTCTGCTGGACCTTGTTGCAGTGGTTTCCCCCCATTAAGTTTGGTTATGGAGGGATGGTTGTATGAAGCTAGTAGTTATGTTAATCTTGTCTAGTGGACTTCTTTTTCCATGCCCTGTTGTGCCCTCCTACTATGTAACCTGAATCTGTTCAAAAATTTAGTTTGTTAAAATAATTTTTTTTTAAAGATTCTCTGATGTGTAGTGAATTGTGTAGTCCTTTTGTGTGGGGGACAATTAGTGTGATTTGTTGACCAATTGTACTTTGAAAGTGATAAAATAAAGTTTTTTTAAACTTGAATCATTGTGTGTGTGTTCCCTTCTTTGATGTGAGGTTGGTTCCCAGCATTGGGAACAATGGGGCAGGCTGGCCAGCCTTCTCTGTAGGTGGGGGGGTGTCAGGGGGTGATTGTCTGTGTGTCAGGTCAGGTGCTCTTTCCCAGGGACAAGTTGGCACTCAGGAGTGTTCCCATTGTGGCACCCCTGGGCTGTGCGGATTTGCCCTGGGAAAGAGAGTTTAGAAGTTCCCAAAGGGGGAGGGCTGGCCAGCCTGTTCCTGGGGTCATGGTGGGTGTGGGGCTGCGGGGGGAAGATTTGGGTCTGTGAGGGACTAATGTAGGGATTTGGGTCTGTGTGTGGCAGCTGGGGGGAAATTGGGTTTGTATGGGGTAGTAGGGGGTGGAATTTGGGGGCTGAGAGCAGCTACTTAGGGAGGCCATGAAATGACCCCCCCCAAGTGGGAGCAGGCTGAGCCTTGGTGGGGGGTGGGAGGAAAGGTGGGAGGAGGGCCCCTGAGGGTTGGGGGGCATTTTGCATGCAAAATGCCACCCATGGCAAGACAAGCCTCCCCCAGCTGTAGGTTGTAGAGAAAGGTCACCTACTTGGGGAGGCCATGAAATGCCCCCCCCCAAGTGGGAGCAGGCTGAGCCTTGGTGGGGGGTGGGAGGAAAGGTGGGAGAAGGGCCCCTGGCAAAGGAAGCCTGCCTCTTCATTTTTTCCCCATAGGAAAAAATGAATGAAGATGAGCAGCAGCAACCTAAAGCTATGCCGTTTTTAGGAGAGGATAGGGGGACCTGGTTTGGGGGGGCCATAACATGGCCCCCCAAAGTCCAATTGGTATGAAACTTGGGGGGTTGTTAGAGGGGAGTTAGAGGAAGGATCCCACCAATTTTGGGTTGATTCGGTGGGAAAATGCCTCCCCCAGGCTTCAGAGAAGCCTGGGGAGGCTTTTTCCAATTGAAAAAACTTACCCGAATCTACCCGAATCGGTAAACCCGAATCGGCTGGGCGATTCGGGTTTCTGCTATACCCGAATCGGCTTCTCGATTCAGGTTTGCCAGATTCGGGAAACACGAACCAGGGTGCCAGAAAAACAACCAGAAAAACCAGAAAAACAACAACGAACCAGAAAAACAACAACAACAACATATAACAACACAAACACTACACTACAAATAATGCTTTCCCTTCATACTGCCATTGTTTAGAATTAAAACTTTGTAAAATACTGATGGAATGGTTGACCTTACAAAATACAGATTGCTATCCAAATTAAGTCTTCCTCCCCCCCCCCCGGGCCTCGGACGCAGTTCTCTCTGAACAGCTGCAGTCGCCGTGCTTGTTCCCTCCTCCCTTCCCCCTTCAGACTTCGAGTCCTTTTCTTCTTGCTTAGCCTCTTGCTGGAACTCTTGGTTTTTGCCCTCAAAGTCCCTTAGCTGATCTTCTGATGTTATCTTGTAAGCTTGATCTTTGTAACTAAACCAGATACCTTCCGGAAATAACCATTTATACTTTATTCCACGGTCCCTCAGAAGAGCTGCAAACCTTTTATACTTAAGTCTTCTTTTCCGAGCTAAGAATGGAACGTCCTTCAGTATCTTAACCTTATTACCCAAAAAGTCCAGATCCGCATTGTATGAATTATATAGGATAGTGTCCCGGATCCTCTTAGATGAAAAATCAATGATGATCTCGCGAGGCAGCTGACGCTTCGTTGCATATTTTGAAGAAGCCCGACGGACTTCCAAAATGGCGCTTTTTACCTCTTCTTTAGTTGCCCTCGCGGATGTCGCCAATAGTTCCGAGACCAGATCCTTTAAATCCTCATTTTCCTCCTCTTTCATGTTCTGGAGGCGCAAAATTGTCTGTGTTCGTTCCACTTGTAGCCCGATCAGCTGGTTCTCCACCAGCTTTAATTCTTTGTTCGTTGCCCTCACGAGTGACGCATTTTCCCGAGCAGACTTCTCTGCCCCCCCCGCTGCTTCCTTAATGGTTTTCACTTCGCTCTCAATTAAGCCCACCCTTTGATCCGTTTCGTTTAGCTTGTCAACAAAGGGCTTTATGGCTTTGATAACCGACCTCTTCACTAAGTCCTCGAGAGACTCTCCTTTTCCCTGCAGGGCAGCTGAGATTGACTTGCCCAAAGCGGGACTCTGCTTTTTCGTCGCCATTTTAGGTGGGGGGGAGACCACCAACCAAGTTCTGAAACTCAGTGAGGGGGAAGAAACCCGAGCCTTCTTAGCTTCAGATCCCACCAATCCTTCATGTACGCTTGTAATAACAGAAGGGATTCGCTTACTTACAGGCTTCGCCTAGTTCTGCTCTTTGCCGTTTTCCATGGCCCAAAAATGGCTGTTCCTGCAACAATACTGGTTGGAAAGAAGAAGGGAAAAATCCCTGCAGGAAGCAACAACACTCAATGTGCAAAATCTCTCTTATAATAATAAATATTTGATTTACAAAGTGCACGTGCCTCTTACTTCTTCAAACAGTGTTACAAATCCATTCATAACTACAATTCCTAAACATACAATAATCCGAAGATGGCGCAGTATACAGATGGTGCAGTATACAGCATACGAACACAGAGAGCGCAGGTCTAGCCATTGTCCAGGACGGGAGAGATATGAAGTGGTGATGGTTCCTCGGAGGGGGAGTGTGACACGCTCCTGAAGAAGGTGGCACGAAATCTGTGTTCGTAGCCGGCCCTAGATCGAGCGTGGCGGTCCTTCTTTCCCCTTTACATTGAGAATGGTATCACCTACCTGGAAGAACCTGGGATTGAAATAACAGCATGAGAAGAATGAACAAACTAACTAAAGGAAGTATTTGAAGGACTAGAGCTGGACTGAGTTTCTACCAAACCTAAAGTCCATTTGTATACTGCGCCGTCTTCGGATTATTGTATGTTTAGGAATTGTAGTTATGAATGGATTTGTAACACTGTTTGAAGAAGTAAGAGGCACGTGCACTTTGTAAATCAAATATTTATTATTATAAGAGAGATTTTGCACATTGAGTGTTGTTGCTTCCTGCAGGGATTTTTCCCTTCTTCTTTCCAACCGTTTTCCATGGCCCGGTAGCACTCAAGGTGCTGCGCACGTCTGCCGGCCTCCATAGGAGCAAACGGGCAATTTACCCCCTGCATCGACTTCAGGGGGTTCTTCCCGCAGCGCTCTGGACCCTGCCTCCCTCACTGGGAGTCCTGGGGGCTAACCTTCGCAGGTCAGCCGCCCGGTCAGGCTGCTCAGGTGCTTCCTCCCGGACCTGCGGAGAGGAGTGTCTGACATGGCCGAGAAAACGAAACCGAATCCAATGGATTTGAATGCAAGAGTCAGGAAGAGAAAGGAGGAAAAGAGACTGGAAATTATGGAAAAAATTAAAGCCAAAGAAATACAATTAAAGAAAAGACCAGGAAAAAAGAAAATATATCAGGATATGAAAATCCTGCAAGAACAATTGACGGCAATGAATAATAAAGAAATGGAGTGAAATTTAAAGAAAATGAAGCAGAAGTCGTTCGAAGGTGCAAACAAACCTGGGAAATATTTAGCGTGGCAGTTAAAGAAAAAGAGGGAGAAGAAAACAATAACTAAGATTCGAGAAGAGGACAAGATACTGATGGACCAATCCGCCATTACCAGAGCCTTTTTTAAATTTTATGCCAAATTGTATCAAAAGAAGGAGGTAAATAGTGACTTAATAGTGGAGTATTTGGAGAAAATGAAGCTTCCAATAATGTCAGAGGAATGGAAAGAGAAGATAAACAGAGACGTGACGGAGGAAGAAATAAAAGAAGCCATACAATCAACAAAATTGGGGAAAACACCTGGACCGGACGGAATAACAGCAAAGTTTTACAGAACGATGGCTAATGAATTAACACTGTTTCTAAGGGAGGTAATTAATGGAATTTTGCAAGGTCAAATGATTCCTGATTCATGGAATGAAGCTAATATATCACTGATTCCGAAAAAGGGACAGGATCTGACTAATGCTAAGAACTATCAGCCAATTTCATTGTTGAATAATGACTATAAAATTTTTGCAAAAATTATGGCGGAAAGGTTAAAGGGATGGATGGTGGAATTTATTGCAGAAGAACAGGCTGGATTCCTACCTAATAGACAAATTAAAGACAATTTAAGGACAGTAATAAATGCTATTGAATATTATGACAAGCACTGCGATAGGGAAGTTGGTTTCTTTTTCGTGGACGCGGAAAAAGCATTTGACAATTTGAACGGGGACTTTATGTTTGCCACTATGGAAAAGCTGCAAATGGGAGAAAAGTTCATACAAGCGGTTAAAGCAATTTACAAAGACCAAAGTGCAGCGATTGTAGACAACGACGATTTAACCAAAAAATTGAAAATTAGTAAAGGTACAAGACAAGGTTGCCCACTGTCTCCATTGTTGTTTATTTTGATTTTGGAAATTTTGCTGATACAAATCCAAGAGGACGATACAATTCGTGGCATAAAAATAAAGGAATTCTCCTACAAAGTCAGAGCATTTGCAGATGATGTAATGTTGATAGTGGAAGATCCAGTTGTTAACTTGCCAAGAATAATAGATAAAATAAAGGAATTTGGAGACCTGGCCGGATTTTACGTGAACAAAAAGAAGTCGAAGATACTGTGTAAGAACATGACGAAGCAAAAACAGCAGGAATTAATGGAAATTACAGATTGTGAGGTAACTAACAAAGTGAAATATTTAGGAATTGAACTGACTGCGAAAAATATAGATTTATTCAAAAACAACTATGAGAAATTGTGGATACAAATAGAGAGCGACTTGATAAAATGGAATAAATTAAATTTGTCATGGTTGGGAAGAATTGCAGCAGTAAAGATGAATGTTTTACCACGTGTGATGTATTTGTTGCAAACAATTCCAATTATTCGGGACTCCAAACAATTTGATAAATGGCAAAGGAAAATTTCAGACTTTGTGTGGGCAGGCAAGAAACCACGAGTGAAAATGAAAGTATTACAGAATGCGAAGGAAAGAGGTGGCTTGCAATTGCCCAACTTAAGATTATACTATGAAGCAATATGTCTGGCATGGTTAAAAGACTGGATAACGTTAAAAGATCGCAAATTGCTGGCTTTAGAGGGATATAAAAAATATTTGGATGGCATGCATATTTGTGGTATGATAAAGTAAAAGCGGACTCTATGTTTTTGCACCACTATATTTGAAGAAGCCTCTTCACAATCTGGAAGAAATATAAAGTTTATATGCAAGATGGAATTCCTTCATGGGTGGTACCGTATGAAGTAATAGATCCGAGAGCTATTGATAATGAACAACAACATCTAACTTACAAGGAGATAACACAAATACAACATTCAACGTTAAGAATAAAAACAGAAGAAGAGCTATCTCCTTGTTATGGATGGTTTCTATACAGGCAGATCAGAGATCTTTACAAATCGGACTGTTTAAAAGGAGGAATAAGAATGGAAAATTCAGAATTAGAAGAAGTGATATTACAAGAAGGCAAGAAAGAAATTTCAAAGATTTATAAAATACTTCTAAAATGGCATACGGAGGATGAAACAGTGAAAGTACAGATGGTGAAGTGGGCAATAAATTTTCATAAAGAGATAACAATGGAGGCCTGGGAGCATTTGTGGAAAAATACACTGAAGATTTCAACCTGTACGAACATTAAAGAGAATGTATATAAAATGATATACAGATGGTATCTAACACCAAAGAAAATTGCGCTAGGAAACACCAATATGTCAGATAAATGCTGGAAATTTAAAAAGCATGAAGGATCACTATATCATATGTGGTGGACTTGTGAAGTAGCCAAGCAATACTGAGGAGATATAATTGAAGCAATTAATGAGGTGTTACAAACCCAAATAAATAAGAACCCAGAATTGTTGCTACTGAACTTGGGAATGGAAGATGTTCCAATGCAATATAGAACATTGTTATTTTATATGACTACAGCAGCAAGACTTTTGTATGCGCAGAAATGGAAAGTACAAGAAATACCAACTGTAGAAGATTGGATTTACAAATTGCTGTACATGGCGGAGATGGATAAAATGGCAAGAAAACTTAAAAATCTGGATCCAGGACAATATATTGCAGATTGGGGGAAATTGAAACAATACTTAGAAAAAAAATGGGAAGTGAAAGGGGAACTGTGGCAGTTTGAGAATTATTAAATTGAGATATTATAAACGGAGGAGAGAAGTGACTTTACCATTAAGAGAAAATTTTAAATATTATAATCTAAGCTAGTATTATAGTTAAGTATATTGTGTGCAGAACTTATAGTTAATTATTGAAAAGTAAAATTGATATATTAGTAAATTTAATATAGTATATATAAGAGAACTTGAAATTGCTTAGAGTAAGAAATATTGTATAGAGATATGTGTGGTAGAAGTATATAAGAGAAAATATGTTAAGTAATAAGAGGGGTTAAGGGTTGGAAAGCTGTTGGAAGTCGATAAGGAGGGGGGGAAACGGGGGGTTAGAATAAATTAGATAGGATGGGAATGTAAGTAATGAATGTGAAATATACACTCACCAATAAAAAATTTTATTAAAAAAAAAAGATATTCTGCCCATTATATCAATTGCTGTGGACAAGGATGTTAATATTGGGACCCACCATTCACAGTTCTTTGTTATTAATTCTGGAGGAACTAGGTCAATACCTGCTGCTTTTCCTGGCTTCCGAGTTTGAATAAGATTCCTTGTGGAACTTGTGGAAATATGTACCTTTTAAAAATTTATTTTAAAATGACGTGTGTTTCGCTGATGTGCAATCGTGTAATTTTGAATTGATTTTGAGAATGTGGTGGCCTCTGGCTAATAAACTTTATTGTTGTTGTTGTTGTTGAACATATACACCCCTCCTTTCCCCATATTATCCTCCTCACAAACACCCTGTTGGGTATATGAAACTAGACAGAAGGGGGAGGACATTGTGGTAAGTTAAGTTGGCATACTTTGTGGGAAATCGTGGCTCCGAAACGAGGTGGGGGGTGTTTTTGCTCATCTGGGAAACTGTGCTCCCCTCCCCCACCACTAGCACTGCGATGCCGCGTAGATTGACAGTTCTCCTATGGCCGATTAAACAGTGGCTGTGGTGCCATTTACATGAGCTGAGGAAAAAAACTCTTGCAGGAAAGGGAAGAGGGAAGTGGAAGCAAAAAAATACCTGCCACTCTGCACAGGGGACTCGATGATCATGACTGCGGACACTCGCCTGTACGACTGCACGTTTAGCTACGGATCAGAGGCACAGGTTGAGTTTTGGCAAAATGGACACAGGCAGGCAGGGACAGACACCATTCAATTCACTCACACAGACTTGTGAACTTCGTCTCTTCTAGCTTGGCTCTTAGACAGCTGCTGGGGCCTAGACTCCTCAGAAGGCAAGGTGGACCAAGGCCTGCTGAGCAGTGGGGCTGATGGACTGCAGTTACGGCAAAGTTTCTGTGGAGATGCAAGCACTCTCTAAGTGCTTAAATGGTTTCAGTGTTGTTTGGATTCTGTGGTTGATTTTAAGGTGTGAAATATGAGGAGAGTTGTTGCCATTGGCTGAGCAGTGACGTGGTTTCTCCTCATATGGTTTGTCTAACGGCAAGCTGTTTCGAGTTTTGCGTTTCAGATATCGATTCGGGTTGTTTCAGGTTTTCTGGTATGCTTTTCAATGGGAAAATGCCTCCAGATTCCCGGAAGCCTGGGGGAGGCATTTTCCCACCGAAGCAAGCCAAACTTGGTGGGGACCTTCCTCTCACTCCTCTCTAACAACCCCCTAAGTTTCAGACCGATTGGACTTTGGGGGGCCATGTTATGGCCCCCCAAACCAGGTCGCCCAATCCTCGCCTAAAAAAGGGAAAGGTTTTAGCTTGCTGCTGCTGATCTCCTAGCTCCTATGTTGTGCTTTCTGCTGCAGCCATGCAGGCTTGTCTTGCCAGGGGTGGCATTTTGCATGCAAAATGCCACCCAACCCTCAGGGGCCCTTCTCCCACCTTTCCTCCCACCCCCCACCAAGGCTCAGCCTGCTCCCACTTGGGGGGGGCATTTCATGGCCTCCCCAAGTAGGTGCTCTTTTCTCCACTAATTCCACCTGGGGGAGGCTTGTCTTGCCAGGGGTGGCATTTTGCATGCAAAATGCCACCCAACCCTCAGGGGCCCTTCTCCCACCTTTCCTCCCACCCCCCACCAAGGCTCAGCCTGCTCCCACTTGGGGGGGGCATTTCATGGCCTCCCCAAGTAGGTGCTCTTTTCTCCACTAATTCCACCCGGGGGAGGCTTGTCTTGCCAGGGGTGGCATTTTGCATGCAAAATGCCCCCCAACCATCTGGGGCCCTTCTCCCACCTCTACTCCCACCCCCCACCAAGGCTCAGCCTGCTCCCACTTGGGGGGGGCATTTCATGACCTCCCCAAGTAGGTGCTCTCAGCCTCTAATGTCCACCCCCTACAGCCCCACACAAACTCAGTTCCCCCCAGCTGCCACACACAGACCCAAATCTCCACATTAGCCCCTCACAGACCCAAATCCACCCCCAGCAGCCCCACACCCATAACCCCAGGAACAGGCTGGCCAGCCCTCCCCCTTTGGGAACTTCTAAACTCTCTTTCCCAGGGCAATTCTGCACAGCCCAGGGGTGCCACAATGGTGGGCAAACTTCTGAGTACCAACTTGTCCCTGGGAAAGAGCACCTGACCTGACACACAGACAACCAACAGCCACAAAAAGAGAAAAGGGTCCCAACAAAGCCTATTACCACCAAGGGCAAGATGCCCTAGGAACCCACTAATCAATAAATTATTTACTCAAAATATTATTATTCGTGTCTTGCTCATCATGTGAATAAAAGATATACAATCAGTCAAATTTTTACAATGTGTACATATACAATTACATAAATACACACATATGTCCCATAATAGCTGCAAAGATTTTAGTGCACTCTGCGGGCACTGTAATGTTTGTGCCCTGAGTGTACCACTTGAATCTATAAAACATCCCAGAACAGGTAGACCACGCTATTTAGTTTTCCACGTGCTCTACACCACGAGTGGTATATATAATCCAATGCCCCTGCCCTTTGGTATATGTGGGAAGCACAAAGCGACCAGTAAAAGTGAGAATAAGAGAACATCTTTCCAAGATCCGCACAGGAAACCTGGAAGCCCCTTTAGTGGATCATTTTGCTAAAAATCATAACAATGAAAGGGAACTAAGATACTCTGTTTTAGAAGTGGTGCAATTTGATTATAATGACAATAGGAGGCTACTACAGAGTGAAGCCAAATGGATTTTCAGAATGAACTGTACAACCCCATATGGATTAAACAGTGAGATCAATTTTGCAGTATTTTTGTAATTAACAGATTTATTGAGGTATGGTACCTTTAAGAGAAGTGAATGCAGGCATGTAGCCAGGATTACAAAAAGAGCTGGTTACTACAGACAAGCACCTGCTGTAAATTAGCATCGATTGGAATTGGAAAGTTCCTATCTGGAGAGTGTGACTAGGACTATTATGTGCATGTAAGTATGTTATGCAATGTATGTAAGAATTTTATACAAGGTTTTACGCTATGTGTAAGGAATACTATGTAATGTTCAATATACTAAGCAAGGGTGGTTTATATTTGTTAATGCTTCTATGTTAGAGAGGAGGCCAGGATGAAGGGAAACCAAAACGAGCAACTCTAAGCTGGCGGGCTCGTTGCCACCTACCTGGAGATCCAGAGGGATCCTATCAGGCTCTTCTGACATTGCTGTTTTTGAACACTTACCTTATACTGACCATCCTGTTGGCATCACCACATATTTGGAGTGTGAGGACACGAGGAAGAATCATTCCAAGAACTGTCATTACTCCAGCAAATTTGTATAGGAAGTTATAGAATTATCATTGTCTCTTTGCAGCTATTATGGGACATATGTGTGTATTTATGTAATTGTATATGTACACATTGTAAAAATTTGACTGATTGTATATCTTTTATTCACATGATGAGCAAGACACGAATAATAATATTTTGAGTAAATAATTTATTGATTTATTGTGTTCCTAGGGCATCTTGCCCTTGGTGGTAACTGACACACAGACAACCACCCCGACACCCCCCCCCCCCACCTACAGAGAAGGCTGGCCAGCCTGCCCCATTGTTCCCAATGCTGGGAACCAACCTCACATCAAAGAAGGGAACACACACACAATGATTCAAGTTTAAAAAAACTTTAATTTCTCACTTTCAAAGTACAATAGGTCAACAAATCACGTCAAATCACACTAATTGTCCCCCACACAAAAGGACTACACAATTCACTACACATCAGAGCATCTTTAAAACATATTTTTTTAACAAACTCTAAAATTTTTGAACAGAATTAGGTTACACATTAGGAGGGGACAACAGGGCATGAAAAAAGAAGTCCCCTAGACAAAATTAACACAACCAACTTCAAATCAGAGATTCAACAAGCTGGCACACTTGTTTAAGAGCCGGGGAAGCATTGGATCAAGGGGACCAGAAACAGTAGAGCAAGCTACCAATCCTGTTTGTGAGGCATAATTAATAAATTAATACACAATTGATAAAATTGTGAGAGCCAGCCAGCAGAAAGGCACCGGAGCCACCCAGCAGAGCAGCAGGCCTGTGTGTAGGCCAGAAGCTGGCACACTTGTTTAAGAGCCAGGGAAGCATAGGATCAAGGGGACCAGAAACAGCAAAGCAAGCTACCAATCCTATTTGTTGTGAAGCATAATTGTGAAAGCCAGCCAGCAGAAAGGCACCAAAGCCACCCAGCAGAGCTTCTGGCCCGTATAGGCCATCAGAAACAGGCACACTGTTTTTTTAGGCCTGGGAAACATTGGATCAAGCCCACACTCAAGCATAACAAAGGAAACATTAAATCTAGCAAGCACAACAAGCATCATTGAACCCCCCCCACCCCCAAACATTGTCCTCTTGCCCAATCTGAAAATGTCCCCCCAGGCCAAGCCAAGACTAAACTGAAACATCTTTTTGCAGAGGCAGGCCACAGCAGCACATTGGCCCAGCATCAATACATTCACAAAAATTAAAAAAAGGATTCCTACCAGGCCTCCTCTCCGGATGTCCAGCACAGTTGATCCTCCAGGTAGATGTCCTCCAGGTGCGGTCTCTCTCCTCTCTCAGTCAACAGTCAGTGAGCAACAGAGCTGTCCCAGTCTTGCCCCAAATTTAAATCCCCTGCTGCAGCCTCAGCCAAAGATTTGAATCTATTGGCTGGCAGAAGGAAGCAGCAGTGGGATTGGTGACTCCTAAAGTCCCCCTCCCTTGCATGACCTCCCACACACTCCTACAGTCACCCTCCCTCCTGCTGCCCCTCCCCTACCTGAGCAAAATCAAAATGGCGATTCTCGGTATCTGAAAAAAACCCGAAACAATCCGAAACGTTTCAGGTTTTGTAGTTTCGGGTTACCCGAAACGTTTTGGAAAACCCGAAACGTTTCAGATAACCGGAAACAACCCGAAACAGGTTTGTTTCGGGTTTTTTCGGGTATCTAAAACCCGATTTGCACACCTCTAATTGTAACTGGCTGAGCAGTGACGTGGCTTCTCCTCATATGGATTCTTTGATGTCGATAAAGTTGGATTTTGTGATTGAAGCTCTTTTGTGGTTGAATCTCTTTCCACAATCTGAGCACTCAAAAGGTTTCTCCCCTGTGTGAGTTCTTTTATGCCGCTGCAGATCACTGTTCGAGGTGAGTTGTTGTAACTGGCTGAGCTGTGACGTGGTTTCTCCTCATATGGATTCTCTGATGTCGATGAAGGTGGATTTTGCGATTGAAGCTCTTTCCACATGCTGAGCACTCAAAAGGTTTCACCCCTGTGTGGATTCTTTGATGTTGCTGAAGATTTCCACTGCGGTTGAATTTCTTTCCACAATCAGAGCACTCAAAAGGTTTCACCCCTGTGTGGATTCTTTGATGTCGCTGAAGATGTCCACTGCGGTTGAATTTCTTTCCACAATCTGAGCACTCAAAAGGTTTCTCCCCTGTGTGCCTTCTTAGATGCCGCAGAAGATCTCCATTATAGAAGAATTTCTTTCCACATGCAGAGCACTCAAAAGGTTTCTCCCCTGCGTGGGTTCTTAGATGCTGCAGAAGATAACTATTACAGAAGAATTTCTTTCCACAATCTGAGCACTGAAAACGTTTCACCCCTGTGTGGATTCTTTGATGTTGCTGAAGATTTCTACTGCAGTTGAATTTCTTTCCACAATCTGAGCACTCAAAAGGTTTCACCCCTGTGTGGATTCTTTGATGTTGCTGAAGATTTCCACTGCGGTTGAATTTCTTTCCACAATCAGAGCACTCAAAAGGTTTCACCCCTGTGTGGATTCTTTGATGTTGCTGAAGATGTCCATTGCAGTTGAATTTCTTTCCACAATCTGAGCACTCAAAAGGTTTCACCCCTGTGTGGATTCTTTGATGTTGCTGAAGATGTCCACTGCAGTTGAATTTCTTTCCACAATCTGAGCACTCAAAAGGTTTCACACCTGTGTGGATTCTTTGATGTTGCTGAAGATGTCCACTGCGGTTGAATTTCTTTCCACAATCAGAGCACTCAAAAGGTTTCTCCCCTCTGTGCCTTCTTAGATGCCGCAGAAGAGCTTCATTACAGAAGAATTTCTTTCCACATTCAGAGCACTCAGAAGGTTTCTCCCCTGTGTGGCTTCTTAGATGCTGCAGAAGATATCTATTAGAGATGAATTTCTTTCCACAATCTGAGCACTCAAATGGTCTCTCCCCTGTGTGAATTCTTTGGTGACTGATGAGATGTGATGTGTACTCGAAGCACTTCCCGCACTCCAAGCATTTATGGGTCTTCTTCCCATTGTGCTTTTGGGAATGAATATTATACTGAGATTGATCTGAGAAGTTCATTCCACTCTTCAAGCACTTGGATTTTTCCTCCAGCATGGGAATTGCTTCAGAGAAATCCTCTCTTTGGCAAGGAATGTGTTTATCCCTCTTCTCCACTGTGTGGCTTCCCTCTGGCCTCTTGGGTCCATCTCGATTCCTGAAGTTTCCTTCCAGCTCTTCATCCTTTGCTTTATCTTGGGATGACTCAAGCCAATCCTCGTCGTCCTCATTCTCCTGACTGTCCCCTGCTGGAATAAAGAGAGAGACTCCATTAGCACCTAGGCAAGGAGGGTTGATCTGCACTTGAATTTCTCTCCATATTAAGAACATTTCCATGGCTTCTTCCTGATGTATGCTGAAGTGTACATTCATGGAAACTTTACAAGTACACTAAAGCCGACTACATCAGAGAAGTTTGGGTTGCCCTCTGACCATTTATATGGCTCCTTACCTGAGTGAATCCTCTGATGTGAAACAAGGACTGCTCTCCGACTGAAGCCTTTTCCACACTCCAAGCAACTATATGGTTTCTCTCTTGAGGGAACATCTAGATGGGAAATAACATTCATGCTCTGAATGAAGGTTGTTCCAGACGCCATACTTGCATTTTCATGCCCTTCCTTCCTTCTTTTTTGGGGTGATCTTTCTGCTCGGACTGGGATTTCATGGAATTCCCCTGCTTGGCAAGGAACGGGCTTATTCCTCATCTTCTCCGCATGGCTTTCCTCCTGCCTTGGTGGCTGAGTTAGAATCCCGAAGTTTCCTTTAGACTCTTCGTTCTTGCCTTTATTCAATGAGAATCCTTGAAATTCCTCAATCGTCTCCTCTACGGCTCCTGCTGGAACAAAGAGAAAGGTACAATCAGCACCCATGCAAGAAGCCAAGCCACATCTCAGGTACTCCTCATTAAGGGGTGTACTTTGTCACAACTTCTTTACCTCGTAGGAGAAGGATTCCACACGCAGAATATTTTGTGTTATGTATATAGTGTGTTTGAGGAGACTTCAACTGACTTGTTCCAAAATGATAGCAGAGATGACTCTGCTTCATGGTCACTATAGAAAAAATCCTTACAGCCCTAGTTGTCTAGTTATGTAAATGGCTGCTTCTTAACCATAATGGAATTTTCCTCACTAACTCCTTAGTTTTTCTTGTATCCTCCCAATGCTGCAAGCTTTGACCATGAATTTAGGGCAAGCATCTTGTAAAGGTATATAAAATAATTGCCAGCCCTTTTTTTTCTGTAGAACCTGCCTGCTATATTTTTGGGCTTGTAGCTTCTCCAGGATGTGTTGAATAAACCAATCAAGATACAGCCTGCTTTTATTCCTTACTAGCAACAAAGCCCATTGTGGGGGCGGGGAGAATGGGCTCTAGAAAGGGGTGGGCAAGCAGGCACTCCCTCCTCCTCTTCCATCAGTGTTCCCAGCTAGATGAAGGCAGGGTGGGGCAGGCATGGCAACTTTCTCTGTACCTAATCCCAGCCAAGTGAAGGGGGGGGCATTGCAGACTGCTGTGCACCTGATCCTGGCTGGGTGAATGTGTGTAGGGGGGCAGGCGTTCCCTCCTTCTCCGAACTTGATCCCAGCTGGGTGAGGGGGGGGCAGGCATTTCCACCTGCTCCACTCCTGATCCCAGTTGTGTAAAGGCAGGGAAAGGGCATTGCCACCTGCTCTGCTCCTGACCCCAGATGGGTGAAGACGAGGAGTAGGCATTTCCACCTACTCCACTCCTGATCTCAGTTGTGTAAAGGCAGGGAAAGGGCATTGCCACCTGCTCTGCTCCTGACCCCAGATGGGTGAAGACGAGGAGTAGGCATTTCCACCTACTCCACTCCTGATCCCAGTTGTGTAAAGGCAGGGAAAGGGCATTGCCACCTGCTCTGCTCCTGACCCCAGCTCGGTGATGGCAGTGAGCGGGCACTAGCACCTGATTTGCTCCTGATCCCAGGTATCTGAAGGCTGGTGGATTGCCACCTGCTCCACTCCTCAGCCCAGCTGGGTTAAGGCAGGGGGTGGGCATTGCCACCTACTCCACTCCTGATCCCAGCCAGGTGAAGGGGGAGGGCATTTCCACCTGCTCTGCTCCTGACCCCCCAGGTGAAGAAGGGAGCACTGCCTCCTAGTCTAAACCTGATTCTGGCTGAGTGAAGGGGGGCGGGCATTGCCACCTGCTCCACTCCTGAACACTCCTGGGTGAAGTTGGGGCAGGCATTACCCCCTGCTTTGTTCTTGATCCTGGCTGGATGAAGAGACAAGCATTGCCACCTGCTCAGCTTCTGCTTCTGGCTGGTGAAGGGGGTGGGTGGGCATTTTCTCCTGCTCTATGGCTGATCCTGGTTACGTGAAGGTGGGGGATGTGCATTGCCACCCTCTTCACTCCTGATCTCAGCAGGGTGAAGAGGGGATGGGCATTTCCACCTGTTCTGCTCCTGATCCCAGCTGGTGGATGGCAGGGGGTGGACATTGCCACCTACTCCACTCCTGATCCCAACCACATGAAGGCAGAGGGTGGGTATTGCCCTCTGCTCTGCTCCTGATCACAGCTAGGTAAAGGATGGGTGGGTATTGCAACCTGTGTTATGTCTGATCTCTGCTGGGTGAGGGTGGCGGGGGGGCATTGCCACCTGCTCCGCTCCTGAACCCAGCTGGATGAAGGTGGAGGATGGGCACTGCCACCTGTTCCACTCCTGATCCAAGTGGGTGCAAGCAGGGGGCGGGCATTGCTCCCTCTCTGCTCCTGATTCCAGCTTGGTGAAGGTGGGGGGCAGGCATTGCCACCTACTTTGCTCTTGATCCCAGCTGGGAGAAAGTGGGGGCAGGCATTGAGCCAAATCCTGGGCTTCCCGCAGTAGCACGCTGTCTGGAGGTCTGGTTGCCTCATCTGGGCTTTCCATCATCGTAGCGACCTCTGTGGTGCACCAGGGTAGGAAGTGACTTGTGTTGAATACGCTTAGCCTTACATATAGTAGGATTCCTCCACAACATCCCCCCTAACTGAGCAGCTTGTTGAACCTTTTACCCAGCCAGGCCATTCAGTACAGCACATTTTAAATTCTGTATCTGTGACCTCCCCAAAACTCCATATAGGTACATTAAGGAAAAAAAGGAGTTAGGAATCTTTCTCCTAACATTCCTCTTTTACTTGCTGCTCAGGTCTTGATTTTCTGACATCGATGATTAAATACAAGAAGTTATCATAAAATCCAGTCCAGCATCTGGACAGACAGCTTCCCCATATTTTCCAGCCTCCCAAAAACACCTTTTCTGGGAGCCAGGACCTCACCAAGTTAATGCCACAGTTCAAAGGGGACCCTCATTGTTTTGGGAAGGTTTGTCAATTGTTGGGGGGCAGGGCAGGCCTGGAGGCACCTAGCAGATCACTGCAGGAAAGACCTGATGGGCCTTTGGTCCTTAAGTGACTAGCCCTTTTCCTTTTAATATCTAGTATCTAAGATTACTGCAGTGCTGAAATGGATCAAAGCCACTGCAGAGCTCATCCCCAGAAGGAGCTTCTGAGGGGCCCAGATCTCAGGCCCGAGAAGACCTCCACTCCCTCCTCACCTAGCGGGCTGGCTTCTCCATCCTCCTCTTCCTTGAGGCCCCTCGTGAGCTGCCCCTGCTCAGCCTCACACGGATCCTGGCCTGCCTCAGAGACCCTCCCAGATGCCTCCTCCAAGAGAACCTGCAACAGCAGAGAGGGACCCTTTCAGGGAAGAGCAACAAAGGGGAGGGGGGGCAGACAGAGCGGACGGTTCCGTACCCCACCCTGACCGTAGCTAATTCATTGGTATTTAATGGAGAGAAATTAAGGAAGAATTTCTTGAAAAAGTATAGGAACTTCTGAGCACCACATTGCAAAACAAAAATAACCTGAGCCAGCCTGGTTCATTGCAGGCAACCCAGGAGGGAAAAGAGTTTAGCCCGATAATCGATTCGGTTTCCAGTTACCTTCTATCTTGATTCATGCACACAATCTGTAGAGATTTTAATATAAACAAAAAGTAAAAAGAAAACACTTACATGAAAATAAAGCATCAGGCTGCAGGTGCTACTAATATTTAGAACTACTCAGGATGGGCCATTAATACGAATTAAACCCGTTCATGATGGTCAGATTCCCTTTTAAGAATTTTTTTTTTTCAGAACAGATTTCTGAAACAAGTGAAATAAACGGGACAGAGTAAACTCCAGGGCAATGAAGGCCGAGAAGAAGGCAACACCACCGAAAAGGCCCCAAACTTATCTGCAGACCCCAAACTGTTCAGGAGGAGGGAGATGGGAGGAGATCGTCTTCCGGTCTCACTCGTGAACAAAGGAGCCTCCCAGGCAAAGGGCCTCACCTGCGTCTCCTGCCGTAAGAGGAACTCTTCAGCCAGGGCCACTGCCTGGGAGCAGCTCTCAGGGCCGCCTTCGCTCACCCAGCTCCGGATCTCTGGGGGCAGGACAGTCAGCAGCTGCTCCAGGATCAAGAGCTCCAGGATCTGCTCCTTGCTGTGCTTCTCCACTCTTAGCCACCCACGGCACATTTCCCGGAGTTGGCTGTAAGCCCCCCGTGGCCCCTCGGCCTCCTGGTAGCAGAAACGCCTGAACTGCTGACGTTGCTTCTCCCGGCTCAGGACATCCCCTCGCAAGATGGCTGCCTTCACCTTCCCATAATCCTCTCTGTCTCTGACATCCAGACTGTTAAAGGCCTGCTCAGCTTCTCCACTAAGGGCTGGCCGGAGTCGGGTCACCCACTCTTCCTGGGGCCACTGACAGGCTTCAGCCACTTGCTCAAAGGAGGCCAGAAAGGCCTTGGCATCATCCCAGGGTGAAGGTTTTGCTGGCAAGTGTGGGCTTCCCCATCCAGAGTGAGGGCTTTCCAGTGTCCTGAGGAACTCCTGCCACTGGGCTTCCCACTGTGCCAGGGAAAGGGAACCCTCTGCTGCTGGATGATCTCTTGGCCTCCTCCGAAGGAATCCTCTGATACTCCCAGCCTGGAGGTCATGAGCAGCCATTCCCCTCCCTGCTGGTCCCTCCCCTATTTTCATATCTTGCCATTCTGTTTTCATATTGGGGAATTGCTCTGTGATATTTTTCCACAACAAACTGTAGAAATGAATTACAGTGTTCAAGACTCAGATTCTTTCTGTAAGAAAGAGACAGAAGCAGAAACTGAAAGAACAGATAAAAGTGGTATTGTGTTCTCTGTTTGTCTTTGGACTTGTCAGATACTTAAATTATAAAATTATATCAATGTGATTTTACATACATAATTTGTTAAATGAATACATTTAAATTCTCATTTTAAAGTTTGGAATTTGTTTTACGTGACAGAATTAGAAGTTTCCCCCGATCTGTCCTGCATTAACACATCACACTTCTAAAAAGCAGCGAATTCAGCACACAGAGGCTCCCATGAAGCTACTTTATACCTTCAGGCCACCAACAACACCCCTGCCCGATCCAGAGTGGTTTCAGGAGGCTTTTCCAACCACGTTTTTGGGTTCGCTTCAGAAGGGGCTCCCTGGGATTGAACTGGAAGCTTCCTGGATTCAAGGCAGCTACTTAATCCCCGAACTACGGCCCCGCCACACCTCCACCCCAATGAGATCCCGTCCTCCCAATCCAAGCACCACCTACAGAGGACAGCACGAAAGAAGAAGAGTCTGTTCCCGGCCTGGCGGGAATCCTGATTCCCCTCTTGCTCCTTGCTTCAGAGCCAACCCAGTCCCTGATTCAAGGGGGCCGGACCAGAACCGACCTCCCTCCTTGGGAGCAGAGAAGGGGCCGGCCTGACCCCCTCCTTCCCGGCCCTGCTCCGCACGTGGGGCCCAGAAAGATGGCCCTGCGAGGCCTGCCGGAGCTTCTCCCTTCCCGCCCGCCGCTCTTTACCTTTCCAGGCATGCCCCGGTCCGGCTCCAGCCTCAGTCCTCCCGCTCTCCTCCAAGCAAACCCCCAGCTCAAAAGCAGGAAGTTGGAGGCTTCAGTCTCTCTCCTCCTTTTGCAACCTCTCTAGGAAATGAAACTTTGTCACTTTAACCCTCTCCAGTCCTTGGACGTGGTGTCCTTATTTTAAGGTGCATGGCTTAATATCATTTTAGAAAGTTGGGAGAAATGTGACTCTTTTTTTAGGCCCCACCAGGAAACTCCCGTCTTATCCCGGAGATGAAAAGATTAGCTGGCATCACTTTGTTATGAAAGATCTCTGTCTTTTGAGATGAGAGATATCATGATCTCTTTGTTTATGCTCAGAGGCCAGTGGGAAAGGAGGTTGAAGGGACCCTATTCCAAAGCAAGGAAGGAATCTGGGACGGGGTAAAAGCCGGAACGCGCCGGAACAGGCACTAAAGACATGCCAGTACCACAAAAAACAATGGGATGTGTTAGAGACACTCCAGAACAATATTTTGGAAATGAAAATGCTGAACTGGTGTGCTTGTATTAACCCTTTCCATGCCAAAAAGGTCCCGGAACAGCACAAACAGCCCGGAACGGGCACTAAAGAAACGCCAGTGCCAGTCACAGCTGCTGGAGAAATGTCAGGAACTACAATGCCAAGACCACGGCTATACAGCCCAAAAAATCCACAACAACCATCGTTCTCTGGCCGTGAAAACCTTCGACAATACATCACTCTCTAAGTGTTTAAATGGTTTCAGTGTTGTTTGGATTCTGTGGTTGATTTTAAGGTGTGAAATATGAGGTGGAGCCAGCTACTTGAACCCAGCTTCCGCCAGGATCGAACTCAGGTCCTGAGCAGAGCTTGGGCTGCAGTACTGCCACTCTGCGCCACGGGGCTCTTAGTGGTTAGTATCAGACTACAATCGGGAAGGCCCTGTTTCAAATCCCGGTTCTGCCATGGAAGCTTGCTGGGTGACCTTAGGCCAGTCACACCCTCTCAGCCTAACCCACCTCACAAGGCTGTTGTGAGGAAAACTGGAAAAGAGAACAATGTAAGCTGCTTGGGCCACCACTGGGAAGAAAGATGATGTTATGAAGCAAATAAATAAAAATATAATTAAATAATTGAAACGTGGCCATTTACTCCACCCCTGCCAGACCACCAGGGAGCCTTTAGCCACTTGGAGGATATCAGCAAAGGTAGAGAGACCCAGGAGATTCAGGCCCCCCCCTGTCTCTCTAGCCACCCCCCCCCCCGGTCATAGTCCGATGACAAGCCAGATTTTGTACCTCACGAAACGGTCATTGTACAAGAGCCAAATCCAGCCCCCTCCGCTCTGGAGGTTTTATCAGAGGTTTTTGAACTATAGAGCTGCAAAGGAATCTGGAGGGAAACCTGACCCCCTCTTGCTCCTTGCTTCAGAGCCAACCCAGTCCCTGATTCAAGGGGGCCGGACCAGAACCGCCCTCCCTCCTTAGGAGCAGAGAAGGGGCCGGCCTGACCCCCTCCTTCCCGGCCCTGCTCTGCACGTGGGGCCCAGAAAGATGGCCCTGCGAGGCCGGCCGGAGCTTCTCCTTTCCCGCCCGCCGCTTTACCTTTCCACTGTATATAAAGAGAGAAAAGACTCACAGGAGCCACTATTCAAAACCCATTTGAATATATAATAACAATCAAATATATTAATGCATTTACTATTCAATGTTATTGATCACAGTCAAAAATATTAATGCATTTACTACTCAATATTATAAAGCATATATGAGCTATTCAATAAAGTTAGTCCAGGGTTTCCATCGTGTATATATGTTCTTTGGCCACAAGGAACAGCAGAATCTTCACAAAGTCTTCTTAAACGAAAAATTACCTTCTCCTGCGCAGATACAACTGCTGCCGTCCAGGTGCTGGGGAAAAACAAGCGTCTTTGCCAATTGAAATTGAATAATAGTGAATGGAACAGTTATGAACCACGCCCCTGAAGAAGGGGACGAAATCTGAGTTTAGCCGGCCCCAGATTGGGCGTGGCTAATTTCTAATTTGCTTTGGAACCTGTTCCACCTGGTAATTTTTCGTTCAAGAAGACTTTGTGAAGATTCTGCTGTTCCTTGTGGCCAAAGAACACACATATATACACGATGGAAAACCTGGACTAACTTTATTGAATAGCTCATATATGCTTTATAATATTGAGTAGTAAATGCATTAATATTTTTGACTGTGATCAATAACATTGAATAGTAAATGCATTAATATATTTGATTGTTATTATATATTCAAATGGGTTTTGAATAGTGGCTCCTGTGAGTCTTTTCTCTCTTTATATACAGTTTTGAACAGGAGCAGCCTCTTTCTTTTCTTTGCTTTACCTTTCCAGGCATGCCCCAGTCCGGCTCCAGCCTCAGTCCTGCCGCTCTCCTCCAAGCAAACCTCCAGCCCCAAAACAGGAAGTTGGAGGCTTCAGCCTCTCTCTCCTCCTTTTGCAACCTCTCTAGAAATTGAAACTTTGTCACTTTAACCCTCTCCAGTCCTTCGAGAAAAAGAGGGTTGGGGGCTTGTTTTAACGCGTGTGCCTTAATATTATTTTAGAAAGAGTTGGAGAAACGTGACTTTCTTTTAGGCCCCACCAGGAAACTCCCCTGTCTTATCCCGCAGATGAAAGGATGAGTTGGCATCACTTTGCTTATGCTCAGTCTACTAAAAGCAGTCTACGACACAAAATAACACAACTCACTTCACTGGTTTTGACAGCAATTGTGTTTTGGGGGATTCTGATGTGAAGTGAGTTGTGTTATTTTTGTGTAGTAGACTGCTTTTATGCCCTGTTGTGCCCTCCTACTGTGTAACCTAGAGCAGTTAAAGAAATAAAGTGTTTTTGACAGGAATTGTGTTTCTGTGAGTCTCTGATGTCAAGTGAGTTGTGTAATTTTTTGTGCAAGATACTGCTGGCATGCCCTTTGGTGTGCCCCCCTGCAGTGTAATCTAAAGCTGTTCAAGAAATAAAGTGTTTTTTCAGGAATTGTTTTTGTGATTCTCTGATGTTAAGTGAGTTGTGTTATTTTTGTGTAGGGGAATGCTGGCATGCCCTTTGGTGTGCCCCCCTGCTGTGTAACCTACAGCAGTTAAAGAAATAAAGTGTTTTTGACCGGAATTGTGTTTTTGTGATTCTCTGATGTTAAGTGAGTTGTGTTATTTTTCTGTGTGGGGGACTGCTGGTGTAATGTGTCACAATGCTTTGCCTACTTGTACTTTGAAAGTGAGAAAATAATTTTTAAAAAACTTTATTCAGTGTGTGTTTGCATTTTATTCTTTGTTGTGCAGTTGGTTCCCATCATAGGGAACAATGGGGCTGGCTGGCCAGCCATCTCTGTAGGTGGTGGGGGAATTTGGGGGAGGGTGTCTGTGGTTCAGGTGCTCTTTCACAGGGACAAGCTCATACTCAGGAGTGTGCCCACCATTGTGGCACACGTGGGCTGTGCATAATTGCCCTGGGAAAGAGAGTTTAAAAGTTCCCATCACAGGGAACAATGGGGGACGGCTGGCTAGTCTCCTCCTGGGGTAGTGGCTGGTGTGGGAATGTTCGGGAGGGTGGGTCAGTGTGGAGCTGTGGGGGGTGGATTTAAAAGGGGGACTGTGCCTGTGGCCATAGATGCCACAATCTGTGGGTTCCTACTGTGGGAGATTTTCCCATAACAGGAATCAATAGAAAGTGGCTGGCCACAGGACAGGGGAAGTTAGGTTTGGGAGAGGGTGTGTGTGGTATTTGGCAGTTTGGGTGCAGGTGGGCTGTGGCTGTGGCCATTGGCAGCCCCAATCCCATGTGTTTCTGCAGTGTGGAAGTCTTCCCCACAGTAGAAAGACAAAGTGGTGTGGCAGGAGAACCACCTTTGGGGGGACATAAAATGCCCCCCCAAGTGGGATCGGGTTGAGCCTTGGTGGAGGGTGGGAGGACAGGTAGGAGATGGGCCTCTGAAGGTTGGGGGCATTTGGCATACAAAATGCCACCCCTAGCTAGACAAGCCTCTCTTATTTCCCCCATAGGAAATAATGGAGAAAGGGGGGGCAAGAGCAGCATCTTTGGGATCTTTGGGCAAAGTGGGATCAGCTTGGGCCTTGGTGGAGGGTGGGATGACTGGTGGGAGATGGCCCTCTAGCAAACAAGCCTCTCTTATTTCCCCCATAGGGAATAGTGGAGTGGAGGTGGATAGGGGCATGTTCTTTGGGAGGCCATAAAATGCCCCCCCCCAGTGGAATCAGCCTGAAACTTGGTGGAGGGTGGGAGGACAGGTGGGAGCAGGTCCCCTGAAAGTTGGGTGCATTTTGCTTGCAAAATGCCACCCCAAGCCACCTAGAAAGATGACTTGTTTTTCCCCATAGAGAACTATGGAGAGTGTAGGAGGATGGGGGCACCTTCTTTCTGAAACTTGGGGGATAGTTAGAGGAGAGTTAGGAGAAGGTGTTCACCAAATTTGGTGTGATTCGGACAGAAAATGCCCCCCAGGCTCCCAGAAACCTGGAGGAAATACGAACGGCTAGCAAATTCTTTGATTGCCGAATTGACCCGAATCATCTCTAATCGATTCGGCAATCTCTGATTCAATATTACCAAAATTTTTGGTATTCAGAAAAGTTTCAGTAATACTGAAAAAACTGAAACGGCCCTGATTCGGTAACTTTAACCTAATCAGAATACCAAATTGCACATCCCTATTCACAACCCCCTTCCCTGATCCCCTCCCTCGTCCCCATTCTGCATCTCACTCTACTCCAACCCTCTCATCCCCCGCCCCATTGGCTAAAAAGGCACAAAAACGTAGGGAAGCACTTATTCTCTTGTCATAATGGCAAGAGAAAGATTGCTGTTGCACTTCCTGAAGCTTAACGAAGAATCCCAAAGCATTTTGGCAAGTTTGGCTTTGGCCCTACCGAATCAGTCCAGCAATGCTGTGGCTGATTAGGTAATTCTGAATCTTGCCAAATTAGGCGCTTCGGGTTAAAAACTCAAATCCCGAACCAGAAGTGCATATCCCTACATGTGTTTATTCTGTGTCAACGAGGAGACACCTTTGCTGCTTATACAGTCCTCACATGTATAGCAACAATTGGTCGATGGTTAAGGAGGACAAAACTGGCAGCCAATCTCCTTCCGAGTACATGTTTGCTTTCTTCCCTCTGACATGTGTTGGAGGCTTTGATCGTGGCAAAAGCTGTTTTCAGAGTTTGAGCATTTATGCTGTTTCCTACCAGGGTTTTTTTTTTTTTTTTGCTTTCCATGGTTACTCTGGAGAATTTTTTTTTTTTTAATTTAGAGATTGGGACTGTACTAAAATCTTCATCTTCATTTTGAAATGCTTCTCTCTCTTAGCTGAGAACAGGAAGGATGTGGGAAGCTCTCCAGCCACATCCAGTTAGGCGTTTTAAGGTGCTGATAGTCTGACAGGTCAAAGACATCTTACAGGGAGGTAAATTGAGAGGTTTGAAGTGCTAGAAAGACTTTCCCTGGGGACTACAGGAAAAGCTTCTGTCATCTTCCTCCCTCTCAGGGAGTGGGCAAATGGAGGTCAAAAATCCCTTCACATTGAGGGGAAATGTTCTTTTTGACAGATTCCACTGAGCTAGGAGCATGTCTCCCCTGATTCACAGAGGCAGTGGCCATTGCTATGTTGTGGGCTGCAGGCCTAAATCTGCAGTGGGAGGTTTCTAGGCTTTACATAACAGAGCCTGCCTTTGAATCACATCAGCAAAGACATGTAAAGAGCAAGAAGCAGAGGAACTGCTTGTTTATACCTTTCTTTTATCATCCCTCGCTCAACCTGAGGCTCTGCTTGAGAATAGTGTGTGTGAACATTTTTCTTTTTAATAAATACTGGTAGAGGAGGGGCCCTCCTGCCAGCCCTTCTTGGACCCCTCCTGTCTCAGCCCTTTCCAGACCCCCTTGCCCCTCCCCCTGCCAACCCTCCCCAGACAGGAGGGGTCTGGGGAGGGTTGGCAGGGGGAGGGGCAAGGGGGGTCTGGAAAGGGCTGAGACAGGAGGGGTCCAAGAAGGGCTGGCAGGAGGAGGGCAATGGGGGTCTGGAGAAAGCTGAAAGGCAGGAGGGGTCTGGGGAGGGTTGGCAGGTGGAGGGCCAAGGGGGGTCTGGGGAGAGCTGAGGAGGGGTCTGGGGAGGGCTGAGACACAGGGGGCGACAAGCCTGATGCTCTGTGAGCCCTGCTCCCCCCCCCCGCCCACTCTGTCAAGAGACACGCCTCAGCTCCAGCGGGGCTAAGGGCAGAAATGAGAAAGTCCCCTGAGGGATCATCAACGTTCCTCCTCCGGTTACTTACAACCTTACTCCAGCGTTACACTTTTTAAGGGTTTTTTTTTTTAATAAGGCTGCATCATGTGGGCAACCAACATTCTGAAATCCACAGAGTGGGAGAGGGTTTTGTGTATGCTTATAACATTATACCGATACCAGCTGACCATACGGGAAAGTCTTCACCCTAGGAAACTCCAAAGGAAAAAATCTCAGCCGTAGATACAGAGGAGGTAGCTGTGTTAGCCTGTAGTATAAAATCAATAAAGAGTCCAGTAGCAACCTTAAGACTAACCAATTTTATAGTAGTATAAGCTTTCGAGAACCACAGGCCTCTTCATCAATGACTTCTACAGGGCTCACTGCTCAATTCTCCAGATACCAGTCAAAATGAGCTAGCGTCCAGTTACACCTGTAATGCTGACATTTGTTACCGGGTATGAGATTTCGTGACTCACTGCTCACTTCTTCAGGGGAAAAGGGGGGAGGGGAAAGGATATTTCCACATTGGAATGGGATAGCAGGGAGCGAGGCAGGGCTCCATCTCCAGTGGTGCCTAGAGGCAGAGTGGACCCACCTCCAGGAGCCAGCGCAGGGCCTTCCCTGTGTGACCCGGGCGCTCTGGCTCTCCTGCTCCTTCCTTCCCTCCTTCCACACTCCCTCCCCGCATCTGGCTAGCAAGCCAGCTCCAGGCACTGGGTGTGTGTGTGTGTGGCCATCAGCCCTGGTGGATCTTTGAGCCACCCTGAGGGCTCATCAACGTTCCTCTGATGAAGAGGACTATGGTTCTCCAACATTAAAGCCACTATAAAGATTGTTAGTCTTAAAGGTGCTACTGGACTCTTTACCATCTCAGCCACCCATAAGTGTCTCCTCCCCCCTGCCAGCTATCCAAATCAGAGTACTCAACCCGTACTGGCCCAGAGCCAGGCGGTGGAGGCTGGCACCAGCAGGACAAATAGCCCTCTGTTTGGATAAAGCCCGGAACTACAGCAGTACATGCTTTTCAAGCCGCACTGCGTTTAGTAAGGTGTCCAGTAGCACCTTAAAAAGAATTTAGCAACTCCAGGAATCAGCTGGGCAGAGCTCCCTGCACTGGTGGCTGAGCTGCCACCCTGGCCAGGGGTCATCAGTGCTGAGAGAAAGCGGGTGCGCATTTCTCCTCCCCACCCGTGTGACTGACCTGCCACCCTAGCCAGGGGTCATCTGTGCAGAGGGAAGACAGATGTGCCCTCCTCCTCCCAGCCTGAGTGTCCAGCTGAGCGGTGTCCCATTTCCCCTCCCTCACCTTCACCTCCCTCACCTTCATCTCAAGTCGCAAATGGAGTTTGCTTACTGGGGCAGAAGAGGACAGTGCAATGAATGTCCTTTTTATGGACTTCTAAGACTAACCTACCCCATTGCAGCGTAAGCTTCCGAGAACCACACCTCTCTTCCTCGGATGCAGCTACAGACTAAGGGGGATAACTCCTCTGGGTCTAGGAACCCAGTTTTAGCTTTGATGGAGGAGACTTGATTCCCCTTGCTCTCCTTCAGTTTTTTGCCTGCCTCCAAGGCTCCCCCCTCAGTGTGCCACTGTGAGCACCAACCATCCGTGCAGAGACACAAAAGTTCGTTCTGTGCTGGGAGCCTGCAATGAGGCTTACCGACTCTTCAAGGAACAGCGCAAACACAGACAGTGGCACAAGAAATAAGCATTTATTTGAGAAGAAAAATGCCTCTTAAGTTGCCGGAGAAGAGCTGCATTCGAATTCTCATTCTTGTCCAGAGAGATCAAACTGAGTAGCTTTATTGGTTTTTTAGCTGCCCTTCGCCATGGTTCAACCAGGCAGGGAGAAGGCATGTGCACCCTCTCTCCCCGCCCAGCTGGCTCTGCAGCCCCCCTGCTTCGTATCAGGGGGGTGAAGCAGGTAGCAGGGTTGTCTCCTCCCACACATGTGCTCTTGCACTTCCCTATAACACCTGCAGTGTGTCATTTTCAGGAGCAACTGGGATCTGTGAGTGGAGCCAAAGGACATTTCAGTTAATACCGCCCATTTGATGGCAGTAGCGAGTGGGGCTTAAGCGCAACCTTCAGCTCCCCTTTTCCAGAATGACAGGAGAGCTGCGGGTTGCACTGAAGCCCCATTCATTTAAAATCACCTCTCAATGTGCATTTATAACTGAACTGAGCTTCAATATGACCCACAGTGTTGCGACTGTGCCAGTCAATGAAGAGTGGTGCATTGTGGGGGGGGGGGGGGGTGGCAGACGACTGTCAAATCAAAGTCTATTTCTCTGTTTAAAACTCCACTGAAGTGCCTCCATTGGATGTAGGCTCAGAATACCATATAAAAACATGTATGTAGAAGACAGTAAAGAGATATGTGGTCAGTGAGTCACAAAGATCAGAAATGAAAAAATGATGGACAACAGCAACCAACAGCAGCATCCCTTTAATCATGACCCTATCATGCTCGTACTTAAAGATCATTTGACTGTGAATTTCTGCTTGGTCAAAAATAAATGTCGGAGTACTATACTGAATGGTCTGTGACCTGGATGCAGGAGGGATATTCAGCTTCCATATAAGCCTGCCTGTACTTTTAGATAGAAAAAAGGGGTATGAATGCATACATACATGATCAATACAGGTGGTGCCCAGCAGCAGTAAAAAGCCATTCTGCAGTCGTCCCCCACTTTCAGTATTGGATGTTAGTTTGTGAACCTATGGGAAATTTCTCAACAGTCTTCATAGTCAGCCCCAAATGGAGCTCCGCTATGTTGCTCCTGAGAAGGGAGGAGGAGAAGGCGGGTGTGCCCTCCTCCCCCCTGCCCAGCTGGCTCCGCGGATCAGCAAGTGAGGGTGAAGGCGAGTGCCCTCCTGCCTTTGCAGCCCCCCTTGCCGCGGATCAGCTGTGCAGGGAGATGGCTGTGCTGAAAACAGCTAACAGTTGGGTGGGGGGATTTCTACCCTGAGAATGGTGGGAAGGGGCAAGGGGTAACACCCCTCCCTATCAACTTATTTCATGCTTCCTTTGGATCAGTTCTGGCCAGCAAAGACAGGCATATGGAGAAGAGGTAAACCCAGTGCATCTACGATATTGTCCTTTTAAAACTGATTTGAAGTTCTGTCCATTTAGTGTCTTGGTATCCCACCCTTCTCCCGAGGAACATATACACCCCTCCTTTCCCCATATTATCCTCCTCACAAACACCCTGTTGGGTATATGAAACTAGACAGAAGGGGGAGGACATTGTGGTAAGTTAACTTGGCATACTTTATGGAAAATCGTGGCTCCGAAACAAGGTAGGGGGGTGTTTTTGCTCATCTGGGAAACTGTGCTTCCCCCTTCCCCACCACTAGCACTGCGATGCCGCGTAGATTGACAGTTCTCCTATGGCCGATTAAACAGTGGCTGTGGCGCCATTTACATGAGCTGAGGAAAAAAACTCTTGCAGGAAAGGGAAGAGGGAAGTGGAAGCAAAAAAATACCTGCCACTCTGCACAGGGGACTCGATGATCATGACTGCGGACGCTCGCCTGTACGACTGCACGTTTAGCTACGGATCAGAGGCACAGGTTGAGTTTTGGCAAAATGGACACAGGCAGGCAGGGACAGACACCATTCAATTCACTCACACAGACTTGTGAACTTCGTCTCTTCTAGCCTCGCTCTGAAATGGAGACTGAATGAAGACCTTTTGATAAATCAATCTAACCTACGTATTCTCAAGAAAGAAACCAAATGCTTTATTCAACATAATCTGGAACAGGGTATTGCAACACCGAAAGTATGGGATGCATACAAAGCAGTGATCCGGGGAGTATTAATAGACTTGAATGTGAGGGATAAGAAACAAAAAGAGGAAAAACTCAAAGAACTGCAAGAGAAGATAAGATCTAAAGAACAACAACTAAAGAAAAGGCCAGGAAAGAAGAAATTACAACAGGGCCAATTCCAGATGACTAACCTTAAGTCGCTTCATGCCGCCCTCTTCCGGATCGCAATGGGGAAAATGCGAAATATCGCGTTTCCTCGCGCGAGTTTTGCGCGATAAAGATTTTGCAGGAGCAGGCTTCCGGTTTGGGATTCATGGAGGTCTAACGCAGCTCCATTTGCGGAGCTGACCGGATTGCCGTTTTAACCGGCCGGAGGGGTGAAAATAACCCGCGGCCGACTGCTCTCAGGCGGGGAGCAGGCAAAGAACGCTCAAGACCCTAGGGTGAGCTAGATCTCGGACGAGGGGGGGCTCTACACAAGGAGTCTCCCCCCCGATCCTTGAGGTCCCACCTTGCGACGGGTCGGCTATAATCTCTGCGGCAATTTTGGGGCCAACTCGGCTGGCATAAGACCTACATACCCAAGCTTCGATCGGGGAGGGAAGTCGAGAGGAGAATTTAAGATCGAAACAGCGATTACAACCCGAGAAAGTTGAAGAGAAGGTAAAGATCGCTATCTCTTGAAACGGGACAGATTGACAAAAACAGAGAGGAAAGAAAGTAGATTTTTAAACTGCAACAGACTAGTGAAAAGGAGGTGAAGACTCGGCAGGAGTTGTATTTTAAAAGAGACTAAGTTTAAAGAAGTTATTACAAAAATCGGACTATTGTTTTGAATACCTGTGGTCTTGGAGCTGTGGGAAAAAGACACCATCGCGAGACCTGCTGTGGGAAGACGGGAGACAGGAAGTGCGTAATAACAATAGAGTGGCTGGAGGGAAGCGGCCCTTGCCAAGGGACAGGAAGTGGGGAATCGCCATTTTTGAAAGTGGAAGGGTCGTGGCTTCAGCGGAAGAGGAAGTAGGCCATCTTGGATTATAATAACATAGAGAAACCATAGAGAAAAGACGCCCGACATTTTGGATATAAAAAATTAATTTTGGCAAAGATTGGGACATTTGAAAAAAAAGGAAAACGTTTAATTATACGCCACGGAGCTGAGGAAGAGAGCAGATTCGTGGGAGCGAGCTAAAGCAAGCCCCACGATGTCGAAAAAAGAGTGGCAATCGGCAATAGAAAATTTGGACAAAAAACTTATAGACATGATGAAAGAACTTAAGGACACGAAATTGGAGCTTATTAAAGAGGTCAAAGAAGTTACACAGACAGTAAAGTCGGAGCTGTCAGAAGTGAAAAAAGGCGTGGAAACGATTAGCAGTGAATTACAAGGAACGAAACAGAGAGTCAAAACAGTAGAAGACGCGATGGAGAATTTAATAGAAACGCAACAAACAGAGATGAGATCGGTAAAGGGGAGGATGTCAGTTGCAGAAACTAAACACATGGAGAAGCAGCTTCGTTTTCGTGGTCTGCCAGAAGTTGAAGGGAAGTCAGCGCAAGAACAGATGACTGAGGTGTTGGCTGAATACCTGGGGAAGGAGGAGGAGGAAATTGTGGCTATCCTAGATGTGGCGTATCGTGTGAACTCGAGAATTGCAACCCAGAGGAAACTACCAAGGGATGTGATCGTGCAGTTTACAACTAGAAATATGAAAGAGAGGATTGTGACAAAACAATTTCAAGACCCATTGGAGATTGATGGCAAGACGATTATCATAATGAAGGAATTGCCCAGATCAGTGTTACTGGACAGGAAAAAATATAGAGTGTTAATTCAGACTTTGAAGGACATGAACATTAGGTACAGATGGGAGTTACCGGAAGGAGTGTCCTTTGAGTTTGGAGGGGCAAAAAAGCGTATCAGATCTGAGCGGGAGATGGAGAGATTTATTAAGGACAATGAAAAAGACTTACCAACAAAACCATGAATATGGAGAGTAAAGTATTATCTTGGAATGTAAATGGACTAAACTCACCGAATAAGAGAAAAAATATTTTTCATTGGCTACTAAAACAAAAATGTGATATTGTTTGTTTGCAGGAGACCCATATTAGAAAACAGGATGTAAAATATTTAAAATCTGGAAAATTGGGCAAAGAATTTGTAGCGGCTTCCAACAAGAAAAAAAGAGGAGTGGTGTTGTATATAAAAGAGGAGCTGCAGCCAAAATTTGTTATGAGAGATGTGGAAGCTAGATTTGTAGCAGTGGAATGTAACTGGAACTTAAAGAGAGTGTTGGTAGTCGGACTTTATGCACCTAACGGTGCAAAGGAAAGCTTCTTTGAGGACTTAAGGAAGCACTTAGACGATCTTGTATATGACCAGATAATTCTTGCTGGAGATTTCAATGGAGTGACAGATTTGGAACTAGACAAAAAGACTACAAAAGCACAAAAGAAAAGAGGATTATTGCCAAAGCTCTTTTTTGAGTTGATTCAACAAGAGACTCTCGAAGACGTATGGAGGAGAGAATATCCTAAAACCAGACAGTTTACTTTTTATTCTGCAAGGCATCTTACATTATCAAGAATTGATATGATCTGGGCCTCAAAGGACTTAGCGTTATGGACTAAGGAGGTAGGAATAATGCCGATGGTAGGCTCAGATCACAACCCAATTATGTGGAAATTCGGAAAAAGGAGAAAAAGGAAAGCCTGGAGAATAAATGAGGACTTGTTACAGGAAAGTGAGAATATGGAAATATTGAGAAGAGAGACTAAGTTTTTTATACAATACAACGTGAATAAAGAAGTACCAACCAATAAAGTTTGGGATGCGTACAAGGCGGTTGTAAGGGGCATACTAATGGACTTAAATGGCAGAGCAAGAAAAAAGAAAGAGGAGAAAAGACAAGAGATTGAGGAGAAAATAAAAGCCAAAGAAGTACAGTTAAAAAAGAGACCAGGGAAAAAGAAAATATACCAGGAAATCAAAATTCTTCAAGAACAGCTAACAGCAATGAGTAATAAAGAATTGGAGTGGAATCTTAAAAGACTGAATCAAAAAGCGTTTGAGGGTGCTAATAAACCTGGGAAATATTTGGCATGGCAATTGAAGAAGAAAAGGGAAAAGAAAATAATAAATAAAATATGTGAAGAAGATAAAACGTACTTGGAGCAGACTACCATTAGTAGAGCCTTCTATAAATTCTATGCTAAGCTGTATAATAAAAAAGAAGTAAACAAAGAATCAATAGCATCATATCTGGAGAAAACCAAACTTCCAGAAATCTCGGAAGCTTGGAGAAGTAAGTTGAACAGTGAAGTAACTGACGAGGAAATAAGCAAGGCAATACAATCTGCAAATCTAGGAAAGGCGCCAGGGCCAGATGGACTTACGGCTAAATTTTATAAGACAATGGCCAATGAACTGGCACCATTCCTAAAAGAGGTGATGAATGGAGTTTTTAGGGATCAAAGGATTCCAGATACTTGGAGTGAAGCGAATATATCATTGATCCCAAAGGAGGGCCAAGACCTGACCAACGTGAAAAATTACAGACCTATATCACTACTTAATAATGACTATAAAATTTTTGCGAAGATATTGGCGGAGAGATTGAAGGGGTGGCTCTCGGAAGTCATAGAGGAGGAACAAGCAGGCTTTTTGCCAGACAGACAAATAAGAGACAACTTAAGGACAGTGATCAATGCTATTGAATACTACGACAAGCGTTGTGACAAAGAGGTTGGTTTCTTCTTTGTAGACGCTGAAAAAGCGTTTGACAATTTAAACTGGGACTTTATGTTTGCCACTATGGAAAAGCTACAACTGGGAGAAAGATTCGTCAGAGCAATCAAGGAAATCTATAGAGACCAGACTGCAGCAATTGTAGTGAATGATGAACTGACCAAGAAATTGACGATTAGTAAAGGAACAAGACAAGGTTGCCCGTTATCTCCATTGTTGTTCATTTTAGTATTGGAGATTCTGATGATACAAATCCGACAAGATGAGGAAATACGAGGAATAAAGATAAAGGACTATTCATATAAGGTCAGAGCATTTGCAGACGACATAATGTTAATTGTAGAAGACCCACTGGAGAACATGCCAAAAGTGATAGACAAGATCAAGGAGTTTGGAGACTTGGCAGGTTTCTTCATTAACAAAAAGAAGTCAAAGATATTATGCAAAAACATGACTAAGCAGAAACAACAATTGTTAATGGAAACAACGGATTGTGAAGTAACTAGTAAGGTGAAATACTTGGGAGTTGAGCTGACTGCAAAAAATATTGATTTGTTCAAGAATAATTATGAAAAATTATGGACTCAGATAGAGAGAGACTTGATCAAATGGAATAGATTGAACCTGTCATGGTTGGGCAGGATTGCAGCAGTTAAGATGAATGTGTTACCAAGAGTAATGTTTTTGTTACAGACAATACCAATCATCAGAGACTCTAAACAATTTGAAAAATGGCAGAGGAAAATATCAGATTTTGTTTGGGCAGGCAAGAAGCCTCGAGTGAAAGTAAAAGTTTTACAAGATGCAAAGGAGAGAGGCGGAATGCAACTGCCCAATCTGAGACTTTACCATGATGCAATCTGCCTAGTTTGGCTAAAAGAGTGGATGACATTAAAGAATAAGAAACTATTAGCCCTAGAGGGATATAAAAAAATTTTTGGATGGCACGCATACCTATGGCATGACAAAGTAAAGGTCAACTCGATGTTCCTGCATCATTTTGTAAGGAGAAGTCTATTTACAATCTGGAAGAAGTATAGAACTTACCTACAAGAAGGAACCCCCTTGTGGGTGGTTCCATATGAGGTGATAGATCCGAGAGCTGTGGATAATGAACAACAATGTTTAACGTACAAAGAAATAACTAAGATTGAAGTATCTAAACTTAGAATAAAGACGCAAGAGGAACTATCACCTAACTATGATTGGTTCCAGTATAGACAGATTAGAGACTTATACAACTCAGACTTTGCAAAAGGGGGCATACGAACAGAGAACTCGGAACTAGAGCAGACCCTTCTTAAAGAAGACAAGAAAAGAATATCCAAGGTATACCAAGTATTGCTGAAATGGTATACTGAGGATGAGATAGTTAAAACACAGATGGTGAAATGGGCTATAAATTTCAATAAAGAAATAACAATGGAGGCATGGGAATACTTGTGGAAAACTACAATGAAGACAACGACATGTATCAATATTAAAGAGAACATTTTCAAAATGATCTATCGTTGGTACATGACACCAAAGAAGATTGCGCTAGGGAACTTGAATACTTCTAATAAATGCTGGAAATGTAAGAAACATGAGGGCTCCCTCTATCATATGTGGTGGTCGTGTGAGGTAGCTAGGCAGTTCTGGGGGGAAATAATAAGAGAAATGAGTGAAATTTTACAGTTTCAAATAAATAAGAACCCAGAACTCCTGCTGCTAAACTTGGGAATGGAGGGAATTCCAGCCCATCATAGGACGTTGATTTTTTATATGACTGCAGCAGCTAGACTTTTGTATGCGCAGAAATGGAAAGTACAAGAAGTACCAACTATTGAAGATTGGATCTACAAATTGCTGTATATGGCTGAAATGGACAAGATGACAAGAAAACTGAGAGACCTGGACTCAGGGCAGTTCAACACAGACTGGGAGAAGCTGAAACAATACCTGGAGAAGAAATGGGAGGTGGGAGGAAAACTGTGGCAGTTTGAGAACTACTGAAATATAATAAAAGTATAAAAGAGAGGGGTGACTTTACCGGGGGAGGAAGAGAAATGTGAATTTATAAGCAGTTAGATTAATTGATTGAGATATATATAGATATGTATAGGTCAACTGATAGAGAATAATTAATGATAAGGTTTAAACATGAGGATTGACTAACTAACAATATTTTCTTTCGTTGACAAGATTTATATGCACCAAACTGAATGTATAGAAGAGTTAAATTGATTGAGTATCTGAGGAGTTATATAGAATTACCATAAAAAGTTGAAATGAGTAATATATAGAGAACAAATCAAATTGTTTGATTTAAATGTGGGAAATTTTTATGGTTTATGATATATAGGTTTATATAGAATTATTCAAAACAGGAAAATGGGATAAATTGTTTATCTAAAGACGTATAGTTTGGGTGTATAATAAGTAAAGGAGTTAAAGATGTACTGCTTAATATAATGGAGAATGTATATCTGTTTTAGACAGAGGAACTTAATAGAAGTAAGGGAAAAGGGACAGAGGGTGGGAAAGCTGTTGGAAGTCAACAAAAGGGGGGGAAAGGGAGGGGGTTAGAAACGAAAAATTAGGGGAAAATTGACTGTAATGTAAAAATAAAAATGTTCTAACCCAATAAAAATTTTTCAAAAAAAAAAAAGATTTTGCAGGAGCAAATAAAGGCTATGGAGTGTAAAGAATTGGAATGGGAATTGAAAAGAGTGCAACAAAAGACATTTGAAGGTGCAAATAAACCGGGGAAATTTCTAGCTTGGCAACTTAAGAAAAAAAGAGAGAGGGTGACTTCCGGTTTGGGATCCATGGAGGTCTAACGCAGCTCCAATAGTGGAGCTGACCGGGCTGCCGTTTCCAGCGGCCGGAGGGGCAAATTCAGCCCGCGGCCACCTGCTCCCAGGCGGGGAACAGGCAAAGAACGCTTAAGTACCTCAGGGCGTGTTGATCTCGGGCGAGGGGGGGTTCTGCGCTAAGGATTCTCTCTCGTCCCTTGAGGTCCCACCCTAAGACAGGTCGGCATAAATCTCTGCGGCAGATCCGGGGCCAGTGCGACTGGCATAAGATCTTCATGCCCAAGATTCAGCAGGGGAAACTAATTTCGGAAGAAAATTTGAAATCGAAGCAGTGATTACAACCCAGAAAGGCGTGTGAAAAGGTAAAGATCACTATCTCTCAAACCGGGACAGATTGTTTAAAGTAATGAGGCTTTAAAGTGAACTTTTAAACTGCAACAGATGGATTATATTGAGAAAAAGATCCGGCAAGAATTTGATTAGAAAAAGGACTAAGTTAAAGAAAGTTATTGAAGAAAATAGATAATTGTTTACCATACCTGTGGTTATAAAGCGATAGCAGGCTGTTAGAAAACTTCTATCATCGCGAGAGCTGCAGTGGAGAGTCGGCAAACAGGAAGTGCATAACAGCGATAGAGGTGCTTGTGAGAGAAGGTCCCTATCGAAGGACAGGAAGAAGGGAATCGCCATTTTTGAAAAGGGAAGGGCATTGACTTCAACAGGAGCGGAAGTAGGACATCTTGGATTATAAAGACTATAGAAAAACCATAGAGAAAAGACGCCCGACATTTTGGATTTTGTAAACGTCTCTTGTTTATTTTAAGAACCGGGACATTTAAATTATTTCAAAGGGACATCAATTTAGACGCCACGGAGCTAAGGAAACGTGCAGACTCGTGGGAGCGAGGTAAATCAAGCCCCACGATGTCGAAGAAAGAGTGGCAAACAGCTATTGAGAATTTGGACAAAAAATTCCTGGAAATGTTAAAGGAATTGAAGGAGACAAAACAGGAGTTGGTGAGAGAAGTTAAAGATGTTAAAGAGACAGTAAAAAACGAATTGGCAGAGATGAAGAAGGGAATGGAAACAATACAAACCGATCTACAGGCAGCGCAGCAGAAAGTTAATGTTGTGGAAAAAGCGATGGAGAATCTTACAGAGACGCAACGAACGGATATGAGAGTGATAAGGGGGAGAATGGCGGTTGCGGAGAGTAAATATATGGAGAAACAGCTGAGGTTTCGAGGTCTGCCGGAAATAGAGACAAAGACAGCACAAGAACAGGTGACTGAAGTGTTAGCTGAATACCTGGGAAAGGAGGAGGAGGAAGTTGTGGCTATCCTGGATGTTGTGTACCGAATAAACTCCAGATTCGCGGCCCAGAGGAAATCACCAAGGGACGTGATTGTGCAATTCACGACAAGGAATAAGAGAGAAATGATAGTGAGTAAACAGTTTCAAGATCCATTGGTAGTCGATGGCAAGACGATTATCATCATGAAGGAGCTACCCAGATCGGTGTTGCTTGATCGGAAAAAATACAAAGTGCTTGTGCAGAATTTGAAGGATATGAAAATAAGATATAGATGGGAATTACCGGAAGGGATATTTTTTGAATTTGGAGGAATGAAAAAGCGCATCAGATCTGAATTTGAGATGGAAAAGTTTATGAGGGACAATGAAAAGGACTTACCAACAACAAGGCTATGAATATGGAGTGTAAAGTTTTATCTTGGAATGTAAATGGACTTAATTCACCCAAAAAGAGAAAAAGTACTTTCCACTGGCTAAATGTGACATTGTATGTTTGCAAGAGACCCATATCAGAAATCAGGATGTAAAATACCTTAAAGTGAGTAAGTTGGGCACTGATTTTGTAGCGGCCTCAAAAAAGAAAAAAAAGGGAGTGGTATTATATATTAAAGAGGAGCTACAGCCAAAATTAATTATTAGAGATGTGGAAGCCAGATTTATAGCAGTGGAATGTACATGGAATTTAAAAAAAGTGTTGGTTATTGGAATTTATGCACCAAACGGTGCCAAAGAGAGCTTCTTTGAGGATTTAAGGAAGCAATTAGATGAACTTTCATATGATCAGATAATCCTTGCAGGAGACTTCAATGGAATTACAAATTTGGAACAGGACAAAAAATCAGTAATTGCACAAAAGAAAAGAGGACTTTTGCCAAAGACGTTCTTTGCATTAGTGCAACAGGAAACTTTGGAAGATGTATGGAGAACGTGGAATCCCACAAGTAGACAGTATACATTTTTCTCCGCAAGACACTCTACTCTATCACGTATTGATATGATCTGGGCCTCAAAGGATTTAGTGCTTTGGACTAAGGATGTTGAAATAATGCCTATGGTAGGCTCAGATCATAATCCAATTATGTGGAAGTTTGGGAAAAGAAATAAGAGGAAAGGATGGAGAATAAATGAGGATTTGTTACAGGAGGGAGAAAATATGGAAATGCTGAGAAGGGAAACTAAGTTCTTCATACAACATAACATGAACCGAGAAGTACCAACCAATAAGGTTTGGGATGCATATAAACCAGTAATTAGAGGCATACTAATGGATTTAAATGGAAGAGCACGAAAGAAACGAGAGGAGAAGAGACAGGAGATTATGGAGAAAATAAAAGCCAAAGAAATACAACTAAAGAAAAGACCAGGGAAGAAGAAAATTTATCAGGATATCAAAATTTTACAAGAGCAGTTGACGGCAATGAATAATAGAGAATTGGAATGGAATTTGAAAAGAATGAATCAAAAGTCGTTTGAAGGTGCAAATAAACCTGGGAAATATTTGGCATGGCAACTGAAGAAGAGAAAAGAAAAAAAGATAATAAATAAAATATGTGAGGACAATAAAGTGCATTTGGAACAGACTGCCATTAGTAGAGCCTTTTACAAATTTTACGCCAAATTGTATGGGAAAAAAGAAGTGAAAAAAGATTCAATAGCGACATACTTGGGAAAAGTAAAACTCCCAATAATCTCGGAAGACTGGAGAGTTAAATTAAATAGTGAAATAACAGAGGAAGAAATAAAGAAAGCAACACAGTCAACAAATTTGGGAAAAGCGCCAGGGCCTGATGGACTTACAGCAAAATTTTATAAGGTAATGGCCAATGAGCTGGCGCCATTTTTAAAAGAGGTGATCAATGGTGTCTTGAGAGACCAAAGAACTCCAGATACTTGGAGTGAAGCTAATATATCATTGATCCCTAAAGAGGGACAGGACTTGACAAACGTTAAAAATTACAGACCTATTTCCTTACTTAATAATGACTACAAGATCTTTGCGAAGATCTTGGCAGAGAGGCTAAAGGGATGGCTAGCTGACGCTATTGGGGAAGAACAAGCAGGTTTTCTTCCAAATAGACAAATTAGAGATAATTTAAGGACAGTCATAAATGCTATTGAATACTACGACAAGCGTTGTGACAAAGAGGTTGGGTTCTTCTTTGTAGACGCCGAAAAAGCATTTGACAATTTGAACTGGGACTTTTTGTTTGCAACTATGGAACAGCTACAAATGGGAGAACGATTCATAAGAGCAGTTAAAGAAATTTACAGAGACCAAAGTGCAGCAATTGTGGTGAATGATGAGGCGACTAAGAAACTGACTATAGGGAAAGGTACAAGACAAGGTTGCCCGTTGTCTCCACTGTTGTTTATTCTGGTATTGGAAATTCTGATGATACAGATCTGAGAAGATGATGCAATCCGTGGAATAAAGATAAAGGACTTTTCCTATAAGGTCAGAGCATTTGCAGATGACATAATGTTAGTTGTGGAAGATCCAATTGAAAACATGTCTAAGGTAATAGATAAAATCAAAGAGTTCGGAGACTTGGCAGGTTTTTATGTAAATAAAAAGAAATCAAAGATATTATGCAAAAATATGACTAAACAAAAACAACAGTTATTAACAGAAATAACTGACTGTGAAGTAACAAGCAAGGTAAAATACTTGGGAATAGAACTGACTGCAAAAAATATAGATCTATTTAAGAATAATTATGAGAAATTATGGACTCAAATAGAGCAGGACTTGATTAAGTGGAATAGATTGAATTTGTCATGGTTGGGAAGAATTGCAGCAGTCAAGATGAATGTTTTGCCAAGAGTGATGTTTTTGTTACAGACAATACCAATTATTCGGGACTCTAAACAATTTGAAAAATGGCAGAGGAAAATATCGGAGTTTGTGTGGGCAGGCAGGAAGCCTAGGGTGAAAATGAAAGTGTTGCAGGATGCAAAAGAAAGGGGTGGAATGCAACTGCCCAACCTGAGACTTTATTATGATGCAATCTGTCTGGTATGGCTGAAAGATTGGATGACGCTGGAAAATCGCAAATTGCTGGCCTTAGAGGGATACAAAAAACTGTTTGGATGGCATGCATATTTATGGTATGATAAAGTGAAAGCAGATTCTATGTTTCTACACCACTATATTCGGAGAAGCCTCTTCACAGTTTGGAAGAAATATAAAGATTACCTACAGGAAGGAACTCCCTCCTGGGTGGTTCCATATGAAGTAATTGATCCGAGAACGGTTGATAACGAGCAACAGTGTTTAACGTATAAGGAGATAACTCAAATAGAATTTTCTAAAATTAGAATAAAGACACAACAAGAGTTGTCCCCAAACTATGATTGGTTTCAATATAGACAAATCAGAGATCTTTACTATTCGGACTGTGCGAAGGGAGGAATAAGAATGGAGAATTCAGAATTAGAGAAAGCAATTCTACAAGGAGATAAAAAGGAAATTTCAAAGGTTTACAAAGTGTTGTTAAAATGGTATACTGAGGATGAGGTAGTTAAAGTGCAAATGGTGAAGTGGGCTATGAACTTTAACAAAGAAATAACAATGGAGGCGTGGGAATACTTGTGGAAAAATACGTTGAAGATTACGACATGCACTAATATTAAAGAGAATGTTTATAAAATGATTTATCGTTGGTATCTGACACCAAAGAAAATAGCGCTAGGGAATTTGAACATGTCTAACAAATGTTGGAAATGTAGAAAACATGAGGGTTCTTTGTACCATATGTGGTGGACTTGTGAGGTAGCTAGGCAGTACTGGGGGGAAATAATAAAAGTAATGAGTGAGATTTTACAATTTCAAGTGAATAAGAACCCAGAACTCCTGCTACTGAACTTGGGAATGCAAGATATGCCAGCACAATATAGGACATTGTTATTTTATATGACAGCAGCAGCTAGACTTTTATATGCGCAGAAGTGGAAAGTACAAGAGGTGCCAACCATTGAGGATTGGATCTACAAATTGCTGTACATGGCGGAGATGGATAAAATGACAAGAAAATTGAGAGACCTTGACCCAGGGCAGTTTAACAAGGACTGGGAGAAGCTGAAACAATATCTGGTGAAAAAATGGGAGGTGGGTGGAGAACTGTGGCAGTTTGAAAATTATTGAAACATAATGGAAGAAGAGGGAAGTGACTATACCGAGGGGGGGAGAGTTAACTGAATAATTCTAAGCAAACATCATATTGGATTATTATATAGGGTATTAGTAGTGCTATTATTATAAGAAATGTAAGGATAAAAACTAAACTAAATATCTTTCTGACGTAAATAATAGTTGCAAAAGGGTGAATGGATACATATCAGCAGGTGAAATGTGGATATAACAGATTGACTTATGTTAAACGAATATATGAATGGATTATTCTAGTTAAATAGTTCTATAATGGAGAAATTAGATAATATTGGATAAGACATGTAAAAGGAAGTAAGGAGCAACATATATAGAATATAAGTCAAATTGATTGATTTATTATGAATGTATGCAAAGTTTATAGAAGTACTAGAAAATATGTATAAGGTGGGGCAAATTGCTTGTCCCATATTGAAGAGAATAGAAAGAGTAAGATAGAGTATAGGTGATTAGAACAAATATTATTGAAAGGAATCAGAAATAGCACAACTATGATAGATAAGCTTAGAAGAATTTGAAAGTATATTATAATAAATATAGTAAAGTTCATATGAGTAAAGGGAAAATAGATGAGGGGTTGGAAAACTGTTGGAAGTCAACAAAAGGGGGGGAATGGGAGGGGGTTAGAATTGGAAATTTAAAGGAATGTGAGTGTAAATGATATGATATGATATGTTTCTAATCCAATAAAAAATTTTATTAAAAAAAGAAAGAAAGAAAAAAAGAGAGAGAAAAGTGATAAGTCAAATTGCTGAAGACCAGAAAGTGTTAACGGACCAATCTGCGATAAGCAGAGCATTTTATAAATTCTATGTGAAGTTATACCAAAGAAAGAAGTTGGATGAAAGTTTGATAGAGCAATATTTTCAAAAAATAAGTTTGCCAAGTATACTGGCTAAGTTGAAGGAAAGACTAAATTCTAAAATAACAGAAGAAGAAATAATGGAAGCAATTCAATCGACAAAAACCGGGAAAGCACCTGGTCTGGATGGACTCTCAGCGGTATTTTATAAAGTTTTAGCCAAGGAGATTGCCCCATTTATTCAAAAAGTAATGAACGGAATATTAGAAGGAGAAGTATTACCGGATACTTGGAATGAGGCGAACATTACTTTAATTCCCAAGGAAGGACAGGATTTGTCTAAGGTGAAGAATTATCGGCCAATATCTTTATTAAATAATTATTATAAAATTTTTGCTAAGATTTTGGCAGAGAGGATTAAACTTTGGTTGAAGGAATACGTGGCAGAAGAACAAGCTGGCTTTTTGCCAGAAAGGCAGATTAAAGACAATTTGAGAATTTTGATACATGCAATTGAGTATTATGATAAACACCCAGAGAAAGAGGTTGGTTTCCTTTTTGTTGATGCTGAAAAGGCATTTGATAACTTGAACTGGGACTTTATGTTTGCAACAATGGAAAAAATGCAGATGGGCAATGAATTTATTTGCGCAGTGAGAGCAATATACAAAGACCAAAGTGCAACAATTGTGATTAACAACAAAAACATTGGAAATAAGGAAAGGTGCAAAACAAGGTTGTCTGCTATCACCATTGTTATTTGTAATGGTATTGGAAATTTTGTTACGCGAAATACGGCATGACAACAATATAAGACGCTTGAAAGTTAAAGAATTTTCATACAAAGTAAGAGCATTTGCCGATGACGTTATGTTGATTGTTGAGGACCCAATTCAGAACATGCCTAAGGTTTTAAATAAAGTCAAAGAATTTGGAGATCGGGCTGGATTTTATATTAATAAAAATAAGTTCAAATTGCTTTGTAAGAATATGTCTAAGACAAAACGACAAGAATTAGTGGAGATTATAAAATGTGAAGTGGCTCATAAAGTTAAGTATTTGGGGATTGAGGTAACAGCAAAGAACACTGATCTATTTAAGAATAACTATGACAAGTTGTGGCAACAGATAGATAGAGATACGATCAAATGGAACAAACTAAACTTGTCATGGTTAGGGAGAATAGCAACAATTAAAATGAATGTGCTGCCTAGGATAATGTTCTTGTTACAAACAATACCGATAATAAAGGACTATAAGCAATTTGACAAATGGCAGAAGAAGATTTTGAGTTTCGTTTGGGCTGGCAGAAAACCAAGAGTTAAAATGGAAGTCCTCTATGATGCCAAAAAAAGAGGTGGAATGCAATTACCGAATTTACATTTGTACCATGAAGCAATATGTTTAACATGGTTGAAAGAATGGATCATACTTAAAAACCACAAGTTGCTAACGGAAGGATACAAAAAACTATTTGGATGGCATGCATACTTGTGGCATGATAAAGTTAAAGTAGACAACCTGTTTCTGCACCATTATTTAAGACGGAGCCTTTTTTCAGTTTGGCAAAAATATAAAAGATATATGGACAGTGGAACCCCATTGTGGATTGTACCTGCAGAAGTGGTTAATCCCCAAACTAGACATAAAGGGGAAGAATGGCTTGCATATAAAGATATTTTGAAAATAGACCAAAAGACACCTACGTTAAAAGCGAATGAAGAGCTAACATTCCGATATGGGTGGTTCCAATACAGACAGATTAAGGATTTATTTGATGTCGACTCTAGAAAAACGGGATTTAGAACTAAAAATTCAGATTTGGAAGAGTGTTTATTGAAAGAAGAGAAAAAAGTTATATCTAAAATTTATAAAATACTGTTGAAATGGTATACTGAAGATGAGAGTGTAAAGGTGCAAATGGTAAAATGGGCTATAAACTGTAACAGGGACATCACTATGGATGCATGGGAGTTTTTGTGGAATGACACACTGAAAATATCCGCATGTACTAATCTCAAGGAGAATGTTTATAAAATGATGTACAGGTGGTATTTAACCCCTAAAAAACTAGCCCATGGGAATAGCCAAATGTCAGACAAATGCTGGAAGTGTGGGAATCATGAAGGATCATTTTACCATATGTGGTGGACCTGTGACTTGGCGAAGTGATTCTGGGGAAATATTGTAGATGTTATGTGTGATATAATGCATTTTAAGATTAATAAGAACCCAGAATTGCTATTGTTAAGCTTAAATTTGGAGAAGTTCGCAACACAAGATAGAACTATAATGTTTTATATGACAACAGCAGGTAGAGTGTTATATGCACAGTTGCGGAAAAAACAAGAGATCCCGACAATTGAAAATTGGATACAAAAATTGTTGCATATGGTCGAGATGGACAAGCTGACGAAGAAAATAAAGGGACAAAACTCTGAAGAATTTCTTGCTGACTGGGGGAAATTAAAAAACTATCTGGAGAAGAAATAGGATGTGAAGGGAGAATTATGGTCATTAGAAAACTTTTAGAGGGGGGAAATAGAATCTTTTTGCAATGAGATATAGGGGATAAATAAAGCAAATGAAAGACGAGAGGGGAATTATTATAGTTTAAATAAGTTTATTATTTAGGATAGATAAGATGGACATTGGGTTGGGAAACTGCTGGAAGTCTTTTAAGAAAGGGGGGAGGGATGGGTGGGGGATACGGTTTAGGGGGTATATGGAATTTAAAAATTATTTTTCTTTTGGATATGTATTACTCACCCAATAAATATCAATAATTTTTTTAAAAAAAAAATTAAGGTGTGAAATATGAGGTGAGTTGTTGCCATTGGCTGAGCAGTGACGTGGTTTCTCCTCATATGGATTGTCTCATGTTGATGTAACTGGATTTTGCGAGACAATCTCTTTCCACACTCTAAGCATTCAAAAGGTTTCTCCCTTGTGTGGATTCTTTAATGTTCCTGAAGATGTCCACTCTGGTTGAAGCTCTTTCCACACGCTGAGCACTCAAAAGGTTTCTCCCCTGTATGAGTTCTTTTATGCCGCTGCAGATCACTGTTCGAGGTGAGCTGTTGTAACTAGCTGAGCAGTGACATGGTTTCTCCTCATATGGATTGTCTGATGTCGATGAAGATGGATTTTGCGATTGAAGCTCTTTCCACACGCTGAGCACTCAAAAGGTTTCACCCCTGCGTGGATTCTTTGATGTTGCTGAAGATTTCCACTGCGGTTGAATTTCTTTCCACAATCAGAGCACTCAAAAGGTTTCACCCCTGTGTGGATTTTTTGATGTTGCTGAAGATGTCCACTGTGGCTGAATTTCTTTCCACAATCAGAGCACTCAAAAGGTTTCACCCCTGTGTGGATTCTTTGATGTTGCTGAAGATGTCCACTGCGGTTGAATTTCTTTCCACAATCTGAGCACTCAAAAGGTTTCACACCTGTGTGGATTCTTTGATGTTCCTGAAGATGTCCACTGTGGCTGAATTTCTTTCCACAATCAGAGCACTCAAAAGGTTTCTCCCCTGTGTGCCTTCTTAGATGCCGCAGAAGATCTCCATTACAGAAGAATTTCTTTCCACACGCAGAGCACTCAAAAGGTTTCTCCCCTGTGTGGGTTCTTAGATGGCACAGAAGATATCTATTAGAGATGAATTTTTTTTCACATGCTGAGCACTCAAAACATTTCACCCCTGTGTGGATTCTTTGATGTTGCTGAAGATTTCCACTGCGGTTGAATTTCTTTCCACAATCTGAGCACTCAAATGGTTTCTCCCCTGTGTGAATTCTTCGGTGAATGAGGAGGTGTGATGTGTACCTGAAGCACTTCCCACACTCCATGCATTTATGGGTCTTCTTCCCATTCTGCTTTTGCGAATGAATATTATACTGAGATTGATCTGAGAAGTTCATTCCACTCTTCAAGCACTTGTATTTTTCCTCCAGCATGGGAATTTCTTCACAGAAATCCTCTCTTTGGCAAGGAATGTGTTTATCCCTCTTCTCCACTGTGTGGCTTCCCTCTGGCCTCTTGGGTCCATCTCGATTCCTGAAGTTTCTTTCCAGCTCTTCATCCTTTGCTTTATCTTGGGATGACTCAAGCCAATCCTCGTTGTCCTCATTCTCCTGACTGTCCCCTGCTGGAATAAAAAGAGAGACTCCATTAGCACCTAGGCAAGGAGGGTTGATCTGCACTTGAATTTCTCTCCACATTAAGAATATTTCTGTGGCTTCTTCCTGATGTATGCTGAAGTGTACATTCATGGAAACTTTAGAAGCGCACTAAAGCCTGCTGCATCAGAGAAGTTTGGGTTGCCCTCTGACCATTTATATGGCCCCTCACCTGAGTGAATCCTCTGATGTGAAGCAAGGGCTGATCTCCGACTGAAGCCTTTTCCACACTCCAAGCAACTATATGGTTTCTCTCCTGAGGGAACGTCTAGATGGGAAATAACATTCATGCTCTGAATGAAGGTCTTTCCAGAGGCCATACTTGCATTTTCATGCCCTTCCTTCCTTCTTTTTTGGGGTGATCTTTCTGCTTGGATTGGGATTTCATGGAATGCCTCTCCTTGGCAAGGAACGGGCTTATCCCTCATCTTCTCTGCATGGCTTTTCTCCTGCCTTGATGGCTGAGTTAGAATCCTGAAGTTTCCTTTAGACTCTTCATTCTTGCCCTTATTCAATGAGAACCGCTGGAATTCCTCAACCGTCTCCTCTACAGCTCCTGCTGGAACAAAGAGAAAGGTATAATCAGCACCCAAGCAAGAAGCCAAGCCACATCTCAGGTACTCCTCATTAAGGGGTATACGTTGTCAGAACTTTTTTTCCTCACAGGAGAAGGATTCCACAAGCAAAGCATTTTGTGTTATGTATCCAGTGTGTTTGAGGAGACTTCAACTGACTTGTTCCAAAATGATAGCAGAGATGACTCTGCTTCATGGTCACTATAGATAAAATCCTTACAGCCCTAGTTGTCTAGTTATATAAATGGCTGCTTCTTAACCATAATGGAATTTTCCTCACTAACTCCTTAGTTTTTCTTGTATCCTCCCAATGCCGCAAACTTTGACCATGAATTTAGGGCAAGCATCTTGTAAAGGCATGTAACGAAACGGTTATCAGGGATGAAATGAGTGCCAGTTGCTGTTAATCTGCCTTTAAAGAAAGGGGAGGAAATGTTCCCCCTGAGGGTTGATGGGCTGTGGGGCCAGGGAGGGGCCTGCAGGAGTCTTGGTGTGGGATGCCCTTCTTCCTGGACTACAACTCCCAGCTGCCCCCGGCCAAGAGAGTGCGAGAAAAATAAGGAGTGGAGCCTGAATTGAGAGACTCAGGCGATCCTGAGGGGGAAAAGTCAGTTAGGCTCCTTCTTGGTTGAAGACGGAGAGGCTCCTGCTGCTGGGTGAAATCTGGATGCCTAGGCCCTAAGTGTGGAGGGCCTGGGAGGCAGCAGAAAGGGAATAAAGAGAGTCACCTTCTTGGTTGAAGAAGGAGAGGCTCCTGCTGCTGGTGAAACCCGGTTGCCTAGGCTCTAAATGTGGAGGGCCTGGGAGGCAGCAGAAAGGAAATAAAAGGTGAACTTTCCCGCAGACCCCCCCCCTTAAGGTAGAGTAGGGAACAGTGTGGTAGGCAAAGCAGACAGCGGTTCTCTTCAGTTTGATTTTCTGCCCTATGAGTTCTGAACCCCCCCTGTTCAGAACTCATAGGAGCACTATATACAAAGCAGGTAAACCCCTATGTGTTGTACCTTTACCTGCTTTGTATATAGTGCTCCGTATATCCTCTAACATAATTGTCTTAGCGAGTTTCGACAACTCACACTGATTCCACTGAGCAGGTGCGGAAGTGCGCCACTAGCGGGGAGATGGAGTCGCTCTGTGCCAGCAGCCTATTGGGGCGACTGCAGGATGGAGGAGCCTCGAACCTTCGACCCTCCCCGTGCGCCTCCCGCCTGCAGCACCCCGATTGGGGTCATGCCAAGGTCCTTTCCCTCCCCAAACCCCACTTTCGCCAGGTTTCACCCCCCAGGTCTCCAGGAATTTCCTAACTTGGAGCTGGCAACCCTACCTGGAGATCAGCTGTAATTCTGAGATATTTCCAGCTACCACCTGGACACTGGCAACCCTAGGGGCATGCACTCCCCACAAAGCCACGATCATTAAGGACGGTGGGGGGGGGGGAGCAGGCTTGCCTGCCTTGCCCCCCAAAAGCCTAGAGTTGCCAGTCTCCAGGTGGTGGCTGGAGATCTCTCAGGATTACAACATATCTCCAGGTGACAGAACTGAGTTCTCCTGGAGAAAATGGCTGCCTTGGAAGGTAGGCTCACCGGGCATTATTTCCACCTGAGGTCCCTCCCCTCTCAAAGCCCACCTTCTCCAGGCTTCACTCCCCCCACCCCCATCTCCAGGAATGTCCCAATCTGGAGCTGGCAACCCTACAAGTCCCAATGGGGAGGTGAGGGGGCCATGCAGGGGCAAAGGGGGGCACAGCACTGGGCATACCTCTCTCACCTCCCCCCAAGCTATAATGGGGGTGAGGGCAGGGGGCCTGGGGGTGGGCATGCCACCCTGCCCTCCTTCCCCTGCCCAATCCAGGTGCTGGGGAGGGGGCAATGGCCAGCCAGGCCCCCCTGCCCTTTCTACAGCCCGTTGTATTTTTTGCTACAATGGGCTTTGTTTCTAGTATAAAATAATTGCCAGCCCTTTTTTTCTGTAGAACCTGCCTGCTATATTTTTGGGGCTTGTAGCTTCTCCAGGATGTGTTGAATAAACCAATCGAGATACAGCCTGCTTTTATTCATTACTAGCAACAAAGCCCATTGTGGGGGGAAAAGGAATGGGCTCTAGAAAGGGATGGGCAGACGGGCACTCCCTCCTCCTCCTCCTCCATCAGATGAAGGCGGGGGGGGGGAGGCACGGCCACCTCCTCTGCACCTTAATCGGCCTTAATGTGCAACCCACATACAATAAATTACACGGACACCGTAAAGCATAGACCACTCCCTTAGTTTGGCAGTTTGCAAAATGTTTAAAGGTATATCTGACCGCTCCTAATTCCACCTCCTTGGACTCACAGAAGTTTTTACACGCTTGGCAATTACCACATTTGTAATTGCCCCTTGGTAGCTGTTGATGTTGTTGTTTCGCAGCGTCACTCACAATGGCATGAACTAAGCTGTCTTTCAAATTCCTGGTCCTGCGGAAGCCAACCAAAGGTGGCTGCTCGCATCCTACTATTTCAGATATTAGACCCCAATGGCGATTGACCACCCTTTTAATACGATTTGCCATTGGGGTATAGTCTAGGGACCAGACAATCCTACCTACTTCTCCCGAGACTTTCGGAGCAAATAGTGACTCCCTACTCCTCACCGTTGCCCTCTGCCATGCCGACTCTATTACCCTCGATGGGTACTTCCTCCTCGCGAAGGCCGATTAAGGTTAGAATACTTGAACATAGCTCGCGGATCCGTAATAACGTGCAGGAAGCGCCTCTTACAGCGCATTTCAGGGAGAAAGGCCACTTGGATAACGACTTCACGGTGGTTATCCTTGAGACCATTAGGAATGTACATGGCCCATTGCTAACGCCCCTCCTCCATCGGGAGGCATTCTGGATACACCGACTGGATACGATTAAACCAAGGGAGTTAAATAACGAACTAGTTCTGAGCTGTTTCTTATAAGTGGATACGGATCATTGGGGGAGTCCCCCTTTAAGGGAATTGGCTGCGAGACAATTAGACCTCCCATTTATTGAGTCATGCTCCATTAGGCTGTGCGTGCGTTAGAATTTACAGCTGCCAGCACTGGAAGGTTTCACCCTTGAATTGTCTTGATATTTGCCGTGTGAGTATACTGCCATAGGAATATAACTTTTGTGGGGAATTGTGTGTGATAGGTTTTTGAATGTATGTACGTATTTTTAGAGAGGTTGCTCTTGAAAAAGTCAACACGAAATCTGTGGAGTTGAGCCGGCCCCAGATCGGGCGTTGGGCGTTGAGAGGAGTTTCCACCAGCCTCACCCTCACGGCTTGCCACTCAGTGGAAGAATTATAACACGGAAGAAGATACAACAGCGGGATCGTTTCTGGGACTATAAGTCCTTTAGACTTGGGTGTCTCTTTAAAATTTAAAATTCATCGTGTGGGAGAATTGCCTGCTGCTGTTAGTGCTGTTGGGAACATGCTTTCATTGTATTTTTATGAGATATTGATGAATTTATAGATGTTGATGTATTTATTATCTGTATTTGATATTTAGTCACTCAATTAGTACATTGCACTTGCACTTTATAAAAAAGTTGTTATAAAAACTGCTTACAGTTGATTAAGGTGACGTTTACTTCCCGTGGGTTTTCCCACTTTTTGTGTCTATTTACGTACGGGAGTAGCTATTTGCTTAGGTTTGTGCTTATATCTGATCTCTGCTGGGTCAGGGTGGTGGGGCATTGCCACTTGCTCTGCACCTGAACCCAGCTGGGTGAAGGTGGAGGATGGGCAATGCCACCTGTTTCGCTCCTGATCCCAGTGGGTGCAAGCAGGGGGCGGGCATTGCTCCCTCTCTGCTCCTGATTCCAGCTGGGTGAAGGTGGGGGGCAGGCATTGCCACCTACTTCGCTCTTGATCCCAGCTGGGAGAAAGTGGGGGCAGGCATTGAGCCAAATCCTGGGCTTCCCACAGTAGCACGCTGTCTGGAGGTCTGGTTGCCTCATCTGGGCTTTCCATCATCGTAGCGACCGCTGTGGTGCACCAGGGTAGGAAGTGACTTGTGTTGAATACGCTTAGCCTTACATATAGTAGGATTCCTCCACAACATCTCCCCTAACTGAGCAGCTTGTTGAACCTTTTACCCAGCCAGGCCATTCACTAGAGCGCATTTTAAACTCTGTATCTGTGACCTCCCCAAAACTCCATATAGATAAATTAAGGGGGAAAAGGAGCTAGGAATCTTTCTCCTAACGATCCTGTTTCACTTGCTGCTCAGGTCTTGATTTTCTTCCATTGATGATTAAATACAAGAAGTTATCATAAAATCCAGTCCAGCATCTGGACAGACAGCTTCCCCATAACTTTCATCCTCCCCAAAACACCTTTTCTGGGAGTCAGGGAGCCAGGACCTCACCAAGTTAACGCCACAGTTCAAAGGGGACCCTCATTGTTTTGGGAAGGTTTGTCAATTTTTGGGGGGCAGGGCAGCCCTGGAGGCACCTAGCAGATCACTGCAGGAAAGACCTGATGGGCCTTTGGTCCTTAAGTGACTAGCCCTTTTCCTTTTAATATCCAGTATCTAAGATTACTGCAGTGCTGAAATGGATCAAAGGCACTGCAGAGCTCAGCCCCAGAAGGAGTTTCTGAGATGCCAAGATCTCAGGCCCGAGAAGACCTCCACTCCCTCCTCACCTAGCGGGCTGGCTTCTCCATCCTCCTCTTCCTTGAGGCCCCTCGTGAGCTGCCCCTGCTCAGCCTCACACGGATCCTGGCCTGCCTCAGAGACCCTCCCAGATGCCTCCTCCAAGAGAACCTGCAACAGCAGAGAGGGACCCTTTCAGGGAAGAGCAACAAAGGGGAGGGGGGGCAGACAGAGCGGAGGGTTCCGTACCCCACCCTGACCGTAGCTAATTCATTGGTATTTAATGGAGAGAAATTAAGGAAGAATTTCTTGAAAAAGTATAGGAACTTCTGAGCACCACATTGCAAAACAAAAATAACCTGAGCCAGCCTGGTTCATTGCAGGCAACCCAGGAGGGAAAAGAGTTTAGCCCGATAATCGATTCGGTTTCCAGTTACCTTCTATCTTGATTCATGCACACAATCTGTAGAGATTTTAATATAAACAAAAAGTAAAAAGAAAACACTTACATGAAAATAAAGCATCAGGCTGCAGGTGCTACTAATATTTAGAACTACTCAGGATGGGCCATTAATACGAATTAAACCCGTTCATGATGGTCAGATTCCCTTTTAAGAATTTTTTTTTTCAGAACAGATTTCTGAAACAAGTGAAATAAACGGGACAGAGTAAACTCCAGGGCAATGAATGCTGAGAAGAAGGCAACACCACCCAAAAGGCCCCAAACTTATCTGCAGACCCCAAACTGTTCAGGAGCGAGAGGGGAGGAGATCGTCTTCCGGTCTCACACGTGCACAAAGGAGCCTCCCAGGCAAAGGGCCTCACCTGCGTCTCCTGCCGTAAGAGGAACTCTTCAGCCAGGGCCACTGCCTGGGAGCAGCTCTCAGGGCCACCTTCGCTCACCCAGCTCTGGATCTCCGGGGGCAGGACAGTCAGCAGCTGCTCCAGGATCAAGAGCTCCAGGATCTGCTCCTTGCTGTGCTTCTCCACTCGCAGCCACCCTCGGCACATTTCCTGGAGTTGGCGGTAAGCCCCTCGTGGGCCCTCGGCCTCCTGGTAGCAAAAACGCCTGAACTGCTGACGCTGCTTCTCCCGGATTAGTGCATCTGCTCTCAAGATGGCTGCCTTCACCTTCCCATAATCCTCTCTAACATCCAGACTGTTAAAGGCCTGCTCAGCTTCTCCACGAAGGGCTGGCCGGAGTCGGGTCACCCACTCTTCCTGGGGCCACTGACAGGCTTCAGCCACTTGCTCAAAGGAGGCCAGAAAGGCCTTGGCATCATCCCAGGGAGAAGGTTTTGCTGGCAAGTGTGGGCTTCCCCATCCAGAGTGAGGGGTTTCCAGTGTCCTGAGGAACTCTTGCCACTGGATTTCCCACTGCGCAAGGGAAAGGGAGCCCTCTGCTGCTGGATGATGCCCTGGAGCTCCTGGTCTCCTTCGAAGGAATCCTCCAATACTCCCAGCCTGGAGGTCGTGAGGAGCCATTCCCCTCCCTGCCGGTCCCTCCCCTATTTTCATATCTTGCCATTCCGTTTTCATGCTGGGAAATTGCTCTGTGATCTTTTTCCAACAACAAACTGTAGAAATGAATTACAGTGTTCAAAACTCAGATTCTTTCTGTAAGAAAGAGACAGAAGCAGAAACTGAAAGAACAGATAAATGTGGTATTGTGTTCTGTTTGTACTTGGACTTGTCAGATACTTAAGTTATAGGTAAAGTTACATCAGTATGATTTTACATACATTATGTGTTAAATGAATTTGTTAAATTCTTAAAGTTTGGAATTTGTTTAAGGGACAGAATCACAAGTTTCCCCCTCATCTGTCTGGTATTAACACATCACTCTTCTAAAGAGCAGCTAATTCTCCACACCAGGAAGCATGTGCATTCCTCACACAGGGACTCTCGCATAAAGCTACTTTATACCTTCAGGCCATCAACTGCACCCCTGCCTGATCCAATCCAAAGTGGTTTCTGGAGCCTTTTCCAACCATGTTATTCGGGTTGGCTTTAGAAGGAAGTCCCTAGGATTGAGTGGAGACTCCTGGACTCAAGGCAGATACTTAATCCCTGAACTATGGCCCAGCCACACCTCCACCCCAATGAGATCCCGTCATCCCAATCCAAGCACCACCTACAGAGGACAGCACGAAAGAAGAATCTGTTCCCGGCCAGGCGGGTATCCTGATTCCCTTCCAGCTCCTTGATGAAGGTCCAACCAGATCCCTGATTCAAGGGGGCCGGACCAGACTCTCCCTCCCTCCTTTGGAGCAGAGAAGGGGCCAGCCTGACCCCCTCCTTCCCGGCCCTGCTCTGCACGTGGGGCCCAGAAAGATGGCCCTGCGAGGCCTGCCGGAGCTTCTCCCTTCCCGCCCGCAGCTCTTTACCTTTCCAGGAATGCCCCAGGCCGGCTCCAGCCTCAGTCCTGCCGCTCTCCTCCAAGCAAACCTCCAGCCCCAAAACAGGAAGTTGGCGGCTTCATTCTCTCTCTCTTCCTTTTGCAACCTCTCTAGACATTGAAACTCTGTCACTTTAACCCTCTCCAATCCTTGTTGGTGTGCACGTGCAACCTGTTTTGTTCAAGGGCAATATCAAATAAATACATTTATCTAATTTGAGAACTGGGAGAGTTCATGTCTATGACAGTGTGATCCCACCTTGTGACACTTGTATTTATAAAAGATTACAATGAACAAACTTGAGGGGGGGGGGGGAAACCATCTTATTTGGAACAATACAATAATAAAGGATATATAACAACAATCATGTAACATAACAGGCCTGTTTTACTCAAGCAGACCCAGGTCTCAGTCTTTCTGACTTCTGTATGGTGGTCAGTCCCTTCAGTTGCAGCAACTTGTAGCTGTGCTCTATGTTGAGATGCCTTCTGTTCTTCACAGGAGTCCTATAACATTAATACAGAGTTCATGGAAAGGAGTGTTTCTGAGGAGAGAGTGCTTCCCCCTGCAGCTTCAGGCCCTCCAGTCTCTCAGGGAAAATTGCGCCTTTTTTCCTTATAAGGAATACCCCAACTGTCTGTCTCCCTCTAGTGGGCAAGGGTTACATTCTCCCCTACTAAAATACTGTCACCCCGACAGAGGTAACATATCTAGAATTTTGTAACGAAGTCTTTGAACCTACTGGGAACCTTTCTAACCCTGCTAGATCTCCTAGGCAAAGGTGTTGAAGAACTTAGTGGACATTCAGCTCCACTTTCTGTTTGTCCATCCCCTTCATCAACAACATGCCAATCTTCAGGACAATCTTCAGGTGCAGACTCTAAACTGCTCTGTACCCAATCACTTGTTTCACTTGTAGTTTGAGGGTCACCAGGCATTGGCTTTGGTGAGTCAAACCACTTACGTAAATATTCTTCAGCTCCTGGACTGAGAGACGAGTGTACGGTGCTTTGAAGTGATACATCATTACTTTGATTAACGAGCCCATCATTAGAAATTATGCTACAGTCCAGACTCTCATCAGAGCATGCAGAAAGGAAACCACAAGGGCGCAACATGTCTCTGTGTTCTCTCTGGGCCATCTCCAGATTCAGGCTTTACTATGTATACAAGCAAATTATTAGGCATCTGTTTTATGACAGTATATACTAGGGGTTCCCATCGATCAGATAATTTGTGTTTGCCTCTCAAGCTTAGATTGCGTACTAAGACTCTATCCCCTTCTGAAATATGAGATATCTTCACTTGAGCGTCCCATCTTCTTTTGTTGGATGCTTGTATCTTAGAAGCCTCTTGAGCGGCTAATTCATAAGCATGTTTTAATCTTCTTCTTAAATCCTGTACGTATTGGTGATGAGAAATTTTCCTATAGTTCTGTTGCTTAAGTCCAAAACATATATCTAATATATAATGTTTGGCTGTCTGCCAAACATTAGGAAATAGGGTGACTCACCAGTACTGTCATTGCGGGTGCAGTTGTATGCATGTACTAATGGCTTAACATATTTTGCCATTCTGGTTTTTTATGATCTTCCTCATTGGGAGTAACTCTCATCCACCCATTCAGTTCTTTTGTTTCTCCTTGCATCACGGTAATGGGTTTCTTTTCAGCTACTTTAATAGCTCTCCCCGCAGCTTGCTGCTACATTCTTTTTGTTGCATTAAATTCAGCATACGCTGTGGCCCACTCAGCAGCTACTGTCAACTTCTTAGGGAAATATCACCTTCTCATTTTCTGACTATCTTCTACTAACTGACTTAAAACATTGGTCCCTACAATTACTGGTACAGCTGCTTTAGGCTCCTGGTCAAGACAGACCAGGGCAAGAATCTGATGTGTCTTGTCACTTCCACAGTGCTGTTTATCAAATTTTACAGATACACACACGTATCCTAAATAAGGAACCTCCGGCCCACCTGCTCCTGTGACCTGGAGTACATTCTGCAAGGGCTGCAACAAAACATGAGAAAGGTGTTGGGAATAAAATGCATTTGTTATGGAAGTAACTTGAGATCCTGTGTCAGCAAGACATTCACACTGCACTCCTTCTACATAAATAGGAGAAAAACATGGATCTCCTACTAATTCCTTTAATATCTGGTCCACACCCAGCTCAGTTGATGTACTGGCTACAATCCTCTTTTAAGTCTCAGCCTGTTTGACATATCTTTTCCTCCTATTTCTGGAAAGCAGTTTTGTTTGCACTAATTCTGGATTAGATGGGGAAGTACACTCAACTTGAGAATGTCCATCCTGACCACACTGATAGCAAAAATACCATTCACTGAATTGCTTCTTCATTGGATCCCGAGTAGAGCGATGGGATAAAGAAGCTGTATTTTTCATAGGACAGTTAGCTTCCATTTTAGTATCCTGCTTCCCCCTGCAGCTTCAGGCCCTCCAGTCTCTCAGGGAAAATTGCGCCTTTTTTTCCTTATAAGGAATACCCCAACTGTCTATCTCCCTTTAGTGGGCAAGGGTTACACACGGAGGGGGTGTCCTTATTTTAACGCATATGGCTTAATATTATTTTAGAAAGAGTTGGGAGAAACGTGACTTTCTTTTGGGCCACACCAGGAAACTCTCCTGTCTTATCCTGGAGATGAAAGGATGAACTGGCATCATTTTGCTCATGCTCAGAGGCCAGAGGGAAAGGAGGGTGCAGGGACCCTTTGCCCTGTCTCAGACTGCAAAGGAGTACAAAACCTGGCCCCACAAAGGGGATTTGCTACTGTAAATGACAATAAAATATTGTTTTAAGATGTTATGTATCATATCACATCACTTACTGCACAGGTCACATTCAATTAGCCATCACAGCTCCGTCAGCGATTCCTTCAGAATCGGCGTGGCGTCTCAAACCACTTGTTTCCTCTTAAATAGAATGCCCAAGACCATCCCACTACCAATCAAAGAAACCCATCTTGCCGATAATCACCCAGAAGGACATCATCTTAAAGGGAAACGCTCCCTTACAAGAAACAGGAAAGATCCTACTCATTATTTAAACCTGAAGGATTCATGGTTTTCAAATCGAACATCCATTTTGCCTCCTTTTGTAATAATATCCTCTGCAAGGATCTGTTATTCTGATTGCCCATGGTTTCCAGAACCGAAAACCTAAGATCCTCAACAACATGCTTCTTGGATTGCCAATGTATCACCAGCGGAGCCTCTACTGCCCCTCTCCTTATCTTTGACAGATGTTCTTGAATCCTGATCCTAATGCATCACATGGAGCTGCCAATATAGAACTGGGAGCATGGACATTTGATAATATATCAAATGAATGTGACCTGTGCAGTAAATGACGTGATATGATACATAACATCTTAATGAGAAAATTAAGTGGCTGTAGCAGCACATTTGTGTTCTTGTTATATTTAGTGAAACAACTTGCCCCTGAGGAAGCACTGTGTGACCACACAAAGTGTGAAACGGAGGCAGCCGAGTGTCCGTTGGGCAGGAACGTCTGGAGAGACAGACGCCACTAATAACAGCCTTGCTTTGCACAATGCTATTTTCACTTTACCTTTAAAAAGCTCTAATGTTTACAGTTCTGGACTGATTTTGATGCATAGGAATCCTTGTTTGTAAATGAATATTGATGAAATGTAAATACAGGCGTCCTGGAATTTGTGAAATATGAAATATGAATTTTTGCATTTAGGATTTTTGTATTAAGGATTGTTGAGCATATATGTATTGAATTTAGTATAGCTGAATCATAAACACTGATTCATGACAGTTGACTGAGTGGTATTGATATAATCTGCTGTAGAGGACTAACCCAACAAGACAGGACGGCTTGAAAAGAGTAAATAACTTGTTGAGAGCTACAAGAGATAAGAGCTCTGCAAGCTGGAGAAGCTCCCTCAAAGACTCCATAAGCCTAAATTAACTTTACAAGCTCATTGGGCGATTTATATTATATCATGACAAGGCTAACTCCCAGCTGAGACAGACACTGGAGAAGAGACAAAACAGCTTGTTCTCACACACCTGTTTTTAACTAACCATGCTGGTATTATGGGGAAGAAAAGGTCATTTCCATTCGGCAATGAGGGTCCCCCCTCCCTCTAAACAAATTAAAATAGAAGATTTCTATTCTACAGTGCCACTTTATGACAGGTTTGAGCCTCTGGAAATTAACGAGGAACAACCTGCAATTGCTGAGCCAATAACTGGCGTAAAGGATCAAGCCCCATGCTGTATACAATTGCCTAGACAGAAGCAAAGCTCAATTAACTGGGAGGCAACTGAGACCCTAGCGCAGCAAACATTCTTGATAGCGGAATCTCTCAGGAAAATATTTATACAACAGGAGGAGATGTTAATCTTACTCAATCAACAGGCTGATATCATGACTCAATTAATTCAAAATGTGCTGTAGACAATTATAAGACCCCTACAGGGTTAAAGAGGATAGCCCCAGACACTGGACACCTAGAGGCAAATAAGAAAGAAGCGTCCTTAATTTACAACCCGTGCTCAGTAGTCCTAAATGTATTTCCGAGGGGGGGGGGAAGACCTATAGATTGGAGTCCAAAAAGGAGAGCAATAGGTCATCTGGCTGACATTACTGGATTCTCTCCAGAGATAATAGATCTTACAAGGATAGAACGCTTAGGGAACTTCATAAGGTTCGAACGCTACCTTTTGCATTTCCGCTCTGGGAAAATACCTTCCTATCTGTTTGCCCAAACTACTAGACTATTGACACTGGGCATTAAGATACAAAGACACTTCAAAAATGCTATGACAAACATTACTTATAGACATGAGGATTAAGAGCCAAGAAGAAGGGCACGTCAGACGAGACAGAACCCCTGGGGCCGAAACTAACCCTAAGTTTTTTTAAAAAAGAACATCCAGGGAAATACCACTAAGGGCTGGCCAGAGTCGGGTCACCCACTCTTCCTGGGGCCAATAACAGGCTTCGGCCACTTGCTCAAAGGAGGCCAGAAAGGCCTTGGCATCATCCCAGGGAGAAGGTTTTGCTGGCAAATGTGGGCTTCCCAGCCAGAGTGAGGGTTTTCTTTTCTTTTTTAAATATATTTTATTGATTTTTCCATAAAAGTAAGAATAGGAAAGGGAAGGATTGGGAAGGAAAGGTAAGAAGGAAGAAGAGGGGGGAAAGACAAAAAAGACATTGAATCTGCTTATATCAACATTCTAGTTATTTATGGATCATATTTCATCCTACCAAATATTCATCTGTGGTTACTGGTGACAAGTTACAGTAGTGCCTTTATATGTTTACTACATTCTAGTCTTTATATTTGTTTTTAATCCAGTTGTAGAAGGGGGACCATGGGACAGAAAAATCTTCTTCCATTTGTCCTTTCATTAGTATAGTTAATTTGTCCATTTCCACGATTTCCATTATCTTTGTTATTAATTCCTCTTGTGGAGGTATTATTTGACGTTTCCAATAAAACACTACATAAAGTGTGAAGTATTTCTGCTCTTTGTTCAGTATATCTGGCATACAGTTTAACAAAAATGTCTCTGGTTTGAAAGGAATTGAGACCTGTAAAATAGTTTGTAGTAATATGTGTACCATTGTCCAAAATCTACGCACCTCTTTACAAGTCCACCACATATGATAAAATGTCCCTGTGTGTTTCCCACATTTCCAGCAATTGTTTGACATGTTTTTGTACACTTTAGCAAGCCTATCCGGTGTTAGATACCATCTACAAAACATCTTATATAAATTCTCTTTAAATGCAACAGACTTAGTTATTGTAACATTCACTTTCTATACCTTATTCCATTGTATTGGATCAATACTATATTCTAGATTCTGTGACCATAAAGTTTTCCACCCCCACATTCGTCTTCATTTGCATTAAGAACAGATACATTTTCTTAATCAATTTTTCATCTGAATCAATAGCAATTTTTCAAAATCCTTTTGTTCTAAGTAAAAACTTCCCACTTTTTAAAATCTTTATTATATCTAGATTCAATCTGAGCTCTTGACCACCAGTCTAAATTAATACCTTGTCTCTGTAATTCCTCTTTTGTTTTTAACGCTCCATTATCAATCAAGAGTTCTTTATATCTAATAATATTATCTGTAGAAAATACATTTGGCTGAGTAAACGCTTCTAATGGGGAAACCCATTGTGGGATCTTGGAATATATTAGTGGTACAGTTCCTTCCCATGTTGTTATGAGAGATTTTCTTATCAAGTGATTTTTGAAACATTTATGTCCAGTTGTTTTTCCGTACCATATAAATGCATGCCATCCTAACTGTAAATCATGACCTTCAAGGGCTAAAAGTCTTTGATTTCCCAGAAGGAGCCACTCCCTCATCCAGACTAGGCAGCACGCTTTATGATAAGGTAAAGCAAAGCCCGCATTCTCTTTCAAGCCTGGCAATATTTTCAGTTAAATTGTTTTTTCCCTTGCCAAATAAATTTAGATGTAGTTTTATTTAGTTCTTCAAAAAATAATTTGTTAATACAGATGGGGATAGTTTGATATAGAAATATTATACGTGGCAATATATTCATTTTGATAGTTGCGATCCTTCCCAACAATGAAAGTTGTAGTCCTTTCCACCTCTCAAGGCCAAAGGGACATGGCAGGTACCAGCAAGAGGGAGTGAAAACCCATCTAAGGGTTGGTAGGAAACTGATGGGTGGCATGTGGCCGGCAGAGACTAGGACAGCAGCTGGGGCCTAGACGCCTCAGAAGGCAAGGTGGACCAGTGCCTGCTGAGCAGTGGGGCTGATGGACTTCAGTTATGGCAAAGTTTCTTTAGAGATGCCAGCTCTCTCTAAGTGTTTAAATGGTTCCAGTGTTGTTTGGATTCTGTGGTTGATTTTAAGATGTGAAATATTAGCTGAGCTCTTGGCACTGGCCAGTGACGTGGTTTCTCCTCATATGGATTCTCTGATGTTGACGAACGTGGACTTTGCGAGCGAATTTCTTTCCACACTCTGAGCATTCAAAAGGTTTCGCCCCTGTGTGGATTCTCTGATGTCTCCGACGATTTGCACTGCAGTTGAATTTCTTTCCACAATCTGAGCACTCAAAAGGTTTCTCCCCTGTGTGGATTCTTTTATGCCTCTGAAGATCTCTACTATAGTTGTATTTCTTTCCACACTCTAAGCACTCATAAGGTTTCTCCCCTGTGTGGGTTCTTTTATGCCGCTGAAGATCTCTACTACAGATGTACTTCTTTCCACACTCTGAGCACTCAAAAGGTTTCTCTGTGTGGATTCTTTGATGCCGCTTAAGATCACTATTCCAGCTGAAGCTCTTTCCACACTCAGAGCATTCAAATGGTTTTTCTCCTGTGTGAATTTTTTGGTGACCGAGGAGCTTTGATTTATACCTGAAGCTCTTTCCACAATCCAAGCATTTATGGGTCTTCTTTCCATTGTGCTTTTGCAAATGAATATTATATCGTGTTTGATCTGGGAAGTTCATTCCACATTTCAAGCCCTTATATGTTTCCTCCAATACGTGAAATTCTTCACAGGAATAATCTCTTTGGCAAGGAATGTGTTTATTCCTCTTCTCCACTGTGTGGCTTCCCTCTGGCCTCTTGGGTCCACCTCGATTCCTGAAGCTTCCTTCCAGCTCTTCCTCCTTTGCTTTATCTGGAGAAGACTGAAGCCATTCCTCATCATCCTCATTCTCCTGATCATGCCCTGCTGGAATAAAGAAAGAGACCCCATTAGCACCTAGGCAAGGAGAATTGATCTGCACTCTCCATATTAAGAACATTTCCATTGCTTCTTCCTGAAATATGCTGAAGCGCACATTCATGGAAACTTTACAAGTACACTAAAGCCTGCTGCATCAGAGAAGTTTGGGTTGCACGCTATTTATACAGCTCCTCAACCAACTGAATTCTCTGATGTGAAGCAAGGGCTAATCTCCAATTGAAGCCTTTTCCACACTCCAAGCAACTATATGTTCTCTCTCCTGAGGGAACGTCCAGATGGAAAATAACATTCATGATATTCAGGTTGTTCTAGATGCCATACTTTCATTTTCATGTCCTTCATTCCTTCTTTTTTGGGGAGATCCTTCTGCTTGGACTGGGATTTCATGGAATGCCTCTCCTTGGCAAGGAATGGGCTTATCCCTCATCTTCTCTGCATGGCTTTCCTCCTGCCTTGGTGGCCAAGTCTGAATCCTGAAGTTTCCTTTAGACTCTTCGTGCTTGCCCTTATTCAATGAGAATCCCTGAAATTCCTCAACCGTCTCCTCTACATCTCCTGCTGGAACAAAGAGAAAGGTACAATCAGCACCCATGCAAGAAGCTAAGCCACATCTCAGGTACTCCTCATTAAGGGCTGTACTTTGTCAGAACTTCTTTTCCTCACAGGAGAAGGATTCCACAAGCGGAGTGCTATGTGTCATGTATATGGAGTGTTTGTGCAGAATTAAACTGCCTTGTTCCAAAATGACAGCAGTGATGTCTCTGTTTCATGGTCACAATAGATAAAATCCTTACAGCCCTAGTAGTCTGGTTATGTCAATGGCTTCTTCTAAACCAGAATGGAATTGTCCTCATTAACTAAGTTTTTCTTGTATTCTGCCATTCCGGCAAACTTTGACCATGATCTTAAGGCAAGCATCTTGTAGAGGTATCCCACAACATAATTGTCTTAGCGGGTTTCTGACAACGCACATTTATCCTGGTGCGCCTGCATGGGTGCACCAGGATAAAAAGTGTGCCGTGGAGAAGGAGGGTGGCGCAGGAAGAGTGATGCCTGAAAGCCCTGGTGGAGCCAGCGTGACAGCAAAGCACCCGCTGCACTGTGAGCCCCGCCATGGCCGAGGCATACCCCTTTTGGGGGAGATGGGACAACAGGGTGGGGGCGAAACACCCACCACCCCATGAGCCCTACAGGAGCTGAGGTGTGCCTTTTTAGGTGGAGCCAGGGCGAGGGCGAAGTGCCTGCTGCCCCGTGGGCCCCGCTGGAGCCAAGGTGCATCTCTCTTGGCGGAGTCAGAACGGGGGCCAAGCGCCCCTCCACCTGCTCAACTCTCTTGGGTGGAGCCGGGGCGAAGGCAAAGTGCCCGTTGCCGTGTGAGCCCCGCCAAAGCCGAGGCATGCCCCTCTTGGTGGAAGGAGGACAAGGGGGCAGGGGCAAAGCGCCCGCCGCCCTGTGAGCTGTACCGGAGCTGAGGCGCACCCCTCTCGATGGAGCCAGGGCAAGGGCAAAGTGCCCACCTCCCCATGAGCCCCGCCGGGGCCAAGGTACACCCCTCTCGGTGAAGCCAGGGTGACGGCGAGTCCGCTGCCTTGTGAGCCTCGCCAGAGCCTACGTGCACCCCTCTTGGTGGAGCTGGAGCAACGGCGAAGCGCCCAACACCCCGTGATCCCCAGCGGGCCAAAGGTGCGCCTCTCTTGGCAGAGCTGGAGTGGCAGCAAAGTACCCACTGCCCGTGAGCCCCACCAGAGCTGCGGTGCACCTCTCTCAGTGGAGCCAGGGCTACAGGGTGGGGGCAAAGTGCCCACTGCCCGTGAGCCCTGCCGGGGCATAGGCATGCCTCTCTTGGTGGAGGCAGGGCGAGGGCAAAGCGGCTGCCGCCCCATGAGCCCTGACGGAGTCTAGGTGCATCTCTCTTGGTGGAGTCGGAGCAGGGGTGAAGCGCACTTCCAACTGCTCAGCTCTCTCGGTGCAGCCAGAGCAAGGGCAAAGCACCCACCGGCCCATGAGCAGAGCAGAGGCGACAGGGCAAGGGCAAAACGCCCGCCATCCCATGAGGCCCGCCAGAGTCAAGGTGCGTCTCCCTTGGTGGAGTCAGAACGGGGGCGAAGTGCATCACCCTCTTGCGTCTCAACCCTCCCCAGACCCCCTTTGCCCCCCTACCTGCCATCCCCCCACACCCCTCATGACTCTCAGCTCTCCCAAGAACCCCTTTGCCCCTCCAACTGCCAGACCTTCCCAGACCCCTCCTGTCTAAGCCCTCCCCAGGCTCCCTTGCCCCCTACCTGCCAGCCCTTCCCAGCCCGCCCAGCCGGGAGAGCCAGCCCTCCCCAGCCCCAGCTTTGTAGAGCCCGTTGTATTTATTTGCACAATGGGCTTATAGTAAAATATGATTGCCAGGCTTGCTATATTTTTGGAGCTTGTAGCTTCTGCAGCATGTGCTGAATAATCCAATTGAGATGTAGCCTGCTTTTATTTCGTGATTCTCCCACAACATCCAAACCCCCAAACTGAGCAGCTTTTGCAACCTTTTCCCCAGCCAGGCCTTTCAGTAGAGCACATTTTAAATTCTGTATCTGTGTCCTCCCGAAAACTCCTCATAGGTACATTTAGGAAAAAAAGGAGTTAGGAATCCTTCCTCCTTTGTATTTCACTTGCTGCTCAGATCTTGATTTTCTGCCATCGATGATTTAATACAAGAAGTTATCATAAAATCCAGTCGTGCATCTGTACAGACAGCTTTCCCATAGTTTTCAGCCTCCAAAAATCACCCTTTCTGGGGGGCAGGGAGCCAGGACCTCAAAGAGTGAACCCCACAGTTCAAAGGGGACCCTCGTGGTTTTTGGAAGGTTTGTCAATTGTTGGGGGGGGCAGGGCAGGCCTGGAGGCACCTAGCTGACCACTGTAGGAAAGACTTGATGGGTCTTTGGACCTTAAGTTACCAGCCCTTTCCCTGAAATAGCCAGTATCTAAGATTACTGCAGTGCCTAAATAGATCAAAATAGCCACTGCAGAGCTCAGCCCCAGAAGGAGCTTCTGAGATGCCCAGATCTCATGACCGAGAAGGACCCCCTCACTCTCTCCTCACCTAGTGGGCTGGCTTCTCCATCCTCCTCTTCCTTGAGGCACATCGTGAGCTGCCTCTGCTCAGTCCCAGATGGATCCTGGCCTCCCTCAGAGACCCTCCCAGATGCCTCCTCCAAGGGCACCTGCAACAGCACAGAGGGACTCTTTCAGGGCAGAGCAACAAAGGGGGGGGCAGACAGAGTGGAGGGTTCCGTGCCCCACCCTGAAGGAATATAAAACTTCTGAGCACCACATTCCAAAAGAAAAATAACCTGAGCCAGCCTGGTTCATTGAAGGCAACCCAGGAGGAAAAGGGGTATAGCGTGAGAATATATTCAACTTCCAATTAGCTTCTATCCTGATTCATGCACACATTCTGCAGAGATTTTAATATAAAAGAAAAGTAAAAAGTAACACTTACATGAAAATAAAGCATCAGGGTGCAGGTGCTACTAGAATTTAGAACTACGCAGGATAGGCTATTAATATGAATTAGACCCATTCATGATGGACAGATTCCCTTTTAAGAATTTTTTTTTTTTTTAGAACAGGTTTCTGAAACACGGGAAATAAGCAGAAAAGAATAAACTCCAGGGCAACGAATGCCGAGAAGAAGGCAACACCACCCAAAAGGCCCCAAACTTATCCGCAGACCCCAAACTGTTCAGGAGGAGGGAGAGGGGAGGAGGTCGTCAGGACTCTCCTGGCCCAGACCTGCGCATGGGGCTTCTGGTCTCACACGTGCACAAAGGAGCCTCCCAGATAAAGGGCCTCACCTGCGTCTCCTGCCTTAAGAGGAACTCTTCAGCCAGGGCCACTGCCTGGGAGCAGCTCTCAGGGCCGCCTTCGCTCACCCAGCTCCGGATCTCTGGGGGCAGGACAGTCAGCAGCTGCTCCAGGATCAAGAGCTCCAGGATCTGCTCCTTGCTGTGCTTCTCCACTCTTAGCCACCCACGACACATTTCCTGGAGTTGGCTGTAAGCCCCCCGTGGCCCTTCGGCCTCCTGGTAGCAGAAACGTCTGAATTGCTGACGCTGCTTCTCCCGGCTCATGGCATCCCCTCGCAAGATGGCCGCCTTCACCTTCCCATAATCCTCCCTGTCTGGGAAATCCAGTGTGCTAAAGGCCTGCTCGGCTTCTCCACTGATGGCTGGCAGGAGTCGTGTCACCCACTCTTCCTGGGGCCACTGACAGGCTTCAGCCACTTGCTCAAAGGAGGCCAGAAAGGCCTTGGCATCATCCCAGGGAGTAGGTTTTGCTGGCAAGTGGGGGCTTCCCCATCCTGAGTGAGGGCTTTCCAGTGTCCTGAGGAACTCCTGCCACTGGGCTTCCCACTGTGCCAGGGAAAGGGAGCCCTCTGCTGCTGGATGATGCCCTGGAGCTCCTGGTCTCCTTCGAAGGAATCCTCCGATACTCCCAGCCTGGAGGTCGTGAGGAGCCATTTCCCTCCCTGCTGGTCCCTCCCCTATCGGGATATCTTGCCATTCCGTTTTCATGCTGGGAAATTGCTCTGTGGTCTTTTTCCTATAGCAAACTGTAGAAAGGAATTACAGTGTTCAAGACTCAGATTCTTTCTGTAAAAAAGAGACAAACAAAAATGGAAAGAAGAGATAAAAGTGGCATTGTGTCCTCTATTTACGTTTGAACTTGTCAGATGCAAAAGTTATCTACATCAGTATGATTTTACATACATTATGTGTTAAATGAATTTGTTAAATTCTTATTTTAAAGTTTGGAATTTGTTTTAAGGGACAGAATCACAAATTTCTCCCTCATCTCCTGTCTTAACACATCACAGAGAGCAGCAAATTCTCCACATCAGCAAGCACGTGTATTCCCCACAGAGGCTCCCATGTAGCTACTTCATACATTCAGGCCTTCAACTTCACTCCTGCCTGATCCAATCCAAAGTGGTTTCTGGAGACTTTTCCAACCATGTTATTTGGGTTGCTTTAGAAGGAGGTCCCTGGGATTGAACTGGAAGCCTCCTGGATTCAAGGCACATACTTAATCCTTGAACTATGGCCCAGCCACACCTCATGATGAACAGATGAACAAGCCCCAGCCAAGCTGCTCAGATAAAGGCCCCCACAGGCCCAACATCTGCTGGGAAAATGGCACTTCCCAGTAGACAGGAATCCCTAAGGACAGAAGCATTCTCCACACACACACCTGAAGATTCAAAGACAACCTTTCACTCGGCCATAAGAACAACCAATTGTACAAATAACAAAATTAATTCTTCTTTTGAAGAAAACAGATGATGAAGCCCTCGAGCCCCGTTGCTTTGTTTATAGGTTGTCCCAGCCATGGACTGTATTAATTTGCGCTGTGTAATCCACCTCGAGTCTTAGGGAGCCAGCAAGGAGTAGTGGTTAGTGTCAGACTACAATCAGACCCAGAGCTGCAAAGGAATCTGTTCCCCACCTGGAGGGAAACCTGATCCCTTCCTGCTCCTTGCTGCAGATCCAACCCGGTCCCTGATTCAAGGGGGCCGGACCAGAACCTCCCTCCCTCCTTGGGAGCGAAGAAGGGGCCGGCCTGAAAGAAAGATGGCCCCGCGAGGCCTGCCGGAGCTTCTCCCTTCTCTCCCCGCCGCTCTTTACCTTTCCAGGCATGCCCCGGTCCGGCTCCAGCCTCAGTCCTGCCACTCTCCTCCAACCAAACCCCCGAGGCCAAAAGCAGGAAGGTGGAGGGCTTCAGTGTCTCTCGCTTCCTTTTGTAACCTCTCTGGGAAATGAAACTCTGTCATTTTAACCCTCTCCAATCCTTGGAGGAATAGACGGGGAGGAGATTCCTTATTATAATGCACATGGCTTAATATTATTTTAGAAAGAAGTGGGAGAAACGTGACTTTCTTTTAGGCCCCACCAGGAAACTCCCCCGTCTTATCCTGGACATGAAAGGATTAGCTGGCATCACTTTGCTTGTGCTCAGAGGCCAAAGGGAAAGGAGGGTGAAGGGACCCTTCGCCCTGTCTCAGATTGCAAGAAGTACAAAACCTGGCCCCACAAAGGGGAGTTGCTATTGTAATGACAATAAAATATTGTTTTGATTTTTCTTGTAAAAAAGATTTGTTCCTAATTATTGGCTAAGCGTCTATCTGAGAGCTAAGCTACAAGTGATGCCTGGCACAGGTTGTACACTTGTCAGCTTCCCTCAAGTTTTAATGGAAAATGTAGGCATCCTGGTCTTGCAACTGTAATGGAGAGCCAAGCTTTAAAACCAGGATGCCTACATTTCCCATCAAAACTTGAGGGAAGCTGACAAGTGTCCAACCTGTGTAAGGCATCACTTGTAGCTTGGCTCTGAGGCTCCTCTAGAGAGATGGTTGGGGCAGAGGGTTTTTTAGTTGTTTTTGTTGTTTTTTTCTTGGAGCTCAATGATGGACCTTTGGAAATGTGTGTGGGCTTATTAGATAAAAAATATCATTTGGGGGAAAATAGTTCTTTTTTCACACGGAACAGAGAAATTGTGTTAATTCCACGATAGAAACATACTATTTTCTGATTTTTCAGTAAACGCATGAGGTCCTTCCCCTCCCAGCTCCCATCCTTACATGGTTGATGCTACATCTTCATTTTTATCACAGATTTGTTGTTTGCTATTTTCAACTTTTATTTTATGTCCTCCTATTTTCGAATGAACAAAAACAACAAGTTGTTACGAGCCCTTTCCATTAGATTTGCCTTTAATCCTTTTCTCCTTTTACACCCTCTGGGGTAGAGTGCTGCCCCCAGGAATTATATTCCAAAATAATTTAAATTTCCTGTTATAACGTGCCCAAGGGTCAAGACTCCTTCGTAGGACTATGTAGTTCTGAAGATAGGGATGAGATATGGGAATAACTGATACACTGGGTTGAAAAAAAACCCCAACTTTTCATTTACAATAAGCCTACTGGTTTCATATTATTTCTTAAGCTTGGTGGTTTCAAGAGTGTAATTTGTTACTTTTCATAGATACAGTCACTCAGACCTTCTCTCAGGCTGCACACACAGTTTGCCTCTCTTGCTATGACTGAATGTTCTTTCAGGCTTCCACACAGGTTATATTTCTTTCAAAAATGCTTAAATATGCTCAGGCTACACACAGCTTGCCTCTCTTGCCCTGACTGGATCTTTTCTCCCCACTCAGTAACTGAAAAAGTAGTTCTCTCCACCCATACTCTCCGTCATCAACCTATCATCTCACTCATTCATCCCTCTTTTACCTCCACTCTTCATCTGTACCACACCTAGGGTTGCCAGCCTCCAGGTAGGGGCTGGAGATCTCCCGGAATTACAACTGGTCTCCAGGTCACAGAGATCACTTCACCAGGAGAAAATGGCTACTTTTGGGGGTGGACTCTATGGAATTATGCCATGCCAAGGTCTTTTCCTTCCCCAAATCCCACTTTCTCCAGGTTTCTCCAGATTTCATCCCCCAGATCTCCTGGAATTTCCCAACTTGGAGCTGACAACCCTAACCACACCAAGCATTTAAACACACACACACACACACACACACACACACACACAAGTTTAAAATCATTACACAAGTGTTATTAGATACTTGTGGATCCAGCAGCTTGCCTCCTAAATATTGTGTATGTTGTTACTGAGCAAATAAAAATTACAATTTCAAACTTCATAATTATACAAAAGAGTAGTATTTTATGTGCTCACTGCCCACTAAATTATATTTAAAGGGTTTGCGGCAGTGTTTCTCCAAATAAAAGTCAGTACAGAGAACCTATTTTTATTGGCTTCCCTTCCCCAACAGCTTCCTTCACCACCTAAGTTACTCTTCCCAGAGTTAACAATGTGAAGAGGCTGGAGGAAATGGAGATGTAGGAGAGAGACATTGAAGTAGGAAGCCCCTCTGTGTTGTGATGGTTAGAGTGTTGGGACTGGTATTTGGGACACACGGGTCCAGATCTCCACTCTGCCAATGGAAGCTTGCTGGGTGACAATGGGCCCGTCACACTCCCTCAGCCTAACCCACCTCACAGGGTTGTTGTGAGGATTAATTAGAGGCGAGGAGAATGGTATAAGCCTCTTTGGGGAGAAAGCCAGGGTATAAAGTAAATAAACAAAGTGTAAACTTTTACACTTTCAATGCCTGGGCATTATTTCCAACACTAAAAATCTTTTAAAAAACTACCTCTCTTACGGTTTTGTCAACCACATTCTAAGTGATAAACCCAGTTCCCTTCTTCCTGCCGGATGAGCCCACAGGAAACACAACAGTACATGGGGATAGTCAAGTTGCTCCTCCGTTTCAGCTGGACTTAGGTCAGTTTCATTGCTCCCCACGATGATGGAGGCACCATGAAGATGGTGGTCTTCGGGAGTGATATTTATGTGACCTTCACACAGATTTCAGAATGACGTTCTGACTTCACCACTATTTAAGAATATTAAAAAGTAACTGAATAAGAGGGCACTCTCAGTGAAAAATAATAAATCTATTTAAGGTGCATTTCAACAGTATTATAAATAGTTAAAGTGGCCAGCAGCTGCACTCTTTGAGGTGCTGTTCTTTCCAGCAAAGAGCCCCATGGTGGTTAATGTTTGTTTTCAGGTGTAACTGGTGTTGCGACTCCTGAGGAAGATATACCGAAACAAGCAACTTGCTAGCTTCTTGTTGAGTTGTGGGGGTCTTCCTGTGCCCCATCCTTTTGGATGACACCTGTAAAAACAAGAGAAAACAAAGAAATGTGTTAAAATACAAGCGTTTAACTTTTAACGTGCCATTTACTTACCTTGGGTTGAGATGCCTTTATGTCTCTGTGCCACCATCAGATAGCACCTAGACTGCACTTTATGAAATTTGTGTGTATTGAATGCCACTGTTTCTTGCCTGTTCATGATTATTAGTCCTTATGTATTGTACTGTAGCATGGTTGCACTTTAACTATTTATGATACTGTTTGAAATGCACCTTAAATAGATATATTATTTTTCACTGATAGTGCCCTCTTATTCAGTTACGTTTGGATTTCTCCTTGAGGGTTGCTCCTTGCTATTTTGCTGGTGCCAAGAATATTGGCTACTCCTCCTTACACAACTTACACTGAGGAAAGCCAACGTGCTAATTTATTATGGGACTCTGATTCAATGCTTTTGCTGCCACTCTTGCTAAACCATGAAGAAAAAGAATCACGGCGAGTGACTAAACAAGCAAGGATACTTCTATCCACCATGGAAAAGTAAACAATGAAAAGTTCTATCAAAAAGTATGGACAGTTTATGAAATAAGTACAAACAGTTAAATAATTTTTGTGTATCTCAAACAAGCATTGATCCATACAACACTTAAAGAGCCATATCACAATACCAGAAAACCATCATTGCAACTTATGATGAGAACGCTTGATTCCAAAGCTTACAATAAACAAAATATTCTTCCAAACAAGGTTATTCAAGTCCAAAGTTATGTAAAGTTCGTTGTTGGGACCTGGCAACTCTAGTGCAGATTGGAATGAAAAATCAAAATGATGGTTGAGTGGGGAAAAAGCAAATAAGAAAGAAAGGGTAGGGGTGAAGCAGAGGCAGACAGGGGGGAAGAGAAGGTAAAAGTCAGAGCAAGAGAAGGGGAAGCAGGGGCTAGCAGAGGAGACAATAGGATTTCTCCTCACTGTGAGTCCTCAATGGCTGTTCTGTGGTATATTTATGTATATAGATGCGTATGCCGAACAGTGATAGGATTATATTCTACAAGCATCTGTTTCATGTTTTATGTTAGTTACAGGAGAATAGAATCTGGAGCAATTCCAGTCCAGGTTTCACTTACAACCCTGTAAGCTGTTTGGAGAACAGTTGTGAAGGACTGTTAGGCCTTTTCTGCTGTCTGCTGAATGAAGCTATTCTGTGTTGATTCAAGGAGACCTTCTGCATATTCCTGAATGAGTGCGGAATCTCAAAGGGATCCTTTTCATTCACTGGAGGATGAGCTCTAGAATACCAGTGCTGTAAGGCAAAATCAAAGGAAGGTCTTGGCCTCATGCTCCAGAAGCCCCAATGATGTCACTTCGAAAACAGAGTTGAACAGGGTTGAAAACAGAGGAGACAACTGGCTCACGGCACCTACAAATTCACAAGTAAATCCCTTGGGGTCCAGTGGTGCTGTCATGTATATCAAGGGAGTTACTGGGTTTATGTCTTGACTTCATTTATACCCAGCCTTTCTCTCCAATGGAGCTCCAAAGCAGCTTGCATCATTCTCCGCCATTTCCCCTCACAACAACTCTGTGAGGCAGGTTAGACTGAGAGTGTGTGACAGGCCCCCCCAAAGAAGGCCCCTATCCATCTCCAATCTCCATTATTCCTTATGGAGAAAACGAGGGGGGTTTCTAGGTGGCTGGGGTGGCATTTGCAAGCAAAATGAAGAAAAGTGGCTAAGGATCCTCTTCTAACCCTCCTCCCATGACCACCCAAGTTTCAGGAAGATTGTTTGGCGGGGGCATGTTATGCCCCCCAAAGGTGACTCTATCCTCCAATTTAAATCCCTGCAGCATTTTAAAAAAACCTTACTCAAATCCAGGGGTCATTTCCTAGAAAAAGAACTGCAGGAACTCATTAGCATAACCCATTAGCATATGCCACACCCCGTGACATCGCTGAAAGTGTGTCAGAAGGCAACATCCACCCCTCAGGCCCCTTTCTGCAAAAATCTCCAGGTATTTCCTTAAAGCAGAATGAACTCAAAGCAGCTTACCCTCCTCTGGAGAGCCAGCCCTGCTTGCACGCATGCACGCGCTCACTCACTCTCTCTCACAAGTCACAAATGAAAATAAAGCAGCATGAATTCCAAGCAGCTTACGTTCCTTTGGAGCCCAGCACCACTTGGCTTGCACTCATTCACACATTTTCTCTCTCTCTCTCCCCCACCGCTCTCTCTCACAGTCACAAATGAAAGTAAAGCAGCCGAGCAAAATGAATCCAAGCAGCTTGTGTTCCTTTGGAGCCCAGCACCACTCGGCTTGCACTCATTCACTCATTTTCTCTCTCCCCACCCCTCTCTCCTGAGTCACAAATGAAAGTAAAGCAGCAGAGCAGAATGAATCCAAGCAGCTTGCATTCCTTTGGAGCTCAGCACCACTCGGCTTGCACTTGAAGGAAAAGGAATCATGTGGGCGGGGCCAAACCCCACGTGACCTCTTTTCAGATCTACTGGAACGCCGTTCCTGTGCGTTCCGTCTCCAAATGAGCCCTGCTCTCTTCCCAGAGAATCCCCCTATTGTCCAGGTAAGGAGAGCTGCTGCTGCAGGGATTGGCCACTCATAGCACCCTCCCTTCCCTGACCCCCCTCCCTCCTCCCCCTTCTGCCTCTCACTCAACTCCAACCCTCTCATTCCGCCTCCCGGAGGTTTGGCTAAACAAAAGCGCACCCCTGCCCCCAAAAACCAGCACATCAGTTTTTCTGTTTTCTCCTTAAGGAATGGCAAGGGAAAGAGTGCCACTGTACTTCCAGAAGCTTAACGAAGCATTCCAAAGCATTCCAGTACTACTGTGGTCGATTTGGTAATTCCGAATCTTGCCAAATCAGGCTGTTTGGGTTAAAAACCCAAATCCCAAACCTGAAGCGCATTCTTACATGTGTTTATTCTGTGTCAACGAGGGGATACCTTTGCTGTTTATAGGGTTCTCACATGTATAGCAACTTGGTCAACGGTTAAGGAGGGCAGGATAGGTAGGTAAAGGTAGTCCCCTTTGCAAGCACTGAGTCTTTATTGACCCATGGGGGATGCCACATCACATTTTCTGGGCAGACTTTTTACGGGGTGGTTTGCCATTGCCTTCCCCAGTCATCTACACTTTACCCCCAGGAAACTGGGTACTCATTTTACCAACCTCAGAAGCATGGAAAGCTGAGTCAACCTTGAGCCGGCTATCTGAACTTGGCTTCTACCAGGATCAAATTCAGGTCATGAGCAGAGCTTGGGCTGCAGTACTGCAGTTACCCCTCTGCACAACGGGGCTCTTAAGGAGGGCAGAATTGGCGCTAAATCTCCTTCCACCATCAGGGCACATCTTTGCTTTCTTTCCTGTGACATCTGTTGGAGACTTTGGTCGTGTCTAAAGCTGTTTCCGCAATTCGAGCATTTATACTGCTTCTTTCTGGTTTTAAATTTTTTTTGCTTTCTATGGTTACTGCGGAGAAATACTTTGGAGGTTGAGACTCTACTCAAACCTTTAGCTTTGGTTTGAAAAGTTTTTCTTTGAGCGGGACTACACAATACGAAAAACACGAGTACAACAAGTGCATAAATCACATCTGATCATACCTGCCCGTGTTCATTTCTGCCCCATGATGAATACATATGCTGCTCCTATGCACGTGTCAAGAAATATGTCTAGTCGTATTAGCAAGTGTCGGTTGAGATACCAGTGAGTTCCACTCGCAGACTGTTGATTTTCTTAAGCTTCTGCTTCCACCTTTTTCTCTCTTTCTCTAGAGCAGGTAGATGGCGCTATTGTATCTCATCAGCATGCTGTGTGTTAGGAGGGGGGGAAGTAGCCTCGCGTGACTTCCCGTGTCCTTTCCGTTTATGAGTATCACACAGTGATTGCCGAGGGCACAGTTTGATTATTGCTTTTTCTTGCAAATGCGAGTCCGTCCGAAACCAAAAAAGAGAGACTAATCTGCACCTGGATCAGATGAGACGACTTTCGCTAAACTAGTATTTTGTTTCTGTTGATGTGTCATTCAACATTCTGTTAATGAAGCAGCGTAATAAAGATTTTAATGTTGATGTGCTGACTCACCTCACTCTGACATGCCTGCGGAGGGAGGGATGGAAGCAGCCAGGTGTACTGTGTGTGCCAACTTGCCTGGTGCAGGGGCTACACAGGCTGGGCTGCAGGCGCCTTTGACATGGCTGGGAAGGGAGGGAAGGAAGCGGCCGGGTGTGTGCCAACTCGCTCAGTGCAACCTCAACGGGGGCTACACCAACTGGGCTGCAGGCGCCTTTGGCCAGGCTGGGGATGGAGGGGAGGAAGTGCCCGAGTGTCGCTGCGCCTGCGACTCGCCTGGTGCTGTCCAGATGGGTGCTAAACTGGCCAGGCTGTGGGCACCTTTGGCCAGGCTGTGGAGGGAGAGGAGCCAGGGAGAATTCTCTCCCTGCCTGGGGAGAGAGGTCAGGAAGCGGTAATGAGGGTGAAGCATGAAATCTTGAGTAGGGAGAGGCGAAACAATTTGGAACCCCCTGGCAAATGTCAAAATCTCCATCACCTGAATTCAGTATGCTTTCATTGTCTTGACCAGGCCAATTTCCGAAACTCTCTCTCTTTCTTTCACGCTACCTGTGCAAACAGCAATCTGCACATGCATATAACCTGGCTTCACTTTATCAGGGTCCCTGTGGGGGACCACAGCATCCCGACCTTGCATCAGTTTGGAGCCCTGGTTGAGCCCTGGAATATTTCCTGGACCATGACTCTGCACTCTTCATCCTGGCCTAGGATTGTCAAGTGCTCCCCAGAGAACTGAAATGCTCTGAACAGCAGCCAGTGGCCATGACATCATCCACCCCACTCCTCCACATGCCCTTTACTCCATGCTCCTGCTTTGCAAAGCCCTCCTCCAATATTGTGGGAGTTATGGGGGTGAGGTCGCTGCACTTCTGAGTGCTTGAAGGGGAAAAAAGGCAAGCCACTCATGTTCAAAAGAAAGGAAACTTTAATGAACAGTTATATTTGCATGAACAACGTGCATCGATACAGAGAAGGCACAACAACCAACAATGACACAACATGCAACAAAATCCCACGCACCAGAAGTGGAACACACACCACGCACAAAAGCCTGAGAATGAACAAATAAAGTCTAATGCAATTCACAAAACCACAACCACGTATCCCACGGCTGAAGCATGAACAAATGTTTTTTTAAAAAAATTTCACAACTATAACTGTTAAAAACCTTTCCCTAAAACCTTAAAAAAGAAATGTCGCATGTGGCGATAAACTCCTGCTTAAAGAAAAACGTTTAAATTGGCATTTGTTTTTTTATTGGAGTAGAGCAGATAAGTATTGTACGGCAGCGCTGGAGATCCAGCCCCCCCCCCCTCGATCCATCCCCACAAATAAAAACCTGGAAACATATCAGCAAAGCCGTCACAGTACTATTTCAAAGCCTGAAACGTGCAGGAGCAGTGCGCTGACGCTTCTGGAACAGATGATCCCTGGGCAGCTTCTCCGGTGAGGGGTGCACTCCAAAATGTTTTCTAGGTTTACTTCTGGCCTCTACTGAAGTGGCCCGTTTATTCTCATCTGCAGATGTGGGATCGCTTGTTCTTGCTCCGGAAGTTGTGGCGGTGAGGGATATTGGGGCTTGAGAGCCAGAGAATGCCTCTGTTGCCGTATAATCCCTGATGAATGATAGCTGAGGATTGTGGTCGTTCAACATCAGCAGCAAATTGTGATGTCTGAATTGTCCCACAAAAGCATCCTGTGTCTCACAGATGGCCTGAACCATGTCCTGCAGCCCACCCTCTGCATTTGCAGCCTGTCTCTCTGCTGCCTCCACTGCTCGGGTGGGCCGTGCCTCTGCCTCTTCCCGGTGCAAGCCCATCTCTTCATGACGGAACCCAGACTCAGCCTCGCTGGCTTTAATGGAATCTGCAGCCATCTTCTCAACAGCAACTCTAATGGCGTCAAGGCTGGTTAGGGCCTCGTTCCGTGGCCGTTCCCTGCGTCACAGATGCAAATTTGCCATTCGCTCTGCTGGAGTATAGCAGTGGCTTCTTGGGGTCCCGGAATTGACCACTTCACAGAGGAAAGGAGGGTATGAATTCAAAAACTTGATTCTACTCGGTAACCTGTTCATTCAGCTCATTACATTTAATGCTGGGCTTGTTGATCTACCAGAGCTCCCCCAAACTTCACAGCAGAAAATGTTAAGAACGATGCTTTCAGCACCACAGTGTGGTGGCAGGATTACTGCCTCCCTCCGTTTAGCCCATTAAAAGCATTCTCAGCACTTTCCAGAAACTTGTCCAGAGCCCAACAAAATCATTAAAGAACAGAATAGTGGACTTACCCATGCGCTCTGCATCGTGCCCACCACTCTCCACACTGTTGGCTTCCCTGACAGGCAGAACATCACCAGAGGGCTCTTCGAAGCAGTCCTCCCCAGCTTCGTTTTGCTCCTCAATTGTTCCATCTCTTTGGCCAGTGCTCCCTTCATTCTCACTGCCTCTACAAGTAGACCTTCTGCAGTCCACCATGGTTGATCGAACAGCGGTTCCCATCACCCTTGGGACCACCAGGTCTTGCTCCATGCAGAGAAATCGGTTGAGCTCTTCATAGAAGGACCATACACGGCGTCCGTGGCCAGACTGACAGTTTCCATCCACACATTCTTTGTAACCACAGTGCAGTGATTTCACACATTCTCTGCATTGTTCCCAGTCTCTGGAGAAACTGAGGCTGGCCATTTCATTTGTGATCCATTGGAACTGGCTCACATTATGGTAGCTCGTGGACAACTTGCTTTGCACCGCATCATCACCCCATATCTGGATAAAAGCTCAGTTTCTTCCTCTGACCATTGAACGCTCCTTCCTTTTTGGGATCTAGTAGATGATGGAGACACAAGGTCTGTGCCACTTGTAGGTGGGCTCGTGGACAATGTGATCACCAGAGGAACAGAGCCAGGAGCTGATAGCGTGGCGGTGCCAATTGGAGTTTGTGTATCAGAAAGACCAGTAGGTGGCACATCTTGCTCCATTGTATGGGCAGAATCGGATGGCGAATATAATATGCCTGACTGGTGAGTACTCCTTAGGTTTATCTCTTCTCCTGTCCCTTTGGGTGAGTGGCTCAGCATGGAATCCTCGAATTGAACAGTTAAAGACCATGGTTCACTGCGAGATATGAATTCAGCGACAGCCATTGGGCACTGCTCCAACCTGACTCCCCAGGGGTTGGCCAGAAAGAAGATTCTTTATGATGCAAAAATGTTACCTTTTGGCAAAGGTAGAACAGAATCTCTTCTTGCAGCTCAGGTCAGAGGTCACATGTACTTCCTCTTCCCAGAGGCACCCAGGGGGCACCATTACTTTCTCGACACATTGCAGGCAGGCAGAATGCATCCCATTGAGGCAAGTGCGCCTCAGGATCAGCCACAGCACAAAGTCGCACCTTCATTTCTGAACACAGAAATGTGTAGTCTTCCGACCTCCCAGCTACACCGGGGAACTCTTGCTGCAGGAAAAGAAAGAAAATTTTCCTTGAGACGGCTGGACATAGCCATTTATGCCGTGGAGCATTTCGCCACTCTTCAGAAGCAGAGACATCAATTTCTCTGTGCTCATCTGAATCTCTCAGTTCAAAAAGTGGCCACGTCCCTGGCGAAAACAAACCTGACCCTGCACAAGCTATATGCTAAACTGCAAGAGTAGATCCACGCTGGTGGCCATGGTGGATCAAATATCAATTTGATGACTCTCAATGGCTTCAACAGTTCTGCATGTGCAGAGAAACCTTGGAGTACATAGTTGAAGAGCTTCGTGAGCACCTATAACAGGAAACCTCGCCGATACATGAACCGATACCTCCAGAAGAGCTGGTCGCTTTCACCATCTGAAAACTGGCTATGGGCACTACAAATGCCACTTTGATTCCTGCTTTTGGACGAGAGGCGTCAACCATCTGCTCTGTCTTTGATAAGGTATGTGAGCTAATAGCAGCCAAACTAACAGAGAAATGGATCCGAGTAGATGACATCGATGCCATACTAGATGGATTCGAGGAGCATGGATTTCCGCATGCTTGGGGGGCCATGGATGGGACTCACATAGAAATTAGGTCGCCCCCTTTCTCTGGTGAACAGTATATCAACCGTAAGGGGTATTGTTCCTTGATTCTACAGGCAGTTGTAGATACCCTGGCGAGATTCCTGGACATATTTGTTGGGTTCCTGGGGAAAGCACATGATGCCAGAGTGTTGTGGAATTCACCTTTATTCAAGAGAATTGAGGACAGTTCCAGAGTGCTGAGAATACCAGGGACGATAGAGGGAGTCACATTTTACCCCGTCCTCATTGGTGACCCAGCATGTCCACTCCAGCCCTAGAAAGATTCAACTATCGTCTAAGCAGGGGGAGGATCTCGGTGGAGAGGAGTTTTGGAATTCTGAAGAACTGTTGGCTTTGTTTGCAAAGGCTGCTCCCAGTTAGGGAGAGACTCCTGACCATGGTCATTACCATGTGCTGCATACTACACAACATATGCATCGCTCAGGAAGACATTGTTCTATGGTCCTTTTCCCCCTGAGCCCCTGCTTTAAGCTGGAGAGGACAGACCAATGATCCCTTGGACAGAGGCTGCATTGACCAAGAGTTCTTAGCATTCATTCTGCTTACTGCAATTTTTTTCCGCATTAATCTGTTATTGATCTGTGAAGTGGTTGCCCATTCACCCTTCTCCCCAGAGAATCACTGATGCAATACTGGAACAGGTGGGGTATCCATTTTGAAAAAGTTTGATCACAAAACACTCTAAATTTCTGATAGCTGTAAGTTGGTGATGTTCTTGTTTTATGTGTCTTATAGATCATCATAAAGTAACAGTTGTTCGGATGTGTAAGAGAATTGCTCATTTAATCCCTTCCTCGCCAAGTCGATCTCAAAACCTCTTGCCTCGATTCAGGACCACACTGGCCGGGCTGCAGGAGCGTTTGGCATGGCAGGGGTGGTGGTGATGCAGGGAGAATTCTCTCCCATCTGGGCTGTGGGCACCTTTGGTCAAGATGCGGAGGTAGGGGCGCCAAGGAAAATTCCCAGTCTGGGGAGAGAGGGCAGGCGCTGCATCACACAGGCGGTTCCTCCCCTCCCTCCCCAGCCAAGCCAGACGCACCTGCAGGCTGGCCTGCGTATCCCCCGTTGGGGCCACCTGCCAACTCGCCCTGTGCAGCTCCATTGAGGGTTGCACTGGCTGGGCTGCAGGAGCGTTTGGCATGGCAGGGGGGTTCAGGGAGAATTCTCTCCCGGCTGGGCTGTGGATGCCTTTGGCCAGGATGCAAAGGTGGGGGAGCCAAGGTGAATTCTCTCCCTGCCTGGGGAGAGAGGGCAGGCGCAGCAGCACCCAAGCACTTCCTCCCCTCCCTACCCAGCCTGGCCAAAGGTGCCTGCAAATGGGAAAGTGTAATGGCTAGTTTGAGGAGAAAGTACAGTAGCCATCACAAGCAACTTGGAGGTGCACCAGGAGAGAGTTCACACAGGGGAGAAACCAATCAAATGCTTGGAGTGTGCAAATAGGGAGGAGGGAGATTCTTTATATACATGACAGCATCCCCCTGACGTGATCGCTCCCCTTTGATGCTTCCAGTGAGGAGGGGGAGAGGAGTGCCAGCGCTGCACCATACTGTCCAGCTGGTCCTACCACCCAACATCCCCACTGCTGCTGGCCCAAAAAGGGACTGCACCAAGTGAGTCATCAGGCGCAGAGTCACCCGGCTGCTTTCTCCCCTCTCTCCCCATCCTGGCAGAGAACCCCCCCCCCGGCGCCCCTCACTCTGCATCCTGACCAAAGGCGCCTGCTGCCTGGCTGGTTTAGCCCCCCTAGAGGCCGCACCGGGAGAGTTGGTAGGCACTGTGTCATGCGGACGCATACTCCTCTCCCTCCCCAGCTAAGCCAGATTTGCCTGCAGGCTAGCCTCTGTAGCCCCCTTTGAGGCTGCCTGCCAACTCACCTGGTGTAGCCCCATTGAGGGCCGCACTGGCCGGGCTGCAGGAGCGTTTGGCAAGGCGGGGAGGGGGGATCCAGGGAGAATTCTCCCAGCCGAGCTGTGGGAACCTTTGGCCAGGATGCAGAGGTGGGGGATCCAGGGAGAATTCTCTCCCTCCCCAGCCAGGCAGAGAAACCTCCCTGGCTCCCCTCCCCAGCTTGGCCAAAGGTGCCCGCTGCTTGGCCGGTGAAACCCCCCTAGGGGCTGCACCGGGAGATTTGGCAGGCACAGCGTCACCTGGATGCCACCTCCCCTCCCTCCTGCAGCCAGGCCAAACACACCCACAGCCCGGATGGGAGAGAATTCTCCCTGGCTCCCCTCCCCCCCAGCCATGCCAAACGCTCCCACAGCCCGGATAGTGCGGGCTGCACCGGGTGAGTTGGCAGGCTTGCTGGTGCCCGGATGCCTCTATCCCCCACCTTCCCCTGCCAGGCGCAGTGCACCTCCAGCCCAGCTGGTGGTAGACCGGCCTGATAGATCCTTGAAGGCCAGATGCACCTAACTTTTACAATAGAATTAAATGAGACCTGATTGATTTTGGGCTGGAATCAAGAGCCCTGAAGGGCAGCAATTTTATTAAAGTGAATGTTTAATGCCTTCCTCTTCTCCTCAGCATTTCCCAGGTCTCTCTGCAAAGCCACTGACTAGGGTCAGGGGACCCTTCAGAACTTTGTGTCATGTGTAACGAGGGGTCTGAATTTCCTCCCCCCCCCCCACCTTCTTGTATCAGCACTGTCCATGAATCAGCTACAGTTTGCCAATGGATGAAAGGGGACACTCTGGTCAATTTCTTGTTGCTGCCCTCCACATGCCATGTTGCTTATAGCTTTGAGGCATCCATCACCTCTCAGCAATGGGAGCTTTTAAGGGGGTGCAGGGGGGCCACTCAGAGGAAGGTTATAAGAACCCCTTCTGAAAACTCACATCTTGTTCCAGCCTTTTGTCTTTCCTCACTCATAAATCTGTCCTCACCCCACAGTTGAGATTTGTAAGCCATGCCCTTAGATACATCTCAAAGGATGAAGACTTACAGAAGGATCATTTGAGAAAACATTCATCATCCCTCGAGCAGTGTCATCTGAACAAAGTACTACTTTGGCATTTGTGCAAGCCAAGGTGTTAACTCCTATCCCCCCACCCCCACCCCAATACTCCTTTTGGCAGTGTCTTAATTGCATGGAATGCAATCGAAACATCAGTGACAAACCAGCAAATTTACAAATTGGTTCGGTATGAAATTCAAGAAGGCATAACTTCTGCTAGGCAAAAAAAAGAAAAAAAATTAACGAATGTCCACTTGACCACCCACCCCCGTAGCCTGGGGGTGATTGGCAAGTTCTGAAGTGGTCATGAATTGCTCTTGCAATCGAATGGATTAAGGGAGAAAGAGCATAACAGCGCCAACTGGTGGTCAAGGGCTTAAATTATTCTGCACAGAGAATAAGCACAAAAAAAGCTACGCATGCGCAAAGCAGCAGTGCTTCATGGGATACCACCCTCGTCATGGGAGGACTGAGGAAGAAACCCATGCGAAGACGGACACTGAAACAAAGACAGTGTGATCACAGCAGACAAGTGAACAGGTAATCAAAAGGCGTTAACCCATGTAAATCATTTCACATGCTAAACACGTGATATTCATCACTTGTAGTTCTGCTCTCTCTTATATGAGAAAAGGCAGGAAAGGGGAAGCTCTCTAGCCACAACCTGGTAGGCTTTTTAAGGTGCTAATAATCTGGCAGGTCAAAGACATCTAAGAGAGGATAAATTGAGTGGTTTGAAATGCTAGAAAGATTTTCCCTGATGACTACAGGAAAAGCTTCTTTGACCCTCCCTCTCTGGGAGAGGGCAAATGGAGGTAATAAAATCCCTTGACACTGAGGTGAAATTCGCTTTTTGACTGATTCCATTGAACTGGGAGCATCTCTAACCAGACCCTTATAGACAGCAGCCATTGCTATGTGGAAGGCTGCGGGGCTAAACCAGGACTACAAGGTAATGGGAAGTTCCTAGACAGCTGTGCCCTTTAAATTAAACAGCCTGCCTTAGAATAACATCAGTAAAGGCATGTATAGAACAAGGACCAGAGAAACTGATTGTTTCTTTTGTAATCCCTTACTCAACCTGTTGCTGTGCTTGAGAGTATGAGTGTGAACCTTTTTCTTTTTTTCTAAATACTGGTAGTTGTTCTCTGTACCACAAAGACTTCCACTGCTCAAACATACTGTTTGAAACAGGTGCCAGGAGGGATGGTATTTTGGGAAACTGCTCTCCACAGTGGTGTGAAAGTGCAGTAAGGAATCTCTGTGGTAACCAGTTGCTGAATAAAAAGGCATGGCCACAACACAGAGCCTCAGAACAGCAAGCCTACTTAGGGGAGCTGGGAGCTTTGGCCCTCTCTGTGGGTAATTCCTAAAAAGGCCAAGTGGACAAGGCAGGTACCAGCAAGAGGAAGTGAAAACCCCTCTAAGGCTTGGGAGGAACTTGATGAGTGACATGTTGTAGGCAGGGACTTCGACAGCCCCTGGAGCCTATATGCCTTGGAAGACAAGGTAGACCAGTGCCTGCTGGCAGTGGGGCTGATGGACTGCAGTTACCATAAGGTTTCTATAGCGATGCAATCTCTCTCTAAGTGCTTATATGGTTTCTTTGGTGTTCAGACTCTGTGGTTGATTTTAAGGGGTGAAATATAAGGGGAGCTGTTGCCACTGGCTGAGAAGCTACGTGGTTTAGCCTCATGTGGATTATCTGATGTTGACGAAGGCGGGCTTTGCTAGTGAATTTCGTTCTACACTCTGAACACTCAAAAGGTTTCTCCCCTGTGTGGGTTCTTAGATGCCGTTGAAGGTGGCAACTCTGACTGAATTTCTTTCCACACACTAAGCATTCAAAAAGTTTTTCCCCTGTATGGGTTCTTAAATGCTTATGAAGAGTTTCATTCTGACTGAATTTCTTTCCACACTCTGAGCATTCAAATGGTTTTTCCCCAGTGTGGGTTCTTTTATGCCGCTGAAGATTTCTGTTAGAGGTGAAGCTCTTTCCGCACTCTAAACATTCAAAAAGTTTCTCCCCTGTGTGGGTTCTTTTATGCCGTTGAAGATTTCTGTTACAAGTGAAGCTCTTTCCACACTCCAAGCATTTATGGGTCTTCTTTCCATTGTGCTTTTGCGAATGAATATTATACTGTGATTGATCTGAGAAGTTCATTCCGCACTTCAAGCACTTGTATGTTTCCTCCAACATGGGAATTTCTTCACAGAAATCCTCTCTTTGGCAAGGCATGTGTTTATCCCTCTTCTCCACTGTGTGGCTTCCCTCTGGCCTCTTGGGTCCTCCTTGATTCCTGAAGTTTCCTTCCAGCTCTTCATCCTTAGCTTTCTCTTGGGATGACTGAAGCCAATCCTCGTCGTCCTCATTCTCCTGATCATCCCCTGCTGGAATAAAGAGAGAGATCCCATTAGCATCTAGGCAAGGAGGGCTGATCTGCACTCGGAAGTTCTCTCCACATTAAGAACATTTCCATGGCTTCTTCCTGATGTATGCTGAAGTGCACATTCATGGAAACTTTACAAGTACACTAAAGCCTGCTGCACCAGAGAAGTTTGGGTTGCACTCTGACCATTTATATGGCCCCTCACCTGAGTGAATCCTCTGATGTGAAGCAAGGGCTGATCTCCGACTGAAGCCTTTTCCACACTCCAAGCAACTATATGGTTTCTCTCCTGAGGGAACGTCTAGATGGGAAATAACATTCATGCTCTGAATGAAGGTTGTTCTAGATGCTATACTTTCATTTTCATGTCCTTCGTTCGTTCTCTTTTGGGGAGATTCTTCTGCTTGGACTGGGATTTCATGGAATCCCTCTCCTGGGCAAGGAATGGGCTTATCCCTCGTCTTCTGTGCATGGCTTTCCTCCTGCCTTGGTGGCCAAGTTTGAATCCTGAGGTTTCCTTTAGACTCTTCGTGCTTGCTCTTATTCAATGAGAAATTCCCCTGAAATTCCTCAACTGTTTCCTCTACATCTGCTGAATAAAACAAAAAGGTACAATCAGCACCCATGCAAGAAGCCAAGCCAAATATCAGGTACTCCTAATTAAGGGCTGTACTTTGTCACAACTTCTTTTCCTTGTAGGAGAAGGATTTCACAAGCAGAGTGTTTTGGGTAATATATACGAGATGTCTGAGGGGAATTCAACTCACTTGTTCCAAATCAATAGCAGTAATGTCTCTTTTTCATGGTCACTATAGATAAAATCCTTAGCAGTCCAAGTAGTCTATGTTAATGCCTGCTTCTTAACCATAATGGAATTTTCCTCACTAACTCCTTAGTTTTACTTGTATCCTCTCATTGTGCTAAAATTTCACCATGAACATAAGGCAAGCTTCTTGTAGAGGTATCCTACAACATAATTGTCTTAGCGTCTATCCGACGACTCACAAAGATAGCTGGAGCGTGCGCCTTTTGGGTGACTAAAGGAAGGACTTCCGCCTCCTTTCCCTTCCTCACTTTGATAGGCTGGGGAAACAAATGGCCCGCCTCTGAAGCGGCTTGGCCAAATCCGGATGGCCAGGCTGCAAGAGGGGCAGCCGCTCCCCACCTCCCTGTCAAGCCGGTGCAGGGGCGGGGAGCAAACCCGCCCACCTGCAAACAAGCTGCAAGCAAGGCGGTCACTCGCCTTCCCCTCGCCTCCGGGATGGGGGGGAGGAACCCGCCCCCTGTCAAGCCGGCGGAGGGGGGGAGCAAACTCGGCCGCCTGCAAACCGGTGGCAGGCTGCAAGAGGACCGGCCGCTCGCCTTCCCCTCACCACTGGGGGGGAACCCCCCCCATCAAGCCGGCACCAGGGGTGGGAGAGCACACCTGGCTGCCTGCAGCCAGCCAGCTGCAAGCGAGGTGGCCGCTCGCCTTCTCCTCGCCACCTGGCTCGCAAGAGGGGAGGGACAAACCTGCCTCTCTGTCAAGCCGGCGCGGGGGGCGGGGCGGGGCGGAGCAAACCCATCCGCCTGCAAACTGGCAGCCGGCTGCAAGAGGGGCGGCCGCTCGCCTTCCCCTCGCCTCCGGGATGGGGGGGAACCCGCCCCCCTGTCAAGCCGGCAGAGGGGGGGAGCAAACCCGGCCACCTGCAAACCAGTGGCAGGTTGCAAGAGGAGCGGCCGCTCGCCTTCCCATCGCCACTGGGGGGAACCCCCCCATCAAGATGGCGCCGGGGGTGGGAGAGCAAACCCGGCCGCCTGCAGCCAGCCAGCTGCAAGCGAGGTGGCCGCTCGCCTTCCCCTCGCCACCTGGCTCACAAGAGGGGAGGGACAAACCTGCCTCTCTGTCAAGTCGGCACGGGCGGGGGGGCGGAGCAAACCCGTCCGCCTGCAAACTGGCAGCCGGCTGCAAGAGGGGCGGCAGCTCGCCTTCCCCTCGCCGCCGGGATTGGCACAAGGGTGCGCCCCCCTGTCAAGCCGGCGCAGTGGGGGGGGAGCAAACCCGCCTGCCTACAAACCGGCCCGCCAGTTGCAAATGAGGCAGCTGCTCGCCTTCCCCTCCCCACTGGGATCGGCACCAGGGGGAGGGATAAACCTGCCCCCCTGTCAAGCTGGCAGCCAGCTGGGATTGGGAAGGTTTCCTGTCTGTCATGTGTCCTCAGCCCCCATCAATCAGAGATGCCTTAGGCTGATCCTGCACTGGGCAGGGGGTTGGACCAGATGGTCTGTATGGCCCCTTCCAACTCTATGATGCTATGAATGGGCAGGCTGCAAGCCCTTCTTCACACTAATTTGGTTGCAGCTGGGGCCCTTCCGAGCTCCAGCCCACCTTTTGCACCCTGCAGAATTTCCTTAAAAGGGAAGCGAAGGGCTGGGGGCATGGAGAAACGCAGGAGATTCAGAGAGCCATCCATCAGACGGGAGAGGCTGGGATAACCTGTGCCTGACCAGGACTCCCCGTGTCGGTTTGCCAGCTCCAGGTAGTGAAATTCCTGGAGATTTTGAGAGCTGAAACTGGAAGTGCTTTATATACAAACACATTGTATATAAAGAAATCTTTCAGCATTGATCACTGAATGTTATGTTTCATAAAAATGTTTGAAAAGCACAACAGCTTTCTAGAGCCCGTTGTATTTATTTGCACAACGGGCTTTGTTTCTAGTCCTACTATATAACTGAGCAAGCGTATTTCAGACAACTCACTTTATACCCTGGCGCACCACCAGAGGGCGCCGCCATGGAGGGAAGCCCAGGTAAGGCACCCTGTCCCTCCAGAAAATGTGCCATGGCAGGAAGGCCAGGCCGGGGACAGGTGGCAATACCAGCCCCCCACTTTCACTCAGCTGGTATTAAGAGTGAAACAGGTGGCAATGCCCACCTCCCACTTTAACCCAGCTAATATTAGGAGCGGAGCAAGTGGCAATGCCCACCCCTGCCTTAACCCAGCTGGTATTAGGAGCAGAGCAGGTGATAATGCCCACTCCCACCTTAACCCAGCTGGTATTAGGACTGAGGCAGGTGGCAATGCCCACCCCTCACCTTAACCCAGCTGGTATTAGGAGCAGAGCAGGTGATAATGCCCACTCCCACCTTAACCCAGCTGGTATTAGGACTGAGGCAGGTGGCAATGCCCACCCCTCACCTTAACCCAGCTGGTATTAGGATCGATGCAGGTGGCAATGCCCACCCCCCTTCAGCCATCTGGGATCAGGAGTAGAGCAGGTGGCAATGCCCACCCCCCTTCAGCCATCTGGGATCAGGAGTAGAGCAGGTGGCAATGCCCACCCCCCTTCAGCCATCTGGGATCAGGAGTAGAGCAGGTGGCAATGCCCACCCCCCTTCAGCCATCTGGGATCAGGAGTAGAGCAGGTGGCAATGCCCACCCCCCTTCAGCCAGCTGGGATCAAGAGCAGCAACCAACAGTGGAAACCACAACGGAGGATTCAAACGGACAATGGATTCAAAAATTATTTTTTTCTAATTTATAAAGTGCACAGTGCTCAGTGAACCACAACGTAAATACTTAACATGCTACTCTATAATACAAAACTATAAATTTAAATACATTCATACATTCCATCCGGTGAATAATTCATACAAATTTTTTTACAACGCTAGTATAGCAACGGCTCTATAATCAAATGTTCTACAACAAGTCAAATTCCCTCCTGTGATGTACGAAAGTCTCATCTATGAGGATGAGTCCAAAGAGAATGCTGAGTTGTTTTGTCAATGCACACAAGGCTTGTCTTGAGATTGTTTTGTCTATTTCAGGTGGCTGAGAAGATACAGAAGCCCGTCACTGGCATGGACTCTACAAGGGGCTGGCTGATGTCCAGCTTGTTTCCCTCTGCTTCATCAGGAGTCCCCAATCAGTGCCACCATGAACAATCCAATCCTGTGGTACAATCTTTACATCTCTTGAACGTTTCTGAAGCATCTCTCTGTTTCTAAGCCGTGCACAAACTGCTCAGAGGAGCAGAGCAGGTGGCAATGCCCATCACCTGCCTTACCCAGCTGATATTAGAAGTGGAGCAAGTGGCAATGCCCACCCCAGAAATGTCCAACCCCCGCCTTAACCCAGCTGGTATTAGAAGAGGAGCAGGTGGGAACGCCCACCCCTGCCTTAACCCAGCTGGTATTAAGAGTGGAGAAGGTGGCAATGTCCACCCCCTTTCACCCAGCTGAGATCAGGAATAGCAGATGGCAATGCCCATCCCACTTCAGCCAGCTGGAATCAGGAGGGGAGCAGGTGGCAATGCCCACCCCCACCATCACTCAGCTGGGCTTAAGAGTGGAGCAGGTGTGGGACGCCTCTCAGTATTTTTTGAATTGGAATCAGGTGCCAAGCAGGCAGCAATGCCCGTCGCCCTTCAACCTGCCAGAATCAGTAACAGAGCAAGTGGCAATGCCTGCAACCCCTTCACCCATCTGGTATTAGGACCGAAGTAGGTGGCAATGCCCACCCCTCACCTTAACACAGCTGGTATTAGGAAGGAGAATGCGGAAATGCCCAATGCCTGCCATAACCCAGTTGGTATTAGGAGCAGTGTAGGTGGCAATGCCCGCCGCCCCTTCAGCCAGCTGGGATCAGGAGCAAAGCAGGTGGCAATACCCGCTTCCCGCCTTCACCTAGCTGGTATTAGAAGCAGAGCAGGTGGCAATGCCCATCACCAGCAAAGCCCACCCACCCCCCACCTTAACCTGGTCATATACAGACTCTCAATATTTGTTTAAATAGCCTGCTTCTGGACTATTTTAATGACTTTTAAAAATTATTATTGATTGTATGGTTTTCTGACTTTTAATGTATTTTTAATGTTGTTAGCCATTGTTATTGATTGATTGATTGATTGATTGATTGATTGATTGATTGATTAATTAATAATAAACCTAGCTGATATTAGGAGCGAAGCAGGTGGCAATGCCCACCGCCCTTCAGCCAGCAGTAATCAGGAGCGGTGCACGTGGCAAGGCTCACCCCCCTTCAGCCAGCTGGGATCAGGAGCAGAGCAGGTGGCAATGCCCACTCCCTGCCTTCACCCAGCTGATATTCAGAACAGAGCAGGTGGCACTGCCAACCCTCCACAATAACCCAGCTGGTATAAGGAGCAGAGCAAGTGACAATTCCCGCCTCCCCTTCACCCAGCAGTGATCAGGAGGAGAGGAGATGCCCACCTCTGCCTTAACCTAGCTGGGATATGAGTGGAGGAGGCAGAAATGTCCACACCCTCCTGAACTCAGCTGGTATTAGCAACAAAGCAGGTGGCAATGTCCACCCCCAGCCATAACCCAGCTATTATTAGGAGTGGAGCAAGTTGAAATGCCCACCCTCTTCACCCAGATGGGATCAGGAGCAGAGCAGATGGCAATGCCCTCCCCCCTTCTCCTTGCTGAGATCAGGAGCGGAGAAGGTGGCAGTGCCCATCCCATGGTTTCACCTGGTTGGGATCAGGCACAGAGCAGGAGGAAATGCCCTTCTTCCCTTTTCCCAGCCAGGATAAGGAGCAGAGCAGGTGGCAATGCTCACCCCCTTCAATCTACCAGAATAAGTCACTAAGCAGGTGAATATGCCCACCACCGCCTTAACCCAACTGGTATTAGGAGTGGAGCAGGTGGCAATGCCCACTCCCTGCGTTAACATAGCTGGGATCAGGAGCAGAGCAGGTGGCAATGCCCCCCCCCATAACCCAGTTGGGATCAGGAGCAGAGCAGGTAGCAATGCCCCCCCCCATAACCCAGTTGGGATCAGGAGTGGAGCAGGTGGTAATGCCTACCCTGCACCTTCACCTGGCTGGGATTAGGTGCAGACCAGGAAGCAATGCTCGTTTCCTCTTCACCCAGCTGGGATCAGGAGTGGAGCAGGTGGCAATGCCTCCCCCCCCTTACCCAGCCTGTATCAGGCGTGCAGCAGGCAGCAACGCCTTTCACCCTTTCACGTGGCAATGCCCACTCCCTGCGTTAACATAGCTGGGATCAGGAGCAGAGCAGGTGGCAATGCCCCCCCCCCCATAACCCAGTTGGGATCAGGAGTGGAGCAGGTGGTAATGCCTACCCTGCACCTTCACCTGGCTGGGATTAGGTGCAGACCAGGAAGCAATGCTCGTTTCCTCTTCACCCAGCTGGGATCAGGAGTGGAGCAGGTGGCAATGCCTTCCCCCCCCCTTACCCAGCCTGTATCAGGCGTGCAGCAGGCAGCAACGCCTTTCACCCTTTCACGTGACGGAGATTATGCATGGAGCAGGTGGAAATGTCCACCTACCTCCTTCACAAGTCAGGATCACTGATGGAGGAGGAGGGGATGCCTGCCTATCTGCTCTGCCCTTTCTAGAGCCTGTTGTATTTTTTCCCACAACGGGCTTTGTTACTAGTATAAAATAATGGACAGGCCTTTTCTCCTGTAGAACCTGCCTGCTCTGTTTTTTTGAAACCAAATACAAGGTGAAATATCCACAATCTGGGTAGAAAAACAATTAATACCACTCCATCCAATTATCAAATGAGTCTTGGGGGGGGGGGGGGGCTTCTCCAGCATGAACTGCATAACACAATCGAGCTGTAGCCTGCTTTTATTCGTTATTCTTCCACAACATCTCCCCCCCCCCCCAAACTGAGCAGCTTGTTGAAACTTTTCCTCAGCCAGGCCTTTCAGTAGAGCACATTCCAAATTCTGTATCTGAGGCTTCCCCAAATGCCTCAAACGTACATTAAGGAAAAGACAGGAAACCTTCCCCTACACTTCTTATTTCAATTGCTGCTCAATTCTTGATTTTCTGCCATTGATGATTAAATACAAGAAGTTATCATAAAATCCAGTCCTGTATCCTGACAGACAGCTTCCCCATGGTTTTCAGCCTCCAAAAATCACCCTTTCGGGAGGCAGGGAGCCAGGACATCACCAAGTGAACCCTACAGTTCAAAGGGGATCCTCATGTTTTTTGTCAATTGTTGGGGGGCAATGAAGAACTGGAGACACTTGGCTGACCCCTGTAGGAAAGACGTGACGGGCCTTTGGTCCTTAAGTTACCAGCCCTTTTCCTTAACTATCCAATATCTAAAATTACTGCAGTGCCTAAATGGATCAAAACAGCCGCTGCCGAACTCAGCCCCAGAAGGACCTTCTGAGGTGCCCAGATCTCAGGCCCTAGAAGGCCTCCCCCACTCCCGCCTCACCTAGTGGGCTGGCTTCTCCATCCTTCTCTTCTTTGAGCTCCATCGTAAGCTGCCTCTGCTCAGTCTCAGGCAGATCCTGGCCTGCCCTGGAGACCCTCCCAGATGCCTCTTCCAAGGGGACCTGCAACAACAGAGAGGGACCCTTTCAGGGCAGAGCAACAAGGTGGTGGGGGGGGGAGACAGAGGGGAGGGTCCTGTACCCCACCCTGACCGTAGCTAATTCATTGGTATACAATAGGGAGAAATCGAGGAAGAATTTCCTGAAAGATTATAGAAACTTCTAAGCACCACATGTCAAAAGAAAAATAACCTGAACCAGTCTGGTTCATCACTGGCAACCCAGAAGGAAAAGGGCTTTAGCATGATAATGTATTCAGTTTTCAGTTGCCATCTATCCTGATTCCTGCACTCATTCTCTAGAGATTTTAATATAAAAGTAAAAAAAACCACAACATGAAAATAAAGCATCAGGCTGCAAGTGCTACGAATATTTAGAACTATGCAGGATGGGCCATTAATATGAATTAGATCATTTCATGATGAACAGATCCACTTAAAAAAAAATTTTTCCCAAAACATACTTCAAAAACACGGGAAATAAGCAGGGCAGAGCAAACTCCAGGGCAACGAATGCCGAGAAGAAGGCAACACCACCCAAAAGGCCCCAAACTTATCCACAGACCACAAACTGTTCAGGGGGAGGGAGAGGGGAGGAGATCGTCAGGAGTCTCCCGGCCCAGACCTGCGCATGGGGCTTCCGGTCTCACTCGTGGACAAAGGAGCCTCCCAGACAAAGGACCTCACCTGCGTCTCCTGCCGTAAGAGGAACTCTTCAGCCAGGGCCACTGCCTGGGAGCAGCTCTCAGGGCCGCCTTCGCTCACCCAGCTCCGGATCTCCGGGGGCAGGACAGTCAGCAGCTGCTCCAGGATCAAGAGCTCCAGGATCTGCTCCTTGCTGTGCTTCTCCACTCTCAGCCACCCACGGCACATTTCCCGGAGTTGGCTGTAAGCCCCCCGTGGCCCCTCGGCCTCCTGGTAGCAGAAACGCCTGAACTGCTGGCGCTGCTTCTCCCGGCTCAGGACATCCCCTCTCAAGATGGCTGCCTTCACCTTCCCATAATCCTCTCTGTCTCTGACATCCAGACCGTTAAAGGCCTGCTCAGCTTCTCCACTAAGGGCTGGCAGGAGTCGGGTCACCCACTCTTCCTGGGGCCACTGACAGGCTTCAGCCACTTGCTCAAAGGAGGCCAGAAAGGCCTTGGCATCATCCCAGGGCGAAGGTTTTGCTGGCAAGTGTGGGCTTCCCCATCCAGAGTGAGGATTTTCTACTGTCCTGAGGAACTCCTGCCACTGGGCTTCCCACTGCGCCAGGGAAAGGGAACCCTCTGCTGCTGGATGATCTCCTGGTCTCCTTCGAAGGAATCCTCCGATACTCCCAGCCTGGAGGTCATGAGCAGCCATTCCCCTCCATGCTGGTCCCTCCCCTATTGGGATATCTTGACATTCCGTTTTCATGCTGGGAAATTGCTCTGTGGTCTTTTTCCTATAACTCAGATTCTTTCTGTAAAAAAGAGACACAAACAAAAATGGAAAGAACAGATGAAAGTGGCATTGTGTCCTCTGTGTTTGGACTTGTCAGATACGCAAGTTATAGGTAAATCTACATTAGTATGATTTTACATACATTAAGTGTTAAATGAATTTGTTAAATACTTATTTTAAGTTTTGGAATCAGAAGTTTTCCCAGATCTGTCCTGTATTAACACATCACTTTTCTAAAGAGCAGCTAATTCTCCACATCAGCAAGCACGTGCATTCCCCACAGAGCCTCCCATGCAGCTACCTTATACTATCAGGCCATCAACCACACCCCAGCCTGATCCAACTAGCAGTGGTTTCAGGCGCCTTTTCCAAACATGTTATTTGGGTTGGCCCTCATCCCAATCCAAGCTCCACCTACAGAGGACAGCACAAAAGAAGATGGAGTTCCATGATCATTCTAGGCGGCATATCTGTATAGATGAAAATACACACAGAGAGGATTTGATTCTCTCTACAAGTGCACACATGTAGATTCTGTCCCTGCAATTGGGAACACTGCTTTCTTAACTTTCTCAGTCACCCAGAGGCATCTTGCAGTCGAGGGACTGTGTTCACAGCCAGATGATTGTGCATAGGTGGGGGAGAAGGCAGAACCCTCACGCCCACTCTCCCCTGGATGCATGTTGATCCAGCATGCTTATGGCCGTGTGGAGAAGGCTAAGAATTGCTCAGGTCACTGAGTCAGTTTACAGGGCTCACAGGGAAGAGATGAGCAAGCCCCAGCCAGTCTGCTCAGGCACACACCTCCACAGGCCCAAAGTCTCCTGGGAAAATGGCACTTCTCAGTAGACAGGAAACCCTAGGACAGAAGTACCATGTACACGCTCACGCTCTCGCTCTCCCCCCCCCCCCCGCTACCTCTGAAGATTTAGATGAGGACCTTTCTCTCAGCCATAAGAACAGCCCCACCCCCAAATTGTACAAAAGAGAATTTATTCTTCTTTTGGAGAAAACAGATGATGAAGCCCACAAGCCCTGTTGGTTTTTTTGTGGATTATATTAGTTTATGAACTGTTTTACATTGCGCTGGTAATCCATCTTGAGTTTTAGGAAGCCAGCATGGAGTACCGGTTAGAGTGTCAGACTACGATCTGAGAGACCCAGGTTCAGGAGCGGAGCAGGTGGCAAAGCCCACCCCCTGCAATTCCCACCCCTGCCTTAACCCAGCTAATATCAGAAGTGGCTCAAAAGCAGAGTGGAAAAGAACACCACCCGGGATTAAAGAAACAGTAATATAATCTATTTAAAGTGCTAGTGCTTCCAAATTCATATACATATGCAATGTGCAATTCATACAACAAGATCATATATGAAATACAACATACAAAGTTCTAAGAACAAGGATCACATATTCCCTTCCCATACATTCCAAAGAAGCAGGATGCCAAGTCCAATAACAGGTAAGGACAGGGAAGCAGGATGCCAACTCCAAGTCCAATAACAGGTAAGGACAGGTTAGAGAGCACAAGTATCATTAAGTTCTTCTTTCTTGCTTATAGGTTTTCTTCAATTCTTGGAATGTATGGGAGGGGAATATGTGATCCTTGTTCTTAGAACTTTGTATGTTGTATTTCATATGTGATCTTGTTGTATGAATTGCACATTGCATATGTATATGAATTTGGGAGCACTAGCACTTTAAATAGATTATATTACTGTTTCTTTAATGGGGGGCGGGATTCTTTTCCACTCTGCTTTTGTGCTGTTTGCTAAATATTAGAAACGGAGCAGGTTATAATGCCCCCCCCACACACACTTTAACTGAGCTAGTATTAGGAGCAGGACAGGTGGCAAATGCCCGCCCCAGCACTTCCCACACCCCACATTAACCCAGATGATATTAGGAGTGGAGCAGATGGCAATGCCCATCCCCGCCTTAACCCAACTGGTGTTAGGAGCTGAGTAGGTGGCAATGCCTGTCCAATAACAACAACAGCATTCAATTTTATATACTGCCCTTCAGGACAACTTAATGCAGACTCAGAGCGGTTTACAAAGTATGTAGTTATTAACAATATACAACAAAACACCCTGTGAGGTAGGTGGGGCTGAGAGAGCTCCAGAGAGCTTGACTAGCCCAAGATTACCCAGCTGGCTTCATGCGGAGGAGTGGGGAAACCCACTGCAGGTCCAACCGGGTCCCTGATTCAAGGGGGCCGGACCAGAACTTACCTCCCTCCTTGAGAGCCGAGAAAGGGCCAGCCTGACCCCCTCCTTCCCGCTCTGCACGTGGGGCCCAGAAAGATGGCCCTGCAAGGCCTGCCGGAGCTTCTCCCTTCTCTCCCCGCCGCTCTTTACCTTTCCAGGCTTGCCCCGTCCGGCTGCAGCCTCAGTCCTGCCACTCTCCTCCAAGCAAACCCCCAGCCCAAAAGCAGGAAGTTGGAGGGCTTTAGTCTCTCTCTCTTCCTTTTGCAACCTCTCTAGGAAATGAAACTTTGTCACTTTAACCCTCTCCAATCCTTGTTGGTGTGCACGGAGGGGCGCCCTATGACTTATTATTTTAGAAAGAGTTGGGAGAGACGTGACTTTCTTTTGGGCCACACCAGGAAACGCTCCTGTCTTATCCTGGAGATGAAAGGATGAGCTGGCATCACTTTGCTTACGCTCAGAGGCCAGAGGGAAAGGAGGTTGAAGGGACCCTTCACCTTGTCTCGGACTGCAAAGGAGTACAAAACCTGGTCCCACAAAGGGGATTTGCTACTATAATGACAATACGATATTGTTTTGATTTTTCTTCTGTTAAGAAAGATTTGTTCCTAGTTCTCGACTACTATCTGAAGCTCCTCTACAGAGATGAAGGTTGGGGAAGAGGGCTTTTTGTTCTTTTTTTGGGGTCCAATAAATGACTGTTGGAAATTTGTGGGGTTGTGGTTAGATTTAAAAAATCATTTGCGGGAACACAGTTTTCTTTTTTCAGACTGAACAGAGAGATAGAGTTAATTCCATGATAGGAATATATTATTTACTTAGATTTTTTCAGTAAATGCATGGGGTCATTCCCTTCTGCACCCCCCCCCAGGTTGATGCTACATCTTCGTTTTTCTCACAGATTTCATTTCCTATTTTCAACTTGCTCTGCTCATGATCCCAGCTGACTGAAAGGGGCAGGCATTGCCACCTGCTCTGCTCCTAATATCAGAATGCAAAACAAGAATTTACCCACGTAAACTTACTGACGTATTCAAAGTTTTATTAATGTACAACCACGTAACAGTATGTAGAAATTGATTATTAGACCGTATAAATACTTAACACCGACCCCGCTCAGTTAGAAAACCATTTACACCCATGCTGACAAACCAGGCTCCCTCAACAATTGATAAAGTGCGTAAGTGCTCTAAGTGCTAACAATATGAATATTGCACAAACAATGTAAAGTGCAAATGCAAGTAAAGTACCATACGAACACTAGTCCTTACAACAGTTTATAAGGTCCTGAGCACTGTGTCCAACTCGCAGGGAAGAAACGTTGTTAGAGATCACTCCAGGTGACTGTAACCACTATGCAAGTAGGTCCTTAATATTATTTCTTCCTTAATGAATCCTCTAACGGGTTGCCTAGATCCTGGTAAGGCCCGTTTCAAAATCTTTTTCAAGAGTACAGACACTAGAGAAAAATACAGCAATTAACAATACTATAAAATTACAGTCCATATTTACAATACAGTGTTATGAAAACATGATAGCATACAGTCAGTCAGGTTCTGAAATTCTAGTGTATTAAAGTGGTGTATTAAAGTAGTGTATAAAAGAGGTGTGATGGACTGCTGCTGAAGTTTGTAACAGCGGCAGTAGTGAAATTCTTATACATTTGCAGTTCTGAGATGTTTGGTGAGGAGGTCTGTTGGCCCCTGATGCAATCTGGAAACAAGCGTTGATGACCGGTTCCTTGTCGGGTCTCGATCCTGCAGAGTGTTCCATCTCCTTATTCCACCTGTTGAAAGAAAATGAGAAGAGTACATCTATCTAAGAACTTACCTTGAACAGGAACGAGGGGTCCTCACAGCTTCTCTGGTTTGTTGTTTACATTTCATCTCTGCTTTGAATTTTGATATGAACTTGATTGCACCATTGGATATTTCTGAACTGGCCAATGTTGAGCTGTTTATTGCACACTGTTTGTTTATGTGATTGAACATAACATAAGAACATAAGCAAAGCCATGTTGGATCAGGCCAGTGGCCCATCCAGTCCAACATTCTGTCACACACAGTGGCTAGAAATCCAGTGCCATCTAAAGGACTGTCAGTGAGGCCAGGACACCAGAAGCCCTCCCACTGCCTTCCTTCCAGCACCAAGACAACAGAGCACCACCTCCCCACAAAGAGAATACCATCTATCTCCTGTGGCTAATAGCCACTGATGGACCTCTTGATATGCCTATAACAGTATTGTTATTTATTCATTGCACTGCGAAAAACACTTTAATACACTAGAATTTCAGAACCTGACTGACTGTATCCCTTAGTTGTGGGTTTCCACTTTGATTACTCAGGTTGTTGCTAAGGGAGCTTCCTTTTGTTTGATAGTCCTGATCCCAGCTGATCCCGGTGGGTGAAAGCAGGGGGTGGGCATTGCTCCCTCTCTGATCCTGATTCCAGCTAGTTGAAGATGGGGAGCAGCCATTGCCATCTACTTCACTCCTGATCCCAGCTGGGTGAAGGCGGAGGGTGGGCATTGCCACCTGCTCTGCTCCTGATCGCAGCTAAGTGAAGTTAGGGGATGACCATTGCCACCTGCTCCTCTCCTGCTCCCAGCAGGGCAAAGGGCGGGCAGGCATTGCCACATACTTTGCTCCTGATCTCAGCTGGCAGAAAGCGGGGGCAGACATTGATCCTATCCTGGGTTTCCCACAGTGGCACGCTGTCTGGAGGTCTGGTTGCCTCATCTGAGCTTCCCACCATTGCAGCACCCTCTGGTGGTGCACCAGGGTAGGAAGTGACTTGTGTAGAATACACTTAGCCTTGTATATAGTAGGATTCTTCTACAACATCCCCCCCCCAAACTGAGGAGCTTGTTGAAACTTTTCCCCAGCCAGGACTTTCAGTAGAGCACATTTTAAATTCTGCATCTGTGACCGCCGCAAAACTCCATATAGGTACATTAAGGGAAAAAAGGAGTTAGGAATCTTTCTCCTACCATTCCTGTTTCACTTGCTGCTCAGGTCTTGATTTTCTGCCATCGATGATTAAACACAAGAAGTAATAATAAAATCCAGTCCTGCATCTGGACAGACAGCTTCCCCATATTTTTCATCCTCAAGTTCTAGAAGACCCCCCCCCTCACTCTCTCCTCACCTAGCGGGCTGGCTTCTCCATCCTCCTCTTCCTTGAGCCCCATCCTGAGCTGCCTCTGCTCAATCTCAGACAGATCCTGGCCTGCCTCGGAGACCCTCCCAGATGCCTCCTCCAAGGACACCTGCGACAGCAGAGAGGGACCCTTTCAGGGCAAAGCAACAAAAAGGGGGAGACAGAGGGGAGGGTTCTGTGCCCCACCCTGACTGTAGCCAATTCATTGGAGAGAAAATGAAATCAGGGAGAAATCAGCGAAGAATTTCCTGAAAGAATATAGAAACTTCTTAGCACCACATTTCAAAAGAAAAATAACCTGAACCAGCCTGGTTCATTGCAGGCAACCCAGGAGGAAAAGGAAGAAAACAAATAACAAGAAAACAATAATTCTAAAATCAACATACAATAAGCAATAATAAGATAAATTAACCAAGCACATTAAAGTGCAATGGTGGGGAGAACCTCCGCTGCAAAGCTGGGAGGCTGAAATGGCACCGCCTCCTTCAACCACCGAACGCCTTGCGGAACAGCTCTGTCTTACAGGCCTGGCGGAACAATAATGT